>NC_137462.1:147420006-148620006 GCF_964235325.1 Thermobia domestica | reverse complement strand
AAAAGTGTCTCGCAAGTGAAGCGGGGGTTGCCCGCACTACAGTTTGCGCTAAGCAGAAATAAGCTTTTGTGTATAAGCCAAAGCGAAATAAGATCAAATAAAACCGACAGGCAAGCTTGCGGCAAGCAAACATGCTGTCTGGGTAGAGTTTTACCACACACAAAGTAACAAGACAATGTGTTGCTTATTTAAACGGAATATGCATCTTTCTGTTCGTACAAAAGATTCGAATTAAAAAATGTAGTACCATAACGTAACGGCCCTTCTTTGTTTATTTTGAATAGTATATAAAAAGGACACAAAATATACAAAATATTACAAAATCTAGGATCACAACTAAATAGGGCACTCAAATTTATTCCTTCATTTATTTGAATCCCCCAAAAAGATATAAAATGCTGAGTTATTTAAATTTTCCTTTTTCTAGCTGACACGTAAAATAGGTCATTTAAATTTATCCCTTTGTTTTTTATATATAGTACAAAAGTTACAATGACCAATTAATTTTCCCAGTTGGTTCAAAAGGAAATAGTCCACTCAAATTTTATTCATTCTTCACTTTTTCTGGTTAGTACAAAACTAAATACTCCATCCACATTTATTTCTTCGTTTATTTCAATTGTACAAAATAGTATAGAAATTCTGAGCTAGTTAAGATAAACCTTATTCTAGTTGACACAGAAAATAGACCACTCACATTTATTCCATCGTTTATTTGATTAGCACATAAATGTACAGAAATTCTGAACTAGATAAATTGGCATTTCTAGTTGGTATAAAGATTAGGACACCTTAATATATTCTTTCGTTTATTTGAGTAGTACAAAAGGTACATAAATTGTGAACTAGTTAAAATTGTTGTTTTTCGTCTTTTCTGGTTAGTACAAATTTATTCCTTTGTTTATTTAAATAGTACGAAATGGTGTAAAATACTCAGCTAGTTACAATGGATCTTCTTTGCTTATACCACACAATTTTTTCCCTTCCTTTCTTTCAAAAGCCCAAAAATGTATAAAACGCTCAGCTAGTTAAAATGTTCCTTCTTTGCTCTTTTATTCTTGCTACAAAATTGAATATATCACTCAAAAGTTATCCCTTCATCTGTTTAAATATTACAAAATGGTACAGACCTTCTGAGCCACTTAAAATGACCTTTTTTTAGTGATCGCAAATTTATTCTTTGTTTATTTAAATAGTACAAAGTGGTATAAAATAATCAGTTAGTATAAATGGACGTTAATGTTTTTCGTGGGTGTTAAATGTAGAGCACCTAAATTTATTCTTTCGTTTATTTGAGCAGTACAAAAGTTATACATGTATCTGAGTCTTTTTTCGCTTTTTCTGTTAATACAAATTTGTAGATTTTTTTACGTAATTACTACAAAATGGTTTAAAATACTCAGCTAGTTAAAATGCCATTACTCGTTGGTACAAAATTATATGGGTCACTCAAATTTACCCCTTTGTTTGTTTAAATAGTACAAAATAGTCTGGAAATTCTGGGCTAGTTAAAATTGGCATTTCTCGCTGGTAAAAATTTATAGACCTCTGAAATATATTCCTTCGTTTATTTAAAAAGTACAAGAAGGTATAATATTTTCAGCTAGTTAAAATCGACCTTCTCCGCTCTTTTTAGGTTAGCACGAAAAGATACATCAATTTTGAGCCAGTTAAAATGTTACTTCATGTTGGTAAAAAATTGAATATGTCACTCAAATTTATTCCTCCGTTTGTATAAATAGTACAAGATCATATAAAATTCTCAGCTAGTAAAAATGGCATATCTTTGCTTTCTTTCTCGTAGGTACAAAAATAAATACTCCATCCAAATCCGTTTTTCGCTTATTTGAATAGTCTTGAAAGGTACAGAAATTCTAAGCTAGTTAAAATGGCGTTTCTTTGATTTTTTCTCATTGATACAAAAGTAAATAAACCACTCAAATTTATTCCTTCTTCACTTTTTTCTGCTTGGTACAGAATTGAATAGGTCACCCAAATTTATCCGTTGCTCCGTGAACGAGTTATTCGTGTTTACTTGAGCTTTGATCTCGATGATCACTACTTTAGGAACATATAGTCGTTGATGATCTGTTACTAAATGTGGAAACGCCATCTCAATATGTGCCTCCGTGTACGAGTTATTCGGATTTAAATATTTGACCTTTGAACTTGATGGTCAATACTTTTGGGATGTGTAGAAGTTGAAGACTTATTACAAAATGTGGAAACGGCACCTCAAAATGTGGCTCCGTTAACGAGTTATTCGCGCTTAAATATTTGACCTTTGACCCCTATGGTCAGTACTTTTGGGATATGTAGTACTTGATGAATGCATGTGTAACTTCTTCTTTGTTACATAAGGGTTGATGAAAGGGAACGAGTACACTCCTGCTTCATATTATATTCTGTATTAAGTAGGGGTTGTAATCTGTGCTATGTTAAATAGTGGTGAAAAATAGACCTTACTCTTTTATACATAGGGGTTGCGAAAATAGGTGTTCGTAGTCTGTTTGTAATTTCTGATTGGATCATGTGCTCTTTGTCTTATGTAATTTCTCCTATGTTAAAATAGGGGTTGAAAAATGTGATCATAAAAGAAATTGAACACAACACCCAATATTCTTTGTTATGTTAGTAGTCTTTGCTATGTTACATAGGAGTGCTTCTAAAATGTGCTTTCGTAGTCTCTGTGCTCATAGTCTTATGTAACTCTTGGTATGTTAAAATAGGGGTGAAAAAATAAGCCTAACACTTTTATTAGCTCTGCTACGTGTTCGTAGTCGTATGTAATTTCTGCTATGTTAAATAGGCGGTTGGAAAATGTGTTCATTGTATTTTATGAGATCTGCTATGTTCGTAGTGTTTGTGTAATTTCTGCTCTGTTAAAAATCTTAGAGTCTTTCTGCAATATGTTCTTAGTTTTGTGTAACTTTTGTTATGTTAAAATAGGAGTGGAAAAATAAACCAAACTCTTTTATTACCTCTGGTACATGTTCGTAGTCTGTTATGTTAAAATACGGGTTGAAAAAGTTGGTCATAAATGGGAACGAATACACCCCTAAAAAGTGAGCATAAAGGAGAGCGATTTTTGGGGGTGTTCGATTTTCCATGGTTGAATGGTACCTGGGTCATGGCGTATCGTGCGATACTTAGAAATCGAGTACATGCTCTCAAGAAGCACTGCAAAAAGCGCAAAAATCGCGGACACTGTGGTAGAACGTACATATTTGCAATACTCTCTCACTCACTATTGTTGCACACACTCTGATAGTCTTGGAGCCAGACTTCTTGTTATTAAGATATACTTCTTCTCATGTGCCTTGGATGAACGGGAGGAAGGGTGAAAAGAGGAAAAGGAACGTGTAAAATTTGGTTGAGTTGTGTTTTTCATATTACAATCCATATCGTTGGAGTTGTGCCTCGAACCATGTGACAGTTCTCTGACAGTTCTCAGAACCATGAATCACCCAAGTACAGAGTTAGAGATATACCTGAGCCAAAGCTGTTGCTAATGATGCCACAGTGATGTGGTAGCAATGGAAGGTGAAAGAAAAAGATGAAAAAGAACACGTGAACGTTCTCCTACCCACTTCCATAGCCGGCTTGCGGGAAGGCAACTTCTATAAATGTAACCAAGAAAGTTCTGTTGCTTTTCTACCCATCAACTTGAAACATAAACATGTCACCTAAGACGTACCTCAAAGATCAGAAAAGTCCCCATTAACATCAACGACTTTGTACCAACGTTCTGGAAGGGCATGGATTTCATTGTGGTAGAACTTGCTGGGTAGTCAAGCGAAGAAGGTTCAAGTGTATGTTGCATATCCACTAGTGATTTGAACTGATGTCCTCTAAGGTGATTGTCTAAGGAATGGAACAGGTAATATTCAGATGGTGCAATGTCCGGGTAGTATGGAGAATGCAATAGTGTTTCCCATCCAATTCGTAGAATGGTGTCCCTGGTCTTCCTAGTCATTTGGGCATTAACGTTGTCTGTAACAGGAGAACCACTTTGCGTTTTGAAGTGCTGGCTTCCGAGTTTAGAGTTTTTCTTGGACATGGGTCAACTGCTGAGTGTCCATAGTTGCATTGTTTCTCTGACCAGCTGGTAACACTTCCCGATACATGATGCCGCGAGCAGTCCAGCAAAATTACAGGAGGATCTTCTTCTGGTGCAGTGCTGTTTTCGGCTGTTTTAGAACCGATTCATGGGATGCTAAAATTGATGATGCCACCAGGGGTTTTGTACAGAATCCGCTTCTCATCACATGTCAACACCTTTTCCAGAAATGGCTCCTTCCTCAGACGAGACAGCAAATAAACATAGATGTCTGTTCGTGTTGCCTTCTGGCCCTGAGTAAATCAACTTGTATTGCTTTCCGAGTTGGTGGAGAATTTCCCGAATGGTTTATAGGCTCACACTGATTTGTAGTTCCAGTTAATCACATCTCTGGAATCACTGTTTGCTTCAATTGGTACCTAAATATCTTCTTTTTGTACATGGTCGTGGTCTTCCGGGATGTGATACGTCTTCGAATATTTCGTCAATGTGCTTAAACTAGTTAAATTATCGCTGCTCTCTCCTCGTAATCCATGGCACCCTCACCAAATGTCTGTCGTATCTTCCGCCCCGTTTGAACAAATTTTGAAAATTGTACAGCATATACTCATTCATGACGCTCTGTGAAGATCCCATGTTCACTCCGTCCTTACTCAAGTTCTCAGTGTAACTGAAGTGCCACAAGCAGGCAGTGTGTTGGATATACTCACACCAACAACACGACTTGCATTCAACTAACGGTGTGAGGGTCAGAGGGACACAGACCTCCACAAGAAGCAATAGAACTTTCTTGATTACATTCATACAAAAGAGGCTCTTTTGGCCTTGAGGAGGAGTGTTCAGATTGAAGCAGCCTTTTACTATATGCATAGCAGTAGCAATTTAAGTATGGTAACTTGCCAAGAAACACAGTTACCGCATGAAACTTAGAAGAAATTGGCGAAGCCTAGGCGACTCAACTTACCGTTCTTTTTTCAGCCCATGACCAACTCGAACTCATCCATTACCTTTTTTTCTTTTGCATTGGTCTTGAGATTATGGCCCAATCGGACTTACGAGTTTCTGCTTTCTTTTGTTTTACTATTCGCTATTGACAAATCCTCAGTATTCCACAGTATTGATAAGTAAACTTCACTCGTGTTACTTAGTGAATACTGAGACAGAGGATTTTATAGAGTTAACCGAATTACTAATTTCGATGTGGATTTATGATTTTTTCTTTATTATGAAATTATAGTATAACTTGTATCCGAGAACGTACGTATCTGCAACTTTCTTTCCTTGTTTAATATCTATCGCTATTCATTCTATCACTAAAAGGCTTTATCACACAAGTCAGTTCTTATTCTCTGCTCTAAGGTTTACAATGAAGGTGTTCAAGACATATATATTGTACTGGTATCGATCCTCTGCACGGCAGACTTCTACAATTTCCAACAGTTCCAACAGTTTCCAACAATTTTTCGGAAACGTATGGTGGACAAATTGTGACAGGATTGATAAGTCACTTGAAAGTTGAAGCCATTTGATGATTTCCTGACAGAATATAGATGTTATTACTTGTGCCTATTATTCTTTGGCATTATTCTCTTCTGTTTGAAAACGGAGAAAATAGGTTTTATAGATTTTCTCAGTAATTCAAAAATTGCACGCATTGAAATGACTTGCTCGAATGGAATTATTTGTTAAAAGGGTTCAGACAAGCGAAGTCCAGAGGTAAACGTCTTTAACAGGAACAGTGAAAGTAATACAAATTATCGTTGAAAAGGAGTTGTTACTAGGTGAGTGATTTATTTCTTGATAACAAGTAGAAGTATCACGTGTCACGTGTATTTTTTGTGTGGTTGTTTCTTTAGTTATTCCGCTTTGCTTGATTTGGTTGAATCTTAGTTTTTCGTTAGGAATTCTGGTCCTTATAATCAGTTTAAACCCACATTTTTGCTTTGAAGATTTTCGTTAAGAATAACGCATAATAACGCGTTTTGAAAATAACTCGAGTAAACGAAAGAAGAAATAAGAACTCGACACTGTCTTCTTTAAATATCTTCCCTGTGTATTAACAACTGTAATATTCTTCAATGATTAATGAAATTTTTATTTAAAGAACAATGAAATAGGACAGGCATCACAGCCACCTGAAAGTGTTGCGGATCAGATAAACCCAGTTCTATTGTAATTTGACACGTGCACGTTGCTTAGAGGAATATCATAATTAATCAAGTTTATCTTGATTGATTGATTTGAGTTTAGCGTTCCTCTCGCTAAAGGAGACGTGTATCTACAATTTAGCGTATAATACGAACCAGATGAATTCCCACCGGGAATCTAACCCAGGTTTCCCACGTCAAAGGCGTGTACGCTATCCGTTTAGACACAAGTTATCTCCGAAGTATATCTTATTCCTCGTATTCAATTAATAATAATTTGTACTTCATTTCACTATCCGTCATAACAATCATCATTTTAATAAAAGAAAATTCTTTTCTACACGTAATTGTTTAGCAGCTGCACAAAAAATAACTCAAATGACGCATTAACAAAACGACTTCATTCTAGTAGTCAGAATGGCACAAAACTAATTTACCAGAATAATTATAATCATTCATTAATAAATCCGTTGAAGTGCCACTAGACATGTATCAAAATTTAAAACTATTAGGGTAACACATCCACTCTATTGATTTCACTCTCATTATCTTGTTACGCATTTTTGTTCGTTTTTTTCTTTTTCTGGTTTTGAAGTAATTTTCAAATTGCAATTAGTAAAATTTCCTCTATATATAGAGCACTATTCTTCCATTTCTTTTACAACTAACTTATCAAAATATGAACTAAATAAGGATTACCTCGGATTTACACTTTTATTTATACCGAAAGGAAAACGGTATAGCTAAGGAAATATTTTTAACTCCTGCAAGTGAGAAAAATGTGGTAGCGTCATATCGCACACGTATTCCATAACTTATTGTTGCGAAAATGTTTAATGGGGTAATATACAGAACGTTGGGTACATTGATTTAATATATTTTTTGAACATATAAAGTTGCCTTTTTCTTTATACAATAATTAAATATGCATAGTTGTAATTATCATATCATGATTTGCACAGAGAATCAGCTGACCAGAGAAAGCTCTCGTTAAGTTCACTATCAGGACGCACCTGTGACGCAAGTTTGATTTTACGCTAGATACAGTATATATACGAGGGCGAGTCAAAAATTATCTACACTTTCGTCATTATTTTTCATACATTGCACACTTTGTCTTCTGTCCTCACATATTTTATTGTTATACTGTTGTGGTAATGCTGTGAAAGTGTGATCTCAATTCCTCCATTTTTCTTCCTTCTGTTACAGACATATCATGGCTACTCCATTAGAAGTGTGCACCAAAGAGGAACAATGAGCAGTGATATGATTCATCTGGTCGGAGGGTGTCAAAGGGTCAGACATTCATCGCAGACTATCATCGCAATATGGGAGATGTGCACTATCAGGCAAATCTGTGTTTTTGTGGCTCGAGAAATTTAAAAGTGGTCGAACAAGTGTAACGCATGAAGAGGGAGCAGGAAGGCCATTAACCTCCACTACAGATGACAACATTTAGCAACCTCGAGAGATTGCTCTGGCGAATAGGCGAATCACCATCGATGAGGTAGCAATAGCTTTGAACATCAGTCATGGCTCTGCCCATCAAATCATCCAAGACGAACTCGGTTTTCATAAGTTCTGTGCACGGTGTGTACCAAGAAAGCTTACTGCAGAACACACGCTCAGAAGTGTTAGGGTCTGTCAACGCTTACTCATTCGCTTCAACAACAAAGATGATGCATTTTTAACCATAATTTCACCAGCGATGAAACATGGGTTTATCACAATGTGCCAGAATCCAAACGCCAGGGTATACAGGGGAAACACCCTGGATCTTCGATGAAGAAAAAAAATTCAAGACTGAGCCATCCACAGGAAATGTTATGTTAACTGTGTTTTGAGACTCATAGGGGCTCATAATGGCAGAATTCATGGAAAAAGGAAAGACGATCAACAGTGCAAGTTATAGTAAAATGCTGGGGAAGAACCTGAAGCCGACAATTTGCAACGAACACCGAGGTTTGTTGTTGAACAAAGTTTTGTTGTTGTATGATAGTGCACGGCCACAACGGCCATTCACACTATTGAAACCATCACCAAGCTGAAATTTCAGTTATTGAAACACCCTCTCTACAGCCCAGAACTAGCTCCAACTGACTTCACTTGTTTGGTCCACTCGAGGATGCTTTGCGTGGTCGCCGATTTGCCTCAGATTTAGATGTGTAAAATGTGGTGCGAAAGTGGATTCACAACTAACTTAAAACCTTTTATTTGGAAGAAATACGTAAGCTCGTTGACCGTTGGACCAAGTGCATTGATAAGGACGGAGATTACGTAGAAAAATGATGTGCATAGTATAACCCTAGCTTCATGTAAATAAAATGTAGAATGAAAAGTGTAGATAATTTTTGACTTGTCCTCGTGGTAGGAAATTAAAATTCTTTAAATCTAGATACATGAATTTAATATATTGGTAATGTTTAAACTATGAAAGAACTTTAGAAAGGGGTTAAGGAAGGCAGAAAATCTTTAATACGGGTCGCAAAATTAGAGTAATATGTTTTATGACAGATAATTATGAACGTTTATAAAATTCCAAATTGACAAAACATAACTATTTTCAGATCATAGTTCAAGTTCTTAAGCTCAGCATAGTACTTCTTCAAATCTAAAATTAGGTATTATGTGTAAAATTAAGACTTTTATTTTTAATTTATCCTTTTCCGTAATATTACCCTTTATGAATTTCAGTAGCAACAGAACGTAGTACTACAAACAAAATTGATAAGTGGATGGATGGATGGATGGATGGATGGATGGATGGATGGATGGATGGATGGATAAATGGGTACGAGAGTGCCCTTCACAGGGACCAGCATAGATACACAAGAGCTTGATTTAGGTAAGATTCCACTTGAGACACATTGGGATAAAAGTAAATGATGATATTAGCACCGGCTTTGGGTCAACTTTAATCCCGCATCACGCTTTCTTGACTACCAATTTTCAACAAACCTCATTGAAACAATACTAAAACGATACTATTTCCCCAAACTAAATCTAGTGATTCCTGTTGGTAAGCAAACAACTTATGTATCTCACAATATATACATAGATATATAATATACACTGATATACAATATACAAATATAATAGCTATATATCACACCAAGTGGTGATGAGAAAGCATTTCTACAATCAGCAAATGATGAACTAAAAATTCATCAAATTCCTCTTTGCTTTTAGGTAATGTCAATCTAGATGTACTCGGTGACATTTACTGTGAAAACCTAGATAGATATTAAAACTTACTATACAGTCATTTTTACTAGAGTTACTGAATATATTAGGGCCCAAAATTTCAGTCAGACGTACTCGCCAATCCATAAATAATGGTCGCCAGTATCTCTCACGTACGAATTAGAGCTTTTCTCCTCTCCCCACGGCCTTTGGTTTGACAAAAAAAAAAAAAAATATATCAGGACACAAAATTTCAAAACCAGACCACTAGTTTCAGGACAATCAAGTTTGAATTGGACGATTCATATACATGTTAAAAAATATCTTACTATAAGACTTTACGTTTGTGTAACGCTTTACCTGCACTGAAGTTCCAGTTGTCGATTGCAGTTCAAAGTCCTCAAGTAAAGGGCCATTGATGGAAATTATCAGCAAATCATCCAGTGTATCAGTCTTCTGTTATTTTCTCTAGGCAATCTTAACCATTTTGACTAAACACTAGTCGCCAGCTCTACATTTCTAGTCGCCAATGGGGACCTGACGAATGGAAATTTTGCGCCTTGGAATATAGTAGGACTTGTATAGGTCATATTGTTTTAAAACACCAAGATCCACTAAAAGTCAAACAAATATAACTGACCACTTTCTCACTAGTATAAATGTTCCAATTACATTGCAAAAGAGGGCGAAAATGTCATATGAAACAACAAATATAGATTATATTTTATTAAAAGAAGAATTGTGTAACCAATTCGTGGTCTCTGCTCGGGCGGCCATTTATTTGTAATCACCCAGGGATCAGGTCGCAGTTCGGGCGGCATTTATTTGTAATCGACCAGGTAGCAGTCTGCCTCCATTGTGCTACCAATTAGTATTCTTCTGAGACCTGAACTTACCTGGATAGGACGTTGAAGGACCTCCCCAAGAAGGGATTACAAAATTGTTTGCAAAGCGTTCGTCAGTCTCAATGATGAGATGAGCATTAGGCGCCGAAAGGTTCGGATATCTTGTCTCGAAAACCCCACGGACGATCAGAGGCTCATCCAGACCATAACGCACAAAAACATCATTCGCACGTACAACGAAAACACACTGGGTTAAATGACACTATACTTATTTATTAGAATATTATTAACACTATATATATATATATATATATATATATATATATATATATATATATATATATATATATATATATATATATATACATAATTATATATATAATTGTTTCCATTATCACAATCGCACTTTCCTTTTCAATGCATTGTAGCCCTTTATCACTTTGAGATATAATAGAAGATTATAATTCAGATTTCATTGTAAATGTTTTCTCACAAAATTGGCGCACTTAGGGGAAGAGCACTGGGAGAAAAGTTCCTGGGATAATCCCACGTAGTAATCTAGTTGCTGCTCCAAACAATCCTGAAGCGTTGGAATGAGTCTTCAGCAAAATAACACAATTTTCAAAGTGGAATGCTAATGTTGGAGGGCGTGTTTATAACATATGCACAAGGTATGTGAACATGGAACTTCACTAGTTGGGGCTAGCCGTAAGAAAACGTTCTTCATCGGCTAATAGCTTGTGCCCCTTAACACAAAGTCATACTTAATTCCCGTCGCACCGTGTGTGGTTGCTTCACAAAATTCCGGAGTCAAATTCCTCGAGCGCAAAGGTTCGAGATACGAGCTGCAATGGTTGACTGAAGAATGTTGGCAGTTCATTCTAGAAACGACTCAGTTAAATCACCTGTATGCACATGCAAACAGAATACGGAAAACAATTTATGTTAATTTTAGTCCTTGGCCACGACGCACCAGACATTGCGATAACTCGGACGTGAGAAAGAACAGATTACGAGGTGGAAAAGCGACGTAGCTGCCGTCACTCTGATGTACGAACATCTGGTCTACTCTGATCTGCTCTAATCTACTGCAATATTTCAATAAACGATTAAAAAAAGCACTTAATTCAGTTCTAAATAACAGTAGAATATAGACTGTGCATCTTAATAAGTCAGGGAGAAATACTGAAAAGGTTCGTCACTCACTGAAATGTTATCACCAAAAAGCAACGTTATAAATATATATATATATGAAAAAAACAATGAAAGACTTCTTTGTCCAGTTGCGTGGGAAGGAAGCAATTCCCACCAAAGAAAGAACTTATTTGCGTCACAGAACAAAGTATAAATATAAAATAATAATCACTGTCTTTACGAAATATACAGAGCGCCCACAAAAATATTTCTATAAGCTGGTGGCGGATATAATTGCAAAAATGCGACAGGAATCAGGTAATACAGAACAATTGGGTTAATATTGCAACTTCATCAAAATAATGAAAAATTGTATAAGTAATTCAGTCTTAACATTAAAAATAAAAAAGACTTTAGTAGTAAATATTGCAAAATAAAACCATGTATAAGAAAAGGATTAGTCAACTCTATGAGTGAAAGAGAATGGTTAAGTCGTTTAGTAATATAAAATAACGATTTAAAGTTTAATGAATATTAGAGAAGGTATAGAAATAAACTTACACAATTAATAAAGAAGTTAAAAATGATTAGTATAGAAAACAAATTTCATTATGTAATAAGAATGTTAGTAAATTACGGAAGGTAATAACATATATTATAAATAAAAATGACATGAAATATGCAGAAATAAATGAACTGAACCTTAAAAATGGTCTAGTAACGTTTGAACGTGATCTAATGTTAGTAGTTGAAAGTTCTAATCAGCATTTTCTAGTGTTGGCAAAAAATAGTTAACAAAGAGATTGATGATAAAATAAATATTAATTCGAATCCCCAAGCTAAAGTACTAAACACTATGCTTTTTACTCCAGTCACTAAACAAGAAATTGAAAGCTTCTTAAATGAATTATCACCATAACAATATCCGGTATAGATGGATTATCAGCAACTTTATTATTGCAACACACGAAATCAAACATATAAAAACCTTTGCCTAACCTTAGAAACAGGTGTATTACCTGATGATTTCAAGACTGCTGTAATAACACTTTATTTATTTATTTATTTATTTATTTATGACTTCTTTTACGTGGCGAAGTTAAGGCTCTGCAGCCTTCTCCGAGCACTTAAGCACGATATACCGTGCATACATTAGATATATTTTAAAAAGACACCAATATATAGAAAATATTAACAATTACAAAAAAAGAGTATTGAACCATATAAAAAAAGAATATACTACTTAAGTTAAAAAATGGTTAAGTACTTCAAAAACAAAAATTGAAAAATAATATACAATAGAGGAAACAAAAATAACATGGAGAAACCTAAAATAGCGGTACTATAAGTATGAATATATAAGATGTACAAATTAACATAGGTTACCTATTGGTTGTGTGTTCATATGTCGGTTATTAATAATCTGGTAAAACGAAGATGCACATGTGCTACCAGTATCCTTATCTTTACTTAAGAGAAGGGAATTTACAGATATTTTACATTTGGCAACTGTGGAAACGTTGTGTATTAATTGAGGTAAACTGTTCCAGAGGCATGTAGTACTTACTGTGAAGGATTTTGAGTATGAATAAGAATTGTGACTGGATATGGAAAGCAAGAAATTATCTTGTGATCTTGTGCTTCTAGTATGAACGCGTGATAAATATAAATATCTACGGGCTAGATACGATGGTTCTGACGTAGTAAGTATTTTGAACAATAGGGTATGATTATATAAATTTCTTCTTCCAACTAACGTCAGCCATGACAGTTTTTTTTATAAAAAGATGTGAGATGTTCCCTGTAAGTTATATTGAAAATAAATCTAATGCAGGCATTTTGTACTCTTTGCAAGCGCTTTGATTGATTTTCTGTTAGATCAGAATATACTGAGTCGCAATAGTCAAGATGTGGGAACACCAGTACCTTGACAAGTTTGATCTTCAAAGATATTGGTAAAAAATTTCTTAGTCGATTTAACGTATCTAGGGCACCAAATGCTCTCTTACAAACTCTATTTATTTGATCTGACCAGGAGAGATTTTGATTTATTATGACTCCCAAATTTTTGACAGTTGTAGAGAATGGAATAACAGTATTGGACAATTTTATATTTGGGAGCTGATAGATATTAATAGAAGAAAGAATTCTTGGGCAGCCAATTAAGATGCACTGCGATTTTGTTGCATTTAATTTTAACCCATGAGCCGTAGACCAGTCGCTGATTTTGTTTAACTCAGTATTTATTTTCTCAATCGCATTATTAATATCTTGTTGGGGAAAAGAAGCATATAACTGAAAATCATCAGCATAAATATGGTATTTACAATATGTGAGAATTTTAGGGAGATCATTAATGTAAAGGGCAAAGAGAAGGGGACCTAGTACGCTACCCTGCGGCACTCCACTGTTGATACAATGCCATGTCGATATGTGATCCTCATTGATCACTACTCTTTGTTTACGTTCTTGAAGGTAAGAATGAAATCATTTAACCACTGATTCAGAAAAATTAAACAATAATGATAATTTATGAAGTAATATCTCAAAATCCATTGTTTAAAATGCCTTACTATAGTCAAGTAGAGTAAGGAGCGTCAGTTTTCTGTTATCAATAGCCCATCTTATATCCTCCGTTACGTTAACTAGTGCGGTGCATGTGCTATGATTACTTCGAAAACCAGTTTGAAATGTATCCAATAAATTATTTGTTGTTAAGTTTTCCCGAATTTGATCATTTACAATATATTCAAAAACTTTTGAAAGCACGGGAAGGACACTGATAGGACGATAGTCGGCAATATTATCAGTGTTGTTCTTTTTTGGAAGTGGGAGGACCTTAGCGAGTTTCCATACTGTGGGAAAAGTACCTGTGGCGAGAGAGTAATTAAAAATGTCAATGATAGGAATGAGTACATGCGGTAGGATTTTCCTGATCATGGTTATTGAAATATCATCTGTACCAGTGGCTTTAGATTTAGTTCTTTGGATCGCTTTTAATACATGCGCAGGTTGTACGTGAGAAAACGAGAACAGTGAGTTAATTTCCGAAGCTACAATATTATTCATTGTTTGCAGTTTCATGGAGGCTGGTGTCATACGGCTTTGACAGAAAAAAGTGTTCAATTCATCTGGCGTATAGTTAACTGCGTTCTTGGCTATGTTTCTCCCAACACCTAATATTTTTTAGCCGTTTCCAAAGAACTGCTCCATTATTTTCGATTCAAGTATTTCATAGGCAAGCTCCGTTTTGCCTTCCTTACTTCTTGAGTGCAACGGTTTCTTAATATCCTATAGTTTTCGAATTTTGTATTGGAATTTATTGTACTATCACTGGAAGGATCACTATTTTTAACGCTCAAAGGCTAATCCTAATAACTATAGATCTATATCAATCCTCAGTAACTGTGCTAAACTGTTAGAAAAATGTATTAAGACAAGATTTGTTACTTTTCTCGAACAAAATAAATTCTTTCCTTCAAATCAATGAGGATTTTAAAAAGGTAAAAGTACATCAAACGTGGTATACAAGTTAACAGACTGTTTGTAAAAATTTTGATAAAGCGGAAAAAGTAATTGCAGTTTTTCTAGACCTAGCTAAAGCATTCGACACAATATCACAAAATTCTCTTAAACAAACTTGAAAGATGTGGAATATGGCGTATACCGCTATCTTGGTTTAGCAGTTATTTGAAAGACAGAAAACAGGCCTTCCAAATAGGTAATTTTCAAAGCAATTATTCATATTTGAAACAAGGAGTCCACAAGGAACTGTATTAGGTCCAAATGTTATTTTTAATTTATATTAAATGATGTTTGTAAATTAAAAATGGACTGGCATATACAATAATTTGCTGATGACACCTCACTTGTATTTACTGATAAAGCATGAAAAGACATAATCAAGAAAACTGAAACATAAATGAAGAAAGTAAAACAATGGCTTGATAATAATCAGTTAGTATTAAATACTGAAAAGAAAACTAGGTATATAACGTTTACGACAATTTTAACAGGACAGTCGTAAAACATGTCACTAAAATTGAATTATTATCAAAATGCTGAAAAATGTATTTGTAGTCCTCTTATTATGGAAAATAAAGTAACATACTTTGGTATATTTATTGGTAAGCATCTAAAATGTTTTCTCACATTATACATATCGCCACGACATTAAGAAAAATTATTACGTAAGTTTGTTCAGTTACGATACATTGTAAGCATAAACATATTATATGCTGTATATTATGCTCTTGTAAATAGTATACTTATATATGGTATATTAATTTGGTGTGCTGCTTCGATACTCATTTAAATTTTTTTATGATTCAGCAAAATAATGTTGTAAGAATATGTTTATAAAAAGGACTTTACAGTAGACTACATAGACCCTATGACCAATTTTCAGTGTTACCACTTTCAAAATTATGTTTGCAGAAGGTATTAATATATCTTTAAAAAATAGAAACAAATGGAACGAAATAAAACAAACTGTACGTACATAACCAGAAATGTGACAAACAAAAATTTAAAAATTTAAATAACGAGAAAATCTACTCAATGTAAACTTAATTTAATATCAAACATATTACAGAGCTCCGAAGATCGATAATGAACTCTCACTCCCAATCAAAGAGGAAAGTAATTTCAAAGTATACAAAAAGTTAATTTTACGTTGTTAAAAGAATCAAAAAGTATTACAAAAAACTGTTGTTAAAACCTTATATATTACGTTAAGAAAATAAATAAATAAATTAATTAATAAATAAAATACGGGAATCAGGCTCACACAGAAGTATTTGCTTATGTGACCTATTTTCTATCTTTTCTTGTTTCTTTGCATAAGAAATACAAAAAAATCGCAATCTAGAATAAATGCATTGAATTAATCTACACTGGAAGATAAACATGTCTTCTGGAAGTTCGAAGTCCTGTCATCTCTGAATGCCGGTTTCATTAGGCTCTATTAATAAAGGGAATTTAGGAAATCCGATTTCCTTTAGAAAAGTAATAGTACATAAAATACAACTAGGAAATTTGATTTGTCAATTTATGTAGCAGTTAACGTTTCCTTATTCTTCTATTTTTATTCCATTAATATTTTGATACTGTTATTTTATAATTTAGTATGTTTATGTATTTTGTATGTATAAGCTTTAATACTGTATATTGGATGCACCCAATATATTAAGTGTTTCTTTTTTAAATAAAATAAATAAATAAATAAAAATACAGAACCAATATTACACTAAACTGACCTTGAATTGAATACCTGAATATTAAAGTGCTAAAGAGTTGCTTTTTATTTGGCTTTGATAATGGAGAGAATCAACGAGATCCGGAGTTTAGCCAGGAAACGTCTGCCAGAATTTATCATAAATCAACTTAGCACACCGGTAGAACATAAGAAATATGTATACTTCTTTCCAGGAAACTCTAGAAGGTTAGGTGGGCTGTAAGTCATGCCTTCCAGGCGGCCACTGCAATAGGAAAATTAAGTAGAATGCTTCTGGAACAAGGTAGTAGCATGCTGAGGTTTTTGCCAAAAGCGATTGTTCTGTTGGTACATTATTTTTCTCCGGATGACAAAAAATATCATGGAACCTAGGTGATCGTCCAACAGTTCTACATAGGCCTCTAATGATGTAGTAGGGTTGTGTGAATGTAACGAAGATCCAAAACGTTTTCTAAAATAATTTTCTATATCATCCCGGAGACGCCATGATCTAGCACAGTCCCAACCTGGCATGCTAAATCCATGGCTCAATGAGGGGGACGACATATACGTAGTTTGTCATCACCATGATATACTAGGAATCGAGGGTATCACTTCGTGCTACTCTGTTCCAATTACCAATGGCCTAGAGATGGTTTTCCGAAGACGTTGCTTTAGAACTTCGTCGATTTCTCAAACCCAAACTGTTGAATGAGAGCAACACATAGAGTATAGTTGCACGGTGAGTCAGCTTCGACTGCAACATTGGACCCACGAATCAGTTAGGCGATTACTATGGCTATCATTTCGTAGCACTAACTACGTACCATACAATTGGATCTACAAATATCATGATCGTTCAAAGCTGCTTGAACCTTGCTGTTTATCTTGTTATTCTTCCTTTTACCACTACACATTGCTTTTTCTTCACTTTTGAGACTGTGATAAATCCCTGAAGAGTAGTGAAATTGAATTCCTCACGAATGGAAAACGTTAACTCACACACTTTTTCCATTGTGTCAGTTTTACCAGTTGTTTCACGAGGAATATATTGTGAGCTATGCATAGCCTACTGGCAGCATCCGCGCATGGATAAAATTGAAGCGGCATCGCCACGATATGTGCATTGAAGGTTTATTCATAATTCAATTGCCTTTTAGTACATAGTATATTCTGAATAACTTAACATATATACATTTTATAAAGCAACCATATGATAAGAATTAACCATATTCGGAAGGTATTACTTTAATCTTATGTGAAACAATGTGAAATATTTTCCTGTGTTCTTGCAACTACAAGTAAATTTATGTTTATGCAGACAAAAATCAGAGTTCATCTTATACCCAAGGATGGAAAACACTTAGTAATTCACTAATGATATCTACGACTGTGATGCAGAAAAATCGAATACGAACTAAAGATATTAAAGAAGTTGCAATATTAAGTTAAATTCTCACTATTAATACGGATATTCTATATCATCTTTAAGAGACCTTGGAATCGTTAAATACAGAAATATAAAGAGGATATGATTCAATATGGAACATGTTATATGAAATTTTTCTGGCATCTGAGTTGAGTAGGTGTGCACCACACTATAAATGTGAAAAAATTCTAATTCTAAACGATGTTTCTTCAGATCTTTGTATAACTTTGCTACACCTTTCTTAAAACTACTTCACACTAAAGTTGAAAAGTTGAAACTAAAGGTAGATTTGGAGTTAATGTCTCAGAGTACATTCAGCTATGTGTAACCACATATTTGAAACTATTCTGTCCTTATACTTTGAACGTTGTTTCTAACAACAAAAAGTCAATGATCAGAAGAAGAGCTGCGAAGAACAACATGTTATAATATTGGGTGTAGTCTGGTTTTGAATTACATTGAAAATACACATTCGTGATCAAAATATTATGATAAAATTGGTTTCAATACATCCCAATTCATTTCAAAGTTTCTAATAATATTAACATTGAATAAAGTTTTTCGATGTTCATTGAAATGTAATCTTTAACTTAAAGTCCCAGTTATGTATTTTAGGCTAGAATACATCCACGACCAAGGAAAGTGAACGATTATAAAATACTTACTACAGTGAGAATGTAAGAGGAAACTAGTTAGTCTTGAAACAACCCATGACGATAATGAAACACATCAGAAATTCATTTGGATTGATATCGATAATAAAGTTGTGGATCAGAAAACACACAATGTTAAAAGAAAGAAAATGGTAATTTAATCTAGAGTCTCTATGTGGGACCATCATTTTCGCAACAATTGTTTATGCACCTCTAAATTCTTACTAACATTCTAGGCAGCATTGAGCTAGTGATAGTGAAAAATGCGTGTTGAACAGCTTTATTCACTTTGTTAGTTGCGTTGTAATGCGTACTGGCAAATTGTATGTCGAAGTATTATGTTAGCAAATATTTTTTCCAGACATTCTCGCATGACAGCTGAATAATGGTCTGGTTCTCAATCTTGCTGAAACCAAACAAGATCGATATTCCCTTTAGGTTTTATTTTAGAGACAAATGAGTTCAATAACATGGTGCAACAGATTTCACTGGTAGTGCATGGTATCTCGTCCAATACATGGATATGACGTTTTTCTTTATCATTTCGTACATAAACTCTTTTACATTTTGTTATTTCTGGAACAGTAAAATTCCATATTTCTCAGGTTTCTGTGTTCTCTAATTCATTCTTTAATACTCGAATAACCAAATGAATAGTTAACAATAGTTGATTTTTAGTTGCAATCATAATTTTTAGTTGTTGAAAGTAGTTGGATAATGCTCGCTTTGCGACAGTTTTTAACCGATCAATTTTCACCGGAAAATCAACAAAATAGACACCCATTTTTCGTCATTAAGCCAACAGTTATTTTAAATGCACTTCAACGAAAAGCTTGTGCTGCATAGAGGTGAAGCCATGAGAGTAAACCAGGTCTGGACCAAACAAACTTTCTAAAATACTTATGTGTGTACAATCTTACGGGGATTCACGCAGTTCTTCCTCTCCGACCTTGGTAGTTTTGAATCCTTTTTCTATCCTTCTTTAAGATTAAGATACATAAGTAACTAACTGATCGCATACATATAAAAAATTTGCTTAATTTCTATTAATAAACTATTACTTCTTAAAATTCACCTTCCAAATTTATTACAGTTCTTTATTTCTTTACACAATCACATGCAAAAAGGAAGGGAAGGAACATCGATAAATTTGAAAATGGATTTGAAAAAAACTATAACATAATTGATTAATACATATTTAAATTTGTTAAATCATTCATATATGTGTGATTAGTTAATTGTTTATGTACATTAGGGATAAGAAAATAATAATATTCAAAATTAGAAATGAACCAATTCTACGGGGTATCTAGGCAATATTTTGTTTGGAATGTGTTTTCAAATTGTGTATCTGAAGCAACAGAGCTTAACTGATATTTTAGAATAGAACGAGATAAAATTAACGACACGAAATATTCATTGTGTTCAACGAACACTCACATAATTTTGACAGCGGATTTTATTTACCAATTACGGTGCCTAACCATATTAAGGAAGTGGATCCAATAATAATATTACTACTGCACAATTCAGGTCCACAATTTCCTTACTTTAATGAGAATGGGATTAGGTTGACACAATATAACTAGTAAAAGTTAAATGTCCATGGAATGCAACAAATCGTGCCCACATTAACACAACTTTTTAAATTGTAAAGATTGTTTATGAATTACAAAATTCGACTCTACAAAGATATTGAGCAAAGAAGAAACTTTAATTACATATTCGTGAAAGTACACAATGTAGGTAGAACATTTTTATTGTTCTTGCATTTATAAGTTTGTTGTGATACTGCAACTGATAAAAAACAATAAATTGGTAGTAAACATTTCAGTTAATAGTTGAAGACGCTGACAGGTGGTGAACGACCGATGAAAACGCATACGACGACCGACACATACTGTAAAGAAAGAAAAATAGCTGTAGAAATCATACTGATAACATAATACATTTTCATTATATCCAAACAAACTTAGGGTTCTCTCACTGATATATTGACAGGGCCCACATTTTTATAGTACGTAGTTCCGGCTTCGATTAATGCTAGGAGAACCTTGAAATTTAAACGCTTTATTCTGATCCGGATTCCATTTGAAACTCTAGTTTCACGTTTCATATACAACTGGTACTCGAAGATGACGCTAAACTCGAGCCAACCAAGGAACCACCATCGTGTACATAGGTGGCACACAAGAGGAAGAAGGGGATGCTAATGTCAGTTACTGTCTTTTATTTATATTTTGTAAAGTAGGTAATTTCCCTTGAAATTGAAATTCTACTTTCTGCAGATTTTCATGTGTCTATATCGCCCTGCGTGCTATTTATGGTAGCTAGCCTGGGCACCATCAGGGCACTAGTTCAGGGTTCAATTCCTGGTGGCAGTCTTGAAATATGTTAATACATAACTGTTTTTCGGATTCTACAGAAGAACTGTAGGTTCGTATCTCAGAATCTCCCTGCTAGAAAGGGAACATCAACTTCAATAAATAAATACTTTTCTAAGAAACTTAATATTAATTATGCATCTACCGGGTGACCCGCAAAAAAGCACGGCGTTGTAATACCTCACACCGACCGGAGAGTGTAGGAAATTTTATACAGAAGCTCACCCGCATATTTAAAACATGCACATCGACCGCATACCCACCTCACCCAGGAATACTCAGAATTACAAAGAATGATTGGCTCATCTGCGCTGCCGCGCTACTTCTGTGTATGTCACATTTTATAAAACAGTTAAGTTGTGTAGTAGTATCTTGAGTGGGTCAATAAAATAGGCATAAACGTACACTCCATTTTAATTTGTATGAGAACAAATTGACTCGAAAGGGGTATATCGACAGCTTACCGGTTAAGGAATATTACGAGATAAACCTTTTAACAGAATGCTATTTCAGAGTGTCTACTGGAGTTTACTTTAAAGCATCTGAAGTGTCCTATTAGAGAAAGTCTTACTATACTACGATGGTTTAAAGAAAAGGTAGTATCCGATACAACTGTAAGCTGTAACATGTAACAGACTGTAAAGCATGCTGGAGAAATAAATCTTTTTTTTTTAATTTTTCTAATAGAAAGAAGGTAGAAAAACTAGTGAGTGAATATTTAAAGAAAACAAGAATGAGTGTTTCCTGAACATTATTTTCCCCAGAATTCTTATCACAATTCACACTCAACTTCACGTGTGTTTTGTCCTCCACTTACTTCGCAGCCAACTCTTTCTTCGCCTGCTATATTACGTCTATTTAGATTTTCCCTTAGGGGACCGCGGTGGCTCAGTGCTAGAGCGTTCAACTCTAGTGCGTTGGGTCCCTGGTTCGATCCCACCCCCCACCAACTGAACTTTGTGATGGACAAACACAAGCTGTGTTTGGGTAACCTCGGAGTTCTTCCATTTCCTCCTACTTTCTTCATTCCACCATTTCATTCATTTCTCATTATCACCGTCTCCTTTAGCCTAGCCGGCATAACCGAGAGACGTAAAACGCAAAGACTTCATTTTAGATTTTCTCTTTATATTCGTCTTACATTTGGCAGAGATAGTGTTAAGTATAAGACCAATTAGTTATAAACATCAAAGAGTAACATTATAATGTTCGTCCTGACACACTTAGATGCACTACTCTGCTGACACCTCACAAATATTAAATGAAAATAAGCTGGATATGAAATAACTTTAATAATAATATTTTATATACACTATCCACTTTCTTTCTCAATATAGCAACTTATTCAGGGGTTGGCCAATTACCCATTAAATTACCAACATCCAAATGATAGGACTGCCATCTTGGAGGGTCTCAAAACGAATTTTAACGTTTATCCAGTATTAGATAATCGTTTTCAATACATTTTAAATATTTCCAACATCTCAAGTGTCAGTACAAACCGTGTATATTTATAATCACATACATTGTAAAAAGTCGCATTTTACACGTACCTATTTCCTCTGCTTGCTCTATTCTTGGGCTCCACAAACTATTGTCGAAAGAGCAAGACAATTAGAGCATCTATGGCTTCCTGAATTCGTGAATCAACTTTGTGAAAGATATATATATATATTGTTAATTAGATACGATATGTCGAAAATTATCTAGACGCTGACTAGAAAAGATTCATTTCATTATTATTTCTGAACACTTACTTCGCTAGATAAAATAATAATAATAATAATAATAATAATAATAATAATAATAATAATAATAATAATAATAATAATAATAATAATAATAATAATAGCTTTCAGCATGGGCGCAAATCCTGGGCAATAGCGTCATTTTAGGTTTTAGCTATAGCTCCGTGTAGAGTATTCTAAAGTTCTTGTATTTGAATCCAGCGGTCACGACGACAAGACTCAATAAAAATGAAATAAGACACCAATTTGTAAATCAGTCACAAGGAACATCAACTTAATGATCCAAAATTATTTCGATAAAATTTGGCAGGTAGATACTACACATGAACTAATCGAATACGTTTTTCCATTTTGTGAAGAAAAGCTGTTCTATTCGTTTATGAGTTATGAATATGTTTGTTGAAACCAGATATGGTCGACTTCTACCACTTCCCGTTTAAGTGAGGTTGTTGAAAGACATGGAACCTATTCTGGCAATGCAGAATTGATTCCCGAAAACCGTTTGTCGATAGCTCTTACCCTTTTAAGTTTATGAAAATAATATTGAAACCTGAAGTAGTAGTGGATCCTACCACTTCCAGTTTTACTAGAAATGCAGGAGTTAAGATGATTCCTTTCATATCCACCTATTTCCGAAAACCGTTTGCCGATCGCTATTACCGTTTTTTACTCGTGGTCTTTAATTTGAAACCGGACTATCCGATTTCTACCACTTCCGGTTTAACAGATTGACTGCCAAGGTGATTTGAGGGTACCTGTTAAGTAGGAGGTTGTTGAACAAGATGCAATCTATTATTGGGATGCTGAATCGATTCCCGAAAACCGCCTTTCAATAGCTCTTACCGATTTTGATGTGATACCTGTTGATAGACAGACACACAGACGGACACAGCCGTTCTATAAGACTTCCCTTTCATATGCATAGCGTAGTTTGGAAGTCTAAAAGTACGTATATAGCCAAAAGCAGTAAATATCTTTTTATTTGATAATTAAATATAAAGTTATTTATTGCGGCATGCAGCTTTGTACTTTTCTTATCTATATTTTTCTGCTACTTAGAAGAAGAAATAAAGCTTCAGAATGAATGAATGAATATATGAATATTTATTAGTTTTTCTTCTGAACGAATATATATAAAAAACATTATTTCCTGAGAACTTCTAATATTTTTAATGGGTTACTTTCGTTAAACTTTGAAATTTTCGGGAGCCAAAAAATTGTAGTAGATATTTTTATATATTTCATAATTATTATTTCTATAAAGTGAAAATA
The DNA here is from genome assembly GCF_964235325.1 of Thermobia domestica. Classification (NCBI taxonomy): domain Eukaryota; kingdom Metazoa; phylum Arthropoda; class Insecta; order Zygentoma; family Lepismatidae; genus Thermobia; species Thermobia domestica. Next base: position 148,595,936 of record NC_137462.1, on the reverse strand, counting down.
TATAAATATAGAAAAGTAATAAAGCTATGAGAAACATCTTGTCTTTGCGCATGAAAAACGTATCAAACAGATGGAATATTGATATGACGATTTTCTGTGAACGACGATTAGTTCTAAGAAAAAAAACTACATTACATTTTCTAACATATTTTCCAGAAATGAAGAATTGCAAGATAATTAATTTTATGAACCCTTACCCTTACCCTCAATTGACACCCTCACCCTCACCTTCCTCTCACTCACCCTTAACTGACACCCTCACCCTCCCTCACACTCACCCTCCATTGACGCCCTCACACTCACCCTCCATTGACGCCCTCACACACCCTCAATTACTTTATCGCCCTCACCCTCCAAAGCCCTCACCCTCAACTACTAAAATGAAGGTGAGGTGAGGGTGAGGGCGGCAATCATGAGGGCAAAATGAGGGAGGACAATCATCTCTGCTGACGACGCGTTATTCTTATTCTACTTTTATTAAACACGCACGTTACAGATGATTTTCCCTGAAATCCTATATGCCGAACTGTAACACCTATTGAAATTTAGAAGTTACCAATTCTAAAGTTATAATGATGTACAAAAACATTTACTAGTGTTCGACCACTACTTTTCATAATATATTTGTACTGGTCGAGGATTAATTTTTTCTGTGTCCGACCATGCTTTGCGTTTGTATTTTCTCGCAGAATTCCTTAATTCAAGCATTAATTCAGTGATCAATTTACATATGTATAAGTATTTGCTGAGTCTTACTGTTAGTAACTGAATATTCACCGAATGGCCGTGACTAATAGGCTTAGGATCATGAGGCGGCAATCCACTGGAAGTTCGAATCCCTCAGAAGGGCAAGGGCACTTTTAACTGTCCTCGATATTTCTGTGTGCGTATTTCTGTTGTGATTTGATTTCTCCAAATTGGAGAGAGGAGCCTTAAGACTGAATATCTCGGCTGAGACGAACTTTTAAAAAATGGTAGAGCGTTGGCTTACCATTCGGGCGGTCCTGGGTTAGATCCCAGTGGATGGCCATCTTGAGGTTTTTTCAGGGTTTTCTTCAGTCACACCAGGCAAATGTTGGGATGGTACCTACAAAATAGCCTTGGATATCTACCTTCCAACCTATCTCTCAACCTATCCCGGCCGGAAACTCAGATATCTAAAGACCACAAAATAAATTCAATTTCAAGTAACTGATTCATGTAGTTCCCCAAGATTTTCATGCAAAATTAACGGCACTGTTAAGGTATGAAATTTCATTTGGACAACGAATTTATTATATTTGGTCTAATTCCTTTAATACTGAATTACACCATTCTCGTTTTGTCGTGGAACTGGATTGAAAAATTGTTAGTGGAATAGCTAGTATCAGCTTACGCCTGGAATACGCCTGTTTTCCGTGCATGTCCTTAAGAATTTTCGTGTTTCTTTCAGAGATAATGAGTCTGAGTAGGCCTAAGGTTAATCTGCCACTTTATTCAAACGAATATCTACAAAAGATCTGAAAGCTTGTCGCAGAAATGAGAACTCCACACGAAAGGCATCAGTAATCTATGCAATTCCTCGAGTAACGCTGATGGATAAACTTCATGGTCGCAGTTCCGAAGAGGGGAGAATGGATCCAGAACTATACCTAACATAGAAAGAGAAAGAGGGATTAGCAAATTGGATCATTAATATGATCAAAAGGGGCTTTCCGCAGAAGAAACACAAACTTCTGAACAGTGTTTAAAAAGTCGTGGATACAGAAATCATAGAAAAACACTGTTCGAAGACAATCGACCTGGTGAAACCTGGTATCACGCTTACATGAAAAGACAGCCACCAATTTTGTTCCGAAGTCCCATGATTTTGAGCAAGGGGCGATACGCTGTAACCGAGGAAAATATTCGTTTGCGGTTTCAGGACCTTGAGAAATACTTGGAAGAAACGGGGCAATCTAATATCCTGAATGATTGTAAGCAAATGACAGCTGGATTGCTGACGAATCCAGCTGTCAACTGTGTCAACTTTGTTGAGACCCAAAAAGTGGAGAAATGTATAAGAGGTGAAGGGTTTTTGTTCATAGAGTGGCTAAGGTTAGGACCAGACATCTGTCGTCACGGGGTCTACTGTTTAACATTCTATGCGAGAAAATGAAACCTGTTTATAGCTGCATTTCACTGATTCTTAAGTGAATTTGGTGGTTCCTTTCTTGACAAACTATCACAATATTTCTTATTCTCAGTATATATTGTGCGATACTATTGATGTAACCTTTACAGATGTTAATAGTTAGGCAAAGTTATGCATTAACTTTCATACTGTAATAAAAACACACTAACCAAGTAGTGGTCGATGACTAAGCAGTATGTGGTCAAACATTAACGAAACATGATTTAAGAAGAAAACTGTCATTCGTGTTTCTTCGACTAGTATTGCACAAATGGTACAAGTTATCTCCGTTTTGAATAAAATATAGCTTTAGTAATATATGTGATCTAGTTCCATCCTCATAAGTTGTTCAGCTGAGTGAACAACAATTATGGACCATACGAAAATGAGTTAGGTGGTCGAGGACTGGCACATTTACCCTATCCCTATTGATTGTGATTTATGGTATCTTGAAATTAGAGGAAATGTTTCTGTGAATGCAACATTACGTAGCACAAATCCTTTTTTTTTTTTTTGGTCTTCGTATCAAGAAATTTATTCGTCCTTGACTGACAATGCGATTAGATTATGTGTGGCTGATAACCAACTTGTTGGGCAAAGTCAGTTACCTGTACATGCAGGTGTTCAGGGCGAATACTTAAACCCGTTCCTCAAAAAAGACAAGGAAAAAGAATACAAAAGTGTTTTTGTTTCATAGCTGATTGTGCTGGGTTAACTTTACGAACTAGTTTGTCAAAGCTGACTCAGTCAGCTGCCAAAGTTAGCTTCTTAGCAGCAATAAGAATATTCCACACAACAGTGTGCTGGATCACGTTATGAAGAATTATTTAATTTTTTAAATGAAATGGGCCTACATTGTATAAAAAAGACTGGGTTATACCACGACGAGGCTTTCTGTTTCTCTGTACTATCACTGTCTTCGTGTAAGTTGCATTCGAAGTTAATAAGTGAGTTTTCAATATCAAATTATTGGTTCGTAATTTGTGTTCACATACTTAATGATATGGTTTCTGTGTTAAGTAAGCGTGACTACGTAATAAGCTTATTGATCGGTGACAATATCCTAATGAAAGTGCATCTGAATATATTATGGAAATACGCCTTTGTTATTGAGTAGTTAGAAGGTAAACGTGTTTAGTATAATATAGCTATTCTTCGACAAGTTTATTATGGTTTAAGGCCGCAATTCAAGTACTATCAATTTCATGATAAGGAAACGGAAATTTGGTAAATATTATTGTGTGCGGTTAATTAACATGAAATTTATAAAAACGAATTGTTGGTTTATAAGGGACTGACTTCCTCTTCCGGTGTGAAAGAAACGAACCAGTTGCAGTGTCATGTTTTCGGTAGCAAGCCTTTCCTAATAAACAATGTAATATAATACGAACAGTAGGCGTGAAAACAAACATAGATGTTAGTGATCGGCAACGCTTCACTACTCGTGACGTGTATTCCTTACATCGATCCCATCTGTTGTAAATATGGTCATGGGAAAGGTACTTCTAATATGAACCGTTCTACTAGAATAAAAACTTGCAACGGGACAATGGTAACTGGTTTATTATATTCAAAAGCAAAGTAATATGAGATATACGTGGCCCATGAAGTTGAAATCCAAGTGTAAATCAAGTGTTTTGGAGTTAATGAAACTATTAAGTTCTGAGTTTAACAAACGGTATCCGGATACGACATTACGGCGAAAACATATCGTTCCAGTTTTTGTTTACGCTTTGGCTATGGAAAGAAAATACTGCTTTAGTCTTTATAGCTACAGTAATATTTGAATTGAAAATAAAGAGTTGTTTGAACGTTAGAACTCACAGCTGACGAAATCTATATCAGCTAAAATTGAAATTTCTGATAGTGATGGAGTGGATAATAAAACATTTACATTAGATTCGTATGTTGTGCTCTCTGTAAATTTTCGTAAAAAGTTTCATATTTTGAAATTCTTTCTGGTGCCACAATTGGGTCCAGTTTATTTGTGGCATAAGCTAACTTATTTAACATATTCGCCAGTAGATTCAATGAAAAGTAGGGGACAGACATTTCCCTGATCTTTCCAGTAAAAGACAACAATGATGTTGGTGAATTTTTTGGTTTCTCTAGCCAATAGCAGAGGAATCAGTTTGTTAGAGAATCAAACATCGAAGTTGAGTTGTCCAGCGGATAGCAGAATTTCCAACTTAATTGAAGAAAAATTATCTAATACATTTATGCAGATCAGTCCTGCGGAGAATAGCCGAATTATTCCTCTGATTGAAAATCCCGTATTATTGGAACAAGTCCATACATTCCAAGGGTATATAGACGCATTTGTTAAAAATTATTCAGACGTATTTTCTAAAAAGATAGCGAATGTTAAAGGTGTGGAATATCAAATACGTGCAAATAATGAAACGCCGATTACGAAAAAGGCGTATTCGTTAAGTGAACAAAATCAAAATGGACGTTGTTTTAAACGAATTATTACAGGGCGTAATAGAAAAAGCTGATAGTGAATGGTGTTTCCAAGTTTTTTAGTTAGTAATAAATCGGGGAACAAAAGATTCATAGTTAATAATCAAGATGTAAAATGTCGATTACCAGGATTCAAATCGTCAGTATACTCCTAGGATGGAGGATATTTTGATAGAGATAGCTAAAGGTAAAATTCGATCAAATGTCGATGTTATATCAAACACTTAGGAATAGAGTGATTCTTCGATGATATAATTATTCTTCAAGATAATTTTTATGAGTATAAGCGTGTGTTAAAATTGATATTGCAGAAATTCAAAGAATCTGGGGTAGCGTTATCTATAAGTAAGACAACCTTATTTGCGACTAAGGTATCGTATCTGGGATTCGTTATAGATGGAAATTATTTATATCTAGATCCCTCTGGACTTGAAATCATTGAAAAGTTGCCTCTACTCAAAATCCAGAGAAGTCCGCTAGCCTTAACTGCGTTTTTGGAATATTATTAAAAGTTTATTGCACATTTGCAGAAATGTCTTGAGCCCACTAACCGATTAAAAGTTGAGTTTCTATGGGGTCATGAACAGCAGGTGGCACTTGATAAAGTAGAAGAACTATTTCAGACCCATATTGTATTATGTATACCAAATTTAAATGGCAAATTCGTGATCAGTTCAGATGCATCAACTAAATCCTTAGGGACATGTCTCGAAGAATATGGTAGTAACTGGATATTATTTCCTATAGCATATTTATTCGGAAACTTTACCTCTATGATTCAAATAGGCCTATATATTTGTTGGAATTGATGGCCTTAGTTGAATGTATGAAACGTTTTAAAACATATTTACATACTAAATTTGAAGTGCGTGTTGCCAACCAAGGATTATCATATTCCATACGAAATTTGGAAAAGGTAAAATATTACGAAAGTTTATGTATCGACTGGTAGGATTTAATTTTAAAGTCAAGCATGTTCCTACTGCGTTAAACATACCTTCAGATTTTATTTCAAGATCTATGAGACGCAAATGTTTGAGCTAATTGAATTCGAACCTACTTGGAAAAATCACGCAAGAAATATGTGTAAAATTAAAGTGTGGTTAATGCCATTTGAGTCTCAGGCTGTTTTTACTCATCAAAGAAGGGATGAAGAATATATGGAAGTTATTGAACACTTAGACATTAACCTAAACGTAGCTGGTTATAAACTTGTTAAGGGAATATTATGCAAGAAAACGAAAGTGATTAAAAATCCCTATAAAATGTGCATACTGGTACCTAAGAGTTTGGTAACATCTATAATTAATTATTATCATAATAATATTATTACCGGGGGTTCATGCGAGGACCCAGGAAAGTATCTCAAAAATCTCTGCCCGATACACATGAAATGGAATAGTAACGGAAATTAAAAATTACGTTTCTAGGTGCAAGGAATGCCAATTTAATAAAAGTTATAATTGTCTATGGGAAAACTTATTTTTCAATATGAGAAAATTCCGGACAGCCTATTGTATTTTGATGCATTTGGGTCATTGTTTATGTAAATGTTTGGAAAATAAAATCTTATTGTTGTAGATTTTTGCACTAAATTTATGTCGTTAAAGCCTTTTAAAACTCTAAATGCAAAAATAAAACGATATAAACTGTATAAAATTAAGTGTTGATTTGGGTTTCCTCAGTGTGTCCCTCATGATAATTCGAGTCTCTTTGTTTCTTCATTATTTAACGATATTTTGCACGGACAGGCTATTAAGGAATGCGTATATCTCCGTATCACGGAGCTTCAAACGCATGGGAACGTTACTAGCGTTTTTTGAAAGAATATCTGAAAATATATTTCCTGAATAAAGAAACTGAAATTAAACTCGGTAGAACGTACTGAATCAAAATATTCATCTATGGATCTTGTGTATAATTATAATGTGGGCGATCACCTTGGTGTAAAATGGCAAATTTGTAATTATCAAGTTAGAAAAAAATATGGGAAACAGCTTTAAAGAATTTGGAAAAAGCTTGGCATTCGAAGAAGAGAGAATATGATAGGAAAAGATCTTCTGTAACATACGAAGTCAATGATAAGATATTAATAAAGTCTCGATTTAAATCTGGTCTAGCAGATAAGGTGACAAAATTGTTGTGTCTCAGGTGGCTTGGACCAAACCAGATTTTTAGATTTTTCACTAGAAATACGTTAAAACTTAGATCAATTGATACTCCAAATGATATTAGAAAAGTACATGTTTCAATGACAAAAAATTATCGTGGAACTAGAATAACCGTAAATAATTTTAATTAATGATTAAATCAGCTGTAATTCGTTTATAAATAAAATCCTAAATTAGTCAAATTTAAAGAATGATATATTTATTTGCAACTTAGTCAACACAAATTTTTATTCCGTTGTATGTATGTTTTGTTAATATACATTTTGTATTCCAGGCCTGGAGTGTATGCCGTATGACAGTAAGTCCTTTCCTCTATATTAAGTCCTTTCGTTTCTTGTATTCAAATTGGGATTGTAACCTGTTTGTTGTACGTAAGATTCGTAATTCTTCTAATTTATTCATTCTGATGTTATAAAGGAACTACAGGAACTGATACAATGTAAGTCGTTGCTTTCATTTGTATTATTAAATTATGTTATTACTTCAGGAGAAAAAATAATAATGTTGTCAGAAACCTATTGCACAATTGCAAATCATTGTATTTAATACAAAATTATTTCCAAAAATCTGTTTAATTATGCGATAACTATATACTGATTATTCCCTACTATGATTATTGGGTCTGACCAGTGACAACGCGTTATTTTTACGTTATTTTATTAAACAAACACTTTACAACATCTATGAAGATGATTACAATCGAGATTTCAACTCGTATAGCAAACTTATGACGCCCTATTATTGGATTCGAAGTAAATCAAATTATAATGTAATATTAGATTGTATGACAAGCGAAAGTCAAGATGGAAATCACTTCAAGGTAAACAGACTTTTGCATTTAAAAAAAAACACTGTAGAATATTTTGTAATATCAAAATTTGATAAGAAAAGAATGTTTAGATCTGCTGTTCACTATTGCTATTTGCACATGTGGACACTGAAATGCCTAAAATGGTAGGAATAGATAATCACACAGCTTTGATTACTTTTATCAACAAATTTAAAGCAATATAGCATTTCTGCAGACATATTATACAGAGCTACACAATTGATGTAGCTTTATCAATGAGTGTCAAAGTAGCTAATAACCTCTGCCTATTTTCAAGAGCCACAAGACACTCTTGGGCTAATGTTTCAAACAAATATGAACCAAAATATCAACGAAACATTCATGTAGAATCAATCAAAAGTGCTAGAATGACGAAAGAACATATAAAATATTTTCTATCTCCTTGATAAACATGTATTTTACGATACGAAAAGCCGGTTTTTTAAACCCTTGTCAGGCCATAAAGTTCATACTGTGTTGGATGATAGTTATTCAAATAAGGATGTAACACTCAAGATATTGTCACTAAAGTTTACATAATATTACCAACCCCTTTATGTGTACTTCTTTAGGCTATATGAGTACTACATGAGAAGGATCCTTGCTTTTGTAAGACTATGACGTGAAAAGCCAGAAATAAAGTTATATGATTATCACTTTATTATCAAACTTCACTCTGAGCTATATAATCAATTTTGTGTAAGTATAAACTAATCTTACAATATGTTTGGCGAAAGTAATGTTATGATCTTGACATTAGTAAGTAGTAAATAGTTAGAAAAAGTAAATATTGTGGCGTTTGATATTAGACTTCATAAATGTGGAAGTGCTATTGAATGTAAAAAAAAATAACTTTGGTCAGATAAGCATTTTTCTTTAAATTTGTTTTGACTATTTCATTCAAATTCCTCCCCTACACTTCGAGGACTGAATAGGAGGGCAACACTATTAAGTCAGTGAAAAGAGCTTTTAGTTGTTTTTGTTGTTGTTCAGATAGTGTAATTATTTTAAGCAGAGAAAAATATAACAATCCCTCACGACATTGCAATATCGACATTGTTTCTAGCTATATCGATATTTTGTTTCTTCGCGTTCTCAAAGTTCACGTCTTAAACATTGCATAGGTGGTCATTCAAATGCTTCCCATAGTAGGATGCGTAGGTTTACACTGTATTGGTGTGAGTGATTTATATTCCTAGCACATTATTGCGAAGTCCTGTGCGTTTGAGGTGACTTACATTTTAAATTTACGTTAATTGCAACGTTATCAGCAAGAAAATGAACTATTTGTTGTGCAATTAAAATATTTAAAAAGTTTTCTCCAGATAGCACGAGATTTTCTGCAGTATATGTCTCAATAGTTGATTTTTTTCAATTTTTCATTGTTATTTCACAAGATATATGTTCATCTAACATTTCTAATTAGTCAATAGTTCTGATTATAATATCTTTATCCTCCGAGTATATTTACGTAGAACGAGAAATTTTAAAAGCAGATTATATATAATGGAAATATATCAAAGTGAATAATCATATTGCTGTTACAACTACATCTTACTTTCTAGTCTTATGATTTATACTATTCGAAAGTTGAAAGTGAGAAAGGTAAATAAAATTTTGCTAATGTGTTTTTACACAAGTTTAACTCATGGTTGAAAGCTTTCTTTAACCTCTAATGAATTCCCTTTGGTTTTAACAATCTACATACTAATATTGCAACGCTGGAAAATGGAGGTGTGTCTCAAGTAATTTACGATTAGATGATGTTCATTGAAGACAAGAATCGATAACATTGTTCCCCAGATTTTACGATATAGCATTTCACCTTACATAGTTAATCGCCATGTTTCCAATCCATTAATATATGCTTCGTTTCAACCATGCAGTGGTATGCTCATAACTTGTCATGGGTAACAACATCTTCCAGAAAAAGAATGTCCTTCTTAAGTTACGTGTTACTTGTCCAAGCATGTCATCACTCACTAGTCCCCATGAATTTTTTATCGCTAGGCTTCTGATAGTTACGCATTTTGCATGCTACAGATGAGTTTCTATTTATAGTATTTTAGCTGATGTATTTTCCTGTATCTGTTTATTTAATGCTTATTCTATAGTTCCTGCTTCAAAGAAGACCACAATATGTAAGTTAACATGACAATATGACTCATACTTCGCTGATTTGTCTAATCCAAGCCCACGTACTTGCAAGGAAATTCTATTTCTGCAAGTATTTTCTGCCTGGTTCAGTGATTTTATACCTGCTACAAAATGTCATATACAATTTCATTGCAATAAAATGCACTTCAAACAGGGGTCATTTTTATCTATTGATAACATCATTGCAGCAGTTTTGAAGGGGTAAGTAAGCTAGTCATGTGCTATCTCTCTCAGATTACAGTTCGACATGTCGAGAGAAAAGAGATCGTCTTTCACTGCATTAAAGGTGAATGTTAAAAAAATTGAAGACTACTATAAATCAATCAGTGTTATTTTGTAAGTTTCAAGTAACTCGAGGTCTAATGGCTTCAAAGCATGTAAAAAAAAACTGGGAATTGAAAATTTAAAAAAAAGAAACAACAGACTTAAATTATCAATTAGCAATCAGGACCTCAATGATCTCAGTTCAGAGAAGATTTGTGTCGGGCTATGGTGTCAGCAAATATTCCACTGGCAAAATTCAAATATAAGTAATTTATAGAATGTTTAGGAAAATATACTAAACAGCCATTATCAGACGAATCTACCCTAAGAAAAAATTAGATCTCGGTGTTATACAGTAAAATTTTGAGTGGGTGAAGAAAGAAAGCAAGAAGCAATAGTATCTGTTTTTTTTTTTTCGATGAAATCACTGACGGGAGTGTCAAATTTTGTGTTGGGGAATTCTTATTTATTTGTATTGCGTGTTCTGGAAAGTGTTAAAAATGTTACAAATATTGTTCAATGACCCTTTCAGTTTTTTGGTTCTTCGGGTATTGTCGAAGATCGCGTGTTAGTGGCATGTGCTTATGCAGGTTTTTATATGAAAAAGTTTGTAATAGACTTTCAGGTTTCATAACCAAAAATGATCAATGCAACCTATGTAATACACAGGTTTCATCATATTTCGTACTCTTTATCCAAAACTAAGTAGTGTGATTTCTTCTAAACGTGTTTTTTTTTAAAACTTTCAGATGTCAAGGTAAATTTAACGAACTTGCTGGAAATATTTACACTCCCTCTCCTCTTGTAACTTGAAGGGATACTTGGCTTCCTTCGGTAGATTACTACGCAGATAATATTGAAATTGTAATGTTGTCAAAGAATTTCATGCAATCGTCGAAATTTGCGTCAAAGAAGCGCAAATTACTCTTGGTGCTAATTACATTAGAATCCATTTTATCCATGTGAATTTTATTTTCATTTCAGGTACAATTGAAAAACTTGAACCAAAAGGGGTTGTCTTTGAAGGAGAGTCTTGCAGATGTGGAGAGAGTCGAATAACTTTTAGCACACGTTGGAAGAACAGGGATGTCAGGGAAGTTAGAATACGTGGTTTTAAAGAATTCCGGATAAAATTTCCTACAATTAATTGATTCAAATCATGGAAGCAGGATAAGAAATGTGACTTTTCGATGTTACAAAATTACAACATGAACCTATTGTGTGAAGTGGAAAGAGTGTTTTCGAATATAAAAATATTCGTCAAAGTAATAGAAATAAGTTCAATTTTGAAAATGTGGAACAGTACATTATTACCAAGTGAAACAGTATGCGGTAGCCCTCCCTATTAATCCCACATTCTAGTGAAATATGCTGCAACTGAAAACATTGTAATAGATGTAACAGAAAACTATAGCTTTAAAATGAAAAACTCGTAGTGAAATAATTTTTCTTAAAGGTTTACGTACCATAAGGTAAGGTAAACCTGAAACTTTAAATTATACTTTTTAATAAACCCCTTGCATTGCAGGTGTCATTCATTTACTGCTAAAAGACTGCCTAGACCGTTATATAGGGCAGAGTTATTGTGCACGCTCTAGGAGAGCATTCACATTACTCAGAACACAATTGCATTGTAAAATATTTGCACTGAAAAAGGGAGATTTTGATGTTCTGAAAAACTTTTATGCTGCTTCTGGTCAGCAAGACTGACCAGATATCAGAGACAAGTTTTTTTCTTTTTATTTTCTCCGATTTCGAAGTTGCCAATTGTTAATCGTCAAAACAAATACATTTGTACCGTTATTGAACGTTCTCTTAGGTCTGCCATCTACTGAGAAAAAACTTTTCTTTTCTCTTCTGTGAGTAAGGTGCTGTTACCTTAGGAGAAATAGTAGAAATAGCTCATTCTGTGCATCCACTAAAAATTTCATCTACACCGAAATTGATGCGACCCTTAACAAAGGATATGTTTACATGATATCCTCATAGAGCCACTGGTATTTTCAAAAGAGTATTCTATGACATCCACACTGATGTCACTGGAACGCAAGGTGCTAAGAATAATGAAACAAAGTGTTCTTAAAACACGTTATTCAAAGCCATTTCTATAATATCTTTTACATTTTAGTGTTATACTTTTAGTTTCGAAGAATACGTTTAGGAAAATTTAAGTGTTGTTTAGATGCATATTATGTCGGTTTTAAGGACATATTTGCATGTATATTTTGAATTTTTTAGTGCAAACTACCCGAAGACTATTTATCACCACTGCATGAAATTCTCATATGTAGCACACCATATCATACGGTCTCAAGTATGAAGTCCTCAACGTTTCCCACCAAGTTTCAAAATACATTCACCAGCAATTAAGAATTAATTATTAAATTGCTGTGACAATTTGTTGGCTTGATTCTGGTCATTATTTGCACCTCCCAGTTCCATACCATCTTCCTCAGGTTATTTTTCTGCGAATTTGAATCAAGTTTTCTCATGTTTCCTACATAGATTACACTTCTCTACTTTTGACAAAGATTACAACACTTACTCCATTTTTTCTTAGCAGTTATTACCCTCTACTGCACTAGGTACACCAGATCGAATAACTGCGAATTACAATGTGAACTTCAGTGTACTTCTATTGCAATTTTGTTGCCCCAGATTAGAATAATATCGAGTGAAGAAAGTTGTGAGTCAGTAATGTATCTACCAAATATAAATCTCGATGATGTAGTATACAGCATAAGTAAGATTAATGGCACAAACTTTGAAAACAATCAACAACAAACTTTGAAAACCAATTTTCAAATTAAACCCTATTAAAAACTGGTTAAAAGATTAATAAAAACGTTCTCCCATATTTTTAATTAATCCACCTATCCTTACAACTATAATCTGTTATAGCTCGATATACTTATATCATAATAATGTATATTGATGCATACTTACTGTTAAAAAATAAAATACCCCACTATATATTGATTTATATAGTGCTGGCGCCTGTATATTCAACGTCCATTGACGGAAGCATATAACATTTAGGTTGAATAGATTTAACAGAAACGTAAATCTCTTAAATTTACGTGGATGCTATAATCCATTAATAATGTTAATTTACTGTATAATAATTAGAGTAGATATTATTTTCCCGCAGAATATTCTCTCGTATTTTCTATAGCGATGTAGACATGATCTCACTTCATTATTCTCTTGTATGGGAACAAATTTTAAGGTTCATCTGGGCACAAGTCTGAATGTGTAATAAGAAAGTGCCAACACCTTTATTTTTGTATACTAACATAGTTTATTACGTGTTTTGTGGTAACTACATCTACGTGCACTAGTAGTAAACATACAGCATTTCAAGAGTGGTAAGAATGGAATAATTGGAGTCCCAATCCATATAATATACATCCTTGTAAGATTAGTACATATCTGGAAAACAAAAAATAATCATATTAATACTTACATTTTGCTATATAAGCATATCTTTACCATTAAAAAAGTCACAACTATTTCTGTACATATTTTATTCTTGTATTTACTAGTAAATTTAAAATCCAATTTTAGTACTCTAATAAAAGATAGTGTAATCCATTTTTAGAGTCATAATATTTTTTATTAATTCGTCACTTTGCCTTGTGCATTGAAAGAAACTTTTTAAAATATTGTTTTATTTTAGTATTTTGTATAATTTTCAATCAGTATGCAGAGTGCACCTAGCAATCTAAGATTTAAATAATAAGGTAAAAATATACCACAAACAATCACTTGTAGATCAACCCATTCATTCAGCACAAATTATCTACTTATATTATCTGATTCTACGTTGTTATCGATATTATCAATAAAATTATATAATTTTCTTCTAACTACTTTACTAAACCTATAAAATAGTTCTACTGGTTTTATTAATAACTACAATCACTACTTTATGGATAAACCAAAGCCCTTAGGCCAATCTATCATTAGCATTTTTTAAAATTATATTCTCTTCGATCCGGGAGCTTCTTATCCCTAGTTGACTTACGCATACTTTTGTTCTTTATCACAATTAGGTGCGTCATGTCCCTCTCTTTTTTTCAGGTCTCTGCAAGGAATCAGTCATGGCCTTATCACTCATCCTAATACGCTGCTCTATCTAGCATAAAGTTGGGCTAAAATCTGTTCTGTCTTTCTGTTTCTATTGTCTGACTGTCTATAATAAGTTGTCCCCGGTGTTTTCTTATCCTTATTCCGTCCAAAATATTAGATGAAACGTCTCAGACTGTCATTGCCATGTGGTACTTTTGTATACCAAGATTAATATTTTTTTTACTCGTCCTGGCGAACGATTTCATCAAATCTAATTGTATACTCTGTCTGTTTCTGAGATCCTAAACTACAAGCATCATTAGGTTTCTTTGGATTAGATATACTGCCTATATTATTAAACTATGTATTAGGTGTACAAGCTAATAGATACGCAAATGGAGGACGTTTGTTTCTCTTGCCTTTGTGTACAACATAGGGCATTTTATTTGTCACAAATAAATTTTATTAGGTTGACCAGGTACCTTACATTGGGTTTGCAAATAATTATACCTCAGGACTATTATATAGTCTGTGCCCCTCATTCAGCTTTTCTATTGTTCGCTGGGTAATATAGTGAAGAATGCATTAGTTTGATCTCTATTGTATAAACAACTTTCTAGAGGTGTCAGATTGGAAAGGAGATCCATTGTCAGCTGCAAAAGCCTTTGAATGTCCGAATATTTGGAAGTTTCGCTCAATCTTCGATACAATCCGAAATGTAAACACAATATTCTCTCCAAATAGGAACCTAGTTAGAATAACAATTGGTTATTGACAAGAGACTAAAATACAATGTAATTGGTTTAGTATATGTGTCGGAAAAGAAATTCGGCTTGAGTTAAAGAACGAAAGTGTTCACTCCTTTGCCTATGACTTCCTTATGTTCTCTAGGTAAAAAAGAGAAGAAAACAGAACATTATATATTTGAGATATACTGCTGGGAGATGAATTTCTCTTGAGTATCTGCATCTAATGAAATGTAAGACGGGGACATTTAGCTGAACTTGTTTGGAATAAGTTAATTTGTAGAAGGTGGAAAATGATGACCTTTCCTGAAAGATATACCTTATAAATTGAGAATCAGTATTGATGCGGAATTGACGATCACACAGAAAAACAAAATTTGGTATCACTTAGCAATATATATACTTACTAAATTCTCACGTTCAAAATGAGTATTGGAAGATATTTCTGGGTGGCCAAATTCCAGGTTTTATGTAAACATTGCAGACTTTATCTTCTACATGTTTCTTATTATGTTTGTTATTATTTTTGCTATTCTATTATGATGTTTGTTCACTCTGCACGTTAGGCTTTCGCTCCTATGTACACACCAACAAGCACGGATATTTCTAGGAATTACAAGTGGTCGTAAGGTTGCTAGGATGGTGCATCAATTTCTATGTTTTTTTTAGAGGCAGTTCACTAAAGGACATCAATATTGTCTATGGCTCCGTTTAGGCGCAGACAAGGACAATTAAAAATTTAGTCAGCATCACCTATGATTACTGCAAAGCTAACACCAGTAATAACATAATCTTTCACTGAGTTTTAAGTTTATTTTGCATTGAGTCGGGAAGTGTTTTAAAACCTTGAGAGTGTTATTTTTGGAAATATTCTAGCTTAAGTAATTCTGGTAATTTGTAACCGCCTACGACAAAAATTTCTGCTTTATTTATTATTATTATTATTTTTTTTTGTTAACTGCTAGGTGTCAACACATGGCAGAATTTAAGGAAACGAGAGTACCGACTACGTTCCCAAGGGCTCAGCATTGGCACTGCGACACTCTTTCCCGTGCGTATATTCCAGTATATATTGTCTATCAAGAACACGATGTCATTGGAATGCAGATTTAAGTCATGACACCTTTAAGAAGCTCCATTCAGGACAATTGACAGATGTTGCTCTTCTACCAACGTAATAATCCTGTCGCGCCTTTGTTTCTGAAACTTTCATATTGTGTTTAAAAGTCTTTGCGATGTCTTCCGAAATAATTTGGTTTCAAGTGAAACATTTCCACTTTTATTCAGAAGATTGTAAGAGGGTCCTCTAAGATATTTTGTGTCTGTATTCCCGTTACATGATACTATCGTTGCTACTTATCTGCTATTTAATATATTTAATTTTCGTGATATATTTACATAATATATTGTGATATATTATGACAACTGATGAACCAAAAACCTAAGATAATACGTAAAGATATTTGTTAACACTATGCACAATCTCGGTTCGTTTGGTAATGTACAGATCAGTTATTCTTGCAGCGACAAGAATAGCAGGCAGATGAGTATAAAAAGTGTGCTCAAGTTTAGGTAAAATTGGGAAGCGAAAAATGAAAAAAAAATGAAATTTTTGAGTTTTACGTCCCACGGTTATGCCGGTTAGACTAAAGGAGACGGTGATGATGAGAGATGAATGAAATGGTGGAATGAAGAAAGTGGGAGGAAACGGGAGTACCCCGAGAAAACCCACGCACACGGTGTTTGTTCACCACAAAGTTCACTTGGCGGGAGCAGGGTTTGAACCCGAGACCCCTAGCACCAGATGTGAACGCTCTACCACTGAGCCACCGCGGCCCAAATTGGGAAGCGATATTTTCTTTACCCCAAAAAGTGTTTGGATGTGTTTCCATGAAGAAATTAATCTGAACCAAGAGCATGAAGGTCTCAATGAATGATATTTCTGCCTGAATAAAAATGTAAGAGGAATTTTCCGTTTCCGGAATCTGTAATGCAACGGAACTAGTCATCCATTACATGCAGAAATAAGTAAAAACACAATTACTACAGCAATCTTCACTTTTAGTACTAAGACTGACCGAGACCTTATCAGTAGGGCTCCTGGAAAAGCGTAACAACGAACAATAGGGCACGATGTTCCCTTATGTGTTTAGATCTGAATAAAAAACATACAAAGAATTCCCCTCAAAAAATTCCTCTCCAGCCTGGTGGTTGAAAAAACGTACATAAAGGGAGACGGAGATACAATTGGTTTTCATTGACTAGTCTAGCGTCAGGCTCCTAAAAAAATATAATATAACACGTGGAAATAACTTATGAAACCTTGCTAACTGAGAAGGATATTATTAGAAATTTCTTAAGTTAGTGGTGAATATCTGTTATCTATCTATATATCGAGAGAGAGAGAAAGAGAGAGAGAGAGAGAGACAGTGCCGGATTTATGTTTGTTGAGTCCCTTAGCTATTAAAGGTAATGAGGCCCTTTATATTTTTAGCTTTCTTTTTCAGCGCAAAAATGTCGTTTTTGGTTTGAATATATGCTATGTGGTAGTATGTGAACATAATAGATATCTAAGTACGTTTACCAATAAAATACATATTTCGTTGATTTAACTTATTGTTGCAAGATATTACAGAAAAATTGTAAAATTATCTGTACCGTAGTAATTTTCATTGCAGTGCTCTTCTTTTTAAGTGCTACAATCCGTTTTAATGCCCTCCGGTCCCTATTTGAGAGGATTGTTGAGCTTGCTGTTTGCCCATGAATTGTGTATGCCCACGTGACATGGGACACAGTGCCTTTCGATACCCTCAGAATGTTTGCCACTATTTCCACTGAAGCTCCAACCAGATGGGCACCAACGATCATGCCTCTTTGGAGGTCTGTTAGGTCGTCCATTTTACCGCACCACTTTCACACCACGACACTCACAGGTGAACTGGTTACTGCTGACGGAAGAGGAAGGTCTGCACGACAAATAGAAAAAGAAACGATCAACCGCAACATGTGTTGTACTGTGGTGGGCCAAACTTACGTGTCATGTATGAACAGTTTTTAGATTTTTGTCTACCTCTGTATATACAACATAACTAAATAAACATGACTATACACCATTATACAATTAATATAGATATATGAATAAATATGTTACAGACTTGGAAAGCTACATCAAAATTAAACATAATATTATTTTCATAATATTTAATATATCTCCTGAATATGTATTACAATATTTAAAGCAAAATTGCAAAGCATACCTTGCACTTCTAATTTGAATACTTAAGATTGATATTGTCTCATACAGAGTCTATTGAAAATAATGCTACTCAGTAATATTTTCTTTTCTTAAGAGTCCTAAAAATCGATTATATGAGAAAGATGTATTTTTGTAATAGAATACACAATTTCCGCTTTTAATTTTTACTCATAACATGAGTCAGTCAGTGGACTATTCCCAAGGAAACAACTAGCTTCTGACGTCTCCATGAAAATAAACCAACTACCCAATCTATCTTCTCGTTTCAAATTGTTGTTAAAACTCTTAAGCCAAGTTTAAGCATTATATCAATAAGTGTCCCCTTAAGCATATATATATATATATATAGTGCAATATTTATAAGTATGGAAACGTAAAATAAAAATTTATTTAATTGTGTAACACTTACCTTTTCTATTGTTGATCCTAGTAACAAAAATAGAATATAATTTGTTAATATGCAATTCAATAATATGTCTTAAAATGTAACTTCACTTTAATTTAGAATAGGCATATTGCATATATAAAATTATTTTACTTTACTGTATAGCCTATGCGAACATTGAGAGAAAGTCATATGTCACAATTTATCTGTTTTCAGACACACTTTACCGCTCTTCTAAAAACACATTCATTGCATAAGTGTAAGATTGAAGAGTTTTGTTCTTTTGTAATTTGAACATAGGTTATTTTTAAGTTTGAACAATAATAAGGCTAGTGAGGCAAACGATCAAAGTAAATACGGAGTCTGCTGGACTTGAGTACTACGTGCAATCATTATATTATGGAAGGTCTGAAACTGATGATTGCATAGTACAGAAGTTTTACCGTTTGTTTGTTTATTGGTTTAAGTGCTGATTAAGATCATAGTCCAACCTATGTATGTAAATGTATGTATGTATCTATATCTATATTTAGTTATAAATATAGGTAGATAAATAAATATCGTAATGCAATTTGCAGTTTATATTCTTATCAATACATACATTTCGTACAGTAATGCTACATGAAATTCAGTTATTTTTACGTTACCATATTAATCGGCAATGTAAGTAATTGTCAACCTCGTTCAGCACTTCACAGCAAAATTACATGAAGCTTATAATTGAACATTTGGACTTTTTATCAGCGTTTTCTATGATAAAATTAACATTGACATTGTCGGCAGCAGTATTCCAGGCGTTGTAACCTAAGCATTAATTTACATAAATACCGGATAAAAAGATAGAAAATAAGGTCGTAATTTGAGAATTGAACATTTCTTTACCATTTTTTTTTGATACAACAACCAGATAATGTTGCAAACTATTGCAAAAATAATGTAGCGTTGAAAGAAGTGAACTAAATGAAGTTAACAAAATGAAGGTGACGGTTCGAATAACATTTCAGAGCCAACCTCTTTTCTCTTAACTGAACTTCTGGAACAAGAAAGGAAACAACAGCGTTGATACTGTGACATTCGCCACCAAGAACGGGCCCTACAACAAATTGTTCTGCGAGCTGGGATAGAAGCGACATGAAAAACTTAGTGCTACAGGTTTAAAACCAAAGGATTAAATTTTCTGTTACTTGTATCAAGTATGGTCCGAATCTTCTGAACCGATTAAAGATATTAACAATTTCAAAGCATATTTGATGGAAATTGTGATAGACTGTAATTTAATATGCAACACCAGACAAGAGAGTTGGAGTGACACATTTTGTTTTCTTATATTAATAAATGTAGCTGAGAAATTTCTCTCTCGATTTTAATGGTGGTTTTACTGTTGGCGAGCTTGCTGAATACAGTTGGTGACAGTTTTTGCCCTGGAATCCTGGTAGAGCTTCGTGCTTGTATTTTGTTTTCTTTCACCATTGAAAAGCTAATATAAAGCATATCGTGATAGGCTATGTTTGATTCAAGAATATTGGTACAGAAGTTCCTGGATCACGAACAGGCAGTCTAACAGGGTACTGGATCGGTTTCATAAAAATCTTTCACATATTGCTAATTTAATACAGATGATGGTATGCTGTATCTTTTTTTAATTTTTCGGGAAATACATGACCAAAAGAGAATGGAATGTTCATTTTGAAGCCCCATGATATGTTACGCGTAAGTAGCAGAAGTTTTATAGAATGGCTATATCCATTTGTTTTTCATCAGTTATGTATGAATGTAAAAACGATAAGATACCGAGAAGCTTATTTTTGCAATCTATTGAGCGTCCCAAAAATAGGTTGCTTTTCCTGGGTTAGTCTTCTATTCAAACAGAAAGTAGTAGAAATTAATCATTTCTGGTTTTAACGTCCATCCTTACAGAAGAAATCGGTAACATACAGCAACATGCGGTTTTCGTAAGCATCCTCATCCATAAATCTCTGCCAAAACCGGAAGTAGTAGACTATTCATACTATTTCAGGTTTCAATATTGGCCGTGGTAGAATAAATACAGTAATTTGCAGATACGTTGTTTACAATGCACTCAATGTCTGAAGAAAGATATATCTTCACCCGTATCGAAAGTAACAGAAGTACACTACCACTTCAGAATTCAATATTGGTCTCCGTGAATCAAATCGATAAAAATAAACAAGGGAATTGTTGGAATAAATTCATTATCACAAGAATAGTTACAATCTAATGTGTAAATTCCACTCAAACCACAAGTGGTATAAACTAGTATTGTCCGGTTTGAATGTTAATGGCCATACAACGTGAAGAATAATAAGTAGGCAGATTTTTTTTCCATTCAGCGTCTCCAGAAAATATACAATCTTCGTCCACAGCTCTGCACTACTCGTGAAACCGAAAGTTGAAGAAGTGTTCGACTACTTCTGCTTTCACTATGGATTTCCATAGAGCAGAAATGGCAAGAGATAACTAGAATTACTTTTCTGCAATCGATTAAGCGTCCGTAGAATGTATACCATTTCCTACTATATTCCTGTGGTGCAACAGAAAGGTGTAGTATACTCCGGTGTGAATATTAACTTTAATATAGCAAAAAATTGTACGAGATAGCAAAACATTACCTTTCCAGATGGGTTCAGTATCCAAACAATGAGTGTGATGTATATTCTTCTTTCTGTATTAAATTGGAAGCTATATATTTAGTGTGACTAGTTTCAGTGTTGAGTTCAAAAATTTTATAAGTCTACCACGTTTAACAAAGTAAAGCGACCCTCACTTGTTTCCTCTCTACGATGAATCCACTTTATACATAAGTTTTAATGATACATTTAGTAGTTAAATTACAACAGTCAGAAATTTGAAATTATGTCCAGCAAATAATTTAATATCAAAGGATAAAACCCTCACTTCAGTTACCAATAATTGTAGTTTGGTATTTGACGTCTTCAAATCATATAATGCAGCCTTTCATAACCTTTTCAACACTGCGGTCCCCTTTAGAGTCTACAATACAGGTGAAGGACCCCCTGCAATATTTACGGTTAGTATTTATATTTCTTCCCCAAGTACATATATATCTTATGATAGAATTCGGTATATATATATATATATATATATATATATATATATATATATATATATATATATATATATATATATATATATATATATATATATATATATATATATATATATATATGTGTGTGTGTGTGGTGTGAGCGTGTTTCTTTGCTGCCGAATAATCATGTTAAACTGGTATGAATCCTACTCCGTAATCGGGTGGTCCAGACTTCTAACCGTGGGCTGGGCCCCTTGTCTAAGATGTTGCAAACATATAGATAGATCACAGAAAATAGCTTAGTTAAGGGGTTTTGACAAATGGAAGAATGCCGAACAAGAATTTCTCATTCCCTCTTTCCTTTCTGAGTCGCCTATTGTATCAAAGAAGATGTTTGTTTGAAGACATTTTACAAAAGCCTACATCAGTCTCTACACTCTTTTTAGCTCTGTCAGAAAAAAGTGAAGTTGAAGTATATGCAACTTCGTGTATATCGAATATAACTTCTCACGCAAATTACTTGTCATTGTTAATTCGATAATTTAACTTAAAATAGTGTGCCTTTGTTGTAACTGTGTGTGCCTTTCCCATATCGGCTTGCGGACACCATGGGATCGTCTTGTGGATCCCTGGGGGTCCACGGACCCCAGATCGGGAAAGACTGATATAAAGTAATTAGGCATCATTACCACTACAGTGAGGAATTTGGCGTGATTAACACATGTGTATTGTATCGTTCGTAAATTCGTCTCATACCAAAGACAGTCATGTATGGACCATGAATCTACGGTAATCAGGAACTCTAATATACAAACCCAATTTTTTTCTTCAAACTGGTGAAAACTTTTCTCACATTTATGCATTCGCTATGGTATAAGAACAATACATAGAGATGAAGTTACATTATCGCACTTCCATAAAGAAGACTTATCATTTCGCACATTCGTATTTACTCTGTAATGTCAACCGCCCATACTATGAAGGCTATTGTAACGATAAGCATTAAGCACCTTATTGTAGAATGCAAGGAATATTCAGACCACAGACAACATGATAAAATACATTATTATTCTTACTAAATCACTGTACCGCAAATGATATGAATTTCAGCCATATCTTGACAATATGACATTGCGAGTAATGGGTTTTAAAAACTTTTGATTTTTTTTTTAATTTCAGAAAAAGGATATGATTTGAACATTTTCAAACAAATTCAATCTCTCAGCAATTCTGCCAAAATTTATAAGCTTAAATTAAGAGATTCACCAATTATAACTAAAATCTTTTATGTTGATTTAATGCTCAGATTCTGTGTAATGTGAATGGTTTGTAGAACCATTTATAACGTGATGATTAGTGTGAACCCATTAAGGGTTTCAAAACTTACATGTGTTGTACATGTTAGGTAGCTTTTATTAGATAAGCAGCATCAGCAATGTTCAAGTTTAATAAACATTTTGGAAGATGTGAGTGTTGATTCAAAATTATGCCTAACACTGACTTATAAAGAATAATGCAATTTATATGTAATTCTTACATAATGATATTGAATTATGTAAGCAATATGTTGAACTTTGAAAGTAGAATTTATAAGTGTGTGTTTACATTTGTATATATGTATATGAAGTATCATATCGTGCTCAATAAAGATTTTGAAAATTTTCACAAGTATATTGCTCTTCGGTAGATTGTTTATATTATTTATTTTGCTTTTCTAAAAGTAGTAAGATTTCAAAACGTACACCTCCGGAATGAAAAGTTTTCGATTCAGTCTCAATCTATGACTTACGATGATCCACATTTTATCATTTGGTTTTATGCGGAGCTGGGCTGTAACCACTGAACTCTGCAATTCTCTAGATATTTCATGATCGCTCTTTTATTTTGTTAGGACAATGATCCTCAACTTGTAGCGCATTACAGTTAGTCATAAAACTATATTGAATTAAAATGTTTCTTCCGTACTTCATTTCATCATTTGATTCTAATATAGTTTTACTTACGAATACAATTCTCCATAGGCACATATAAACTCGAGTAGGTGCCGGGTACGCTGAAATGAATGAAATGATAATTAATTTAAGACTGTTCCTTGAAGCAAGGATCTTCAAAACTATCAAATATTTTTACACTTTTATGTTTTTATTCTAAATATCTAACACTTTTTACATTCTTTTGATTTCATAATTGAAATACAACATAAATAATAAGAATATTAACTTGAATTGGAGCTTTTAATTCGATAACTAGTAGGGACAAATTGAGTATATAATGCATAACTCCAGTAATTGTTACCTTTCACGTTCCGCTAACAAGATTACATACATAAGATGAGTTATTGATGATTTTTGTTTAGACTCATATACAAAGCTTAATCTTGACACCTGTCTTTGTAAGCGAACTCGTATATGATTTATTGGCTATTTAAAGCGGAGAACAGAGGACTTAATTTTAAATGAGGAAGCTAGTCACCTAATGACTTCCGAGCTGCAGGTAAGCAGATTGCGATTATCAGAAAACATTATTCTACATGCGACGTGGTTCCAACTTATAAGTACTTCCGTCCAATTTTTGAATTATATTAATAACACGTACCTACTTAACGATCACATACAAGAATTTGTTGCTTTTGCTACAAAACTATAAATTTCTAGGAGTTAATGACATAGTAAAGTAATGAACGTATTTACAATATGCGACATATAGTTTGAAAACTGCATTACTTATTGCATACTACTACTTGGTAACTGCATTACAGTAAAGCAAATAGCTGAGAAACCTAGTTCTTATATACATATACAATGCTGAATTGAATTAAAAATTGTTTCATTAAAATATATTCTAATATACTTCAATACTGGCACGATTTTCAGAAATTGCCTTTAGATAGTTTAGTCTATCAACTTTGTAGTTTGTAAAAATTTTAGATAATACTCACACATTTACATATCCTCAATTTAGTCATTAGATTTTAATTTCAAGAGTGTGTAGGTTGTATATTCCAGTAGAATAAAAATAATTTGTAATCTTCAATGTATGAATAGCGGAAATTGAAGCACAAAGCACACCACAGCAAAGTATAGGAATTAATTAAAAGAGCAATAGGTAATAAGGTAATATGGTACGAAATCAATTAATCCATAAATTAGCTCCTCATTTGTAATCTGTTTCTAGGCTTGACATACTATTATATTGAAATTTTGAGGATTTTGAGAATTCTGAGAATTCATGTGATTAGTTTGTGCGTCAGTATTACGTACAAGACCACGAATACATTTCTGGCATTGTTTGAAGTATTATGTATCAATTGAAGTACGCAAGTATTATTGAACTCTTATAACAATACAAATAGCAATATATAGAAAATTTGCTATTTGACACTGTATTTTCTATATAAGCTGCATAAGCAAAGAAACAATTTTTTCAAGCAGACTAAAAACTATTTATTATTAGCGAAGCACGAAATATACTATAGCGCTATAAAAATGGAATTTTTTCTACTTTCTTCAAAACTATCTGTGAAAATATATCTTCAAGCATGTTGCTTTGTTAAGCTAATTGCCTCTAACTAATAGATATATTTCTCAGGTTAGCAAAGTTTAAACATTAACAAGGATATGGGTGTATGTACCATTTCTACCTTGCTTTGCTTACAAAGAATATTTTTAAAAATCGGAAGGAGATATCAGCAGAGTTGAGTAATTGAATATTTTCCAAGAAATCCAGTATTACCTTACATTGAGGAAGTCCATAAAGACCAATTAGGGTTCGATACAAGAATTCGAGTAATGAAGTTTGGTGAAAATCGTTACTGAGTTATATCGTCTCTTAAGAAGCTGTGAAATGTGCATAGCGGTGCCATATGGTCTATCGAAAGTAACTTCCAGTTGTAACCCTTACCAGGATACTTTCACCTAGGTTATTATCAGCTATTTGGTTTTCTCTTTTTCACCAAAAACGATATCTTTTCATATTGCAGCCAGATTTAGCTGGTATATTCGAAGAATGCCTCTACCACGTGTGTGTGCTTGAAAGAAATGTCCAGTTTTGCAGTATTTCCTAATTCCATGGTGCTTTTAACGGACCCCGTTTTAGTAGTCGCGTATTTATAGAATATTGCATCAACAGGCGGATAAGATAGGTGTTATCTCTGAAATGGTCTTCAAAGAGAGATTATAGTGTGTAGACTTTCAAAAACTCACAAAATACCACGTAAATGGAATAGTGTGTGTTATTAATATGTTCTCGAAACTAAAAATAATATATCTTAAATGCAATTGATTTCATTGGTATAATTAACGAAGTACGTATGAAAAATCTATTTAAAATATTGGTTAGCATTTTCTATGCTATGCTTCATAGAAACTTGTGCAAATTATATATAAATTCATTTATACATTTCTCAACTGTTTAAATAAAAGTAAAATTTAAACCGATAAGGATTGAATATAAAGGTCATTAGTTAGTACAATAACGCTAATGTCAAGTTGTTCATACAAATAACTTCGGTGAGACTATATTTATTATGTCGTGAATATGTCACCAGCATGTTTACTACCGAATATGCTTGTCTATTGCCATAGATGCACTCGACACAGCTTTCTCATGAATATAAGATTACCATACGATCCGGCACAAAGCATGTCGCGACTCGTGCACTAACTTACTTTCTTCTCTGCTTTTAACGAATAATTAATATTATATTCAAATTATGAAAGCCAGACTTCTCAGTCTATCAGTCAATATATTACATTAGTCCATAATAGTAAAACATGGACGCTACCTGCGCTATAGTTTGTCTGTTTGTAACTAATACATGTCCTTATCTATTCTATTGAACACAATGCAGTGTATAATATATCAAACACATGTTTCTATTGACAAGCAACCAACACGTGCTTATAGTTACAAAACCAACCACGTTCGTCCCTATCTCGAACTATTACAGAGGCAGACAACGGAAGCACCATGGCCAGCGCAGCTGTAAAATCAAGAGGATCACAGCAACTCCTATCAGTCTCTGGTTGGTCAAGCTCCCTTCCTAGCTTGTAGTGGAGCTCTAGAAGAACTCTACACTACCCAAGTCTTTTAGCTTGCAGTGGAGTTCTAAGGTATACTCTTCTCTCTCTCTCTCTCTCTCTTTTTCTCATTCTCTCTCTGTTTCCTTGCAGTGGAGCAAAAAGATACTCCTTGTCACAGAAGCACCCAGATTGCACTGGAGTTTCGTAGTTGCCCTAATTCACTTAGTGTACAGTAGATCTCTGTCGGGTGTTAACAACTCCTCACTTAGCTTCCCTTGTGAGGCAGCCATGCCAAGACCATCAGGTCGTTGGGAAACCAATTTTTATCAAACCACTAGAGAATTTATCCTTATTTTGTACTACATTGTTTGGAAAGAGAGTTTGTATTAAAACTGGTATTCGGAGGAAACGATTTCCAGTGTATAATTGCTCTATCTTATACCAGCATATTGAAGTACAATATTGAAATATTAAAATAACTGCATAAAGTTTGTATGAGTTTGGGGTGATCAAACTAAATAGTAATAATAAAACTCTGAAATGTTAACAATTTTAGATAATAAACACAAATTTACATATTTTCAATTTAGTCATTAGATCTTAATTTCAAGAGTGTGTAGGTTATATATTCCAGTAGAATAAAAATAATTTGTAATCTTCAATGTATGAATAGCGGAAATTGAAGCACAAAGCACACCACAGCAAAGTATAGGAATTAATTAAAAGAGCAATAGGTAATAAGGTAATATGGTACGAAATCAATTAATCCATAAATTAGCTCCTCATTTGTAATCTGTTTCTAGGCTTGACATACTATTATATTGAAATTTTGAGGATTTTGAGAATTCTGAGAATTCATGTGATTAGTTTGTGCGTCAGTATTACGTACAAGACCACGAATACATTTCTGGCATTGTTTGAAGTATTATGTATCAATTGAAGTATGCAAGTATTATTGAACTCTTATAACAATACAAATAGCAATATATAGAAAATTTGCTATTTGACACTGTATTTTCTATATAAGCTGCATAAGCAAAGAAACATTTTTTTTTTCAAGCAGACTAAAAACTATTTATTATTAGCGAAGCACGAAATATACTATAGCGCTATAAAAATGGAATTTTTTCTACTTTCTTCAAAACTATCTGTGAAAATATATCTTCAAGCATGTTGTTTTGTTAAGCTGAATGCCTCTAACTAATAGATATATTTCTCAGGTTAGCAGAATATTACACGTAGAAAGAAACAAAGTTTAAACATTAACAAGGATATGGGTGTATGTACCATTTCTACCTCGCTTTGCTTACAAAGAATATTTTTAAAAATCGGGAACCCCGACCCTAAATATGCTTTCATTTTGAAAGCTCTCTCACCGGAATCAAACGCAAGACCTGTACTTCACGACCGTTGAGTTAAATTATTCCTTGCATGAAAAATAAAGAATTTGACGTATATAGCACTTCGTATTAATTTTAGCGTAGCATATGATATACATCGTTCGAAGCTCTTCATTATGAAGCACTATAATGGTCAGACAGTGTATTTACTTTGCCTTTCCGTATTTGATAATGAGATGAAATTCTAACGTTAAAAAACACATACATATAAGCGAATCTGTATGATGTATGATGCTTCTGCTCGTTGCACGTTGAATTCTGAGAAAATGATAAGATGGAATTCTTGAATTTTTTCTGACTCGCATTGCAAGTATTTTACAGCTGACTTAAGAAATGTCTGGAGACTTGTATAAAGCAGATAGTGAACG
Source organism: Thermobia domestica (assembly GCF_964235325.1). Taxonomy (NCBI): domain Eukaryota; kingdom Metazoa; phylum Arthropoda; class Insecta; order Zygentoma; family Lepismatidae; genus Thermobia; species Thermobia domestica. The sequence goes on along the minus strand of NC_137462.1, from coordinate 148,567,586 downwards.
AAAAGTCGTATCACTTATAATTTAACGTTAAAATAATATTATAAAAAGGAGAGGTATATTATGTGTTTTAATTTTGATAATATCATGTCTACCTGTCTGCAGCATGTGCTCGGGGGCAGCAAACATTAAAGGCGCGAACAATGAAATCTTTGAGTTCTACGTCCCACGATTATGCCAGCTAGGCTAGGCGTGAACAATAAAATGAAATCTTTGAGGTTTACGTCACACAATTATGCCAGATAGGCTAATGGGAAATCTTTGAATTTTACGTTCCATGATTTGAAATCTTTGAGTTTTACGTTCCACAGCTATGCCTGCCATTTTAATGAAGACGGTGACGATGATGAGAAATGAATGAAATGTTGGAATGAAGAAAGTGGGAGGAAACGGGAGAACCCAGACGAAATCCACGTACACGGTATTTGTCCACAACGTACAGGGTGTTTGTCCGCCACAAAGTTCACTTGATGGGAACAGGATTTTGAACCTGGGATCTTTCATGTACACGGTGTTTGTCCACCACAAAGTTCACTTGGTGGGAACAGGATTTTGAACCTGTGACCCCCATACACCAGAGGTGAACGTTCTATCAGTGAGCCACAGGGCCCCCTGATGAAAAGATGTCGAAATATGTTCAGAAACGATGCCTTCGAGCTAAGATCGAATCAAGGATCACCAAGTACTAAACCATCGTGTCCCCCTACGTGAATGATGATAGAATAAAAAAAATATGGAACGAGAGAAACAATGAAATGAAATCTTTGAGTTTACATCCAACGCTTATGACGATTATGTTAATGGGAAACCTTTAAGTTTTACGTCCCATAGTTATGTCGGCTATGCTAATGTAGACGGTGATGATGAAAAATGAATGAAATGTTGGAATGAAGAAGGTGGGAGGAAACTAAAGAACCCAGAGGAAATCCACGTACACGGTGTTTGTCCGCCACAAAGTTCACTTGGTGGGAACAGGATTTTGAACCTGGGACCTTCCATGTACACGGTGTTTGTCTACCACAAAGTTTACTTGGTGAGAACACGATTTTGAATCTGTCACCCCCATACACCAGAGGTGAACGTTCTACCACTGACTGTTATAATATGTAGGAATTTATTTCTCGTTCTTTGACACTATTTGCTGAAAACAATACATATTCACGTCCAATCATTTAGTGGACGTACTTTTTGTGTAGGAAACTTGAGTTCGACTCTTGACGGATTCCAAGTTAATCTGTAGGTTCATGTTTCGTATAGCCTCGAGATATACTGATTCTTGTAGAATAGAATGAATTTTAATTGTAATATTTACCTGAATATAGTGATTAGCATTGTATTATCTGACCAGGATATTAGTGCTGTTTTTCGTGGAGGGCGCTAGTGTTGTGTTTACATCAGTTTCTAGGTAAGCGCGGTGGGACACGGGAACGGAGAGCGTCACTCTGCAGTGTATCCAACGATTTTCAAAAGTTGCAGTTTACATGTTATAAATAGCCTAATCTTTTTCGCTTAATAAAGAACTCCATAAATTATATAGTTGTTATTGAATGCAGTAATGGTTATTCCTGCAGTAATGCAGATGTATTGTGGATAATGGCATATGCATAGAAATTAACAATTTAAGAACAAGATGCACACAAGTGAATTTTTACCGTGTATTAAGCAGATTATACAAAAAAAATGATTACGTTTTATTTGATTTCATTATAAAACAGTAGAAACCTGTAAAACTCAGTAATAAGATGTTAATGACTAAAAGATTAATTATGGGTTGGTAGCTTAGATACTTGCGCAATATCTTGTAACTGTAAGTTTAAATCAAGTTAAGGCTCGCGATGCTTGTATTTGTTTTAATGTAGGTCTATGGATTGACAACTAAATTATTTTCTTGAGTTGTAGCCAAGAAAGAATTCCGATACGTTTCCACTCGAGAACTGTGGAAGTTCTCTTCGTTGATCTATTGGCTGGCGCATGTGTCTTTGTTGTACGTGGTTCTGTGAGAGCCCAACAATTAATTTTACAATCTTTCATTTTCATTAATCACCTGTCTCCTCTAGCATAAAGAGCATAATCATGGGACGTTAAACTAAAGAAATTTCATTTCATTTTTTCGATGAATGTGAACCCTTTGGGGGGAAAAAGTGAAGAAGAAATTTTCCATAATTTTTTAAAGAGCTACGGGATTGGATAGCTTGTCTTTCGGGATTGCCTTGTAAAACCTGATTACAATGCATCTTTCTCTTAGGATTATTATCGTAATCCAGCCTTTTGGTAAATGTGAAATAAAAGTATCGATAAAACATCAGCGTATGGATAATGTAAGCATAAATACCATTGGTTCCATACGCAAGAAATTCACAACTTTTATTTATGAGTATAGAAATTCCCTTTGAACTCCCTCTGAATTTCTTTCAGACCCTAGGTCTCTTGTGACAAAGAATTAATTCTACTATCTGTTTTTATACACAATATAATTTTGAAACTTGGGAGCCCAGTGTTGTCTTTGTGTCTGTAATACATAATCATTTGTCGATTGATTTCAGAAGACTGAGTTTAGCCGGTGAGCATAAGTTGCATATAGTTCAAACATATCAGATGTACGGTCTTGTTTAACAAATCTGTGTGCACATACGAAATTCAAAGACAAAAGCAATCAATCGTCTTTTTCAGCTGTATTTTTATTTCAAGTGTAAGTACTAAAATGTGCTACGTGTAGTTCCAAGAGGGGATTAAAAGAAAAACTTACGTACCTAACAATGACACTCATCATCATCTTCATAATTTGATGTAAGAAGCGGCCGCATGATTTCCGGCCAATTGTTTCATCGCCGGTATCTTTGAGCAATGAGATGGCAGTGGAGGACAAACTTCGTTCTTCTAACTTGATATTTTGAAAAACTTACCCAAGTGGTTTTGTTACTTAAATAAATACATATCTATTCACTCTAATCAATTTCAAAAGTACCATTAACTTTATAATAACATAATGAATGTAAGAGTTACCATAAAAATGTATTTTGTATTTCTTTTTTAATATGAAATTTATTTTTTTCTGAATTTCACTGGAGCTATAAGAAATCAATTGTCAGGCTCCCCACTTTAAATTTTAATCGCTCCCCCTACCGCCCCCAATGTAACATTGGGTTTATTTCTTTTAAATAATTTTTTTCAAAATATGGTAGAAATACTGGATTTTTAAATTACCAAACCATGCTAAATAATGACAGGTTAGATATCAGAGAAAGTTATCTTTATCTACCATCTTAATTAGGGGCGGATCCAAATCTCCTTCGGAGGCGGATAGATTATCAGTTTCTCTGTCACCAGTCCTTTGCAGCACATCCAATAATCTCAATGCAAATTTGTTACTGAAGGTACTGTCAATCGATCGATCACATGGCCCAAATTGGTAGCAATTTCGAAGACGCCTTATCTCAAAAGTACACAACAAGACTTGCTTTAAACAATGAAAGCGCAGTTGCCAAAGTATAACTTTGATTCACAAAGATGAACTTCGAGGTTTTGTTAACAGATGAAGTAGGAATTCCTTACACTCTACTGCTACGAAGTTCTCAGTGTTCCTTTGTACAACACTGAGGTTAGTTTATTCCCAAGTTATTGCCAAATTAATATGGAGGGTGTATGTACTTTTTTTTTTTTTTGCAGTCCCTTAAAATGTTCTGAAAATAACTTACATAACTTTTGAAATTGTGTTTGCCTTAACTTGAACATATGCGTGAAGTGGTTTATTATGAACAGGGCAAAAACAACTGTGATAGATTAATTACAAGTAATCCGGTTAGAAACACTGTTGTTTGTATTTTAGTTCCAAAACCTGCCGCCCGCACTCGTTCGCTGGTCAGGATATATTATATATTCCGTAGCTAGTTATTTAGTTACTAATACTGCTAGTATATGTAGGGCTTTATTTCGTGCTCTTTAACTTCTAGACTAGGTTTTTCAAAGAATTGATAATGTATGGGGAATTTAATCACCTCTAATGTGGTACCTAGTTGCTATAGATAGTGATTATTTATATTCTTATACGTAATATCATTTGAATCACGCTTTTCTTGTTTGTTTTAAAATAGAATTTGAAATGAAGTCCCTCTTACATAACTATTCACAATCGGATGGAATTCCAGCTATTTTTTTTTTTTTTTTTTTTTTTTTTTTTTTTACAAAATTTAAGTATTACCAAGGGAATTATGGAGTCTTATGTTCCTTTAAAGAGTATGTAACATTATATTCAGAAAAAAAACGACATTGAAATTAGAAATTTGTACACGCAAGCCCGTTATCAGCGATGGTTTTTGATTTATATTACCCCTGTTAGCATTGACTTTGCTGAATTGGTAGAGTTAGGAGGACATAGATATTTTTATCCGTAGTGTCATCACTTATCAAAACTTGTTGACCATTACGTGACGCAACTTTTTTTTCGCATTAAAGGTTCATCTGATAAATTTCATATTTGTGCAATTTTTCGAAGTGTGGGTAGTCAAATACAGTTACAGATTCGATTAACCGGATATAAGTGTAGGTACATCTTTAATAGTGTAATTCATAATTGCGGAACTGATGTCAACATGTGCAGAGCTATGCAGAAAGTTTTCAGATACACTTACATATTAGATTAACCGGATATAAGTGTAGGTACATCTTTAATAGTGTAATTCAAATTGCGGACCTGATGTCAACATGTGCAGACCTATGTAAAAATGCATCATGTATTATATCACAGAATACTACATTGCTAGATCTATCCGCTTTCTCAGATTTGTTCAAAAAACGTAACACAAGACTATTGTAACTCGTCATCTGAATTACCTTTTCTTGTTTGTCTTAAAAAGCAATACATCTTCGCGGATAATCATTTAGCGCACGTACAGCCAGGAAAAATATTCTTCAGTTGAGAAAATTTCTTTTCCTATTACAGTACCGACTTGGCAAGTTATCAAATTATAACTATTCCAAAGATAACGTGAAAAATCAGATTAATTCATTTGTTCACGAGTTAAAGCGAAAAAGAAAATTTGTCAACTGTAGAATACTTTCTTTTTCGTGTGTACAGGAAGATTATCTGGCTATACGTAATAATGATGCTACTGTATCTCCAACAAATACAGATCAAAACTTATTGGCCATTACGTGATGCAACCTTTTTTCACATTAAAGGTTAATCTGAAAAATTTCAGATTTGTGCAATTTTTCAAGGTGTGGGTAGTCAGATACAGTTACAGAATCGATTAGCGGGATATAAATGTAGATACATCTTTAATAGTGTAATTCAAATTGCGGACCTGATCTCGACATGTACAGAGTTATGTAAAAATGCATCGTGTATTTTATCACAGAATATTACATTGCTACTCCTTCTGTATATAGGATAGGTCAGTGTTTCTTTCTTTAGATATACGCTATCTTTTGTTGTTGAGCATTACGTCAATTGATGTGAGAACATCATGTTAACACTTCTCACGTTTGTTGACGAATGTCTTGGCTTAATATTTATCTTCACACATATGTAGTTCGTTCTTTTTTTTTTTTAAAGTAAACTTGCGATGTTTAATGATATTTGATGATGAACGTGTACAATAGATTTCAATCTTTTAATGGAGTCATTCGATTCATTTTTAATGTTAGACTTTCGTTTTGAAAGTAATTAATTTTCAGCAGTTGGAGAGGAGCGCTGCTGCATTCTACAAAACTCCTCAAGAAGCCATTATTATCACTTTGAGGAGAGATTTTCTCAACTGAAGAATATTTTTTCCTGGCTGTAAGTGCGCATTCTTCCGCGCTAAGAAACGATTACATGTCACTCTTGTGCAGATCACATCTTTGCAAATACTATCTAATGTAACCCAATAACATTTTGAATCAGGTCCAGTTGGGACAAAAATTACTAAAAGGAAGCATGGACATCCAATTTTGGTTGCTAATCATGGGCCCATGCTCACCAAATATTAGTAATTTTAAGCATTACCTCATTAGCCATTGAAATAATGATAATTTTGGGCAATGTCTCATTAGCCATACTGTCTACTGTCTCCTTGGTATTATCACAATGGAAAGCTTGCTGACAGTATTCGTAACTTTTTGTAAACGAGTGATGAGTAATCACAATTTATTTTTTTAACGGTCATGATGGACCAATGGTTGAGTCCCAATGGTAGATTGGCAACAGCCAGCCCCAAAATGTAGGGAGAGGGGGAGTAAAATTTAGGAGAGACCGAATTAAATCATATTTTAGTTCATTTGCAAGCCTACCGTGAAAATTTTAGGGGCACTCGTCATCCCTGTGGATAAGGGTCTGGGTAGAGTGATGACTTTTGTGCTTGGGGTTCCTGCCTCAATCCGAGTTCATATTAATAGGGAATTGTGGTAAAAAAAACTGTGAGCATTAGTTCTCCTGTTTACTTCTACTTTGTTCATTCCTTTATTTTTTATTTTATGTTTGTTATTTTTCTAAAGCAATTATGTCAGGTTAGAAGAACATGTATCTTTTTTATTACGTGTATTGTTCTTCTACTCACAAATTCAATGGATTTCAGGATGAATGATGACTCACTGATATAACATTTATTCAGAATGTCATTTTATCACCTGTTATTTTTTCGTCATTCACTTGTATTAATCATGTGTCCTTTTACCGAGAAAGGGCATATTTGTTTGAAGTATCTTTATTTCTCCGGGGGTCTTTACACGATGTACAAACTTATTACATTTTAGGTTTGGGGAGTGTGGTGGCTCAGTGGTAGAGGATTTACATCCAGTACTTCATTTTTCAAATGCTGAAGCTTCTTGGTATGCATTCTGTACAAAGCAAGTGCCTTGTAAATCCCTGAATTTTATTAACTGGCTTCAAGAAGGAACGAAGATTCGCAGCTCTTTCTCCTGAAAGAAAAAGGAAAACGAAAACAAACAAAAAACTCTGATTTTCAATAAACCTATTTGCTGATTTCCTCTGAAAATGTTGGAACTTAATGGCGATTCGTGCCTCAGACTTGTCAATCATCACACCTTCAGTTAATTACTCTAAAAAACGAAAGAAAACAGTTCTAAAGAGTTCAGAATTTGCTAGATTCACGTTTCTCCAGGGCTGATGATGATGATACTGGTGTTAGGTACTCAGTATAATAATAAGGGCCTCAACGCATCTCTCTTTGTTTCAGACCATTCTCATAGTTCGTGAAGAAAAAAATATTACTTTTAGATTCATTTGCCAACGAATCGAGAATTTTTTCGGTACGAAAAGAGATAAGTCGCAAATCGACAAGTGCATTTTTCAAATTCGAAATGAGACAGAAACAGCAGAGACTCGTAGTATTGTCACTAGTGTGCCTGCAAACATGCTATGTTAAAAGGAAATGGCAACGTTGATCTGCACTGAAGAGTGGAAATACGAAGAAATTCTGTTAGGTGGGACGTTAAACTGAAACATTTCATCTCTCTCTCTTTCACGAAGGGCACGATGTCTCAATGATTGCGAAAACTATCACTTAACACAGTATAATGTTCTTATTCCGTAGCAAATACGAAAACTCAATCTAGAGGTACGTTCAAAATGTTTGTGATACCTTGATCCAAGATCCAATATATTTTGAATCAAAAAGTATCTTGTAGTCTTATATCTGGACAACTACATAAAGTGTAGCCAGATTCAGATTATCACTTAACTCACTATGATAACCTTATTCCCTTAAATAATACGAAAAGTCGGTTTAGGAGGTGGCCTTTCAAACAATGTTGTGATCCCTGATTGAAGATTCAATAATTATATTTCATACAAAAATATGTCTGGAGAACTACATGTAGAGTACGATGTTGTTCATTATAAGCTTACTTGTTCGGTGATCGAACTAGGGTCCGCATGCTCTGGGTTGCGGAACGTTGCTGTAATACACTAAGTAGCCATCTGAAAGAATAAGTTGCTGCTTTACCGACGTACCAATAGAGGTGTACAAAGTGATTTACCACTGAGTCTCCTTATATAAAAGTTAAAGGAGATCTCCCTCGTGAATAAGCGGTTAGCGCAAGTTCCTTTAGCGTGGGAGATCCAGGGTTCGATTTCGCCTGAGAACTCCTGTGATTTGAATTCAACGTTAATTAGCAATAGTAGACATACGTCTCATATAGCGTTGCTGTTGTATAGGACGTTAAAACACAAATCAACACAATCGAATCATAAGTTATGGGATGTATTTTTTTAATGATGAACATGAATAGTAAAGTATGATAATGATGTAAACGTAATAAGCATTTCATTAATTAATTAATTTAAATCCTTTAGTTTTCAAATTCATAAAAGCGTATACTTAAATTAGACACTACTAATAACGAATTCAAATACGATTTTTCATACAACGTAAAATATTACTGAACTAATGAATGATACATATTCAGAAATGTATAAAATATATCACTTTCCTCAAAATCACTACACTGAAAAAAATATTTTTTCTTTTCATAATAATGAATTCAAATACGATTTTTTTCATACAACGCAAAACATTACTGAACTAATGAATGATACATTTTTCAGAAATGTATAAAATATATCACTTAATAAAATCACTAGACTAAAACATATGTTTTCTTTCTTTGCATGTTCCATTTCACTATTGTTATAGTATACTTGATATTGATAAGGCAGTGAGTCATCCTTTACATGGTCTTGTCACTCAATTTACGTCATAAATTATATTACTTTCACAAAAATCACTACACTGAAAATATTTTTCTTCTTCCTTTTTATCAATACATATCCATCTCATCGATATCCTTCAAAGGTTGAGTATCAGTTTCCCCCCACCATGACTGTGTTTGAATCCTGTCAAATAATTCATCCCTGATTGCTTCTATAATTTTTTGTTTACATAATACTTTCATTTCCAATTTTAATCTTTCAACATCGATGTTTACATCACCGTCCTTCTTCAAAGCAAGAGATACATTCGGAAAACTATTGTTCATTTCACTAATAATATTTTGTTCATCCACACACGTATGAATTCCCTCAAGTCCAGTACATGCAAGACATTGCGATTGTACATGATTGCGAATAGTCACTGCACAGAAATGAAAATATTCACGTACCGCCTCAATGCAAAGTTTACTTTTTTTGCAGCATGCTCAATACACGGTAATATTACCAAGAAATGAAACCATTCGCTTGAATTTAAGCACACACTGTTTCGATGAGTATGAAGTGTATCTTTTTTCTATATTATCACTATTTTCTCATCCATCAAGTTTCGCATCAGCAGTTCATTATTTCGTCGAAGATAATTTCTAGATGTAATTTCAACTTGCGATTTTAAATAATCCGAAACAAATGGGATCAAATATACAAGTTTTTCGCACTGCGACAAATTTAACTCAACTCTAAAAATAATTCCTTTACCAATACGAATCAGTGGCACAAATGTATCACTATCCAGACCAATACAAATTAATTTTGTTTTCATTGAACTAAGTCCATATTGAACACTTAACATTAAACACTCTTTCTTAGTTACCATAGTCGATGAACAAATACTCATGGACATGTTACTCCAATAGTTGAACACTACAGAATAATGTCACTATACACACACATGTTTGTCTGAGCACACGTGAAAGGGAGAAAGGAAGACAATGAAGAAGAAGTCGATAACCAAGTACATGTCTATACACTAACGATGCGCCTAACTCAGTGAATTCAATACCGTGCATGCTATGTCCCGTTAAATTAATCTTTTTCCCTTTGTATATTAAACATACGTTTCCACTTTGCAAATATGTTAATAATGCACCATTATTTCCTTCTACTTTTTCAATAAATCGTCCTGGTAGAATCACTTTTTGTCCTACTACAAAAGTCACACAAACCTTCTTTCCATATACGGTTGTAATTAATTTGCAATCAACAATACGATAGGTTTTATTAATTTCTAAGTCTTGTAATTTTGTGAAAGATACTAACGACGCTGCATTAAGTTTGGTTAATAAATTCATTGACGATGCCATCTTTAACTAATGGATAATATGTTCACTCTCGAAGACGTATTCTATATGTATGACCATTAAATCAGCTTGTCCTCATTGTCTTAAGAATTCGCAGGATACCTTTCTTATCTCTCTGAGGAAATAATAATAAAGGACTCTCCTGCGTGAGACACAAAACTTAACACATTCACACAGGATTGAAAATTTCAAGCTCATCGATTTTCCTGAACATATTGTTAGAACATGATGTCTTAAGAAATCACACGAACAAGGATCATTTCTTTGATCACATAGGAAGTAAATCGTAAACGAAATAAGCTGAATTGCATAAATAATGAAATTTGCAACTAAGTAAGCTAACGAAGAGTGTAATGAGAGAAATTGCTTATCATGGGTACAAAGAGTTATTACACTAATTTTACAGCTAAAAAAGTGCTAATGCTATATCCATGCATATCAATTATTTATTAACTTGGGAAAGGCCTACGATTCGATTATGTGAGAAACAAAATTTGAAATACCGTGAAAAGTTATTTAAACTAATTAACATATATTTAAATGAATCCAAAAGTAATACATTTTTATCACGAACAATAAGATTTGTCTGAAACAAAGAGAGATGCGTTGACGCCCTTATAATTGTACTGAGCATCTAGACTAGTAATACATGAATCTACAAGTTAGTAGCGATTCATCGAGGCTACGAACTTCATGTTTTATTATCTAGAAAGTATATGTAACCATACGGAGGGAACTATAGACATGTACAATTGAAGGCAAAATTTGTATGTGATGTCTAGTACTTCCAAGTCGGGTTGTCATATTACATGATTTAACGGGTATCTTCCGATTAAAGCCTTAATTTACAACAGTGCAAACGGAATGAATCCTTTTTTCTATGACTTTTATAAGGAGTTCTGTCCGACATTGGAGCTCCTCATAATTTTTTGTAAAAGTATCGTCTGATCTTGCTTCTCGAAGTATTCTATCTCGTCTCGAGAATGAACTATATCATGAGGGACGTACCCTCGCTACAGAATTAAGATTTCTTGCTCGAAGTAATTCTACTTAAGGAACGTCTAAGACGATTTTTCGTTTCTTTTATTTTTTATTAAAGTGTAAATTTTAAAAGCTAGCCATAAGAACAGAAACACGACTAAATTGTAGAATGTTACAAATGTTGAACGGGAATACAATTGTGTGCAACGATAAAGATGAAATCTTTCAGTTTAACGGTCCACGAATATCTCTTTTAGGCTAAGATGAAAGGATGATTAAGGTAAATGAAATGATATAATGAGATGAAGCGGAATACCCTATGAGAATCAACGGACACGATGTTGTCCACCGCAAACTTATTTAATGTACTACGAATATGCCCATTATGCTAAGGGCACCATGAGCTAATATATTCTGTAGTCCAACTAGGGTTCCCCATACAGCAAATGTAAGCGCTCTGCAACTGTACCATCTGGTTATCTTTCTGTTACTAACTTCTTTTAGCACCCTCAGCTGGTCTAATAGCTAACACGGACATGTAGTAAACGTGGTCCTGAGTTCGATTTCCGGAAGGAGATCATTGAAGTTTAAATCATGTGACCTCTTAGTGAAAAAGGACATTTTCCTGGGGCGTTAAACTGAAAGATTTCATCTTCAATAGCGTTGTAATGTTATAAGCCATGTTCGGTTCAATTGCACGAGAAATGCACACCAAACTGAACTAGATGATCATTATTAGCTGGTATTCTTTATGAACCACATAAGGATATCGACTGGAGTATACAAAAAGGTGCTCAGCAAAATACGATATCTCACAAACACACGAACAAAAAAATTCATAAATCCCATATATACATTAAAGGTAAACGCAATCGCGAAGCAATATGATCACTTATATCTGAAGTCAAATATAAAGCAAACTTATTATGATAAACTTTCTCAAGAAACATATGAGCTTTTCCAAGTGAATACAACCTCCCCACCTCTCCCCGCTACATTTCATGTCCTTATTCAGTTCCACATCTGAAACAAAGTTTCATTTCCGTATTCACACACATTATTCAATAGGTGTATCAAAATAGCATCTTTAATAAATCTTATCTATTAAAAAACTTATTTTACATTACACATAACACAGCGTTTTCGCATTCAGATTGTACTATCTTCAGTCGCACGTGAGTGTGTTCGTATATGAAGACGACAACAAACATACATGTAATCTGAAATGCTGTATACGTTTGAAAAAAATCATGCAATGCGATATTCACCTTAGCAAGTAAGGTCTATTCGATCAAAGAACAGTTTGCAAACAAATCCTATTCCCATGAACACATACAAGTGAATTCGTGAGAATCCCAAGACTAAATTAGATAAAAGAAATAGCTTCAAGGAAACACTATATTCTCCTCAGCACTAATAAAAAAAAGATGGAATCTTTGAGATTTCCAGCCTATGGCTTCAAAACATTATGGATTGCTATGGGAAGCATGTACCCAAGTGGTCATTGTCATGAGCAAACATGTGATCCTTCATCTTACGTTGTCAAAACATTATGAAATGTTATGAGATACTTCCGTTATTAGACCATGTTCAATCAATGAAATCCAACACGATTTAAAAAAATCATGAACCATGATATTCATCTTAGCAATCCAGGGAACGTTCCCAGGACAAAAACGTTTCCTACAGACGTTGCCTAACACTTAGCAACAGGAGGGGGCTGTGGGCAGTGGATTTAAAATAGTTACCCAAATGCAATGAAAAGCTTGCGTTCTTAGCTTCAATAGCTACCCAATGCTATTTCCGTCAAAGTATATTTCATATTTTTGGTCATATTTTATTTTATAATAATGATTATATCTTCATGATCTTTTTTAGATAGCCAGCTGAGGTTTTGATCAGAGTGAACCATTCTCTTCTTCATGCAAAGATTAATTCAATTTGCGTTCGATTCCGGTGAGAGACCTTTCAAAAATGAAACCATAATTAGGGTCCTGGTTTGATTCTCGGTGAAAGAGCATTAAATATTTTAAGACATTAACTTAATTCGTTTCTTTTTGTCGTGAAACAAAGTGCTATATACGTGAAATTCTTTATTTTTCATGCAAGGATTAATTCAACTCAATGGTCTTGAAATACAGGTCTTGCGTTTGATTCCGGTGAGAGAAATTTCAAAATGAAAGCATATTTATGTTCTGGGTTTGATTCTCGGTGAGAAAGCATTGAATACTTTAAGACATTAAGTTAATTCGTTCCTTTCTGTCGTGAAAACGAAATGCTGTATACGTGAAATTCTTTTTTTTTTTCATGCAAGGACTAATTCAACTCGAAAATCGTGAAGTACCAAATTCGATCCCAACTCCCCCATCAAAGTTGATTTTTGTGTACAGAACCTTTATATCGTATGTTAACGAAGCTACAATCAAGGTTAGTTATCTATTTCACTTTCACTTCCAAAATAATAATAATAATAATAATAATAATAATAATAATAATAATAATAATAATAATAATAATAATAATAATGTGATGCTGTATTTTTAAATGTATTTTTATGTTTGTTATTTACGTTTTAATACCATTGGTCGGAATTCGATTCTCGATGAAAGAGAGAGAGAAAGGTAGCATTGAACACTCGAAAGCATTATAGTGCTTCGAAAGGAAGAGCTTCGAACGATGTATATCATATGCTATGCTAAAATCAATACGAAGTGCTATATACGTAAAATTCTTTTTTTTCATGCAAGGATTAATTCAACTCTAAATCGTTAAGTACAGGTCTTGCGTTCGATTCCGGTGGGAGAGCTTTCAAACTAAAAGCATATTTAGTGTTCAGGTTCGATTCTCGGTGAGAAAGCATTGAATATTTTAAGACATTGAGTATGCTCTTCGGCTTCCCAGGAGGAACGAGGCGTGGAAAACCGAAGACCAATGAATTGAGATGCTTCGATCACTGAATATCAAAGGATTGGGAGATAAGGGTCTAAAATAACTACCCAATGCTATACAAAATAGCTATTCAATACAAAACGAAAAGACGAAAACCAATCAATTGGGAAACTTCGATCGTGATAACTCAAAGGACTCTGATGAAGACCCGATAGCCGTCCAAGAATATGAGCATAGCAACAGCGGGTTGCCACAACCAAAATTTTCCCACGTGGCTTCTGGTGGGCTATGGGCATAAAAGGCTATGAGCATAACAACTAAAGGCCTGTTGAAACTTGCCTCCGAATTCTAGGAAAAAATGTCGAATTCTAAGAACGGGAGGGATCAAATTTCTTAAATAGTAATTGATCTCTACTGGGGATCTTGGAGAAAGTGTTTTTACTTTGAAATGGGGTATCTGTAAAATTATGAAGTACATATTTTCAGGTTTTGACATGTGTTTCATTCTTTGAGACTGTTAGGGGTGAAAATGGGCTTCACTGTTACCATGCTTCTTTGTTCTCTTATTTTTCAGATAATATCTTCCATGCGGTAAGCGTCGGTGTACCATCGATTGACAACTATTGAAATCTTGCCAAAAATTTGCTACTAACTGTGTGCAAAATTTGAGCAAAATCGCCTACTGGAACCTTCGGAGACTCTTTCTTCTCTTTAGTACATTTTTACCAGATATCACGTGGGCCAATGAAAACTTGATTTACGACACACTGACCCAGTACGCATCATGACCCACTGACCTACAACCCACAGTGACTCACGATGACCCACCGTTACCCATTAACCCATCATGACTCCCGATGACCCACCACCCAGTATGAACAACTCTAACCCATTGTGACCTACTCCTACCCACTAAAATCCATCGTCATCAACTCTGACCCAAGATCCACGCCCTCCTCAATACTGGCTAAAAAGGATACACTTGTAATAAAATATTTTTTCAGCAGTTAGCTGCGCTAGAAACTTTCAGGCTGCATCTCAAAAACCAAGTAGTAAGTCCTCTTTGAATAATTACAATTCCAATACTACCTGAACATTTATTTTCATTAGAAAGAAATAATTGAGGTCTTTAAGGTAAAACATAGACAAATCCAAAAGTGTTCAGATGTTCTCTACAATGCACTGAGCAAGATGCGTCGGTGTGTTCTAATGGGTCGGTGGCTCAGTGTGAATCACGGTGAGTGATGTTTCGCAGGGGATCACGTCCTGCTGATCCCTGATAAACTGTCCCACTCACAAATCTTGACCTATTTGTACCACCGACCTAATGACCCACTCCAACTCTGATTTTAACGCGCCTTATTCATTTAAAAGATGAAACAAACACGTATCTAGTTTTTTTCTCAATTTCAAAGGTTGAGTGATACGTATATTAGTTCAGATGGCCATTTCTTCTCACGATGAGAAATTGATATGATTAAAATGTCCATCTTGAAGTGGGTACAAATCACCTTCCAAAGATATTAGAAACGCTTCCCGGACTCCGAAAACTATGAATTCGATAAATATGTAAGTATTTTTTTACATATTCTGTTTGAGATCTCTCAGCCCCTTATCCTCTGAGAATAGGGATTAATTTGGACGTAATCGTCATTAGGAGCATGGTTATTCATCTCAAAAACACAGAAAACTATGGATATTAAACTACGTCAGGCATTTTACATTATTTTTACATGCGAGTCCTCCAAACTTTCATTCCTAGAGGTTATTACTACCACAATATTTCTTTCTGAAATATAAAGTAACATGTCTACCATATTTGGTAAAAGTTGCTCTAGACATTTTGGAGTTACGCTGGAATATACACTTAAACACATACATTAAAATATTTAGAGTTGTGCCACCAACACCTTCGAGGCTGCCCTTGTAAATTCAAAATCCAGTTGGCATGCTCGTTCGTGCCTAAACGTGGCATTAAATGTAATTGCTATTGTACTGTAATAGCTTGGCGTACACAAAATATAAATTCGATACCAATCTCAGTTATTTGGGATATTTTATTTTTCATTTCTTTTCACGCTACACTAATATCGTAGCTTTTGATTACTTTTACATGTCAATCCCTTTCCACTATCCCAGGGTACAGATGGGACCTAAATGGTATAGGAAGTGTCGACAATCAACTCAGGGACTCCGAAATGTATTGATTCTATATTATTGTCAGTCGTTTTTGATTATTTTTTCATATCTCTATTCCTCTCAATGCAGGGAGACTAGTGGGTTTAACCTGAATATAAATGGCATCAGAAGGGTTACTAATTATCTCGGTGATTCCGAAACTATGCAGTCTGCATTAATATCAGACGTATTGAATCATTGTATATGTTACTCAAAACTACTCTTCTTAGTAGATGTGCTAAGGGATCTTACCCCTACTGAAAGTTCAAATTAAATTCATCAGATCTGTTCCCAATGAACTTAGGTACCTATAGAACTATGAATTCGACACTAACATTGGTCATTTTCAATTACTTTTACATGGCATTTCAATTTCACACACGCCTTCAGGGTGGTAGTGGGGGTTTAACCTACATGGCATCTGGAGTGAAACTGTTTAACTAAGCGAGCCCCAAAATTATGGATTGAATACTAATATCGGTCTTTTTTTATCATTTTGATGTCAACCCCTCCCATTCCTCCTAGGACGGCTAAGAGGATATTGCCACCCCTGAGGTGAGTTTGGTCTTGAATGCCATTACAAGTGTACCAAGTAACTTACCGCCATTCAAAACTTAAGATTCGACACTAATAACGGTCGAGTTTGATATTTTTCACGTCCCTATGTAACCCTGGGTGCTAATTGGAGCTTAATTGGACCTAAACGAAATTGAAAATGACCTATTTACCTCAGGGATTCCGAAACTATGTATTCGACACTAATATCTATCGCCTTACTCTGTAAACACACACACACACACACACACACACACACACACACACACATATATATATATATATATATATATATATATATATATATATATATATATATATATATCAAAAATAATAATTACGTATAGTCTGCAATGAGTATATGTATATATATATTACTGATATATATTTAACATAACTATTTTATGTAATTTTTCATGCATTACGGAAAATAGAACTTGATACAAGAAAAGAATTGACCCAGGTGGAACTGACGACCTGATGATTTTAACTAAAACGGTTTACCACTTTTTATTGCAACTTAATAGAGTTAGAGTTAACTAGAGACTTTACGAACGTTTTATTACGGTTAAGCTTATTTCCAGTTATTGATTACATGCTGTATAAAAACGTTTAAATCTGCGTCACCAGTCGTAAAACATAAAACATCGTCCATAAATTTGTAAGTTCGCTTAGAAGTTTTATATATAGTGACACCATGAAGGGCATGTCGCACTTTATATAGAAATGGCGATAAACTTAGATTAAAATGCTTACTGCTCAACGGACCACCCTGTTGGATGCCATTACAAGTGAGCAAACACGACCACTCTAGGTTAGCTACTTCTAAAAGAGATGTTACTGGCTTTTCAAGACAATTACAGACATATCAATTTCAAATATTGTTTTTGTTCTACTTTGTCTTCTATTATACTACGTAGAAGAGAATTAGGTTCTATGTCTTTCGTTTCTGTCTTCTTCTACAGATGCAAAGGTCTCGTGTACGTATTTAAATATTATTTTACATATGGAAAGCTAAAGGACATATTAATACATGGTTTCGAAATATTTTACCATTAAGCATTTCAATCATTGTTGTTTTTGTACACCCGGAAACAAGTCTTATTATATTTAAAAGAAAAAAATTCTGCACATTTTTTACGATTGCAAAGGTTAGCTTGGACGTTCGAATCTGGTTTACCTTTTTCCGAATATACTCGAAGTTGGACAGAAAATTTTCTGTTTGGAAACTTTTTCCCTCCAAACAGCAATAAATAGTGCGCTTATAATTTGTGAAACAGCACGTATATAGCGGTTATAGATTTAACAGACAAGGTATAGTGGATTTAATGTAGACATTTAATTATACTTTGTTGCACACTAGAAGGAAGGCCATTTATAGATTTGTCCCCTTCAACCCTCGCAAGTGGTATACTATTGCATATAGGATTGATTTACAGTGGCGCATTTAGGGGTGGTTATAGGACTCAAATCCCTTCCGAAATAAATTTGTGATCATTTTGTCGCATTGCACGTACAACAAGAATATTTCTTCATTGTTCCTCAAACGTCTCCCGATACCTGAACGTGAAGGGGGGCTATAGCCGTTCCCTTGGAACCACGATGTATTTAAATCAGAAAGCATAACCCTTTGGAGGATTTTTAAAGGTAAAATAAATATATATTATTTACAAAGTGAAATACGTAAATTTATTGCCGGTACTAGCTTGTCCGTTGTCAGTGTTTCTCTGGTCGTGTGGGGTTCTTTGCATGCATTCGACTTTGATTTAATGATGCTGTTAATGATGAAAAATAGCAAATAATTTACAATTCAGTTATATGTGAGAGAGGGTCTTGAATCCAAACCTCACATATATGAATTTAAATTGTGGTTTCCTTTCAGGTATTAGGAGAACAAATTGGTTTTCTGGAAACATTTAAAACGCCCAAGTCTTCTGTTCATTCTTGGCGTTTACGAGTATACTTTATATTCGGAGTCATCAGTAGAGGGGCGGATCAGTGTTTGAGAACTATTAGTTATTTCAAATTTTTTGTAGGAATTTAATTAATATTTCAATTTCTATTAGTATTTGCTTACCGTTTAAATTTTGGACAATTTTGCGTTTATTAAAAAAACACAAGAATTTCCAGGGAGAAAAATTTTTTCGAAATTTCACTACGCATACTAATTATTGATTATTTAGTACAAAGAAATTTATTTCTCACAATTGTCCAAAGGTTAATAATTTCAAGTACTTCATACCAGTACTCAGAAAGTAGAGGTTCCAATTTGGATCCGACTCGACTCTGACGTCATACGATTAAACACTGGTATTGAAGTTCTCAGTCAAAAACCTGATTCAATTTAATCTAATTTGAAGACGCAAAGTCTCTCGATGTGATCATCGGTTGTTAGGATTGGAAATCAACGAAAATTGGTACCTAATTTAAAATCGATTGAGTTTTCTTTTACGTCTGGAATGTATTTTTCAGTGACATCATTCCTCAGTATATATTGAAGTAATAGATTTTTTTAAATTTAGAAATTGTTGTTGATTATTAATTTAATTTATTTTCATTTCTAACTTTTTGTATATATGTATTATAAATATATACATTTTTTATATATGTATTTGTATATATGTACCTGCTATAACCTGACTAGACGAGTTAGTCCCTTCGCTTGTGCGGAACGGTTGCGGGGCGAACGTTACAACACATTACACCACGTACTATATGCTTGAGTTACATTTTGGACAGCTTATTAACCACCCACTTGATCTAAATTAAGTAGCAACCTTTCCGATCTGACATACTTTAAGTTCTATCTGTATACTACATTTCACCTTCATGGCTGAATACATTTTGCTGCAGTAAACCTTAATTCGCTATTTCTTGAGTTGAGTCTCATTGAGCACGAATCAATTATGTTGTGTAGTAGTTATTCATGAAATATTTTCCTGCGAAATATGAAGAACATTATAAAACATTTTGGGAAAATTTCGCTCTAAGAAAAGTGAAACCCCAAAATAAAATACCTCATACAATGCCTCTATCCTCTATCCCTTCCGGATTTCTCATAAGAAATGACATGTCATATATTAGGTTTATTAAAAGAAACGTTTCTTTATGAAATATGAAAAATGTGTGAGTCATTTAAAAAATCATTCGGAAAACTCCCACTAAATAATAACTAGTACTGGTAGATTTTTACAAGACAAATGTTTTAATCTATATTGACAGTATAATAATTAGATGTTTTTAAAAGAAATGTAGGCAATATCACCTTAATCGCTTTGGGGAAAATGGTTAAAAAGAACTTATCCTCAATAAACTTTATATTTTTACCAGTATATAATCACAAACAATACTAACCTATATATAATTCAAATCACAAAGAAAGTATGCGAAGCGTGACACTTAGGTATTTATGAAAATTAATGCCCATATTAATTGTGGATTGCTACTCATTGTGGTGATATTCACTCAGTGCACAAATGCCTTGTTTACCCGCTACGTATCACTACAATGATTAGCGATCTACAATTAGTAAGGGTATCAATTTTCATAAATATTTATATCATACGGTTCGCATACGTCCCTTGTCGAAGGTGAAGTATTTTGATATATCACTCATGTAGGTGGCGCGAACTATGTATGAGGTACATGTATTTTAACAACCACTGTGTATAATTTATTTTCGGTAAAGTCCTTCCTGACTTGTCATTTTCCAGTCTTAATATGTGTAAAAATTTCAGATTCATAAATGAGTAGCCTTTGCTTTTACATTCGTTATTCCCTGTGTAACATTCCAATTTTTTAAAGAATTTTCTTTCAGAAGAAAGAAAAAATTAATTGTCGCAAAAAAATGAAAGAAAGAAAAATGAAAAATTTGGAGGAGTAAAGTTGGCAACCATGTCGATGACTTGAAATATTAATTTGTAATATATTTTATATTAGTTGTTTTTTAGGTAAACGTTTAGCTAATGCATAATTAATAGATGGAACCATTGCCTTAAATAGGTTTAAATTCACTGCTGGAAATATGACTTCTACTTTCGTGAGTTGTTAGGAGGCGTTCGTGTTGTTCCTCGAAGAGAGCTTTATCGCTGGTCTTTTTCAGGCTAACGAAAACACTCTCTAGTCGTCGTGGTGTGTAGATCGTGTCTGTGTGACGTGGTAATCTTCGTGGATATCATGTCGGCTTTTGGAGTATCGCACAATTTTTGGTTTATTCTTTTTTTGTCTGTTTGGCCTTTGTTGGAAGAAAGAATTTAATTTTAGTGGTGATTTGATTTGCCTTCTCTAGAGCGAAATTTATTTCGTTTTGAGTGTTTTGTTGTTTCACGAAATCTTCTGTTAAGAGACTAACGTGACAGAAAATACGAACTGTGACTGTGACTGCATGGGAAAATGTTGGGCAAATTCGCTGTATTTAGTGTCAGTTTGAATACTAGTGTTCAATAGTGAATTAATTCAGTGCTATGAATCAGTGATAAGTTTTACAGTGATATTTAATTTTTATCTCTCCTCTAATTTGTAAAAATTTCGAGTTTAAATAGAATCCAGTTGGCCCTTCTGGAGAGGGTATGTAAATGTCCCCATTGGAGAGTATATTTTGAACCTTTGTCAGGATGAATTGTCAGTCTATTGATATATATTATATATTAGTTGTTAAATTATTGAATAGACTTGTATTCTACTGTGAATTAAAGATTATAATGTTATTTGTTTAAGGAAATCGAAGTGTACATGTGAAAGTAAGAAAGTTGAATCTAAAATCTACCTTCTCTGCTATTCGATTAATAAGAGTTTTTGTTTTGTGTTAGTTATTCAACATTTTTTCCTCTAGATAATTTACGCAATTATTTTTTGGAATAACAAGTTGAACGTGTGAGGTTATATTTAAACGACTCACAGACTGATGACCTATTGGATTTCCTCAAGGAAGGTGACGGAATGATTTACTTAAAAAAGATGAGTTTTGACATTTATATTGATTTCAGTAGGTTAGTGCGTAAAAACAGACCTTTTCGATCGATGCTTCTGATTAGCCGTTTATATAATATTACTATTTCTTGGACTTTGGTTTCATACAATTTTTTGCTATTTGAAGGTTTAAGCTCGGTTTCATTATCCCAGGGTCGTTCTCAAAAATTTGCGCGTCGTAAAAAGTCGTGAATCTAAAATTATCAACGCTACATCGAATCTGATCCAATATTTCAGAAATTAATTTTTATTGTTGTTACAGCTGATAGAAAGGTATCGTTTATATTTTTTAAAAAATAAGAAAGTACAATTTAATGTGAAATATAATAAGTCATATTTCCAGCATTGAATTTAATAGAATTTGATTTTTGAATGGTATTTAGAAGTTCCTTGAACGATTATAACAAAATTTACGTAATTTAATTGCAATTGAGTTGATATTATTTTAGGAAAGTAAATTAAATTGAAATTAGAATAAATCTATTTGATGGAATTTTGTATTGGATGGAATATTTTAATTTCCAGTATAGATTCAATCATTTCAGATATTAAAAGAAAAGAATTGATTTAGTAACTGAAATTTATTTGGAAAAGAAAGGAATTTGGTTAGTAAGTGAAATTTGTATTGAAGGAAAAACTTTGAAATTGTTTAATTGGAATTCTGTTAATTTAGAATCACTCGGGATTTTGAATTAAGATTTTTTTAACTAAATTACTGAGTTTGGAAGAAATTTAAATTACTTAATTTTTAAGTTTCTAGACGTTCTTGCTATTAATGATTATTTGGATTGTTTCTAATAATTTTTTGTTGTTTCATTGTGTATTTGCAACAACCTAACATGTTGTTGGGAAATACACATCCATCATATTGTTGCAATACAGTTGTTATTGAAAGAGTAGTTTTTGTGTTTGATTTGTTTATTATGTTTAATATGTTTGATTAACCTTCATTTTGAATGGTTTGAGATATTGGATCAGGAAATTTGGTTCATTCTTGTGATCTCTTTTGGCGTGACGCGTTTGATTTGCTGTGTTGCTCGGATGTGGCATGCCCACCCAAGTCCTCTGTGTCTTATCTAAATGACTAGAAATCAAAGCTGACAGGTGGTTTTATTATAGTAATAATTTATATTTTTAAAAAGAATTTTAAGTTTAACTATCGGTTTGGATGTCTTCATCTTTGATTAGACGGAAGGGGACGTTGCACCTGCTAAGATCCACTTGTAATCATATCGATTAATTTTTTACACATTAATTGTACTTTACCTAGAAATTGCCTGCATTGAATTGTTTGTTGAAATATTTCTTCCAATTCTTTGCCACTCCGTTTTCGAAGTTCCTCTTTAGTTTTGCAGCTTACCATTCTACCCACAGAGAAACGGTCGGCACGAACCTTTTAGTAAAACGATAAACAAGTATAAATAGTAGAACAATAAAATAAATATAAAAATAATTCTTAATAAAGTTTTGATCCATAAATATGACTATTGCTTTCTTTATGTAAAACACATTTTTTTTTTTTGGTTTAGAGTAACATCATTATTGAATGTCAATTCATAATACAATTTCGGCTATAAAAATATGTAGTTCCAATTGATGAATTAGTAGTGGTGTATTGGAAGCAAAGTAGTTATCATTAAATACTATTTTGAATTAAACCAATCTAGATACTGTTGAAGTATTTTTTGCTCCTACTATCTACACTTACATTATCTTAAAATCTAAGTGCAATCTTTTCTTTTATAACTACAATAGATTTATTATTATTATTATAAATTACCAAGATGCTGCTGCCTGGCGATCTATGTGCTTCTTAAAAAGCATATTGGAAAAGAATTGATATTATCCTGTTGTGTATTTAAAAAGAGATTTCATGTTAAACTAACGAACTAACTATATGATGTAAGGATCCTCGAGGTTCAATGCCGTAATTATTGTTGCGTGTGGTAGTTTTACTATTTTAAAAGAAAGAAAGAAACAACAGATCTTAGTATATGTAAATGGAGGTTATGCAAACCCGCCCGAATCATTGTTTATTATTGCGCCTCTTGTAAAACATCTGGAATCATGAGACGATCGAACACATGTCTTACGGACGTTAAAGCCATTCGAAGCAAAGTATAAAAATGGACTGCATGTTTGCCTACAGGATCTAGGATACTTTTTATAGTTTACGTATTACAAAATTGTTATACGATTTTGAAGTTTATATGTTCTTCAGTGAATCAAGGTTTATTAATTTCAAGAAGAGGGATTATTTATAAGTTTAATTGTTGCAATAGAAAGTGTAAATTATTTAGAGGTGCGTTATGAATTTCCATAAGAGAGATTAATGGAGTATGGTACAATTACTATATTAGGTGAGTGTCAAAATTTTGTACTATGTATGAATTATATCACCGTTCCATATGCGTTGTATAGAGATATATATTGAAGGTAAGCATTCTTAGAATCATACCCGGATGCCAATATTCTTTAAATACCCATTTATGGCCAGGTGGGTCGTTATCGACCCGAGAACTATTTACGACATTTCATGTTTCAGAGCGTGCAATACTGAAATGACACCGGAGTGTTGGTAAAAATAGACCAAACAATAAGTGGTATTTTTGTTACTTTAATTGGGCGACTTGCTGATTCACAGGGGACCTGAGTCTGCAAAATGTAATTTTTCAGTGGATATGAAAATGTTTCAAAGTAAGTTTTATACTAGTTAAATTCAATGCTTCGTTACATTCAATGCTTCATAACGGCAATTATTATATCATTGTATGTTTTTCAAAATGGAAGATAATTATCGGAGAGGGTCTTAATGACCCGCTGTGCATGCCCTGCATTGATTTTTAATTGAGAATATTGGATTTCGCATCTTGTATCCTTTCGTGTTCTGTTCATAAATTGTGGTTCAAATTAGGCTGAATAGGGGCGCACGCAAAGACTGAGGGATCTGGGGTCTGGCCTCTATTAAAATTGCCCATGCTTTTATACATTCCGTCTAATTTGAAGAAGAATTTTGTATGTTTTATACATAACTTTACATTTTGATATGGAGCATCTTCCAAAATTTATGATCCTTCCAAGGATAAATCCAGGCGTACTTGTCTAGCCATTTCCCCCTTCAAATAATGTTTATTACTGTTAAAAAAAGACACTCGTAAAATTTGTGGAAATCCTCAATGTGAATTTCTTGGGGTAAGATTAAATTTCTTTTTCGACCATTTTTTAGAAGTGGTAAATTATTAGATGGTCTTACACATCGTGACATGAATGGAACTGGGACTGTTAGGGTCAAGTGTACTGCCTTTTTCCCACAGAAAAAGAAGTGAAGAAGCTTTGAGAAGGTGAATTTCAATCCACGGTTGAAAATTACCGGGCTTATTGTGGTTACTTGGAAAGATAATTGTGTAATGTGTACTATTTCAAATCATACTCGCGTGGAATCTTTACACAAAGTGAGTACATATCCTTTGCAAGATACACAAAGAATCATAGTGCAACAACCCTATGCCTTTCACGAGTATACCCAAAACATGGCGGAAGTTGACTTGATGGATCAGGACATATGAAACCTTCGTATAGGACTTAGAGGAAAAAAGTTACGTGCCTATTCTGGTCTGGTATTCGATGTTACAATGAATAACACGTGGACACTCAGCCCAGCTCACGGGAAAAGTCTGGATGATCTGGATTTCCGGCAGGCATGCACTAAGGCTCTTCCGCAGAAATATAGAACAGCTCCAAGATCTGCAGGTCCATGTAAAGGTCTTGATAAACATGAAAACCCAACTCGACTTCACTACAGGTGACATCTTATCATTGCACATCAAAAGCTCCGTGATTTGAAAATTTGTAGTAACAAGACAGTGAAAGCATGCAAAGTGTGAAGTTCCATTGTATGATGGGTGCTTCGACAGTTATCACGAATAGTAAAACAAACGAGAAGAATAATGGGTTAAAGTTATTTATATTATAGTGTTTTCTAGCATTTATATTACTATGTTAAATAAGATTGTTCTTTTGGCTTAGTAGATAGCATGAATTTCACTTTGTAACATCCATATTTTAGTATCGAAAATGAAAATGCTTATGAATAATGCCAAGCTTATATATACTAACAGAATAACCTCATACTCACATGTACTAATTTATTTGTAAATTTACATTATTTTATGCAGCTAGTTCCCAGCGTTTCGTTAACAACCCATGGGATTTCGCGCCTGTCAAATTTTGAAAATCAGAACAATAATACATTTCGTGTTTATTAGTGTTAAATGGAAAGATTTTTGATATATTTTTTTAAATTCTTGACAAAAAAAGTTCTGGGCATAAGTGGGTTAATAAGAGTTAAATTATTCGTTGATTCATTCTCGCTATTGGAATTAATCCATTTAAGGCTTCTTGACTTGTATATTGCATTGCTTAATTGGATGAGTAAAGATCCTTACATCCTAGTTTGTTACTTTTGTTCAGATAAAGTTCTTATATGTCAAAGGTTTCGAATTTATTGTTATAAATTATTGAAAATATATCTTGTGTATAAAAGATATCATTTACCAAGTCCAGGAACACCTAATAAAGGAAATTAGTAGAGCGATATTTCAGAGTCGAGTAGTAAGTTCGTAGAACTAAGGCTCATTCTTAATCAGTTATTGAAACTTTGCTATTTTTATACAAGAATTAATTCTCTATATCATTTTTCCTTAAGCATTTACGTTTTACGTCTAGTATCATAATATGCAATAATTGTCTTCGTTTAACCAACCAGCGGCCCATGACGGAGGTTATTAACTACACGTTACATCACAAAAGCGTTCTATTGACTTCTATCTATTGCTACCTGGATCCAATTCCTACTTTGTATTACTATTTCTGCGAGATCTATCTTAATACTGTCATTTCACCTGTGCCTTGGTCTCCCTAATGGTTGTTTTCCTATTGGAACTTTGAAAGCATTCCCATATTCTTCCATTCTGGCTGCATGGCCTGCCCACCGGAGACTCCTAGATTTGATTATCCTTACAACATTCGGTAAACGGTTTAAGTTATTTACTTCCTCGTTATGAAGTTTCCGACATTCCCATTTCTTTTGGATCCAAAAATTGGTGTCAGGATCTTATGCTCTTATCCGTTCAGTCTGTGTTCTTCCCTCAGAGTAAGTGACCATGTACAGAACAACGGCCACGATTATCGTCTTACATATTTTCAGCTTCAAATTTTTCGATAGGATTTGCGACGACAAATGAATTTGAACTGAATAATAACACGAATTACTTGTTGTTAGTCGGCATTTAATTTCTTCGTGAATATTGGTTTGATGTTTTAACATTGATCCTAGACATTTGAGAGTATCCACTTTATTAAGAGTAGTATTTGATATTTCAACGCATTTAAATATGCAGTATTACAATCCCGATGAACTTTTATATATTTAGTTCCCTCTGCATTTACTTGTAAACCCACGTCCCTGAAAGCGTTTAATAAGATCTCTGCATTTCTATCTATTTTTCCTATCATCCCCTTATTAAAATTACATGATCATCTTACGCCATAACTTGGTGAATATCATTCAGTTCTAGACCCTGATTTCTATCTTTCATTTTCTTAATAGCGTACTCCAGAACAAAGTTGAATTATAATGTCGACAACACATCTTGTTTCTGGCCATTCTGGTTGTGAAAGCTCGTGGACAAGAAAGTTGCTACCGGAAAGTTAATTTGTGATTCATTTAAACACACGTTATTTATCTAACCTTCTCTTTCGGTACTCCAAATTCTGCAAGAAAGTTGTACAATGTTTCTCTCATAACCGAGTCATAAAGCTTTCTAAAACGAATAAATAACTGATGTACCGAGATAATGTATTCCCATTTCTTTTCGAGTATTTGTCGAATAGTAAATATCTGGTCGATAGTTAATTGACTGTGTCTAAATTTGCACTGATAATCTCCAATAATTTTATCTGCGTATGGGGTCAATCTTGCTAATGGAATGTTTAATATTAAATATGATTTTATATGAAGTTGACAGAAAAGAAGTACCTTGATAATTATTATAATCCGTTTTGTAGCCAATATTGTGAATTGGAACAATAATTGATTTTTCCATTCTTTCTGCTTGTTCCAGATAGGGAGACTGAGTTTGTGTATCTTGTTCCATAATTGTTTCCATCCAGCTAAAGTTAACTCAGAGGAGATTTCGTCTGCACTCGTAGATTTGTGTTTCTTTAATTCCATTATAGCGATTTCTACTTCTATTCGGTTAGGGTATGGAATATACGGTTCTTTTCGTTTCCCTGTCTACACGAACATTAGTTTGCAGCTGCTTGTTAAGCAAATTCTTAAAATAATATTTCCATTTATTTAAGACGCTATCTATATCAGTTAAAACTGTTCCGTTGGCTTTCTTTAATATATAAACACGAGGTTGATAGCCTTTCGTAAATTCGTGGATGCCCTAATCTATGTCCCAAATGTTTTCATTTTTACTACTATCTACAAGTTCCTTAATTTTAGCTTTCAAGGAATCGCGTTTCTTTGCTCTAAAAGTCTTGAAACTTTCCCGCCTGAGGTCGACGAAATTTTTTGTAGTTATTTCGTTCGTAATTTGTAGCCAACGCAATTTTGCCTGTTTTCTCTTCTCTACTATTTTAGTGCATTCCTGGTAGAACTATGGTTCCTACGTATTTCAGTGTATCCTAATTTTCTGTCACTGAAATGTTAATGCAATCTCTGATCCTCAACACTAGAGCACCCGAATTTTCTAAAACTGGGAATGTATTCGAAACTTCAATCAGATGTTTCCCTCTCATCTGGCTCTCAAGTAGTCTCGAGCTTAAGCAAATATTTCCCCACAACCTGTAAGATGTAAAAATTACCTCGTAAGAGGAATAATGTAACTTTCTAGAGAATAATGTACGAGAGATCAAACAAACCCATCTGAAAACCCCATTTTCGTGTGCTGATGACAGAAATTAGGAAAAGAGAGAGCAAACAATAATATTTAGTTTTTTTGAAAAATCACTTGTGATAAAAAAAATGTAAAAAAAAGAAAAACAGAAATTAAAAATAAGTTATATTACTGATACTGATGCCATTTAGTGTGCTCTATGTAAAATGAAGCTAATATTTTATATAAAAAAAAAAACCTTTTCGCTCACCCAGAAATTATCAAGCTAACCATTACGCGGTCTACAAAACCGCTTGGTGCTTCTGTGTATATCATGCTGAAACTACCTCCCCTAACCTCATTTTTTCACTCAAACTCGTTGAAAATACATTGAATAGCAAGTATATAGAAATCAATGAGTATGAGCGACTTATTGAGAAAGGAAACTGAGAACGGGCAATATGTATACCTGGAAGCGGTGTGAAAAAGAGCTTGATGCTACGACTGGTAAGTATTTTAGAAGTTTGGTCCAATAGACAAGGTCGAAAGATTTCTGCATGTTGATGAACCACTAACACAATTCTTCCTTTACGTCAAGAACTCATTCTGACATAAGTGTTATCAATCCAATAGAATCACGTGTGCCTTCTTCTGTCCAAAATCCAAAATAATCTTCCTCGAACAGTACTTCTCTATTACTTTTCTGTCGTTTGTTCAGTATGCGCGCAGTTTGAGAAATAAAGCTAGGTTCTGTGATAATTATATTTTTGCCTGCTTTTTCGTTAGTAGTGCTATCATTTTAACGCCAAATTTTTTGACCATTCTCCACTCAGTTAGATATTGCTCAAAGTAAAGTCACTACTCTCATTGATTTATCTCCTATCCCTTGAGTAAAGTATTTATATTGTTGTCGTTTCCACTGGCCTTCCTCAGCTCACAGATCTTTTGTGACTTGTGCTACTTTTCATGTCAATATATTGTGTTAATTTTCTCATCAACCCCCTCTTCCTCAGCTTTGACAGTAATATCTTTGACCCAACTATTCTCATCATACATATTATTTACATATTCTTTCCAGATTCTAAGGATTTTTTGATGTTCGGTGACTACATGATCTTGTTGATTATGGATTCCAAACTTCGTATAATTTTATTAGCTTTCCCTCTTAATTGTTATGTTTTCTTGTATATAAGCTCATATCTGTCGCGTCATTGAAGTTCCACTAAATTTTCACATATCTGTGACTTAACTTTCTCTTCGGTTTTTTCCAACTTTCTTCTCAATCCATTATTAACCATTTTGTATTCTTTGACAGCAGTGGTTTTTGTTCTTCTCTGTTTTTCGTCTTGTTGGGCATCACTTCAGTTACCCATAGTTTCCTTAGCGCTCTTTCCATCCTTCCATTGTTGTTATGAAGTGAGTTTAGTAGAATCTGTTTAATTTTCCCCTAACAATTTTCTACTTGCCTCCAATATAGTTCAATGCACAGAATGTTTCTTCCATCTCTTCTTTCACATCACTGTCTATGCTTAGTAATCGCTCTAAGTTTTATTTTCGATTTCGCTCTCGTTTTGATTCATTGACTTTAACAGGGTTTGTACTTCCGAATTAGAACATTGTGATAATAATCAACATCACGTACATTGTTCCTGAAATTTTGCTGGGTAAGAATGTGATCAATTCAGTATAGTTACTTGTCTAATGAAACTTATCACAAGCACGTTATTTTCTTTTTTAAGCCAAGTATTCGTTACCACCAATTTATATTGCGTAAAGAAGTTAATTTGAATCTGATTTCATGCGTTTCTTCTTTCTCGTCCCAAGGGCCCCACCACCTTATTCACAACTTCTTCTCTTACCTTACCTCTTCCTTTCTGATGCAATATGTCATTAATTTGATCATATGTTCCATCTACGTCATTGACTTTATGATCGGTAGTTAGCTTATACACTTGTATTACCACAATATTAACTGGTTTTGTACTTTGCTTTATAAACATCAAGAATACACAGCACCATTCTGCTTCGGTTATGCTGTTTTATATTTTTTTCTTTATTGCTATTGCGACATCATTCTTTACTTAACCATAC
Organism: Thermobia domestica; assembly: GCF_964235325.1. Classification (NCBI taxonomy): domain Eukaryota; kingdom Metazoa; phylum Arthropoda; class Insecta; order Zygentoma; family Lepismatidae; genus Thermobia; species Thermobia domestica. The sequence goes on along the minus strand of NC_137462.1, from coordinate 148,537,035 downwards.
CCCAACAGAATATTGTGTAATGTCTTGGTATTATTTCACCATTTTCTGAACGTAATACTTCAATCAAACCTTCTATTCATTCAACATTTATCCACTTTCACTTTTATATTTTCAAGTTACCTGCAGATCGTAAATTTGGTACGTTCTAGGTATGCTAGTATTATGCTGAAATGACAATTATTATTATTTTGTCCTTTATGATTCCTCCCGGAGTAGTCTCCATCTGGAGACATGGATGGAAGATTAGTTTACTTCCAGAATGTTTTACCTCAGGAAAAAAGGATCAATGTATTTATTCTCCTCCTTCGTCCCTCCTAGTGAAAAGTATATGATAATATACCCATTTCCTCTCTATATATCTATGCCGTTGAATATCTGTGGGTCATCCGGCATTTAGAACAATTCCACCCCCTAAGGACAAGAAGGAACTATCACCGTCCGAATACGCCGTTGATTTCTGTTAGTGGTTGACTACTAATCCTGCGGGTCAGCAGGCCACGTAAGACGTTGTTCGCTTTCTCTCAGAGGAGATGTAAGTTTCGATTTTCCATTCATTTAAGATAAGATCAAGCCATATTGAAATATGTAGTTTACATTAAGATAATAACCTATAAACCAGAGCTTATACAAAATAAAAGTTGTTATAAAAATTAATTGTTAAAGTACTGGTTAGCAATAGTTTAAAGTGACGTTAACCCTGCAGTTTGTAATAACTGATTAACATTTCTCTCAAGAGATTTACCATCTAGGCTTCTATAAGTAAGAGCTTTGCTCAGTACATGAGTTGTACAATAGAATTAAGTAAAACGTCGTTAATAATATGTATGTAACCGATATGTAATCACTTTTGCCTTAACTTCAATTCTAACAGCTTCAACCGTAAGTATTTAGTTTTCATCTGTGTATTCTTAGATTTATTTTCGTAAGGTTATGTAAAAACGAGTAACATTAATTAAAATACAACTTTCATGAATTTACCTATAAGCACTGGAAATTTTGTAGTTAGAATAAATCAGTTTACTTTTGTCTGGCATTATATGAGAGAGGTAATTGGTCCTTTTTTAATCATAAAGCCTGACGTGCATAACTAAGACAGTTATGTCGTATTAATACTCACGTCTTACACCTGAACAGCATATTTTATAATTAATTTTTGCTTATTTAAACTTCACATGCGAGCATTCTTTTGATATACACTGTAAATCTTCGGTATCTCTTGAAACTGTATTTTCTTCCAAACGCTACTATCATATTGTAAAGCGGCCTGCTACATACGTTTTACATACATAGTATTGTGAAAATATGTGTATTTGAACACACAATGAAACATTTTATTTCGAACTTTGGGATATTTTATTTTAATATTCAATACAGAGGGAAGCATAATATTTCATTTAATGTTGAATCAGTTTTCGATTTTTTTCTAAGTTCATTTGTTTTTCCTACTAGGAAGTTTTCTTCCTGTCTGTCATTTCTTTCTTACACATGTAATTTCTTAATTAATAAAAATGACAGATTGCTTTCCTGTCAGCATTCCTATCATCACCCTACCTTTGGTTCATCATTTCAAAAGTACAGCGTATTAAAGTAAAATAAATAGTCCCAGGATCTTCGGCAGAGTACCAGATGGACTCCAACTCAAAACGTTTAAATGGAAAAGAGGGTCCACTTGCATATCATGTGAAAGTTGGTGTTGCGACTCTCTATGATAAGCCTGTGCAAAATAGCGGTGTGTCAAAATATCAACACAATCTTAATTGCATAATGTATAGCCATTCGTATGCATCTGAAGTGGAACAATTTATTTTACTTTCATACGTTGTACTTTTGAAATGATGAAAAACATGTTTTTCTGTTTTCATATCTGTCTTATCGTTTCAGATTTTTCGGGGTCGTAACGTATTTTATGAAAGCGCTTAAAGATTTTAATAAAAATGAGTAATGTGTTGCTCCTCAAGTGGAATGCTTGGGACCTCCCCAATTTTTGTAACTGGTTTTGATCTACCTTGACCCATGCTTTCAGGAAATATATACAGTTACCCCACTTTGTGGGTTCAGGTCCAAGTACATCAAGGGTGAGACTTTTTTTCAGAATCACAATCTACAAAATATCAGAGTTTCAGTAATTTTTAACGAAATCCAAAATATCACTATTTTCGACTGCTTTCAAAAAGGTGACCAAGAAATCAGTAATTTGTAATTTTGTCTCCATTATGACTTTTTCTACGGATAACAATATCTACAATATATCAACGTTTCAGTCATTTTTACAGAAATCCAGAATGTCTTTATCTTCGGCTGTTTTCAAAAAGTGGCCCTGCAGTGGCCAAACGGTCAGTGATTTGTGGTTGTGCCCATTGAGATTTTTTCCCCGGAACACCATATCTACAACATATCACGGTTTCAAGCAATTCCACCGAAATCCAATTTCTGTAAGGATTGTGCGGTGTCCTTTGTCACTTCGAAGGGGGCATTGCCTCTGCCACACTTTTCTCGCAAAAATGACAAATCCCGTATTTCCTACTTTGAAGTCATATTTGCATCAGCAGAGTTTGTTTCTACAAAGTTTTAATCAAGGGAACCCCTTTTTTGAAAAGGGTTCGGGGGTTTACCCTCCTTAACCCATTTTCCAAAAGAAACAAAAAATATGTGTCGATTTATTTTTGATCTAGTATATAGATGCCAAGTTTGAAGACAATCAGGTAAAGAGAAACCCTAGTGAAGCTATCATCTTTACACTTTCACTTTTTATATTTAACGGGTTTTTGCCCAAAAGTCTTCAATTACCGTGCGCCAGCACTACACGTTCAGCCCGGGTTGGACGTCGTCTTGGCTAAAACATTTGAGTGTGCACTTCTCTGCCTTGATAGTAAGTAAATAGCAATATTACGCACACAAGACAAGTTCTGACGAGGCTGTCTTGTCACAGACATTTATTCTCCTCTCGTTATTGAAACAAGATGAGATGCTATAATTATTCAGTCTCGTGAACAACATTAAAACTTTTCCAAATTACTGCTTAACGTTTCTCATGGCTTTCGTTTTCCAAACAATGAGGTGTTGATTTCAAAACCAGTGAAAACGAGTGCACGGACGAGCTAAATATCACACTTGATTCGACTCCAAAATTAACCTCAAAAATAATGAATTAGCTCGCAACACGAATCGGGTAAATTATCTCTAACTCGGCTCGTCCTGATTTTTAAAGCTTTCAGATTTTCTGAGTTTGCAATTTGCAATTGTGGCAAGCTTCATTGTTCGTGGAGACAAATATCACAGGTTAGAAATCTGCGGCATGGCAGCTTGTGACACACAATAGATATGCAGGCAGCAACTGTTAGTGGCTCGATACGAAACGAGCAATGCTAAAATACAATACATCTACACATTTTTAAAAACACGTTGGTGTGGTGTGTGTGTGATTACGGTAATATATATATACTGTATAATATATACTGTACATAGACAAGCATTAAGCATGCGTCTCGTGCAAAGCATGTCTCGTCTCGTGTCGAAAAGTGTGCTCTTCCCGTCTCGTGTGTCGTCTAGGGGGTTCTGTCCCGTCTCGCCTCGTTTGTCTCGTTTTGTATCGAATCTTAAAGTATTGAAGCATATCATGGGAACGAAAACAAAATGTAGCAGAGAACACCATGCTGATTAAGATGCACAAAGTTATTATCCAGAACACACAAGACAAATATTGTTACGGTAGCTTCGGCGTGAAGCATTCACCTCTGGTGTGTGTGGTAGTAGGTTCAAACTTGGTTACTGTCATGTGATCTTTGTGGTGGACAAACATCGAGTGTGTATGTTTTCTCGAAGTTGTCTTGTATCCTACCACTTTCTTCATTCCACTATTCTTCCATCATCATTAATTCCGAGTGAGACAAAGTTGCCTAAATGTCTTAAAATAAATTCAAATAAGTTCACAAGGCAAGGACAAATAGTTTACAAGATAATATTTCTCTGCTATTAATTCTCTGAGGTACTGGCGCAAATCCGGAGGGATAAGGGGGACATGTCTCCTCCAATCTTGTAACTGGAGGGACAGTCCCCCAATATTCCGAATTGAAATGTGTTTATTGGAGAGAAATGTGATGATTTGTGTCCGACTGCCGCTTCATCTACATCACCTGATATATAATATACAACAGGTTCATCTCAGAAATCAGGTTCGTCTACTATAGTATGAATCTTGTCTCTCCCCTTCAGAATAAGCCTCAAATCTGCTCGCCTCCGAATGTAGAAAACAACTCTGATCCTCTGATTTGCAACAGTGTTGTTTTCCAACTTCATAAATATTTTGAACATCGTTAAAGAAAAAAATATGGGATCGGTCTTACCCGTCTGTCCCCAGTGTTGAAGACAGATTTGCACAGCTGGTCTGACGCTTCTCGACCCTGTTTTATTTTTTAAGTTTCTGAAACATTAAAATTTGTTTTACCAGCTTGAATACACGAATAAAATTGCTCATAGGTACGTCGAAGACACTAATATCAAGTAATCTTTACACGAAGTAAAATCGCAAATTGAATTGAAATAGACCTTCCTAAACGTGTTCAATATTTCCATACCGACTCAATAGGACTTTTTTTAAATGTTAGTCCGTACACCCTACCTTACTGTCTAAAACCTCGAGTCAAGTCAGATAGGCAGATCTACTATGATAATGGAATTAGAAATAGCACACACCAATTATAATAGTAAAGACGGTCGTAGGAAATTTAAAATGGCGCCGTGACCTTCCTAACCTTCAACTACCGTTCGTAAATCCTAACGCACTTATTATATTAGTTATGATAATATAAGAACGTTTTTAACAAGGAAAATGTAGATGAAAATGGTACTTGCATGTTACAATTACGATCGTATTTACTATTATGATTCGACGCTAGTATTAGCGGTGCCCGTTTTGGCCATCGCGTTGGCGGCTCGTGTACTTTGGCTAAAAATTGATGGAAGGGGTGGTGAAAGGGGAATTACGCTTCTTAGTTGTCCAATGAAAAAGTAATTAAATCATTGTATAAATCGTGAAAGTAACTTTGTGTTTAGAAATTACCATTTTTTTATCTCTATACTGTTAATATCAAGTGTTTTTTTCTCTCTGCCGAATTAGCCAAGTAGGAAAGATGCTCGACTTCTAGTTGAGTAATCCATGTTCAAATTTCAATGCAGCTAACTTTTCTCTTCCACTAACGAAATAAACATTGTGTGTTGTGTTGATTTAACGCAAAAAGTGGTTGTCCCGCTGGGTCACCCCATTGTATTGAATAAACACAGCTATTTTTTTACTGTGCAGAACAAACGTTGTAAATATAATTGTAAAAACATACGAAAGCCATCCAGGTGACTGGCTCGAGCTCACAAATATCTAAAGACATTTTATTTCCTCTGTTCCAGTTAAATGAGGTTTAAGATATTTTAACTATTGACAATAAAATGCAATGGAACACTCGTCTCGTGGCAACACAATACGCGTCACACCAACACTTTCAAAATCACTCCCTAACAGTCGTTTTCTTCTAAGTGTACCGGTATTGGTAAGGAAGTCACTCCTTACTTTCTGTGAGTTCAATTCGTATTGCTGGTAGTTCGAACCTTATTCTGTCCACAATGTTTATAACATCTTTTCGTAATACAAAGAATTCTCTTCACTGATGTAGGTTAACAAATGCCGAGAAATATTGTAGAAAGTACCTAGGTATGTGCAATGTCGTCGAGCTGGAAGGAACGAGTAATTGTTATGTTATTTTCAATTGCATACCTTAATATATCCACATACACGTGTAAATTCGTTGTGGTTCGTATTACCAGTTGGCTTCGTGGCAGTAGTACGTAGTAATAAGGTTTAGGAGTAAGAGGGTCGCGGGCTCGAATCCCTTCTACCCCATTTCTAATTTTAAAAGTAAATAATTTAATATATTTTTTAAATATCACCAGTAAATGTTCGTCTGTATTTATGCGTTATTTCAAACACACAGACAATTGAGAACAGAGGTAAAGGAGACATAAGATAATGCTTGTTTTATACTGTTTGTAGACTCATTTTAATGTAAACAAATCATGCATATAGGCAATTTAACATATTTGGGGGGAATAACTTTGGTTGAATGGCCTTTCGCTGCGTCTCTGTTGCTAGTGGGCCACTGATGGTACAATTATCGAAACAGAAATGGGGACACAATGGATCGTCGCTGCGGAGCCGCCAATATTTCGCGAGATGTCGCTGCTTCCCCATTGCTGCTCCAATAACTATTATAGCGTGCGGTTGCTTCTGAAATTTAATTACGTACCATAATATCACATATTAATGTGTCACAATGATTAACGAAATATTTCCATTGGACATTGACAGTTGCAAAGGGTGTAATACTGGATGCAAAAGGTGATGGGTAACTTGCATATTTCCATTACATCTAATTCCAAACGAAAGTATTATGATTGTAAAAAACAGTAGTTTTTATACAAACAAAAGTACATTCTTCTTTATAACAGTGAAAATGGCTACACTATAATTTTGCACTGTTCTATCAATAAGCTTCGATTTTGTTTGTTTTCATGAATTACATGGGAAATATTGCAGTGCAAATTATGAGTGATAACAGTGATAAGGTTAAACATTTGCTGTTTTCAATATATAGTTTCTTATAATTATTAACATATAAAGATATATATAAAATTTTGAGTAAAGAATTGAGTTAGATATTAGCACGAAACTAGTTTGGTGAATATCATTTAAAAGTCCAGCAATAGCATTATTTGTAATATGTGGTATATATTTCTGATGTGGATAAATGGTTGACCCATTTTTTAAAGTTAGAATAAAAATGTCATTTTTGTGTGTAGATGTCAGTTTCTATTTTTACTACAGTGATGAGGAAACACCTGTACTAAATTCAAACAAATTTCTGTGTCAGTGCAAAACGAAGTGTCGTTTGCCTCTCCCCTCGTGACAGTAGTTTGCAGCAGCTTCACATCCGAAGAATCTGTCACTGCCATCCCAGAATCCCGTTGCTAATCCATCTCTGGATTCCAATCTAGATTACCTGATGGCGTTATACCTGCAGATAAAATCTTTTCTTCGGGTACCCTAAATTGATTGTTCGTTCTGTCGACTTTCCAAGAAATTAATATTGGTTGGTGTTTAGGTAATGTTATCTATTATAGAAAATAAAGATCATTCAGTTCTTCGCTCATACAGTATAAGAACATGCATCCCATCGATCTTTATTACTACTGCATAAGAACTAATTAAGAAATTATCATATTTATTGTATTTTAGCAGGGCAACATGCCTTCAAACACACAATTAAAAGTAGAGGCTGTTCCTTGTTCCTGAGGGATCACATATTTAAAACATTAAAGCTTTCTAGCTTCAAAGCAAGTGAAAAATGTAATATAATGCACTTAAAGGGTGTAAAGGTGTAGGTCCGAATTGGGAACACTAATGCGAGACCCCAGGTTCCGAACTAACTTGCATATATATTGCATATATATTGTATGGCCCCAAGTCACAGAATATATATATATATATATATATATATATATATATATATATATATATATATATATATATATATGTGTGTGTGTGTGTGTGTGTGTGCGTATGTGTCTTTTAGCATGTAAAACTTGGTTTGTGGTAGGAGAAGAGAAAAAAGCGTACAAAGAAATGGCACTGATGCTATAACATCCGGGTGTTCATGCATGTATCATATCACTTAGTATCTATTTTTACAACAGAAGTTGGAAATGTAAAGAAAGAAACTATTGCACAGTTAACTTTACAACATATTGCTTGTTCCCAGAAACAATACATACTATCCACTCACTTGAATTCTAGGTAGACGCCACACGGCTTCATGGATGTGCCTGTATTGCAACATGTTGTGTACTTGATAAGCCAAGATTAGCAGAGCCACTTAACAGTCTGATGGTTACTTGGCTGAGAGGCCCAGAAGCAGAACGTATATGCTTAATACTTCTTATATTAATTATATGTATTACTATAATTAATAATACTTAATGTATTATTAATAATTAATAATACTTAATAGTACTTAATTTTGGAAGTAATGTATTAATTATATGTATTACTTCCAAAATTTAGTCATAGTAGCTACACTGGTTTCCACAGAACCCATTAGGCTGCCAAGATGAAACTGGCGAGTGAATTACACTCTAGTGCGGGCTCAACTGGCAGCAATCGGCCCAATCCACTTAAGCCCGGCCCTGATTGTTGTATACAACAATTACTACGTTAGTTAACTTTTCTTTTAGTTTGAAGCAAGAAAAATCATTTAATTTTTATCTGTTACTTCTCTCACATGCCGCCTCCCATTAAAAGCACAATATTAAAAAGGGAAAGAAAGAAAATACTTGTTTTTCTACAATTCCTTCTCTCTTAGTCACATTATTCTGCAATAACCGATCAGAGTAATATTTCTTCATACAGAAAGTAAGTGCTCTGGAGGTATACACTGTCAAATTTCTCAAAAACCGTCCACTTTTAATGCTTTGATTACCACCCTCCCTGTAGATAGGACGAAATTGAAGTCGGTATTTTTGGAGCCTGAATTAGACTAAGTTTAAAGGTATGTTGAAGGAGACCATTGATATTGAAGTACCATCTGAAGTACCATTTATTTGTGTTACATTCAAACCAATACGAAGGGATCAGAGAAATTTCCTTTTTATTCTCTTGGTTTGCTTTTAGCTTCCACAGGGCATGCTTTTAGCATTCTTATAAAATTGTTTTAACCAACACGTATAATCACTGATATCAAATCCTGTTACTTCCTTTACCATAAAGTTTAACACTTTCTGTAAACTTTTAGCAGCTATGATTATAAGTTCTGCAATTTCACGAATGTTGAACACCTGTAATGTCTCCTTAAATTTCTAGTTATAACTCAAAGGTTTCGATCGTATGATATAAAGTAGTCTTCTCTCTCTCTCTCTTTCACACACACACACACACACACCCTAACGTAAGATTTTTTTTATTAGTTAAAAACAAGAGATATCTATGCATAATGTTTGATTCCTGTTTTGTCCGAGATAATTTTCTGCTGATGGACAAGCATTTCAGAACAGGTAAATATGTTCAGAATTTATACTATGATATGTGGCACATTTATGTGAAATTAATAATCAAATGTGCCTTATGCAGAGTCGTTCTAACGAGTGATTAGTGTAATGATAAAGAGTTCAACTAACATATGTTTCCTGCAGTAGTTAGGCCTTTAGCATGACTCTAATCATACTTCGAAACGACTCTGCAAATGTCGCAATATGATTAAATTGCCTACCCACAACCACATCCTGCTCATTTTGCTGAAGCAGAACTTCGTATGTTTTATATATCCTACAATTTATTTGTAACCGATTATTTCATTTGCACAAATTTATATTCCTCTTCTTACTACATAATTCTTCGATATCACATTCACAATTAATATATCATACTGTAATTTGAACGTCTTCTTCCTTACACTGACTAAACGAAAATTAAATCACTTTCAATTTATCCCTAATAAAAATCATTAGACAAAAGTATTACAAGCCCTGCCCGCTGGCCTAATGGCTAGCACGCGAAACTGTGGTGCACGGGGTCATGGAGATCGATTTCTAGTGGAACAACAGTGGTTTGAATTCCACGTTAAAAGTATACTTCCACATCTCATATAGCCCCGCCGACAAAAGACGACACTACAGTATGGCAATCAATGAACATTATTGCAAATTTCAGCTGCATAAACAACCTATGTCTTGTGGAACTGGTTAAATTTATTTTGTTAAAGCAGCTGTTACATCAAATTACAAAATAGTTATTGTTAAGGAAGCTTTATCCTTCTCCCTCGCGTATCCTTTTCTCGCGAATTAAATTGTTCCTAGCCGTCCCAGTGCCAGTTGACCCTCGCCCTCGTCCACTCTCGCCATCAAGAAGGGAGTTGTCCATCGACCTCTTGCTGGAAACTTGTCCTCACCCTCGCTCACCTTCGGCCCCGCTGTCGAAGCTTATCCTCGCCCTCGTTCACCCTTGCCCTCGCGAAGGGAGTTGTCTTCCTCCCTCGCTCGCTCTCGTACTTGAACTTTGTCGTCGCCCTCGCGTCATTATGGGCGAGGTAACTTGAGGATGAGGATACCCTCGAGAGGCCTACCCTCACGAAGGTGAAAATCTCTGCTTGAATATATTGTGATAATAGTCAATCCTATTTGATAACGTCACTTTTTAAAAATAAGATTCTCTTTCATTTAACTCACTACAGTATACAAGTAAAATTATATTCAACAGTCTTTGGTTTCGATCCAATGAACAAAAGCTTTTTCTAAAATTCAGCCCGCGCAAAGGTTTCCACCTTTCGCCGCCACTGTCTACAAGAACGTGGTTTTATTAACCTGTTTAAAACAACTGACTGATACCTACAGAATATGTTGACAGTATGAAAGTGTTCATTTTAGTACTCAATTTGCCCTCAGGTAAAAAGGCAACTTGCCCACAGACGTGGTTTCTACTTGTGTCTGTCTGTACCTTGTAATATTGTGTTTAAAAACAGATAAAAGGTCAGTTGCTTAGTTCTTAGTAAAACAACTGATAAGGCATTATTGTCTTTTAACCTTTATCCGGGCAAGACATTTTTGTAACGTAAACAGGCAACCGGGGCCTGTGAGGCCCAGTATATATTTTAAGTGCAGAATACACAAAATTAATGCCTATTGTCACTTACTGTTCAGACTAGTCTAGAATGTACCGGTATATATTTTTGTCAAGTAGCGAAACTTCGTGTCACGCGTGTAAGCCGACCAAGCAGAATAGCAAATCCCGTCCAGACATTTTTGTAACGTAAACGCGCAACCGGGGCCTGTCAGGCCCAGTATATATTTTAAGTGCAGAACACTCAAAATTCAATGTCTGTTGCCGCATACTATTCCGACTAAAGGTTACAATAGTCGCGTGTTCAATATATAATTATGTGACAATTTGATCTAATATTTGACAGGAATTTCACTAAAGTTATACGGGGCCTCCTAGGCCCCGGTTGCCCGGTTACGTCAGGAAAAGATTTTCAATTAAAAAAAATACCAACTCGATATGTTCATGATTTTGACTTCGACGAAAGATAGAAGAATTCAGTATTTTATGTCTTCGAAATATGTATGGTTATTGAGAAATTTTAGAAAAATAAAGGTACTGGGCCTGGGAGGCCCCGGTTGCCCGGACAAGGGTTAAACAAATCATATTTTCCTAATTGTTGTTCGGAGCCTCTTCATTCATTAAAAAAAAACAATATATTCAGATTTAGGGAAGCCCGCAGGAATTATAATAGAAGGCTGAAAAAGTATCTTTATCATTTAGAACCTTTATTATTATTATTATTATTATTATTATTATTATTATTATTATTATTATTATTATTATTATTATTATTATTATTATTATTATTATTATTATATGTTAGTCTTCAATTGTGTTCAACTGTGTTCAACACTGACTACGAATAAATGAAGGAAATTTTAAATAAGAAAACGAAATAGTCACATCTTTTCAAAAGTAAAATAATACATTTACTAAAATATGCATTCATTGAAAAACTCAAGGGTGCAAGTGTACACTCTTAAATTTGCTTGAGAACGTTTGACTCCAAATTCTAGTAAAGATAAGACGTGGGAAACCCAGGTTCGATTCCCGTTAGGAGTTCATGTGTTTCGGATTCCACGTTAATCAGTAGGTCCACGTCTCATATAGCCTCGCTTTTGAGAGGGACAATAAACTTAAAATCAACTCAAGTAAAATTAATACAATGAGAAAGTTTGCAACTGTTTTGGTGTAAGCAATTCTACGTTAAATGAAAATACATACTTGATAATGGAAGCATCGTCAAAAATAGAGTATCCAATAAAGCAAACTTTTCGATGAGAGTTCGTCTCGTGATACATACAAATATTGAAAATATTTGGAAAGGTGCATAATGCAGAAATGCTATTTTATCGCTGTGATCTTGAGGCTTCTAGAAGCTTAAGTTCTAACCACACGTATTAACATCCTTGATTATCATAATATTGAAACCCAGTCGCAAATCCAGGATAGGAGTGACTAAACCATAGTTTGCCATTTTATCTTGTGTAAAGAATGTAAGATGAAACCCATTTTAACAGTGTATACCTGAGCGTCAAGGGGGGCTATAGTTCCCATAGCCCTCCATTGAATCCGCGCTTGTTGAAATCAATTCATACTTCATAACATTCGCAGACGGCAAGATCAAGCACTGAATCTATTGAAACCTTATTACGTAATAATTATCGAGAGTCTGCACTTTTCCTATTAAAGCTGATAGTATAGGCTATCATAATAAAAATTGCCACCAAATGTATTGTGTGCTAATGTAATTCATGATAAAAATTGTTTTGAAACAATATGAAACGATTAAGATGGACTCAAACTGCCGACTAGAAAAAATGTAATTTACTAAATCGCCTCGCAACACACTTGGCGACACACTAAGGTTATACTCTTGAAATTTATTTCATGCTAACTAAAGTAAAAGTTAATCTTAAATTTGTATTGCCGATTCGGGGTTTGTAACAATAATTTTTATGTTGCAATTTAATTTAGAAATTAATTAGCATTTAAGAACTTTGCAGTGCTCATTAAAATTATGACAGAAATATAGTGAAAACTCAGTTTCAAATTTTATGTCTACCTTGATTCTAAATACTTGTGCTGCCATTTCTCTCAATGTTGGTTGGAGCCGAAAGTTTCAATTGATCACAATTTTTGGCTTATATCATCTTTAATTCCCACTATTTGTTTAATAAAATTTTAAAGAAATATTAGTTAGTAATAAGTAACACATCCGAAATCTAACACTTCGATTTTGATAAAATTTGGCAAGTAGATACTACCCACGAAATTAACGAATATATGTTTTTTTTATTATTATTTTCTGCGGAAAAACAGTTTTAAAGGACAAATGCTACCACCTCTATTTGTAAAGTTAACGCTCGAAAGGCAAATGCAAGAGAGCCGAAATCAACGAAATTGTGCACACATATTGTAGACATAAAGTGAGGAAAGTGTGTTTCGTTTTCTCCTGGAAAAACTGTTAGGTGGGGCACGGACCCGTCCAAACCTTTGATCACGAAATATCAAAAGTACTAGTAACTGTATGTCAAATGTGTGTTAAGGATGTGAAGAATTGTAACGAAACATTGTGTATGAACAACACGTAAAAATAAACGAATACGGGTTTTGATTTTCTGTGGAAAAACGGGTTTACGGGGCAAAATCCCCCATCCAAAATTTTGGTAGTCGAGGCCTCAAACACAACAAGAAGTGAACCGAAGTGAATGAAATTGTGCTCAAATATTGTATACTTAAAATGAGGGAATACGGTTTTCTTATTTTCCTGAAAAAAGAAGAACACCGTTTTATTGAGACACAGACCCCTCCAAAATTTGATCGTGAAATATCAAACGTGCTAACAACAGTATGTCAGAAGTGCGTAAAGAACATAAAGAATTGGAACGACACACTGTGTAGAGGCAATACGCAAAAAATAAATGAATACGGATTTTTTTTTTATTTTCTGCAGAAAAACGGTTTTAGAGGGAAAAGCCCCAACCAAAATTTTGAAAATCGAGGCCTCAATGGCCAGAGGAAGTGAACCGAAGTGAATGAAATTTTGCACAGATATTGTAGACTTAAAGTGAAGGTATACGGGTTTCTTATTTTCCTGAAGAAAAACCGTTTAATTGAGACACAGACCCCTCCAAAACTTTGATCGTGAAATATCAAAAGCGCTAGTAACAGTATGTCAGAAGTGCTTAAAGAATATGAAGAATTGGAACGACAAGTTATGTAGGGACAATAAGCAAAAAATAAACGAATACAGATTTTTTAATTTTCTGCGGAAAACGGTTTTGGAGGGCAAAAATCTCCACCCAAAATTTTGAAATTTGAGGCCCAAAAAGCAAGAAAAGTGCGCCAAGTTCAATGACATTGTGCGCAGATATTGTAGACGTAAAATAAGATAATTTGGTTTCGTATTTTCCTGGAAAAAAGCGGTTGAGTGAGGCACGGACCTTCTAAGCCATTGATTACGAAATATCAAAAGTTCGTATAACAATACGTCAAAAGTTCCTAAAGAATATGGAGAATTACAACGAAGCTTCGTATTTACAAAACAGTAAATGAAACGTGTATTAATTTGTGAGGAAACTAGTGTTGGGGCCTAGGCCCCATCCAAGAAAAGGAAATATTACAGTAATAGCGCAGGAAGGAGTGGACCGAAACAAATTAAATTGTGTGTAGATATTATATAGACCCTATGTAAAATAAGACCTTTCGTGTTTCTCAAGTGTGCCTATCCGGTTTGCTCCAAATTTATCATATCAAAAGCAAATTGGAAATAAACCAACTTTTTTTTTTTTTTTTTATTCTGAAAAACATTGTAAGGATCAACGGTGCCTCCTGAAATACTATAAAATACGGTATGCTGTTTGTGTTTGTAGTTGATCTATCAAATTTGAAGAAATGGGATGGACACAGGTGTGAAACACGAAAGGCCATATTTTACATACCCAATAATTACATACAATTTCATTCGCATCGGCCCACTCTTTCCGCCACTCAACACCTCGGTCCACTCAACAGTTTTTTTTTTTTTTTTATTTCAGGAAAATCCGAAACATGTGTTCCCTCATCTTACCTCTACATTATTTGTGCACATTTAATTCACTTCGGTACACTTCTTTTTGCCTATCGGGGTCAAATTCCAAAATTATGGACGGGGACGTTTGCCCCCTAAATCCGTTTTTCCCAGAAATACAAAATCGTATTCATATATGTTTTCCCTATTGTTCATACACAAAGATTCGTTGCAATTCTTAATGTGCTTCACACACATCTGATATACTGTTAGTACCACTCTTGATATTTCTTCATCAAAGGTTTGGTGGGGACCATGCCATACCCAACCGTTCTTTCCAGAAAAATACGGAACTCGTATTTTCTCATTTCATGTCTACAATATGTGTGAACAATTTCATTCACTTCAGTTAACTTCTTTTTGCCTTTCGGGTGTCAACTTTCAAAATTTTGGGTTGAAGCTTTTGCCCCCTAAAATCATTTCTCCGCTGAAAATAAAAAAAAGCGTATTTTTTTATTTTTAGTGTATTGTCCATACACAAAGTTTCGATATAATTCTCATGTCTTTACACAGATCTGACATACTTTCACTAGCACTTTGATATTTCGTGATCAAAGGTTTGGAGGGGGCCGTGCCCCACCCAACGGTTTTTTCCAGGATAATACGAAACCTGTATTCCCTCATTTTATGTCTACAACATCTGTGTGCAATTTCATATACTTCGGTTCACTTGTTCTTGCCTTTCGGGTGTCAAATTTCAAAATTTTGGGTGATGGCTTTTGCGCCCTAAACCTGTTTTACCGCAGAGAAAGAACCGTATTCGTTTATTTTTGGCGCATTGTACATACACAAAGATATGTTGCAATTCTTCGTGTCCTTTACACACATCTGATATACTGTTACTAGCACTTCTGATATTTCGTGATCAAAGGTTTGGAGGCGTTCTTGCCTCACCCAACCGTTTTTTTTTTTCAGGAAAAAAACAAAACCTGTACCTCCTCATTTTATGTCTACAATATCTTTGAAAATTTTCATTCACTTCGGATCACTTGTTCTTGCCTTTCAGGCGTCAAATTTCAAAATTTTGTGTGGCAGTTTTTGACCCTAAAAGTGTTTTTTGCTCAGAATGTAACAACCCGTATACATTTTTTTGCGTATTTCCCATACACAAAGTTTTGTTGCAATTCTTCATGTCCTTTACGCACATCTGACACAGTGATTTTAGCAATTTTTCTATTACGTGATCAAAGGTTTGGAGGGGTCCGTGCCCCAACCAACCGTTTTTTTCCAGGATAATAGAAACTCGTATTTCCTCATTTTACGTCTGCATTATCTGTGCACATTAAATTCACTTCGGTTCACTTGTTCTTTCCTTTCGGCGTCAACTTTGAAAATTTTGCTTGATGGTTTTTGCCCCCTAAAAGGGTTTTTCTGCAAAAAACAAAAGAGTTTTCGTTTGCTTTTAGCATATTGTCCACGCGAAATATTTCCTTGCAACTCTTCATGTCCTTTACACACATCTGGCATTCTATTGCTAGCACTTTTGATATTTCGTTGTCCAAGGTTTGGAGGGGTTCGTGGCCCACAAAATCGTTTTTGACAGGAAGATACGAAACCCGTATTTCCTTTTTTTACGTCTCCAATATCTGTGCACGATGTCATTCACTTCAGGACACTCGTTCTTTCCTTTCAGGCATCAACTTTCAAAATTTTATGTGGGGCATTTTGTCCCCTAAAACCGTTTTTCCACAGAAACTAAAAACCCATATTCATTTATTTTTTATTATTGTCCATAGGCAAAGTTTCGATGCGATTCTACATGTTTTTTACACACATCTGAAATACTGTAACTAGCACTTTTGATATTTCATGATCAAAAGTTTGGAGGGATACGTGCCACACCTAATCGTTTTTTTTAGGAAGAAACGAAGCCCCTATTCCCTCATTTTACGTCTGCAATATCTGTACACAATTTCATATACTGCGGTTCATTTGTTTTTGGCTTTCGTGTATTAATTTTTAAAATTTTTGGTGGGGGCTTTTGCCTTCCTAAACATTTTCCGCAGAAAATAGACATATTCGTTTATTTTTTGCGTATTGTTCATACACAGAGTTCCGTTGAAATTCTTCATATTCTTTAGACACCTGACGTACTGTTGCTAGTAGTTTTGATATTTTGTGATCAACGGTTTGAAGGGCCCATGCCCACCCAACTGTCTTTCCTAAGAAAATACGAAACCCGTATCCTCTCGTTTTACGTCTGCAACATATGCGCACAAATTTCATTCATATGCGCGGGGACTTATATTTTAAAAAATGAAAATCTCAGCAAAATGCAGAAGTTTTTTTTTAGTCTGAGAGAAAAAGGAATGAAATCTCTAATTCCTAGTTCTGTTAGTCTTGAAGCTCTCAATACTTGCCAACGTACTGATAGAAATGTAGCCAATGAATTATGATTATTTTGTAGAACATTTCGCTTTAATATCACAGGAAATTCGTCTTCCGGACTGCTTGGTTGTGAAAAATTATAGAGTGTATTGCTATACTATGTAAGACATGTGTACTGTCGCTGATATTTAACGACAATCAAGAACAGAAGTAAAAAGTAAATTACAGTAATAGTTTTCTGTTAATGCTTTTATATTAAATGAGAAACGGAAAACCTACTTTTATTTTAACACTTTTTCTTAAAACTTCTATTCGGGTTCACACCCTTCCCCCTCAACATTGGATACGGAAATAGAGAACATATTTTGAATTTGATTGTTGATTTCAGTATATTTCAAGCATCACTTCTCGGACCTGTTCCAGTGTGATATGTCGATATATTGCTATCGTCGATATCTATATTATCATATATCAGCATTCGATATCGCAAATATATGGACATGAATATGTCATTTTAAATATTCTATATCAATATTAATGGGGGCGAAGTATAGGGGGCCCCTAAGACTTGTGATGGATAAAGAAATAAAACTTAGTTTTTACAATGTTGTCTTCTAATCATAATTTCATTATGACCCCAAATTGCAATGTAAATTTATGCACTTGCAAATTTGCAATATTATATGGTGTAGTTTGTTAGGCGTCAGAACTTTTCTGTTCCCGAAAGAAAAGCAAAAAATCACGTGTCAAAGCAACTGCTTCGAATTTTGAACTAGAATTTATCATAAGAAAGATTTTTGTTCTCTCTGTTGGATATTTCCGTCCCTTTTGTCCTTTTGGACCACTCATTGACAAAACGTGCACACATGACCGCTATATGCAGGCATGCTCTTAGACAGAGTTAGAGATATTGAACAGGAAAAGGCTTTTTAATAATAATAATAATAATAATAATAATATTATTATTATTATTATTATTATTATTATTATTATTATTATTATTATTATAACAATGGGGTTGCAACTAGGGTTCCATCTCTTTATCATGCATTAGAGGACCGTAACTCTGCTATGCCACTCGTGTCCTTTCTTCTGTGTTTGTCTCTTTTTTCGTTTCGTGTAGATGTTTGTTTTTGTGCTGTTAGCCTTTTACATTAAACCTTTACATGATGTATTTTTTGTTTTTATGATATTCT
Source organism: Thermobia domestica (assembly GCF_964235325.1). Classification (NCBI taxonomy): domain Eukaryota; kingdom Metazoa; phylum Arthropoda; class Insecta; order Zygentoma; family Lepismatidae; genus Thermobia; species Thermobia domestica. The sequence continues at coordinate 148,518,803 of NC_137462.1, read as the reverse complement.
TTTTTTGGGGGAAAGAGAGAAATGCTTTCCACTGATATCTGTTTCTTGCCATTCATCTTGTTTGAACTCGTTAAGTAAGATCATTTTCTAACTTTTGATCTCATGCAACTCCGTCACGATAATAAAATTGTCATTCTTAACAATTTGTCTTATTCTCTTATTTGCAGTTTGTGACATTGATATATTTGAGGTTTGCTCCAACGCCTTTAGAATTCACAACCAACCGAACTGCCGAGCTTTTTCGGTTGCCTGCAGAAAAGGAAGAATTGCAGGTGGTAATGCAATTTTGGAGTCGTGTATACTATAATTACAAATTCTCTCAATCGCAAGAAATATGATGGAAATTTCAAAAGCATATCCCGTGGCCTTCTTAATGTGACTTTTCCATGTATAAGGTTTGGAGTTAAATTAAAAATCGCATTCATCTTACTAAATACGTATGTCCTTATATGTCTAATTTCAGCCTTACAAATACTCAGACAATTTATATGTTGTTTTCTCGTGTTACTTAAAAAATTGGCTTCTTGTTAATCGGATAATTAATGTGTTGTTACTGCAATGAATTATTTTTGTGAGACGATATTGTATTGCCTCGTTCGTTGTATTTCACAATGACAAAGGACATAAAAATCGTTACCATATTTTCACCTTTCAGTAAGTAAAGGAAACACGGAACAACATAAATGGTTTTGAGACTTGAAAATGCAAATTTCCCTATTGATTATGTGGCACAAATTAACATTTTAATGTAGGTAGCAAGACCCGAAATCAAGCTGATTCACTTGCATAATAATAAAGTAATGTTTTGAGGTATTTGGGTTGTTTGCAATTAACCTATTTCGTATTCGCTAATCGAAGGTGGATGTGAGGTGATAGTCAGTAAAAAATCAAAGATCTCAGATTCGATTCATTGTGGTCCAGAAGCTAAAAATCGTTAACCGAGGTAAGGTACGACATACTTCTTTCGGGTTCTAGTTATCGTCGCGTATAGTGCTCTCAAACGGGTCGGGTTGTCGGATCGGGTTATTCGGGTCGGGTTATTCGGATCGGGTTGTCGGGTCGGGTTGTCGGGTCGGGTTATGGGGTCGGGTCATTCGGGTCAGTTCACTTTGGTCAACTGAGTTTAGGTTGAGCTTAAACTCGGCTGGAGTCGAAAGCTGCTGTTTTTCACTAGCTGCCTAATTAAAAATAGCAATTTTCAATTGATTTTATAGAAGCCATAAATCTATTTTGAACACTTGCAGCTAGTGCTTTTGTGGTAAATGCTTATTTTTGTACTTGTGTGTACTTTAATTTATCTACGCCAATATGGAGTCTGGATTTAGAACAAAACTAGAAGTTGTTTGAGCAAGGCTAAAAGAAAGATTGGATATGGACGACCAAGCCCAAGCAGGGCTGCGGTGGCTCAGTGGTAGAGAATTCATCTTTGATGCATGGTGTCCATGGTTCGATCCCAGCTTGTGCTAAGGGGGCTTTGTGGTGGAGAAACGCCGTGTAGTGGGTTTTCTAGGGGTTCTCCTGTTTCCTCCCACTTTCTTCATTCCACCATTTCATTCATTTCTCATGGTCACCGTATCCCTTAGCCTCGGTGCAGAATCGAGGGACCTTAAACTGAAGATTTCATTTTATTTCACCAAGCCCAATGACATCGATACAAGAACAAGATAAAGATTGGATATGCAAGAAGAAGTGCATAGTAATCTTACTCTTGGCCTTGTTTTGTTGATCACCACGTAGCGACGAGCATATTTTCTTGCTTTCCGTATACTATGAAAGACCATAATCAAAATCACACTTGGTCTTCATTTGTACAGATGAGGCGAGCATTCTTGTCTCTTGTATAGCATGAAAGACCACCACGACTACGAAATGCAGGACCAAGACTTGACTGCAAGACAAAGAATAAGACGCAGTATTCATGACCAAGACCCAGGGAGAGAATTGTTTGAATTTTATTTGTTGGGCTGAAAGTGATGAAATAAAATTAGAACTTTATATTTAAATATCATGCTGTATTTTTAAATTTTAAATTACAAAATTCATATTATGTATCTTCTTACGTGCAACTATATATACTGTGAAATACGTTTTAATTACCGAGAAAGAAAAATCAAAGTGGCACGGGTCCTGGAATCATAAGAACCTATTTTGGAATGAAAGTTGAAGGGTTGGAAAAAATCACAGGTGTTCTCCTGTTTCCTCAACCCTTATCATTGTAGCTAAACTATTTCCCCCTGCCGTCCACGCAGGTGAGAATACTGAGCTTGAATAAAAATGTCGTCACATAGAACTAAAGCAAGAAAAAAAAAATTTCTCCTTGTTATCAGTTATGTTATCAGTTATAAAAAGAAATGACCAAACCTCAAAAGTGCCAACTATTCATTAAGATGCATATACAAATGACCCGCTTGATGTAGCAAGTGGTTAACGTCTAAGACTTCGGTACACGAGTGCATTTTGGTGTTCACCCAGTGTCGTGACTATAGTGCTCTCAAACGGATCGGGTTGACCTGACACGACCCGTGACCCGACCCGACCCGACTCGGATCGGGTCAGCTCGGGTCGGGTTACGGGTCGTGTTACGTGTCGCGTCGGGTCGGGTTGTCGGGTGGGTTCAGTCGTGTCTACTCGGGTCGGGTTGTCGGGCCGGGTCAGTTGGATCAGCTCGGGTCGGGTATTCGGGTCGGGTCAATCTGGTCAGCTCGGGTCGGGTTGTCGGGACGGGTCAACCGGGCCAGCTCTGGTCGGGTTGTCGGGTCAGGTTAATCTGGTCGGATCACTGTTCGGGTCAGTCGTGTCGGGTCAGTCAATTCGGGTCACGGGTCGAGTCGGTTCGGTCTTCAACCCGACCCGACCCGTTGAGAGCACTAGTCGTGTAACAATCACTCCACGGAGCAATTGTTATTGTTATATAATGAAATAACATGAAATTAGTTTAAATAATTTTCTTGTTACGAGTTAAATATCCCTTCTCTTAACATCCTAGAACTATTTGCCAGTGGGCATCCAAAGAAAGATTGGTTGTATTCTATTCCTTGTTTTTCGTTGTATCGACGACCTATATCACTGAGGAATTGCTAGAAACATTCCTTTGTCCTTACTAAGAAAGACATCTTCCTAGTTAAAAAGGCTAAAAAATACAGGAAACTGCACAGTAGCCTCCAGAACAATCTATCTGTAACCTGGTCGAAACCCTGCCATCTTTACAACGGACTTCTGGAAGAAGAACACAAGCTACAAATACAACGATGAGGTTACACTTTTAGAATTAAAGACAATTAAAATACACACTCGGAAGGGGTAGTGTAGTGTTCAAGAAAGACGAACTCAAGGCAACAGACACACACATTATTTTACATTTTTTCTTGTAATGAAGTGCGTAGACAATATGTGCGGCTAGTAAAAACCAGTGGAGATTCACTCTGATGTCAATATAACTTACACATCCATACTCTCCAACACACTTGAGGAGCCTAGTATCAGAAACAGCGAAAGCTATTTTTTTTTTTTTTTTTTTTACCGAAATTGAGTTATATATCACTAGTTATATGTTTGATCTAAAGAAATTCTATGGTAACAGAATTTTGTTTAACAGTTTAATATTTAATACCAAAAACTAGTTCAAATATGTGACTTTGTATACGTTTATATGGAGCTTTGTTACACGTTTTGCGAGATTACTCGAAACTAAGTGAAATGGATGTGGCGGATTTCGATACTAGGCGCCTCACTTATATTCTTTTAAACTCTTCTAACGATCATTTTGAAATGCTTTTTAACGAAGATGAAACGAATAACGTGGTAGTGACACATGTTTTTATTTGTGAAGAGTGAGTGAATAAACAAAGTTTTATATTACATCATTGCAAATGCGGATTTCAGTTACGTAGGTTGGAACATTAAAAGATTTAGAGAAAACGGTTTCAACCAGGATGCGATTACCGACTGAAGAATCAGAGACAAGGATGAAACTCTAGTATTGGCGTCCAAGATCAGGGGCGCCCATGTTCTGGTTTCCAGGAGGACAAGTATAAGCGACATTTCAAATGTAGTCTCAAAGTTTGCGGCAACTATTCTAAAAGTCTATTGCGTTTTCGATCTTCCGAAGTACAATTTCTTTATAGGAGGGAGCGCCCCACCTTGCCCCCCTGATGGGTGCCCTTGTCCAAGATTTAAGACTGTAGGCAAGTCTTCTTAGGATGAAGTGAGAAACGAAGCCAAAGGAAACCACCTTCAGACTCTTCATGGAACCTCAAAAGCGTATCAGTTAAATGACAACAGTCGAGGTAAGATGTTTCATTCTCGTGTGTTAATAAAATTGTTGAAGTACGATAGACGTCACTGTTCAATAACTATTCTCATTATCAGTTATTCCATCATCTTCCTTCAACCATTCCATAGCAAATCCTGTGTTGGCGGGATAATGATGGGAGTTTTTACCTCTAAGATAATTATTTTTCAAGCCAATCAAAAGTCATCATTAGTTTTCAGAATATTATTTTATTAACATTTTTAAGTACAAAAACTAAAAATTTTATCTTCATACTATAGAGTTGGAATAGTAATCTGAAGAAGGAAGTGATATACTTCCGAAACTGTAACATTTCTCGTTAATTTATAATAAAGAATATAGACAGCCTTGTAAGAAAGTTATGTTTAATTTATGTTTAAGATGGATACAAGGCCTTTTTATAAAAATTAACTACATTTATTTCTATTTATTATTATTATTATTATTATTATTATTATTATTATTATTATTATTATTATTATTATTATTATTGTTATTATTATTATTATTATTATTATTATTATTATTATTATTATTATTATTATTATTATTTTATACTCTTATCAGAGACAAGAGCGTTCAGCTCCACGCACATGGTAAGAAGGCATTCCAAAACTCACTCTGATTACAGCTTTAATGATTTCACTTCAGCCATGCAACATGTTGTATAAAAGAAGATCTGGAGCAAAGAATTTTCGTTAGCGCTTGCAACATTATTATTTTTTTAAAAATTTTATTGCACTCTCAGAAATGTCCTTTCTCTAAAGCTCTGCAATCCGTTGGAGAGGGGTTGGTTTTAGAGTGAGGTAAGAGGGGAAATAATATGTTGACGTGCACAGAGGGCGGAACCTCTCATCGGTATTATTTTCAGCTGAACCAAGGTTCGACTCCAGCTCTTAGATCTCCTAGATGGTTCTAATGATAACCAGGTTCTCTCAACTTAAGTCCATGAACTCCGTGAATTGGCTTGGAAGTACCTTCGATGATTGTACAAGAAGATTTACATCGTCTTGTTGTTGGTTACTGCATCTTAATTGTACTTTCGTTTTTACAAAGAATGAAAAATAACAAATATCATGCGGTTGAAGATCTTAACATTTTCTTGACAGCTTTGATGCATGATAGCTACGAAGTGAATTAGAACGAGAACACCGTATGATGGATTAAATTGCTTATATAACCTTGGTACCATCTCTTCGAATTCAATTGACTTTTATGTAGTTTATTTGCTCTTGGGAATTGACAGAGATGGTTACTTCCCAACGAGTCTTAAGAGAAACTAAATATGATTATCTGGAAACATATATAAGAGAAAAAGGTATAAAGTCAACATCTCAAAGAAATATGTAAAATACTCTAAAATATCTGGGAATAATAAATGGAATCTTAGATTTGTTTCTTTCAATTCGGAAAGTAACATGAATGAAAGTTTGTCAAAATGAAATTACATTTTGAGGAATGTATTATGAAACAAAACGTTATTACTCTCTCTTTAAAATCCACGATGCATTGGATACTCGATTACGCTTTAAGATACTTTTACTAACATTCTAGAAAAGGTAGGAATATTTCTTAATATGTTTGTGTAAATAAATAAAGGTTCAGATTTCGTATTATAGCAAATCGTAATTCGCACAGTTTAAAAAGTATTTCCCAAAGATTGCAAGAAGTAATGTCAAATTGCAAAAACATTCGTACATGGATTGGAGAGACCGAATAATTTAATAATCAAATCAAGTCATACATTGGTGCGATGTAATTGAAGAACAACGAACTGGAACATTAAATAAATCAATCTCAAAAATACTAAAGTTGGTATATATTGTCTTCTTCCTGTCCAAGGTTAAGATTTAGAAATATTAATATGAATGACTTTATATAAATATATTACGAACTAAAGCAGAAAGATTTTGTAGCATGTAGTTTAGAATACAACTTTTGTGGGAGAAATATATTACGTTTCATACTGATATGTTAAAGTAACATTATTTTGCCTGAAAATGTCGTCTTCCTTGTGATAGTACATTCAATTTAATAAAATATTGAATAATTTTGTGAAAAAATAAGAATAAGGCGATGTGAAACTATTAAACTAAACATTTAGGTTGTATTCATGGATACACAAAAGAATTTCATACACATATAATATGAACTTAATCACTTAATGTTATACCAATTTACAACTGAGATAACATTTCATACTCACCAGACCTTTTCTCTTCATTATACACCGAAAATAGTTCTGAAATAGAAAGGATTTGAAATGGTTGGAGTACACTTATAGTCTTTATTCGTAGATGCTCATAAACGTTCTATAAGATGATATTTCTAACAGTATTACATTTAGCAACGAGGTTTCCTTGCAAAAATATATCCAATCATACATATTGAAATGAATACAACATTAAAAAAAAGTATTTTTCTCTTTGTGGAACGGACCCTCAATATGGAGAATATATGAAATTGTGAGAGTTACTTTATGCCATGTGTTAGATAACTTTTTCGTCACATGTCAACCGTGATCTACTTCATGATCCAGGAGCGGTTAGATGTAGTCTAGGAAAACAATGATAATCGGAGCCATCCCGAAAATAAGGTGGACGTCTGTCCATCCAAAAATATTCAATTTTATATTTGGCCTCATAGGTACCGCCTAAAGGCTCCAAATTTGATATGAGACAAAAGAAAAACTATGCAAAGAATGCGGAATATTTTAGTATCACAACCTCTATAGTTAAATGACATGTAATTAAGCGAAAACTCTTATAGTTGTGCTAAGTAGACTTGAGCTCAACATTAAGTCATACTAAGAACCGTAAAGCCGAATTAAGAACGGATCTCATTATGTTGTCTATACAACATCTGCTCACCCAAACTAATATCGTTTTCTCGAAGATCCTTGCAAAGACGACACCTGAATAACGAATAATGAAGTAGACGGTACATGTGTAGGAGGAGAGCAATATACTTCACGTTTTGAAAAAGTGGCTTGTGTTTGATTAGGCCGTGTTGGAGGACCACATAAGACTGGCCATACTGTGTGAAATTCCCCAAAAATATTAATCTAACGAAGTGGCATTAAACATCAAAGCCTAATATAATCAAGGTAGATGTGTAGAAGTGGTACAGGCTTTGATCTAGGTACACTGATGAGCCACGAGAAAGAAGACTATACAACAGTCAATGCAAATACAATGCAAAATGTGGAAGAGCGGTTTAATAAAATTCCATGTCATCTATTCGACCGTTTATCGTAATTTGAAGGTTCTAGGACACACTTTTGAAACTCTGCAGATGAGTAAGCAAAATCTTAACCTCTCAATGGAAACATCAACGAGAGGACTTCCGTAATTTCCAGCTCGCCCGTTACAATAGTCGCTTCTGGACACAATTGTGAGAGGGGATTAAAATAGTTTCATTACTATAAGTCGATACACGCAAAAGTCTCTGGGTATCTAACGGGGATGCAGAAACTGTGCCAAAACGAGACCACCATTTCTTAAAATTATCTTAAGTGTTTAGCGAGAACTCTCTCCATCTGATCACACAATTAACGAAAATATTTAGCTTCAGCAGCTTCAACTTCAACTAACTGCACTGTTGGAGAAACGACCTGCTTACGGTTATCACAAGGATAAGCTCATCCAGGATGATAACACTCGCCTATGCATGTCAAGAAGGCCATATGCTAAGATTGAGGGATGTAGCTGGGAGGAAATTCCCCAAACTATGTATTCATCAGGTTTTGAAGAATGCAAACCCTCCTTCCCGAAAACATACTGCAAGATGAAGATGATGTGTGATAAACAATAATCCAGATCTTTGCCTGCAAAAGCGATAATTTGTTTCAGTCAATGATTTAATAGCTGTTTCAAAGGTAGCAGAATATTGTTGATGCAATTTTCATGATTTAGTATAATGCTCTAGGAACGTTATAATTCTTTTTCTAACGTTGCCAAGTTGCACTACTTATCGTGAAGTGCAGAGAAGAAAATTTAATAGTCATTATCATCATGGGCATTCTGTCATTACTGGCAGATCGCTTGCCTCATCTGAATTAAGAATCTTCAATGACTCATGATCCTCAGATAAACTGATGGTCTTCATGTACTATTTAACATCATTCCAACCATCAATTGTAGTTACTTTGCCCCATCCCTTTCTTGCATGCTACCATTTCCTCTATCACGTCCTTCATGATACGGTTCCTTCCTAGCCAGTGCCCCAACAAAACCTTCCCATTTTCAACAATATCTAAAATTACTCTTTTCTTTCACACCATTCCTAATACTCTCTCATTCATTTTTGCTCAATCGAGCTAACTCTACATTCTTCTCCGCACATACATTTCCAAAGTTTCCAATCGTTTTTCATCATTTTTTGCGTAATGTCTTCTTTCTGTTTCATACAATTCAATACTCCGCATAAGGCATAGTCTTTTATGAGTTTTTTCTTCAGCCTTTTATTCAAGACGCTACCAAATCGACTTTTCTTTCTCCCAAAGAGTTCTTTCGTTATTGTTATTCTTGCTTTTATTTCACGTTCACCCTAAATATCATAACCAACAACACTAGGCAGATACCGAAAAACCTACTCACATTTCTCACCGAATATTTCGTTCCAATCACCATGGTTTTAGTCTTTCTAAAGTTCGTGGGAACTGTTCCTCAAGTTTTCTAACATATTAGTGAGTTTCTTTTCAGATTCTGCAGTTAGCGCCTTATAATGTACAAAACGTCTATTCCTAATCATAATACATCATATGAAAAAATCGTCTTAATTAAGTATGCTCTTTTTAATTATCTCTTCTAGATAATTATTAAATAATGTTGGTGAGAGACAACATTCTTCTCGAACTCCCCTACACATTTCACTCCTTTCTGTCATTTTCACTCATATATAAGTTTCTTATGAGATTTCAATCTTTCTATACCAATACAATGTTCATTGAAACTCACAACGATAATTCTCAATTCACGCGCTTAAGTCTTATATATATATATATATATATATATATATATATATATATATATATATATATATATATATATATACTTAATATAAATAAACACAACATAAATCTCTCACTGATTACTGAGTAATCTTCTGTAATTTCCTATGATAAGTCCGAATTGTTACTCCGAAACTTTTTCATGTGTACTTCTATATACCCTTTCAGTATTAGAAGCAAATTTCTTGCTCTGTGCGATATGAGACTAAAGGGTCTATAATTCTTAAATCTCTCTTTGTTCTATTTCTTAGCCATTGTCTTCAGGAAATAGTTTAGGCACTTTCTTATTGAATATATTTCATTAAATAGTCGGAACAATTATTTCTTGCCCTCTTCCTCCATTGTTGTTGATGTTTTCTATTGATATATTTTGTACCTTCGTTGCCTTTCCACTTCTAAATTTGGATATAGCTTTCTAAAACTCATCTCGAAGCATATTGGAACCTTTATCATCCTCCTGTACTTGATTTTCTATTTATAAATCTAGATCACACAGTCTACCCCTACTCTCATATAAGTCCACAACATATTATTTTCAATTTCCTAAGACAAATTTTCTCGCTCAGTACTATCTCATTATTATTTTCTAGTACCATTGTAGTATCCCCTTCTATCCTTCGGAATCTATAGATTTCATCTCCTTATCAAGAACATTTATACACATGTCCCGACTCTTTCTTTTCTTGTATTTCCTTATAATTCTTTCGATGACCCGTCTATTTCATTTCGTAACTCTTTGTTTTACTTTCTGAGGCCTTTCTCCCCGTCGTCTGTATCAGCATGCTCCCCTGTCTTTGTTTCCATTACTTTCTGCAACATCTGTTCTGTACACATTGTTTTGTGTTCGCATTCTTCAAACTATTCCGGTATGTCCTTAACCATAACATACTCTATTTGTTATATCCTGCAGTATATTGAGAATTTCCATATACACTTCTGTCGAGAATTTCTCATGATAGAAAATGCCAAATATGTACTTAAAAATATCCAGGAAAAATAAACACGTATTTCCTAAAACTTTTCTACATAAACTTAAAAAATAAAGAAATTATAAATAATAAGAGAAATCTCCGAAACTTTCATCGCCAAATTCTAAGTTCTACTATTTTCGTAAACTTCGCAAACACGCAGCGAAATTTACAAAAGAGGTGGGATATTGTGCTTTATTACAAATATAACGTAAATCTCCCATAATGTTAGTTACTATTCATATTGCACAGCTCTACTAATCATAGGTATTAAGCATTTTACACGTAAACAAACAATTAAATAGGAATAAACCACAAAATACGCTATGCAAACAGGCAGTTTGTGGTAGTTATTTTCTGATACACGTCTAATAAGGAAACGAATTTTAACCTGCGTTGCTAAAGTAGATGGTTAGCGTACGCTCCGCAAATATTTTATTTTTATCCACGATCAACAGTTCGAATCCCATGCCCTATAGTAACTTTTTAAAATAAAAGCTTGATTCTGTTAATTCGTTAAACAACAATGTTTTGTTCAAATTCAGAATTAAGTCTTTTAAAAATAGTATTACAATTATCAAGAATTTTATAGAAATGAGGAAATTTAAATTCTACTCATTATCCTAACCTGAAGGGGAACCTTATAAATGTTTGGTAATTAACATATGACTAAACTTTAATAAAACATTACTAAACTGAAATAATTACTGCGAATACTCTCTGCAAGTAAATTGTAGAAAATGGACACAATACAATGAACACAAACTATTAGTTGCCAGTTAAAGGTGTAGTATTGATAGTTCTAAACCTAAGAAGAATATTCATTCTTTGCTTCATGAAAATAATAAACATTTTACAAAAATAATTGCAAAAAAGTAATTTGACAATATTTTCGGAGCGAACGTAAAGTAGTTGTTAGCATTGACCCTTTGTAATGAAAGTCCCTAGATTCGACTTTCGATACCAAGCATCCTGACTTGTGATTTTGCAGACCCGCCAGGCGAATGCCGGGAAGCCTTTGATAGATACATTTTGACAAATGTTCTTGTAATGTGAATGTTTCAGTGTAAAATGGCCTTTTGCTGAACCGTAAATACTTTTAGTAAATAAATAAAAAAGTATGTTTTATGTATAATAGAATCACCATGTTTAATAGCGGATAGGGTACGAAACTGAGGTTATACAATACTATTACATGGTGTTATACAATTAAACAGCATCTAGAAATTACTTATTCTACATAAACTGTTACAAATAAATGGGAATACAATATTGAACCTTTAGATAAATTATTAATTTCCAGTGATTTCATCGTCTCAATTTTCAAGTTATCGAGGCCTGGCTTTATGCCACGACCATGTGCAATCATCCATCCTTTGGTGTAATTTATCATGTCAGTTCCCAGAAACAGATGTGATTCAGAAGCAAAAATACTTAGTCAACGTTCCATTTTTTTTAGTTTTGTTGGAAAAATGCTCATACGGACACAAGTCAGCGTCTATCGAACAGTAGAAGTTATCCCTTGCGCGTCTCATTAATAGTAATAACGATGATAATATCCAATATGTAGTGTTACAAATTGTACACAACAATTAGTCTTATTTGATTGTAAATGTTGCAAAAATATGTTTATTATTATACATTCGTTCAAATCGTGGGTTAGGTTCCCTAGATGTGCAATTTGGCTGATTCGTCGCTAGAATAGCTTATAATTTCCTATTAAATAGTCATGGTATTTGGTCTATTGTAACGTGCCCGTTACAAGTCACAGGAAAAAAAAAAGAAGAAATTATAAAAATAAAAAAAATGTAAAATCTTCGATAAGGAAACTGGTAAAATTACTATTATTGTATTTAATATTATGTGTTACAGAAGGAGACATAAGCTTATATAAAAGAAATATCATCTGCGAATTTTTTTTAAAATTAAGAGAGAAAGAATTAAGTGTAAAAATAACGTTTGTGAGAAGATTTCCTTTGCCTTTCGTAACCGAGAAATATCAAGGTCTTGGCTTATGCGCTGGTCGTTGACTGCGCATGGTCACGGCTTTGCGGCCGTAAGTAGCTGGCCTCGGCTAGCTGACTTGGGCTGTGTTGTATGAACGGGTAACATCTGGAAGGATTAAGCTGTTCGAATGGATTATAAATCTAAATGGACGTTTCGTGTTGGTTCACGTTTCTTGTATTGAAGTCTTCGTTTGTAGAAGAGTGTGTTATAGAAGGAAATAAGAATATCCATTACAAGTGAGGATTATGATTATAGTGATATTTCATTTTCTGCAATATTTAGTGTATTTGCGTGTTTTTGAAAAATTAGTGAAAATAGTGTTGCTTGGAAATTCGATAAAAGTGTTGGAAGGGAGGCTTGGTTTAGTTCTCTCTGCTTCTATTAGCAAGCAAATTGCAGAAAGGTGCATGAGTAATACTCAGAATCACGTAATTATAATTGTATATATATTTTTTTATCGATTTCGTGAATGTGGGAAATTGTGGATCTACGACCCATTTTCTCAATTGAGTTTCTAATTGAATTGAGATCATTTAAATTGAGTCCTGAGCATAACCTCACCTTACAGTGGAATATTCTTGTTTTGATAAGAGAGTCCGAGACAATTGAGGGCAGAGAAACTACTGAAAGTTGAGGTAAAAACGTGGATTTTCAGAGGTGAGTTAATTTTCAATTTTTCTATTAGATTGTCTGTCTACGTCTTTATGTGTATTCTGTGGGTTGTCTTGTTGGCTCCATTTGGTTAGGTTTTCAGTGGAATAATTATCGTGAATAAGCTCGGCAAATCCAGGGGAACAAAGGTGGAGGGATTTTACCCGAAACCTTTGAAATGTGCTATTCATCCTATGTTTATTACAGGTCTGAAATTCATGTTTTTGATTCAAAGAGTAAAATCCGAAAGGCTTATTAATGCTGTTTTTAATGCTGAGGAATTAATAGTAAAATTTGATTCTTTTTTTTAAAAAAAGAAAACTTCGTTTGACTTGTTCGTACTGTTTGGAGTATGTTTGACCGGTTTGTTTTTCAGATGTTTCGATTTTGCAACGCATTCAATTGAGTATAGCAAAGTTGTTTGCGGTTGTTTTTCGTCGGGAATTTTCTGTTTTCAAACTAAATTGCGATAAATTAATAAAAATAATTTCTTTTTATAAGAATTTATGAAACTTTTTCTTCGGTTTGAGAGAAAGGGAAATCTTCACTCGATTAAAGGTACGAATTTATTTCTTATTTTTAAAGAAAGGAATATATTAGTACTAGACAATAGAGGTCCTGGACTGGCCTTGAGTATTCATATTGGAGTTAAATGTGAGAGGTCCTTGACTGGCCTCGAATATTTGCGTCAAACTTCAGAGGTTCCTGACTTGACTGGAGAATTTGCTTTATTATTCAATTTGAAGATTTACGATTCAGCGAACGATTCTTTGAATTATATTAAATATTTTTTTTTCTCAAACTGAGAAATAAAATATTTATTGAATCCAGATTTTGACTTGGCAGCGAGAAGACAGATTAATTATTGTAATTTATTTGTAATAAACATTTATTTCCTGAATTGGTTGTGTTGTTATTTGTTTATATATATATTTACTGTTAATTTATGAACTATCACTCCTCTGGATTTCCGAATTGAAACAACAGCCTGAGCTATCCGGATGCTTGCTCGTGTAAAGCCCCTTCTGAGGCCGGGCTGGATTGGTTTTTCCCACCTTGTCCGCTAGGCTACGGATGGGGGCGTTACAAATTTGAACACAGCCCAAGTCCTCTCTAAAATTTTTGGGTTTGTATTGTAATTCCGCTCTAATTTTTTTTTGTTTTGTTTGGTAAGTCCTTTCTAAAATTTTTTGTTTTTGTAAGCTTTTCACATCCGTCATTATTACTTTGATCTAAGGATTAAACTCGTTGTTATTTATGGAAATTCACATATTGCTTTTGCATTTCAGAATTAAATTCGTGATTGCTACTTGGAAATTATTGTTCATTTATAAATTACTAGTATGTTTGATAAATTGAATTAAGGTGAAGCAAGGTATTATTAGAATTATTTCCATTTGGTCAAAGAAAAAGTCTGGGTCGCAGTAGTGTTCGTAGTTAGTATTGTATTTTGTATGTATTATAATTATATTATTTATGTTCTATTTATACTTGTATTGTTCTATACTAATACATATGTGTGATCCGATGGAGTATGTCAGTATTGATATTCCGGAGCAATATTCCGAATTGATAACGGTAGATAGAACCGGCAATTTTGAAACAGATACTAGATCTGATTTTGGACAGTTGAATATGTCACTGACTCCGCCAACTCAAGGGAGTTTTCATATTAGACAACCATCTATGAGAGCTAATAATTTAGAATGTGGAGGTAGTACGCAGTCACCTGCGGATGAATATAATTTTAGTAGATTTGTTAATATTGGGAGTTTGAATGAATCGTTTCGAGATCAAAGGCAAGTTACTTTCAATGAGCCTTTAATGAGTGCTGGTACAAATAATGATGAGAATTCGATAAATTTTGGAAATTCAGGTCCTGATAAGAATGAGGTTCCTTCTAGGTATTTGAATCTTAGAGATTATTACCGAAGGGTTTCTCAAATTAGGAATTCCACTCCCAAGACTTCGTTACATCCGCGGTATGGTGCTACACCTAGGAGAACTCAGATGGGTGAAAATGTGTTAACAGGGTTGCCAACTTTGCATAGTACTAATGAATCTTCAAATGTTGAGCATAATCTCCTGATGAAGTATACATTTAAAAGAACTAGTGATTTTCTAGAGTCAAAATTTAAGGAATTTAAAATAACTGATGGCAGTAATAGTTTGCAAGTTTTTGAAATATTAGCCAAAATTGAGGAAACTCTAATGGATACTAGCTACTCTTTGAGTATGATTCTTTCTGTTCTTGTCGGGAAATGTGAAGGTTCATTATTAAAAGAAATTTTGTTAGCATTAAATCATCAAATAGCTTGGAATGAGTTAAAATCTAGGCTTGTTAACAATTTTATTACGCCTGTTGCATTACATTCACTTATTTCTGAGAGAATTTATAGACGTCAACGCCTCACTGAATCAGTTACTCAGTATGTAAGATCTATAGTAATTGCCATGAATGTATTAAATTTTATGGATAATGAGTCAGACATGGTAAATATCATTGTATGTGGCATGAATCCAAACCATAGATATAAAATGCTGAATTATTACATCCCAGCTACCCGATCCGAGTTAATGGATATTGCTGATAAGCATGAATTAAACTTTCGAAATCAATTGGAATATAATAAGGAAATGGGTTCTTTTCGGAAAAAGACTAATTTAGTAATGTTAAATCCTGATCAAGGTTTTAAAAATAGAGAATTTCCAGTGGGTGATAAAAATTTTTCTTTGAATAAAGGATTAAATAATTCTTACCCTACTAATGTAAAGAATCGCTTGAAAGTAGAATCTCGGGTTCATGGAAAAAACAAGATTCCGAATGAACGGTCTGATCAATTTAAAGCATCTAATGCTTCAGTTAACACAATTCCTAGTGAATTGGACAATACCGTCGCTTCATTTGTGGTTGGTAAAATACATAATTATTTAACAGACATTTGTGTGGATGGAGGTTCAAGCTTTAACATCGTTCGACTGGACTTAGTGCGGTCTTGTGGATTGGAAAAATTTATTAGACTGACTCCTGGAAAGGTAGTAAATGCTCCGTCCGGGTTAAATTTTTCAACAAACCGGGAGATAATATTGACCTTGAATCTCTCAGGTCATTTTGAGAGAATATCATTTAAGATAGTGGAACAGTTGCCTTGCATGTGTCTTCTGGGAACGCCTTTCTTACGATCGACAAACTCAGTTATAGATTATGCTAGAAACTGTTTGATTCTACGCGGTGGAAAGAAACGGGTTAGGTTAAACTATAAGAAGATGATTCAACATAACAAACATCTTAGGGGATTTAAATCTGGTGATGAGTCTGGCCAAAGGGATGAAATGATAACTGATCATCACTCTGCTAAACATGATGTTTCTTCTGTTTCGAACTTTATGGTATCGATTTTTATTTGTGAAGATGGATTTAATTTTCGGAAAAAAGATGCGAGTATTCAGTGTGATTTGGATTATTTAGATCTTGAATCCAAATTATTAGAAATTCCAGCGCCTAGTGCTATCCAGCTGAATCATCTGAGATCTATGATTGATTCAGAAGTTGGAGACGTTCGAAAAATCGAAGATTCCATTGAATCCATGTGGAAGGATGAAAGTCGTACGAATTTTGGGAAAACACTGGGTGGTGCGATTGAAAGGTCCGAAGTTACAAATCCAGTTGGGACTCAGTATAATAATTCATCTTCAGAGGGCAGTTGTGTCTCAGTTATTGATAATTTTTATGGAAATCAGAGTGGTGCAAATGAAATATCCGTGATTAACTTGGAGAATTCGGGACAGTGCATTGAGAATTCTCGGTTAATGGACAAATTAGGAAATAGTAGTTCAAAAGAAAATTCGAGTCAACCTTTAGTTGTCGATTTAACATCTGCAGTTCTTAATGTTGAACTTGGTCAGAGTGAACATTCGGCGAGCAATGCTAGGTTGCCAGATAAGGATCAAGATAGTGTTGTGAAACCCGATGCAAATACTAGTGGAAAGAAAAGCAAGCGTAGGAATCGTAGGAAGAAAGGATTAAAGAATAAATCTTTAGTGGTAACTCCGGATACTAACTTAGCTGAAAAGAAAGTGGAGCTTAGTCATAGCAGTGGTCCAGTGAATAAAGTGGATAAACTGAATTCTTTAGATGGTAGCAGCGGCTCTGAAGTTTCAGATATTGATATAGATCAAGCTGAAAACTTTCACAAGTTGATTCAGAGAAATAAAAAGTTTATTTCGGACGAGCCTCGTACATCCGATAGTTTACATGATCAGACTACCATGCAGGTGAAAAATCCGGAATGCACACAGTTGAAAAACCAAAATGATAATCGGGATGCTTGGAAATTCAATGAACCAGAGGTGATCTCTTTCATTGATTCTATAAAGTCTAAATATAAAGACGTGATATCAGATAGAGTAGGGTGTATAAAAAATTTTATTGGCAGATTATATCTTAAGGACAATAAACCATTTAAGGACACACCATTTCCTATTCCAAAAAATAAAGAAAAGATTTTTTATGATCAAATTCGAGAGTTATTGGATCAAGGTATTCTAGAGGAAGTTGATCACTCTAATTTTGCCAGTAGCTGTTTTCTAGTTCGGAATAAGAATAACACTCATCGTATTGTTGGGAACTACATTAAGGCTAATTCACTTATTGTGAATGACGGGTATCCGTCTCCTAATTTAGAAGAATGCCTTACAGGTTTAGCTGATAAGCGCGTGTACACGAAAATAGATTTACGCCGTGCGTATTTCCAAATCCAGTTGGATAAAGGATCCCGAGACATTACAACTATTGTAACTCCAAAAGGGTGCTATCAGTATACGCGTCTTCCAGTAGGAATTAAGACGGGAAGTAATATTTTATCTCGAGCCATGGAAAAGGTATTAGGAGACATGAGAGACGAGGGTGTTAAACTATTTTTCGATGATGTCTTGATAGCTTCCAATTCCATCGAAGAACATATGAAAACTGTTGAAAGGGTATTCGAACGATTTAAAGATTATGGTATTACTGTATCCCCAGACAAATGTATGTTCTTTTATAGACGTATTAACTATTTAGGGTATGTGATAGAAGGGGATCAAATGGAAATTGATCCAAGTAGGGTGTCAGCCATTAAAAATATTCCTCCTCCTAGAAATCGACGTGGCCTTATGAAAATACTAGGTTTATTTAATTACTACGCTAAATTTGCTTCTGAATTTCAAGAATTAATGGGACCTTTGAGTGCCTTAAAGTCACCCAAGGTAAAATTTGAATGGACGAAGGAGCACCAAATGTTGCTAGATAGATTAAAGAACATTTTAATTGAAAATGTCGTTTTGAAAACGCCTGATTTGAACAAGAGGTTCATTGTTAACGTGGACGGCTCTGGGAAGAGTGTGGCTGGGTGCGTCTCTCAGGAGAATGAAAATGGCAATCTTCAACCAGTTGCCTACTTCAGCAAACGGCTTTCGGAGGCTGATAAGCACCGAAGCATATATGAAATAGAGTTTATCAGCCTGGTTAAAACTATTTCACGTTATAAGCATTATCTGATAAACGAATTTGACGTACTCACCGACAACAAAGCGTTAACATGGATTTTGAATAACAGCAAGAGACTCCTGAAATATGGTCCATTGGTAGAAATACTTTGTCAGTTTAACTTTAAGATAAAACATGTCAGGTCAGCAGACAATACCGTTGCGGACTTTCTGACCAGGATGTACGATCCTTTTGAGTTCGACATTATGGAAGGACCTGTTGGATTAGCTGCTTTCAAGAAGAACATGGAAATAGCCAATAAGTGGAAACTTCCTTTAGTAGAAGATTCGATTGATAAATTACAGAGAGAAGACCTCGAACTGATGGAAATAATAGAGAAGTTAGAGCGTGGGGAAAGTATTTCAGGATTCCTTCTTAATAATAAAATACTCATGAAGAAGACTAAATCTGTCATGAATCCATATAAGGTGGTAATTCCTAAAAAACTACGGAAGGTTATGATAGAATATCATCATGACGACAGGATAGTCGGAGGACATTCTGGTACGTATAAGACATTAAAAAAGCTGATGCGGAAATTTACTTGGGATAAAATGAAAGAGGATGTTAGAGACTATGTCTCTACATGTGATATTTGTCAGAAATCCAAAGAGGTTAATCAGAAGAAGATGGGTCGTTTAGCTTCCGAATTCAGTAAAAGAATAAATGCTCATTGGATGTTTGACATTGTAGGTGTTCTTCCTAATTCACAGGGATATAAGTTTATTTTGATTGGAGTTGATAACGCCAGTCGCTTCGTTGTGTTGGAAAAATTGAGGACCATAAATTCAACTGTGGTGTCAAATAAAATGATGGAGATTTTCAGTAGAATAGGTTTTCCGGAGGCCATATCGACTGACAATGCTTCCATCTTTGTGTCTGAGAAATTTAGAACCTTCTTATTTGGACTAGGGATTCGTCATATCCGACTCAGTCCCTATCACCCGGGAGGAAACGCAGCGGAGAGATTTATAAAAACCTTAAAGGCGGCGTTACGTGCCTATATATCAAAAAGGCAACATCTATGGAGCAATCTTATTCCGCAATTGCAGTTTACATTGAATATCAGCGAGCATGAGGGGCTGAAGATGTGTCCTATCGAGTTATTCTACGGACGTCCATATTCTACACCATTGGAAAATCGATGGAACATCGTCAGTTCAGACTATGGTGGCAAGTCATCGGCTGAATTGTGGAATAACGCTATTAAAAACATGGAAAAGAGCTGGAGTAAACGGCGGAAGTTGATGATGAGAAGAAGAAACCCTGTAAATTTCAGTATTGGCGATAAGGTGTTATTGAAGACTCACGTTAAGTCTTCGTTGAAGGATAAAATAGCTAAGTCCTTAGCAGATAAGTATTATGGTCCGTTTGTAGTGAGGAGTTTCTTGACTCCAAATACGATTCTTGTATCTGACGAAAATGATTCTCCCAATTCTTATCGCCGATCTCATGTTTCAGAGGTAAAGGTATATAGAGATAGAAGAAACCTAGATAGAGTGGGGAACGAAAATTAGAATTCCTAGAAAGATCTTGCCTTATCCTTAAAAGTTTAAGTCTAGTTTATGGTTTAATGCAATTGCAATTGAATTAATTATATTAGTATATATATATTCATCAGTATTTTTGCTATTTTTATTAAAATTGTAAATTATTAATTACTTGTAAATATAGATTTTACTATGGCCATAGTGAAACAAAAAAAATTGTAAATATAGTAATTAATTTTTATATATATATTTAAGTAAAATTTTGAATTTGTCAATAACAGTAAATAACTTCATATATATATTGAAGTAAAAGATTTTTTTGAAAATTTGAAACTAGTTTAGAATATTTAACGTTGTTTGTTATATATATGTAATTTTGTAGTCAGTTGATTCTTGTATATATATGTTTGTTTAAAATTTGTGTCTTATAATCTTTTTGTATTCCGTAGCTTGCCAAGAAGAAGACGTCGAAAAATTCTTGGTTTGAGAATTTTTCTTTTCCAGGGCGGCGAGTTTGTAACGTGCCCGTTACAAGTCACAGGAAAAAAAAAGAAGAAATTATAAAAATAAAAAAAATGTAAAATCTTCGATAAGGAAACTGGTAAAATTACTATTATTGTATTTAATATTATGTGTTACAGAAGGAGACATAAGCTTATATAAAAGAAATATCATCTGCGAATTTTTTTTAAAATTAAGAGAGAAAGAATTAAGTGTAAAAATAACGTTTGTGAGAAGATTTCCTTTGCCTTTCGTAACCGAGAAATATCAAGGTCTTGGCTTATGCGCTGGTCGTTGACTGCGCATGGTCACGGCTTTGCGGCCGTAAGTAGCTGGCCTCGGCTAGCTGACTTGGGCTGTGTTGTATGAACGGGTAACATCTGGAAGGATTAAGCTGTTCGAATGGATTATAAATCTAAATGGACGTTTCGTGTTGGTTCACGTTTCTTGTATTGAAGTCTTCGTTTGTAGAAGAGTGTGTTATAGAAGGAAATAAGAATATCCATTACAAGTGAGGATTATGATTATAGTGATATTTCATTTTCTGCAATATTTAGTGTATTTGCGTGTTTTTGAAAAATTAGTGAAAATAGTGTTGCTTGGAAATTCGATAAAAGTGTTGGAAGGGAGGCTTGGTTTAGTTCTCTCTGCTTCTATTAGCAAGCAAATTGCAGAAAGGTGCATGAGTAATACTCAGAATCACGTAATTATAATTGTATATATATTTTTTTATCGATTTCGTGAATGTGGGAAATTGTGGATCTACGACCCATTTTCTCAATTGAGTTTCTAATTGAATTGAGATCATTTAAATTGAGTCCTGAGCATAACCTCACCTTACAGTGGAATATTCTTGTTTTGATAAGAGAGTCCGAGACAATTGAGGGCAGAGAAACTACTGAAAGTTGAGGTAAAAACGTGGATTTTCAGAGGTGAGTTAATTTTCAATTTTTCTATTAGATTGTCTGTCTACGTCTTTATGTGTATTCTGTGGGTTGTCTTGTTGGCTCCATTTGGTTAGGTTTTCAGTGGAATAATTATCGTGAATAAGCTCGGCAAATCCAGGGGAACAAAGGTGGAGGGATTTTACCCGAAACCTTTGAAATGTGCTATTCATCCTATGTTTATTACAGGTCTGAAATTCATGTTTTTGATTCAAAGAGTAAAATCCGAAAGGCTTATTAATGCTGTTTTTAATGCTGAGGAATTAATAGTAAAATTTGATTCTTTTTTTTTAAAAAAGAAAACTTCGTTTGACTTGTTCGTACTGTTTGGAGTATGTTTGACCGGTTTGTGTTTCAGATGTTTCGATTTTGCAACGCATTCAATTGAGTATAGCAAAGTTGTTTGCGGTTGTTTTTCGTCGGGAATTTTCTGTTTTCAAACTAAATTGCGATAAATTAATAAAAATAATTTCTTTTTATAAGAATTTATGAAACTTTTTCTTCGGTTTGAGAGAAAGGGAAATCTTCACTCGATTAAAGGTACGAATTTATTTCTTATTTTTAAAGAAAGGAATATATTAGTACTAGACAAGAGAGGTCCTGGACTGGCCTTGAGTATTCATATTGGAGTTAAATGTGAGAGGTCCTTGACTGGCCTCGAATATTTGCGTCAAACTTCAGAGGTTCCTGACTTGACTGGAGAATTTGCTTTATTATTCAATTTGAAGATTTGCGATTCAGCGAACGATTCTTTGAATTATATTAAATATTTTTTTTTCTCAAACTGAGAAATAAAATATTTATTGAATCCAGATTTTGACTTGGCAGCGAGAAGACAGATTAATTATTGTAATTTATTTGTAATAAACATTTATTTCCTGAATTGGTTGTGTTGTTATTTGTTTATATATATATTTACTGTTAATTTATGAACTATCACTCCTCTGGATTTCCGAATTGAAACAACAGCCTGAGCTATCCGGATGCTTGCTCGTGTAAAGCCCCTTCTGAGGCCGGGCTGGATTGGTTTTTCCCACCTTGTCCGCTAGGCTACGGATGGGGGCGTTACACTATGCAGTTAAATATAATCGGCGAAAGAAGTTCGAATAAAATTTCAATTTAAAGAAAACCTACGATAACTTATATACTTATATACATTTGAAATTATTTTGTGCACATAAATAGCTCTGTCCTCGTGTCGGATTCTTATCACGTTAATTTTATTTAAATTCGTATCCTAAGATAAAAGAGAAAGTTTTTATGCCAAAAATTAGTATCTCAGAATCTTCGCGCGTTAGAAAGACGAAATTCGGCATATAAACTCCTTATTAAAAACAAGTGTCCATTTATCCTAACGATGTCACAAATTTTGCTCCTAATCGGTGAATTCGGATATTTTGTATAATATATTTGCATAATGGGTTTTGGGTTGGACTTCAACCGTATGGTTCAACGGTCTTACCGGGTTCAGCCATATTTTCCATTTTTTTCATTTCATCATTATCACGTTCTCCCTTAGCCTCAGAGTATAATAATGGGACTTTAAAACCAAAGAAGACATAAAATATATAATTATATAAAAATTATATTTTGCTCAATATATAAACACGAATTCTAAAATTTTATGTATTTGTATCTCATTATCACATTAAAATAGCTGAACCATCTGTAATAAACATAGTTAGGCCTATAACTGGCACCAGCGGGATTTTTAGACTTCTAAACTATATAGTAAGACTATTCATGGCTTTGTATTGATTGTTTTAACAAAAGAGACACTGACCAAAGCTTAAAACTCACTTTATTTTAAATTATAATTTGTAACTGTTTCGGATATCTAGCATATCCTTCTTCAGACACTATCGAAAATAAATGAAAATACAGACATATATATAACTATGTTTCGCTTAAATCTGCGTTCTTCCGTCGACAGTTATGAGACAAAATGTTAAGATATTAAGAAGCGATATTTTTTTTGGAACTTATTCAACTTTTTAACGGTAGGTCTACTTCTTGCATGAAATCATATTCGAACCATTTTTTTTTCAGAAATAAAACGTTTTTAGTTAATAGTTGATCACCATAGAACAAGTACGGTAATAGATGCGAAAAGCGGCTATTGGAATCGATTTAACGTCTCAAGTAGAATTCCATCACGCTCCGTATTTCTCTGCTCAAACAGGAAGTGGTAAAAATTTACTAGTACTTCCGATTTATATACTCCTCTCTACACAGGAGAAATGCAAAGAATCGGTCTCTCGGACTGAATGAAACGTCCCAAGGAAAAAAAAACTTATTTCAATTTTTATCCCTCAATACCAATCAGAAGGTTTGGAAATTGCGATTTTCACTCATAAAATCAATCACAATATAAAAATACAGGTCAAAATATATGTTCGAACCCACTTGAGATAGACAGATCAAACTCCGTATATGAGCAAGTTGACACCAGACCTAGCAACTTCGAAAATTTCGATTTTGAGGAGAGGAAACAGATCAAATTCTACATATTTTAAATTCGCATTTTCTATTTATAAAAAGTCAAAATGGAAGAAAGGTAAATTATTTATATTTAATTAGCAAATTACTCGTTCTTCGTAGGTCAGAATACGTTTCAGTTTGGGCATAACGGAGAATGGGGGATGAACTTGGATTTATACGGCATCGGAAGTGTCACTTTTTGTCTCAGCGTGCTCGAAAACTATATATTAGACACTAATAGCGCTTTTTCGATCGTTTTCATACGGCATCGGAAGTGTCACTTTTTGTCTCAGCGAGCTCGAAAACTATATATTATACACTAATAGCGGTCTTTTTCGATCGTTTTCATGTAACTCCTCCTCTCCAACACCCAGCGACTCAAATACGCTAGTTGTCGCCAGGGGCAAGAACTCGCTTTAGCACCCCCTGATAAACCAAACCAAACTCTCCTCAAGTATTTGCCCAATTTTACGCCCTTCCAATCCGACCCTCATGGAAGACCACGTTTGCCCCTAGTTACGTCGCTGCCCTACCCAAGCTACCAAACTAAATTAGGTTTTAAACGCCATCACTGTCACTGTTCATCTCAGCCAACCATGAAACTAAAGATTTTACACTATTATGGGCAGTTTTCGATCTATTTTTATATATCTCCCACTCTTTCTTCCTTAAGTCGTCAAATTGCAATGATAAAAACCATCTCAGGTATGAATTTCATCTATGTTGAAACTTTGATCGATATTGCTCGGCTGGTTTAAAAGTTATAAATCACAAACATAGTCACTTTCGTTTTTACTTATATAAATGTGTAAATTGATTCGAATTTGGTTTCTCGTATTTCATTTTGATTCATGGGCGTATTCTAAGTGGAGAAAGTGTTCAAATATACCTTTCAAATATATTTCGTAAATTTAATCTTATCCCTACAGGAACGGTTATTTCAAATCGTATCATACAAAATTACATCAATCTTGCCTGCACAATCATAACGAAAAGATGACTGAGCCCTATGAAAACAATTTTTGAACACTGTCCTTGACCTGGATGTTTTGCTTTCATTAAGAAATGTATACTAAGGGGTAAGAGAAGTTCATAATCTATACTACAAATAATGTATCTCCGAGCCTCTCAAACTAGCAATATTTTTTGTATATATATTTCTTATTAAAAATAAGTGGGCATATATCTACAATTTTCCAAAATTTCACTTTTTACGAAGGGAAGGGAGCATTCGAACAATCATTTTATTTATATTGAAATCATCGTTATCTATCTTATCATCATGGAAAACTGTGAACAGTTAGAAACTAATAGCCTGTAAAAGTGGACAAAAGGCGTCTTAAATTTTCCGACTCGCTGCATATACGATACGGCGTAGCAGAGAGAGAAGCATTTACACCTTACGTGCAAAGCGTCACGGGTTCTATTCTTGCTCGAGTCTTGTTTTTTGCTGTAACCAATACAGTAGTCATTTGTGACTACTAGTAAAATATAAATTCACCTTATATTTATAATGCATAAAACAATAAAAACGTTCAAATCAGTTGTAAAACCTTGCTATTTTCCGTGTTAACTAGCAACAAAATATAACCTATTCCGTAAATATATTGATATCACGAGTCATATTACGGTTAGCATAGTCATTGTATAAAATGTTATTGACACATCGTGCGTTTATCTGTGCAAACTAGAAGGGGGATGAGGGGAAATCCCCTTTCGTAATACAGAAAGTAAGCTGAAACCAGGGGCATCATTTCAGATGACAATAGAATGGAAAAGTATTAAGTTGTAGCTAGGGAAATCATTCATTGAAGTAAGAGGGGGCAAATGCCCCCCGCAGAGTTTGAGGAATACATAAATATAATTCAATCGATTCTCTACTAATATACTAATACAAAACTTGTGTCTTATGTCGGTGGTGCTCTTGCCCCCTTTCAAGCCAAGTCTGAAATGACGCCGCTACTTATATCATCCATCCAGTATTAGCAAAGGGGTTTCCCCTTCATCTCCCTTGTAATTTGCTCATTGTCCACAGATATACACAAGCGTCTAGAACATTTTTACACAACAACTGTGGTAATGATAATATAACTCGTGATATGAATATATTTACGGAGTAGGTTATACGTTGTTGCTAGTTAACATGGTACTACTATGAGCAAAATAAATGACGCGTCCCTTTATTTTGAAGTTTTTTGAAAATATCTCCGTTTTCTTTATATGTTCGAAATTTCGGAAGATTTCCACAGCAGGAAGCGTTAATAACAAACTCGTTTTTAATATTTGTGTTAGATATTAGCTTAAAATAAATAAATTAGAAGCAAAAAACATTAAATCGACCGAAATTACGAGAATTACCAACTCTGCTAAATTGGGAAATTTTCAAGAAGGCGAGGGAATTCTGCAGTTCAACACGAAGACAAAGACATCTATGTCATTGAGAGAAATGTGTATTAGATCTACAAACGAAACATTTCTAATATGTATTATTACGTGCATTATCTGCAAACTCCAAATATATGAATCTATGCCAAGTATTAACGTATAGATAGAGCAAATAGTTTAAATGGCCTATGGAAAAGGACGAATTGGTAGCATGATCATAATGAAAAACCGTTTTTACCATAGAACAGGGATAGTTAACGTAAGGAAACAAATAGCTCAGTTAGTTAAAGCAACAAGCCTGTAAACTTCAGGTAGCTGGTTCGAACTCAATAGAAGTGGTATTATCATTTTTATTACTATAGTTATTTTATTTATTTTTTATGTGGGAAAGAATCAAATTGTAACATATGTGCAAAAATCATGACAATACCAAAAAAAGAAAAATATTGTCGTTGTCGCACTTGTATTAGTGTCCCTAATTTTTGTTTGCGAACAGTTTCGTAATTATTTTCCCTGTGCACACTGCTCACAATATGCTCGCTGTTGTATAACGAATGTTTTCCAGTAAACGTTAATTCTAATTTGGAGAATTTTATAAAGTTTCACAATGTTTATCATTAGATAATCTTCTATCCACTTGTTTGGACATTTTGATAACAGATTTCCCTATTAAATGTTTAATTTTCCTTATATAATTACGGAAAAGTGTTACAATGTATTTGTTTCAAATTGAAATTGTTTTTAATTTACTACATGAGGTAAGTAACCCGAAGGAGGAGAACTGAAGTAGCTGATATTCTACGTAAAAGTAACCTATTGTAGAATGATGATGCTTCTTACCTTCAGCACATAATCTTTACGTTAGAGAGTCAGATGGAGAAAAATCCTGGTTTTTCCTCCCCTATGACCACCCGTCTTAATTAAACCTCTACATACCATGGTTCGTCTTACACAATTTCGGTGCTCCAAAGACATTCATATAATAATAATAATAATAAAAATAATAATAATAATAATCCTGAATATTCCATCTTTACCTAATGTAGTAATCTTAGACATCTTAATTTTAAATGCTTTCTTTAGTAATAATTTAAGCAACCATGTGTGAGGCGGCACGACGTTTTTCTTTTGCCCCTCTCATTTCAGTACCCTCCCAACAGACAAGAACAACGTTACTGACAAACAGGGACAACGTTACATAATTCCTGATAAGCAGGGCAGACAAAATGAATAAGAAATATATTTATATCATTCTCTCCCCCTTCATGATTGGAATATCACGTAGCATTTTTATTCTACCGAAGATGGCCCTGTGTGGTTAGGGGTAGGTAACTAAAGAGATACCTAATACAGGGGCCCTTGATTGTAATATTACTGCTTCTTTATTATTTCGAGGGAGTTCCTACACAACCAAGGGTGACAAAAAGAACAGGAAAAGTGTCTACTGATTCTAGTGGCTGATTAAGCACGGACTCCTGGGGGGCGGTGAATTGAAGAATTCTTTTGATGATGTGAAGCTGTCACAAATTTCTACTTAACTAAACTAAAAATAATAGTGTGGTTAACCGGAACCCAGTCAGTTCAAATTGATGTAAAAGTTTAATTTTTTACTCATATTAAAGTTTTGGTTCCAAATGAGAATTTCAGTCCGAGTGGTCAATGATCAAATCTCGGGGGGCTCTTCCGTGTAGAGGCTATGACCCCTTATGGAAAAAGGCAAAAATATTAAAATTCTTAAAACTTACGAAGTTTTCGTCTATTTTAAAGAAACTTTTTGGCTTCATATTAAAGTGTTTGTTCCAAATGACAATTCCAGTCCGAGTAGACAATGATCAAATCTCGGGGGACTCTGCAATGTAGGAAAAATAATGACGATTATCTCGTGATACTGTTGGTGACATCACGAGTCATGACGCAAATATAGCACAAAGTAAACGCCAAATGCTGTCGGCTCTCGTACCTGAGTGAGCTAGCGCAACACACTAGTAAAGAAGATTGGTTTTGGCGTGGGTTCAAACCTTGCCTAGGGAGATAATTTTTATTATTTTTTTAAAAAAAATATAACACTTCTTTCGTTAAAAAAGATTTAAAATAATATTCAAAAGTGATTTAACGATTATTTTTTAAAATTTTCATTAAATTTCTTTCATTAAAATAAGTTTGCCCTTGTACTATACAGATCCATAGCAAAAGTTAGTAGTAAAAGTAGTAGTAGTAGTAGTAGGAACGGATTAGAATGCAATTCAGCATTCACTTGTTTCCATGCGATGTTGCCAAACGTAACTCGCTTACAATGTCTTCTGGCTAGGCCTTAGTGTGTTTCGAAAATATGCTTGTGTTCGGGATGAAGTTCCAAGGTTCAGCATTGACTAGGAGTTTTTGCTATTAATATCTCTTCTAACAATATTGGCAGTGGACAAAAGGTAGACCGTGTTGAACCTTTTTGCTCCTAATTTAGTTATTTTACTTTATTATTTAACGAATATATTGCAAATATATTTGTCAGGAGGCACGTATGCAGGAATTTATTTCGGGAGAGATTCAAAGCTATCTGGGGGTCCGACTTCAATATTAGGATAAATTATAATAAACTTTTTAAAACTAACCCCCAAAATTAGGTTAAATTTACAGAAAAGTCGGGATTTGAGACGGGGTCCGGACCCCCTGAACCTACCCCTAAATGCGTCCTTGTTTGTCAGTAATGTTTCCTCATTTTGAAACCCTCAGAAACTTCGAATATATAAAGGAAAACGAGTTGTTTTCGATAAAGTATCACTTCAAGGAGACGCAACAAGTGCAAGAATTCCTTCCCTCCCATTGCGCTCTATCGAAAGGTTAGGTTTGTAAAATCTACTCCTAAGAACAAATGTGTTTGCCAAAGAACCGTGATACTGAACAGAGCTCCACAGAAATACATGCTGAACTTTCGTTTATAGCTACCCTTTGGTGTTTTTTGCCCTCAAGGTCAATCGAGAGATAACTCAGTTCAGTCCCTGTTCTTAAGCTGTGCTCGCATTACTTCGAACAGTTTTGACGTGTGTTTTCCAACCACCACATGAACAGACAATCAGGGCAAATCATAGCATACAATACATTTAAGCAAGTATATTTGTCGCGAAATTATTACACACATTACCCAAAGACTCTTAATATATGAATCTATACATTTATTTATATAGATAAACCAAACAGTGGAAATTACCTATCGAAAGTATAAATGAACAGCACGATCATAATGAAAAACATGCCTCGTAATACAACAGACTTCTTTCGCCTAAGAAATCGAAACTCAGTTGGTCAGAACTACTAGTCTGAACGAATTAGTTTATTAATTCGAGCCCAGTACGAGCAAGGGTTTTTATTACTATTGTTCCCTCTTTTTTATGTGAGGAAAAATCAAATTGTGACATCGATATATCAAATGTTTTTGGTTAGGTAACTTTGTCTTAGCTAAACTTTAAATATCAGTAACCGTCGAAATTATTTCACTAACCGATCAGATACTGAACATTTCAAACACGTCAAACCAGTGCCATAACATGAAGGTTAACCTCACGCCCGCAGACCTTAGTTATGCGTCCATACTTTCAGAGGCGGACCAAGGGCCGGGCAACCCGGGCAACTGCCCGGGGCGCCAGAGTCAGAGGGGCGCCAAAACGTGCCTCAAAAAGTAAATTTTATAATGTGTTTCCTACTGACTTTTTGGTTTATATTCTTGTAAACTAGCGGCAATTACATAATCTTTTTCCATTTCACCATGGAAGAAGAAAGTTTCATAGCACTAAGGAGACTGTATCGACAAATGGAGAGATGGCATGTAGAATAAAGAGTGAAGGGGGAGTAAGTATTGTTTATTTGTTTGCTTAAGTTTAGCGTTCCACGGTTATGCCTTAATGGCCAAAGGAGATGTGGATACTGATTATAGTGAAATCCGAACCACGTTTATCGTTCATCAGTAACCCACCGGAAATTGGACCCGGGACCACAGATGGCAGGCGTTCTAGCCACTAGAGCAAGCTGGGGGGGGCGATATTCGTATTGTTTATAGCAGGCCATATTCTTTGTGAAGTTTCCCTAGGTAATGAATGTCTTTTTGAAAAATGGGTTTAAACTATTAAAACACTAGGATAAAATGTAAAATATAGGCTATTACTAGGGGGGATTGCGCCAAAAAGTCACTTTGCCCAGGTGAAAATTTGGCCTTGTCCGCCCCTGCGTACTTTCTATATATTTTTAGACTTTGCAGCTTGTGAGGTCCCCGCGCCACAGGGTTGTGGGGGAGCTATTTACGCCAATGCTTCGAACGTAATTCAATAACTGCTTAAGAAATTCTACCATCAGCGTGAATATATATTTTTCTAATAGTCCTATAGAACTTTCACCCAGAACTCCAGATGCAATTTTTTAGAATGGGCTCTGGCTAAGTATAAGGAGGAACTGATGTTTCCTAAGTAAGTTCCTTTCAGAAAGTTTGCTATTTCTTTAACGGTGTTGTAAATAAATATACTCGTCGTTATTAGCCCGACACCAAACCATCTTGGACAAATTCCTCTAGAGCAGCGATCGGCAAAAGTTTATTCTGACTAATTTTATAAGTGACTCAAGGGGGAAACACTTGTTAACGAAAGCAATGCTGTGTATACACTGCCATGCTTCTGACAAAATATAAAGTGTTTTGTAATCTTTAGACACTTTTAATATTCTTTTTGTCCCTCTTGGTTGTGTAGGGCGCCCTCGAATAAATAAAGAAGCGGTAATATTACAGTTAAGGGGCTCTATAAATATATTACGTATTTCTTTTGTTACCTAACCATAACCGCCTAGAGTCATCTTCGGTAGAATAAAAAATGCTACGTGATGTTCCACTCACGGAGAAAATGATGCTCTAAATATATTTTTTATTCATTTTGTCTGCCCTGCTTCTCAGAAATTAAATACTTTCTTTTGGGAGGGTGCTAAAAATATATGGGGCAAAATAAAACGTCGTGCCCCTCCTAAATTTTAAATTTTGTTACGTGGTTGCTCAAATTATTACTAAAGAAAGCACTTTAAACTAAGATGTCTAAGGTTATTACATTATGTAAGGGTGGCATATTCAGGAATAATAATAATAATAATAATAACTATTATTATTATTATTATTATTATTATTATTATTATTATTATTATTATTATTATTATTATTATTATTATTATTATTATTATTATTATTATTATTAAATACGATTGTCTTTGGAGAGCCGAAATTATATGACACGAATCATTACATGTATACCTTTAAGATGGGTTGTTATAGGGGAGGAAAAAAACAGGATTTTTCTGTCTGACTCTCTAACGTAAAGATTATGTGCTGAAGGTAAAAAGCATCATCAATCTATAATTGGTTGCTTTCACGTAGAATATCAGTTACTTGAGTTCTTCTCCTTCGGGCTACTTACCTCATGTGGTAACTTCAAAACAATTTCAATTTAAAACAAATACATTGTAACACTTTTCCGTAATTATATAAGGAAAATTAAACATTTAATAGGGAAATCTGTTATCAAAGTGTCTAAAGAAGTAGACAGAAGACTATCTAGTGATAAACATTATGAAACTTTATAAAATTCTCCAAATTAGAATTAACATTTACTGGAAAATATTCGTTATGCACCAGTGAGCATGTAGTGAGCAGTGAACACAGGGGAAATAATTACGTAACTGTTTGCAAACAGAAATTAGGGACACTAATACAAGTGCGACAACGACACTATTTTTCTTTTTTGGTATTGTCATGAGTTTTACACATATGTTACAATTTGATTCTTTCCCACATAAAAAATAAATAAAATAACTATAGTAATAAAAATGATAATTGCACTTCTATGGGGGTAGAACCAGTTACTTGAGGTTTACAGGTTTGTTGCTTTAACTAACTGAGCTATTTGTTTCCTTACGTTAACTATCCCTGTTCTATGGTAAAAACGATTTTTCATTACGATCGTGGTACCAATTCGTCCTTTTCGATAGGTCATTTAAACTATTTGCTCTATCTATACGTTAATACTTGGCATAGATTCATATATTTGGAGTTTGCAGATAATGCACGTAATAATACATATTAAAAATGTTTCGGTAAAGATTTCGTTTGTAGATCTAATACACATTTCTCTCAATGACATAGATGTCTTTGTCTTCGTGTTGAACTGCAGAATTCCCTCGCGTTCTTGAAAAATTCCCACTTTAGCAGAGTTGGTAATTCTCGTAATTTCGGTCGATTTAATGTTTTTTGCTTCTAATTTATTTATTTTAAGCTAATATCTAACACAAATATTAAAAACGAGTTTGTTATTAACGTTTCCTGCTGTGAATACCTTTCGAAATTTCGAACATATAAAGAAAACGGAGATATTTTCAAAAAAACTTCAAAATAAAGATACGCGTCATTTATTTTGCCCATAGTTGTACATTGCAAGGTTTTGAACTGATTTGAACAATTCTATTGCTTTATGCATTACAAAAATATGGTGAATTAATATTTTACTTGTAGTTACAGATGGCTACTTTATTGGTAAAAATAAAAATACTGACTCAAGCGGGAATGGATTTCGGGATCCTTTGCATGTGAAGTATAGATGCTCCTCACTCTCTCGACCGCGTCGATTGATAATTTAAAGCGTCGGATCATATTTGTGGCGAGTCGGAAACTTTAAGACTCTGTTTTTTCCGTTATTTCCGGCTATTAAACTCTGACTGTTTGTAATATTAACACTCTACATGTGCAGTACTACCTCACAAAAAATGGAACTGAAATTAATCAAAGTCTTTTTACTTGTTAGTTTTCATCAGTTCAATTTAATTGAAATACCTATCCTCAGGGGAGAAAGGAGGTTTAAATGAGTCTTCGAAATGTTTCTCAAATAAACCTTTTCCGATTTGAAAAACAAATATTCTTCTATTAAATAAAGAAATAAATGTCGAAACTTTCAGGATTTCCTTCAAGCAGTTAGACGAGAGTTAAAATATAAATACGAAGAGCGTGCTTGACATGTACACTTTACTATTCATCATAGTTCTATTTACTTTAATAGTCTTACATGGTTTATGTATATTGCATTCTACGTTACTGCCATAAAGTAAATTAAGAATGGTTCAATTATAAGTAAATTTTGTATTTTTATTAAATTACTTGTATACTGTATGCGTATGTGGCTAATTGGTATCTTCCTGAAAGAAGTACGGGAGATTTGGTATCGATTCTCAGTAGAAGTGAATTCGTTGCGGATTCTACGTTAAGTTGTAGGTCCAAGTCTTCTAAAGACTTGGTGTTGCAAGGAGTCGTTAAACTTCGAACAACTAATTCATAAGCATTTCAGATGATAATGTATTAGACTGAGGAAGTGGTTATTGAATGGTCTTCAGAAATACAGTGCACACAAATTTCTATGTAAAGTAGAAAGGAAACATGCTTTTGGGATTTCTTTTCTAATACGGTATTCAGTAAGACAATTGGGGCGTTCAGAGCATAATATAAACAAGTAATAGTACCTTAGTTGTGAGATAAATAGACATACCGTTTAAAAAATGCTTAATAAAACGAGAAACGTTTACAGATTTTTCTTATTTATAAAAAATATATGAACATGAAAAATTGAATCTTATAAGCTGTAAAGGCGAAATAACTGTATGTCTAAAACAAGTGAATTTCGTTTCATAGTTTGGAACTACTGTAGACTTCCAAATTATGGGGATTCAATACTCAAACCTAAAGTAGTATATTTATAAATAGTGGTTGCAATAGGTGAATAAGATCGGAGATAGGATCTGTTCCTCTGAGTCCATATAGAAAGCCATTTCTCGTTAAACCTTACTATTTTTGTTCTATGGCGCTATAAATTGAAATCGGAAATAGTTAATTTGAATCGCATCTGGCTTGAATAGATGATTGAAAGAGAAGATGGAACGTAGTGTTGAGAAGCTGAATCGATTGGATAAAATTACATCTCGATATCTCTTACAGTTTTCAAACTACGGAAATGAGTATTGGAATCAGAAATACTAGTAAACTTAAACTATTCCAAGCTTTGGTGGAGTGTCGGCCATTGTCATGATACGTTGCTGTGGAATCCTGAATCATTTGCAGAAACCACATGTTTTTATCTAGTAACCATTTTGTTCTATGGAGGTAAACGTTGAAAACGGAAATGATTAATTTGAACCACTTCCGATTTAAGCAGGGAGTAAACAGAGGAGATGAAACCTATTTCTGAGGCGCTGAATCGATTGCAAAAATCCATTATCTCTATATCTTTTACAGTTTTTGCTCTGATACCTGTCGACAGACGGACAGAGAGAATGGACAAAGCTCTTCTATAAGACTTTATATACTTATGCATAGCACAGTTTGGAAGTCT
Source organism: Thermobia domestica (assembly GCF_964235325.1). Taxonomy (NCBI): domain Eukaryota; kingdom Metazoa; phylum Arthropoda; class Insecta; order Zygentoma; family Lepismatidae; genus Thermobia; species Thermobia domestica. The sequence goes on along the minus strand of NC_137462.1, from coordinate 148,484,154 downwards.
GGTACGAAAAGGAAACCTGATTCCTTTCTGTATTGAATGACAATTTTCAGTATAAAACACTAGCTTCTGCCAGCAATCAAAATAGGATAATAGAAGTTCCTCTGTAGTGAATGACGTATGAAAACTGTGTCGTTTCTAAAGATATGTACCTATACTTGATTTGTGACGGACTATATATATATATATATATATATATATATATATATATATATATATATATATATATATATATATATAACATAGTTTTGTTTTCATTTAACATTTCGTATTTTGAGTCTATGTTCATCATTCGAGAAAGTGGCTTGTCCCTTTCAAACCAGCAGAACCCGCTATCGTCTAGCGACAATATTCACTACTGATATATTGTGTATATATAAATAGCAAAATTGTATTCTTACCTGCAGTCTGAAAGTTGAATGTTGATTATAAGAAAACGCTTGCAAGTCACCTAGATATCAAAGAAAGTTATATGATAAATACATATGTAATTTTAGTACAGTTTTTCTAAATATTGTTTACCTAATATTTTTCTTTTGGTACTTACCATGCTCCTTGCCTTTGGTTATGGCCGGAAAATATATAAAACACTATATTATTAAAGTATGAATTCATCTCTGAACTTTGAATTATGAAACAACATTAAATATTAGAAGATAAAGTAAGTATTGTAATATACAGTGATTCAGTAGAAAATTCATTAATAGATGGATAGATAGCAATATGCTACATTCTTGTCATCGCATTTATTATTTATTAACTATTTTAGAACTTTTCTTTAAAAGGTTTTTATTAAGTTATGTAGTCTCGGACGTGATGTCACAGAAACACACAGCACTTTATTTAATGTTACTATGGTAAGACCCAGTTGACACAAGATTTCTCGTGTATTTATATAGTATTCGCTTTACTAATCTTAAGAAGGTGAAAACATACACAGCAGTATGTAGATGCACCTTGCTTTCATAAAACCAACATAATTTGACATTGTATCTTAACAGTAACCTCATATCACTTAATGAATGAAGTATTGTAATGTCCATTGTTACATATGAGTAATGATGTGAGGTGGAAAATTTTCCATTTCGGGAAATTTTCCGCTATATTTTTCCGGAAAATTTTCCGTTGTAAAACAATATCAGTAATTAAGTACCAATTCCTCACTAATCATAAAATTGATTGAATTCATGTATAGAAATGTTAAAAACTAAAGGATCGTTTAAAGAATCTGAAACTTTTCATATTTCAGACAATTTTCGGTACTATGGATAGAAAAATTCTGTCCTGTATGAAAAAATTGAAAAACTTTTCATGAGTCGGAAAATGTTAATCATTTTGAAGCAAAAAGTAAATCGGAAAGTTCTATTGCTCTGTAGAAACAAGTGAAAGGAATTTTCATAGATGTTTCCTGCAACTTACACACACACAAACACACACACAGACACCCACACACACACACACACACACACACAGAGAGAGAGAGAGAGAGAGAGAGAGAGAGGGAGGGAGAGAGAGAAACACTATGTCAAGTTTTCCTTCCCAACTTGAAATATTAGAAAACTTTCCAGTTCCGGGAAGCTAATTGGAAAATCATAATTTGTTGCTAACTTTCCTCTACAGGAATTGAATTAAATAGCTCAATGTGCAGTTAAATATAGTGGAAACTTTTCCACGTAACATCACTGTACAAAATTGTCCGGCTTGTGAATAGTTTTTCCACTTGTTTCTACATCGCAATGAAAATTTTTCAACCTATGAAAATTCCTTTCACTTGTTTCTACAGAGCAATAAAACTTTCCGATTTACTTTTTGCTTCAAAATGATGAACATTTTCTGACTCATGAAAAGGTTTTCAATTTTTTCATACAGGACAGACAATTTTTCCGATTCATGAAAAATCGTTTCACTTGTTCCTACAAAGTACTGACAATTGTTTGAGTCATGAAAATTTTCAGATTCTTTAAACGATCTTTCACTTTTTAACATTTCTATACATTAAGTCAATCAATTTTATGATTACTGAAGAATTGTTACTTGATCACTGATATTTGTTTAGAACGGAAAATTTTCCGGAAAAATATATTAGAAAACTTTCCATCTCACATCACGGCTAAAGAACGATGTAGGAATAAGTAGAGTATGTTCTTAGGAATCGGAAAATTTTCCGTTTCAAAATTTTCCGGAAAATTTTCATCACTGCATATGAGTAAACATTCCTCCTACGAGATAAATAAATACATATTTAATATTGCTATAAGCTGACAAACAGGCTCCAAACTTCATCCAAACTTTTATTTACTACACAAGTGTAACCAAGAATGATCAGTAGTACTACGTAGGATCTTTCCTTGACTTTTGGCTTTTACTGTCTGATTCTCGCTCACAAATATGATTTCCAGATCAAGAAGTACATTCATATTTTGTTTTTTTTTCAGAGAAAGAAAGAATGAAAAACATTAAATAAATGACAACGTAATCGTCTATGCAGTTTATATTCTAACATACGATTAGAGGTAGTGATTATTTTGCGAGTAACTGTTTCTTAAATCATTACTGCTGTACCATCATTATCCTCACTGCATCCGAGGTTAAACGAGCCCATGTATTCACCCAAGTGAATAAGACATTAAACTTGCAATTTTTCCTATATGTAATATCTCTTGTGACATAATCTAGAGCAGAGATTCCCAAACAGTGTGCCATGTAACTTTGTAGCATGTATCTCGTAATTTTAGCATTTCATAATTAGTTGAAACAATTTAAAAAGAGTGAACCAGTCAAAGATTCCAATGCATCAACTATGCTCAGTATACACATAGCTGCTACCTGTAGCACCTTGTTAACGTTCTACTGAAGAGGTTTATAAGAGTACGCTTCATTATATTCACCCAATAGTTGATATACTATTCGTTTAGTATCAACTTTTAAGATCACAAGTAATTTGCGTCTTTCCTTTTCTCGAAAACTACTTATGAGTATTTTGACTTGCATGGTATTTTATTCTAAACAGTGAGCTTTATTTGTTGGCACGTGTCTGATCTTTTAACACTTTTTTTACTAGCTTTTAATAATATAGTATTTATTGACTTGAAAATTAGTTAACTGTGTTTGCATTGTCTTACTCATTGCTAGATTTTGAACGACTGTGTTTGGAAAGCAAGAGAGGTCCGTGAAGTGAATTTTTGGCAGGAAATCCTGAACTTGAAGTTCACCATTGGGAGATGTAGCATTAAAATTTTGATAAGCACTAGTGTTTTGTATCTAAGGGAGAGTATTAATTTTGATTTGATATCTAATACCATAATAATGCATTTTCCTCAATTTTAGTTGAAGCTCTAAGTATTAGCGTCTATTACTACTACAAAAAAGATTTAGCTGAAATACTCAATGAAACTAAGTTCGAAATCATTTCATATGGTTTCTTCTTAGGTTTCGTGCACTCTGTAACACTTTTCTAGAATATATAAATAAATAGGGCTGATATGTAGCTCATCTCCGCAAAACGTATCTTGGAGATGAATTACAATCTGAACACCTTTCATGTTCAGTAAATTGATAAACAAGAATTGAATTTACAGTACCCAACTTAAGTAAATGATGTAATGACATAAATTTCCTAATTTTGAAATCAGTAATTCAAATGTTAAGCCCGACGTCATAAAAGTCTGCAAATATTTAATGAATGATCTTGAATGATCATGGCAAATTCAAGTGAGACATCAATATTTCAAATATTTTAAATCTTAGTGAAACAAACCTCTTTACTTATATCTAGTTTGTCACATACATTTTCTAATCGAAGATGGCTTAAAATAACAAATTGCCCCAAAAAATCAGCATAGACCAAACTAGAATAATATTAGTGATGTAGTTGATAATATTTGTAATATCTTCATTTAAATTTTGAAGTTTAGTACACATAATGGTTATTGGTTAAATTTGTGGCTATGATGCAACAAAGTTACTTCACACTTAATCAGTTTTATTTTATTAATATTGGAATAAAATGCGTAGCTCATGTCCTTGTATTTACTCCAGTTGCTGTTCGATTTATTCAAAATGGTTGTCCTTCGAAATGTGGCCCAGTCACGCTTGCCGGAATTGGAACATTCAGAACACAATATAAAACATTGAAATTAAGAAAGTTGTGGAAGAAACATACGCAGTGTGTATGGTACGCTCAAATACATGAAAAAGACAACAATGTAGGTACATTATACGATTATAATATAGATTATATTTGCGTATTTATAATATCTGCTCATTTATCTTTTAGGCTACGAAAGAAACTTCTGATAGAGATCTTAAATATCAAATATGTTCGAAATTAAAAAAAAAAAACTATACTTGGTTTCTTTGAGAACTTGATTGTGGTATTTGTTCAATCGTTGTGTGTGTACTTTCTTAAGCCCTGCAAACAAACGCTTATTCACTGTTGTTATATGTTGTAAATAATGTAATCGATCGCTAATCTGATGGATATGTTTACAAACCCAGTTTAAAGTATGGATCGCACACTTTTCGTTCTAAATGTTTATAACTTGATCGTTTGTCCAAAAATATGTAATTACTATGGTGGTAAACTACAATTATACTTTCAAGTATAGAGATTGTCGAAATATTATTGGGTCATCGTTGTTTTTGGGGAAATTACGTGGTACAGAGGGAACATAATTCGTATCGTGAAGACGTTACTTTACTTCTGTCTGCAGTCGTGGTGGAGGAATGCATTTGTTGTTGCTCTTGTGTGGTCTAATAAGATGAAAATATGGGTGTATGAGTACGACTCGGAAACAATGACACAATCCATTCATTGAAAACACAAAACCTTGCAAAAATATTGCAAAAGGTTTCCTAGGTGCATTGCAAAATAAAGAAATGCTTATTGTGTTCTTGAATATTTTGGCATTAATCATCATACTTATTGAACAAAGGACTATTTTTGCGAACAAAAAAATCTTTAAATGTTCTATGTTGTATATTTGCCGTTATTTGTTAAAAATTATTGGCATTTTGGCAGCAGAAACCCCGGAAACTGAATCGAGTTACAGTTGTTTCATTTATGCAGTACAAGTAACAATATTGTCGGCAGCTCAACACAACGTTCCAGATTAGCCAAACTACTTACTTTTTGGAATAGACATGTGCGACCTTTAGCAGCTCCTGAAAATGAAAAAGTGCGACAAGAATGCCACCCGAGAGTTATTCTGGCTTAACGCTCTAGTACTTCTCGAAGTTCACATCGAGGCAGGTTTCGATTAGCCGAAAGACAACTGTGTTCGGACAATGAAAGCAGGTTGGAACTAGTTTAAAAGGTACACAACGATAATAAAATAGATCGCGATGGAAAAATAGCGATTAACAGAATAATTTAAAACGCCGTAAAATAATTACTCAGTTTTCCAGATAGTAGATGTAGGTACTTGTTATTGTGAGATTAGTATTGAAACTTGTGCGTATATATGTTATACTGTACAAATATCCGACACAGATAGAAACGAAGACAAACTTTAATATTCCACTGAGTAGAGACGTATACTGCACAATAAGGACGTGGTTCTGCTCAAAGGTTGATCAAAGTTGCATTGAGTATTTGTAATACAGGTGTGCATTATAATGTTACCAGAAACCACGCTGGCTCAGTAGTCTATCCCGCTGGTCTAGTAGCTAGCACGTCCGTCTTTGGTGTACGGGGTGCCGGGTACGATTCTCGGTGGGAAAGACTTTGGAATTTTAACTGTCCGTGATATGTTTTTGTTCGTGTCCCTGTAGAATGTATTAAAGGTCAAAGAGGCCTTGTATACGAGGAAACTCGGATTGCTTAGGAAACTGAGGTATGATCGGTTGATCTTTAAAAGAAGTGGTAGAGTATAGCTCTGGTGCATGATGTTCTTAGTTCCATTCCAGCTCGCGCCAAGTGAGTTTTGTGGTGGACAAACACCGTGTGGGTGTGTTTTCTCGGGTTTCGCTTGTTCCCTCTTCCTTTCTTTATTCCACTGTTTGATTCATTTGCCATCATCACGTCTCGTTTAGCGTAGCCGGCATAACAGAGGGATTTAAAACAAAGATTTCATTTCACCTTTTTCTATAGTGTTAACAATGGAGCAATAACTGATTTTTGGCTGAACGCGTGTTTGGTGCTCGTTAAAAGTACAGAGAATATGTGAAACAATATTCATTGAAAAGTTGTTCAACAGTATTCATTGATCATTATCAGCATCTACCCAAAATTATTAATGTACTGAATGAGGGTATCACTTTAATGTACATACAATTTACCGATCTTTACTTCGAGTGTTCGCAAAACTGTATAGGAGAAATGACTTGTATATTCAAACTAAGACAAACTATTTGAACATTTAATATCGTGGAATATTTATATCTATCTCTTTGCCACAATCCACTGCAGAGCGTGCTTTCAAATGAATTGTTAGTTTTTTTTCAAAATACGTATATATTATTATACATAAGAAATACGGCTCTTCTCATGCAAACCAGATAATTAGGAACTAAATATAGACTATATAACTGTATGTAAAATAAAGTAATTTCACTGGAGATATTAAGAGGAAGAAAACACCAAGTGAATGTTTCATTTGTCTGGTCAATACAAGAATACTTTTCAGAGGAAACTTATAGGCTAAACAGGACTTACTACCTTCTGATGCATGAAATATTTGTGTTCACATAAAACAGAAAATTCTGTTTTTAAGATACTATTCTCACTTTAAGATAGTGTATATAATAATGAGTTTAGTAATATATTTTGAAATGCGTACTTTATTTTGTGGGAGGTCAAGGATAACTCTTGCTAATGCGGCATGTTGTTTCCCTGATGTGGTGCATCTTATGAAGAAATTTGGTAAGAAAAAACTTTATAATGTGTGTGACAAGAGGCAGAGGAGTTATGTGGTTCAGACACATATCAGGTTTGCTAATATCCATTGAACTCTTCGGCACATGTGTGAGTGTTTAGGATCAGTAAAATATGGGCGTAAGGGGTCGTTTACAAAATATATAGTAAGATAAATTTGAAATATAATTATTAGTTTCATGTGTTTTTCTCTCTACATATTAAAGTTAAGTAATGGGACAAATAATACTGTAGTAGATAAGCTTTCCATGACCCTGTGCAAACACGTCTTTATTTCTAAGTGCAAAGTTTAAACAGTAGCAAGAGAAGGTGTAAAAGTGGGAATAGAGACATAACGAAGTTGAGCACAACGTAACATGATATGACATGCGGGTTTGTTTTCATGATTTCCTTCTTTTGAAGTGATATATATTTGTGTTCTCATGTAGACGAATTGACATTTCAGTAAATGAAAGAAAAATCAAAGCCCATTAGTTATGTTTCCTTGTGTAGTCCACTCTACTTTCTGTAATTCCCTATGGGGAATTTATATAACGACTTTTACCAGTTTTAACTAAAGTTATTTATTTTAAACTTCTTAAACCTCTAACAGCAGTTTGAGAATCGATGTTTGCAGATTAATTAAAATGCACTTTTGACAATAATTCTTAGTAGCGTCGTGCGATAATTAACTGTATTTCAAGCAACATCTAGGAAATTTATAACATGTAAGGAAAGAATCATTTCTTCTTTATTTTTAATTAGATGTCAGGAATTTCATGTATCAAATACTTACACTGATAGAGATAAGAAGGACTTTAAATCCAGTGTGAGTATTTCAATGTTACTAACTCTCAGCGCAAAAAAATAAAAAAAATACTGATGATTGTTTCCTCAAATGGGGAGATATCGGCAGGAAAGACAACAAAAACAGACAGAAGGGCAAATACAACTCTCTATAAAGAAATATACAGAAGGAAGAAGCCAAGGACATGCTGTAGATTTGTTTAAGGTGCACACTCTTGTCTCTATGCAGGCTACAACAACAGACATAATTCAATAACCAGTACAAAGCAATGGGAAGGTTAGACAGTGTTTCCAAAAGAGCAAGAAAAAGAATTAGTGTACAGAATTTTCAAGTTATCTGCATGTAATTTAGAGGAAGAGCATTAATTTGTAAAAGCTACTGGGTACTTATTTCCAGAATGTAACGGGTTCAATCATAACTTTTCACGCATAAAAAGTGGGCGGTATTGAGTAGTAACAACTCTTTCAAAAACGCAATCCAATATATCCCTGCGACAACTTGATAGATGTCCCACTGGTGGAAGTGATTGCCTCAGTAAAGAGATCGTTGATGAATATTTTAGTTTGCTTTGTAAAACATTATTAGATCTCAATGACACAAATAAACCTCAGTCTATTTACAATGTGGGCGGAAGTAGTTTTCAATTAAGATATAAATCTTGCAAAAAAAAAAAAAAAAGACTATTGCCGAGAAAGGTATTGCACATTGTCCATGTTTACTTTAATCTGTGTTGAACATGGAGAAACTATTACAAAAGTTGCATGCGCTAATGCAAGTTGCTATTTTATCCCAGCAATAGAAATCTTTAAAGGAAAGAAGTTTCACCAATAATTCCAAGATATTTTCTCAACGGAGCATTTTCTATGTTCGATTCATCATTTTCAAGCTCACCAGACACCCTGCACATCCCTATTTCTTTTAAATGGTCACAAAAGTTCATCAGGTTTGAAATTGTGCGAGTAAAATGATAGACATTTGATTGTCTTCCCCCTCACATCTTCTATAGTACAACCCCTTGATCAATCGTTCTTCAAACCCCTTAGATCCTACGAGGGTTGGAACTTAAATTGTGGCAACACTGCTGTGGGGACACTATGCAATGAAATGTACTAGTGGCGCTGTGACCGCACGTTTTTGATCATACCTACCTATCATCCGAGCAATTAGACTCACCCATCCCACGTCACCGGCAGGCTCACAAGCGAGGGAAGCACAGTCACTTGTGAGCGAGCAGTCTAACATAAAGGTGTCACTATGTTTTCGAAACAGGAACAACGGAGTTGGATCAAGATTGAATGTGCCAGAGGTCGTACAGCACAACAATGTTATCAAGAGCTTCAAGAGGCGTGTGGGGAATCGGCGTTGCCGAACAGAACAGGGGACGCGGCAGAAGTCCTAAACGGCAGAAGTCCTAAAAGGCACAAGACCTAAACGGCATTAGACCTAAAATGCACAAGTCCTAAAAATTATTTCGCGGCACAAGTCGTAAAAGGCAGAAGTCCTAAAAAGCACAAGTCCTCAAAATCATATCGCGGCACAAGTCCTAAAAGGCAAAAGTCCTAAACGGCAGAAGTCCTAAAAACCATTTTGCGGAACAAGTCCTAAAAGGCACAACTCCTAAATGGCAGAAGTCCTAAACTGCAGAAGTTCTAAAAGTCTCTTGTGGCGCTACCATCGCGTCCGTATGAAAAATACTTCCAATCTGTTAGTCAAAGTTTTAGATATACTGTTTCATATTACAGAACCTTAGTTCTTACAAGTTATTTGTATAAATAAATATTCTATCGTTCTGAAATAATAAATAAATAAATAAATGAAGCATATTGTCCTTTCATGCTCTTGCCATGATATATTTCTGTTGACAAAATTTTACCTTCCTACCAAAAGTGATTCCCAGATCTTTCATAATGTCTGTTTTTCTCTATTTCCACACCATTGACCTCATATTAGTAACATAATATTGTTTTTTAGTTATGTACGTCATAAATTTTGCTTTCCTTGTGTTGTTTTGAAGTAAATTATTTTTACACATATATTTCTTGTACAGAAGTCTTTCTGTAGCAAATAATTGCCATACTAGTAATTAACTACTCCTTACTCGTTATCATTATTAATAATAATTTTAGTGGTACTAACATACATGCTACCGTTGGAATTAAATACGTTCGTATTGGCATTGTTGCAACTACTTACTACTGAAATGTTTTATAGAATATTTAGCAGGGTGGCCATAGAAGTTAATGGCTTAAAGCCCATAGTGCGTCAATGAAATTTTTCGAGGATCTTTGAAAAGCAACTTAATTGAAATTTATGAGAAAGATATATTTGAAATAAATTTATTTAATACAAGAACATTACGTTTAATCAATTCCGCAACCATGGTTGAGGAAGGGATGTATTAAAGTACCAACAATTGGAATAGTGCAGAATCAATAGCTGAGTTTTTTTTTATAAATATATATATAAATGAAAGTATACTAGTATGTAACTAACTAGACTAGAAATGAAAGAATGTAACTATATATATATAAATGAAAGTAACTATATTTATAACTTAACAACACTTGAACCACCAGACTGATCTCGACAAAAACTTTCAACATAGATGAGGTTCGGGCCTGAGATGGTTTTATCATTTCACTTTGAAGATGCAACTTAGAGGAAAGAAGTGCGGATGTATATTAAAAATTATCAGTCTTAGTGTCGAACCCATAGTTTCCGTGGTTGCTGAAATGAACACTGACATTTCCGATAAAGCTTAAATTCTAATTCAGCACTGCAACTTGGGGGAAGGAGAGGAAGATGTATAAAATGATCGAAAATGACCGCTATAAGTGTCGAATCCATAGTTTTTACGGTCGCTGGGGTGAACAGTTACACTTTCGATGCCGTTTAAATTCAAATTTACTCCCGCAAATTAAGGGAGGTATATATAAATGATGAAAAATAATCGATATTAGTGTGAATCTATAGTTTTCGAGGTCACTGAGGTGAACAGTGACACTTTAGGTGCCGTTTTAAAAAAAATATCCCCGCAAATTGAGGGAGGGGGAGGTATGTTAAAATGATGTAAAATAATCGATATTAGTGTGATTCCATAGTTTTCAGGGCCACAGAGATGAGCAGTAACATTTCCGATGCAGTTTAATCCAAATTCAACGCCGAAATTTTAAGGAGGGGGAAGGGGGATATATAAAAATGATCGAAAATGACTGATATTAGTATAGAATCTATAGTTTTTTGGGTTGCTGAGATGAGCAGTGACGCTTCTAATGCCGTTTAAACCCAAATTCAGCGCCGTGACCTGGGGACAGAGGAGAGGGATATATATATATATATATATATATATATATATATATATATATATATGACCGATATTATAGTGGAATACATCAATTTGGGTTTGGTTTGAGGAACAGTAACACTTCCAATGCCGTTTATATCCAAATTCAGGCCCGCAACTTGGGTAGGAAGAGATATATAAAAATGGCTGGAAATGGCCGATATTAGTGTCAAATCAACGGTTTTCGGGGTCGCTGAGATGAGCAGTGACATTTCTGATGAAGTTTATATCCAAATTCATCTCGCAACTTGGAGGCGGAGAGATATATAAAAATGATCGAAATTGACCGATATTAGTGTCGAATCCATAGTTTTTAGAGTCGCTGATATTAACAGTAACACTTCCGATGCAGTTTAAATCCAAATGCATCCCCGCAACTTGGAGGCGTATATATATATAAATGATCGAAAATGACCAATACTAGTGTTGAATTCATGGTTTTTGGGGTCCTGAGATGAACAGTAACACTTCCGATGACATTTAAATCCAGTATAACTAACTAATTCGTACATTTCCCACAAGCTGTGGTTTTAAATTTACGCTCTGTCAAGGTCCAGGTTTCAAAACGGAACTAACTGGAAATATAATAATATTATGTATTTATATACATGTGTAATGTGTATAAATTTATTGTGTAATTGAAGCTTTCGTAATCTGGAAATAAACGTTTGATTTAATATATAAAAAGCCTGCTCCCCTAAGAAAAATTTGCAGGCTACAGCCCTAAATGAATATGTAATAATTTCTGCAAAAAAAAAAAAAAAAAAAAAAAAAAAAAAAAAAAAAGGATTTAAACCTTAGGTCTAGTGTCTATATTTTTAGGACTTGTGCCGTTTAGGACTTATGGATGTCACCCACTGTGTTGCATAATAAATGTTCTTTGTTCAATTTTAAATTTACTGCGTTCTTTATGTATACAGTTGATATTTAATGTTCATTCGTGAAATGTCTAGTGAGGTTTTGTCCTAATTAAGTAAACTTTGGTGGATTTTTGTCCCACTCTTCATAAAATACGCTCCGCACAGTATATATTGCGATTATGAATGTTTGCTTGGTTTCAGAACTCTGGTAAAATATGCTTTTTAAACATGTTTTTAATTTTTAATTATTTAATTTATTTATTTATTTTTGTTTTAGAAATTTGTCTTGGGTTTCTCGTATCTCCATTCGAAAGAAACGAATTTCTTAACTAATTATGTAATTGATTCTTAGAATGAAATAGGTTGTATTATGTAATTCGTGTATAAGTGCAGAACAGATAGTGATAATCTTAGTAGTACAAATATAGCTGTTACTGTTGGAATTAGCTACGTTCGTAACTTTATTGCCAACTAGTTGCTGCATCGTCCCAATTTCGTGTGGTGGTGGCGAATTTCAGAACTAAAGCGAGTGAATGAAAAAGTCACAAGACCTAAAAGGCACAAATCCTAAAAATCATACCGCGGCACAAGTCCTAAACGGCAGAAGTCCTAAAATTTAGGTCTAGTGTCTATATTTTTAGAACTTCTGCCATTTAGGACTTCTGCCGTTTAGGACTTTTGGATGTCACCCACAGAACAGTGGCACGGTTTGTAAAAGCCTTCAACGAAGGTCGGCAAACTGTGGCAGACATGCATCGGGCAGGTCGTCCTAGCGTCGCTGAAGAAGTGCAAGATATTGCCGCGTTAGTGGACAGTGATCGACACCTGACGATTCGTGAGCTCGCCTACGAAACCAGATAAGCGCATACGACTGTGCTTGGCATCCTGAAGGAACGCCTGGGCATGCGCAAAATCACATCACGATGGGTTCCGCATGAGTTGACGGAAATGCAGAAACGGATGCTTTACGACGCTGCTCAGACGCACTTGGAGCGCTATGAACGCGAAGGCAAGGTTTCTTACGCAGTATCGTAACACTGGATGAGACATGGGCCAGATCTTATGAGCCAACATTGAAACGCCAATCCAATGTTGTCATTTTGGGTCGCCGCGAAAGTCGAACGTGCGTCAGAGCCCCAGTGCGAGTCAACTTATGCGGAACCAACGTGATGTAATTTTGCGCATGCCCGGACGTTCCTTCAGAATGCGAAGCACAGTCGTATGCGCTAATCCGGTTTCGTGGGCGAGCTCACGATTCGTCAGGCGTCGATCACTGTCTACTAACGCGGCAATAGCTTGTACTTCTTCTTCAGAGAGGCTGTGACGACCTGCCCGATGCATGTCTGCCACAGTTTGCCGACCTTCGTTGAAGGCATTTACCCACGGTGCTACTGTTCTGTACGGCAATGCCGATTCCCCATATGCCTCTTGAAGCCCTTGATAACATTGTCGTGCTATACGACCTCTGACACATTCAATCTTGATCCAACTCCGTTGTTCCTGTTTAAAAAACATAGTGACAACTTTACGTTAGACAGCTCGCTCACAAGTGACTGTGCTTCCCTCGCTTGTGCGCCTGCCGGTGACGTGGGACGAGTGAGTCTAATTGCTCGGATGATAGGTAGGTCTGTCAAAAACGTGCGCTCTCAGCGCCACTAGCACATTTCATTGCATAGTGTCTCCATAGCAGTGTTGCCATTATTTAAATTCCAACCCTCGTATTATGATCACACGAGGGATTTATTTGTTAGAAAACAAGGTTTGGGAAGGAAAATATCAACATTTAGTTTCTCACAATTTTTTAGTGCTGTGTGGATGAGAGCTACCACACCACATATAGCAACATCAGGATTTTATTCAACTGGCGTGCACTCTTTCAATGATACAGTCGTAAGAGAACATGAACTTCTCCCCTCTACCATTGAAAAGAAAATCATACAACAGAACGAAATGTTGAAACAGAACGGTCCAGACAAACAAAAGAGAATACAATATGTAAATTTTAACTTGCCTTATACGATCTTCACTGACAAAATTTGAGTTCATGGATCAGATGTCAAGATAGAGGAAAAGAATCGTTCCGCGAAATATTTGTCTAAACTGAAAGCAGAATTTTGTTTATTTCCTGCAAATGTAGATATAACTAAAGTAAGCTGAAAATTACTGTGTGGTGAAAAAGTACTCGAATAAGATTTGTCAAAAACAGTATTATTCAAGATTTTGTAGTGGAACATCTCAGGTATTAACATATGTACATTGCACATTATGAAGTTTTAAATTGCTGTGTGATGAAAGTGTATTCATGTAAAAACTGTGAAACACTGCATTCTCCATTACGTGCACTGAAATATATAAGCTATTAACGTGTGTCAGAGTTTATCCAAACTTATTGCTTTTCCACAATAATGAATGTATATTGACTTCTAATGACCCCTTTCACCCTTGTCCTTGACAATTTTGACCAGACGCTGCTTGGATGAATCGGGTCACGGTATTACTTTTAAAATAATTGGGTGAAAATGATGGCAATAAAAAGTAGATTTTAATGTATCAACTTGTTGTGTAATTCATTGACCCTGTTTGGCCGAACTTACCCTTCTTATTATATTTACAATGGAGTGCACATGAAATGTTCAAGTACACTTATAAGTTGTGCGGTGACTTACTATCTAGAAAATACTTCTTAAAGGCTTAACCTTCTGCAGAATTTTCCGTTAGGCACTGTGTATGCACGTCGTCTCCGTTTTCGTCCTGAAATAAAAATAATTAAATAGCAATGAAAAGTTCTGAAATTAATTATTAGTTTTTAAATTTGTCGTGTTGAAGTTATTAAGTCTTTTTGTTACGTCCAAATAGCAAAATTTGTGAATCGTGCAAAGTATAAGAAACAGAAGATTGTAGTCGGAAAGGAGATTATTAAACCTACATTTTATGATACAAATATGAAGGAGTCTCTTACCATTGAGGTAAAGGAAAAACAACTTAATATTTTCATATGTGCCACATGCAATAATTAACGTTTATACAGGGTGTCCATAAAGTCCGGTGCCACCCCCTGTATCTTCGTAACGACTGCGAGTATGAGAAAACGCAAAAACACGTCCATCATTATTTTATGGGGCTCGAATTTTGAGCTATAGAAGGTTTACCCACGACACTTCAATATAGGGGTTCGTGGAGTCAACTTAAAAATTTTAAATGGATACGAGATGGGAACCCTGCCATTTGGATGGGGTCAACATAGGGACTTGAAACTTTCGGCATAATATTTGTCTTCTCTAGAACTTTCCAACGATATATTAATCGACTCCATTTGTCATTTAAAATTTTCAAGTTGACCCCATTTACTCCTATTTTGGGGTGCCTGGGGTAAACCTTCTATACCTCAAAATTCATGGCCGTTTTTGCGTTTTCTCATACTCTCAGTCGTTTCGAAGATACTGTGGGTTGTAATGGCCTTTATGGACACCAAATGTGAACCCCCACATTTTTTTATTGGGACAACATAGGGACCTGAGACTTTCGGCAAAATATTTCTTTGTTGAGACTCTTTCAACGATATATTACTCGACTTCATTTGCCATTAAAAAATTTCAAGTTGACTCCATGTACCCCTACATAGGACCTTTTTTTAGCAAAAATGCATGCCCCTTACAATAATGATTGACGTGTTTTTGAGTTTTCTCATATTCTCAGACGTTTCGAAGATGCATAGGATGGCAACCGACTTTATGGACACCCTGTATAAATCAAACTAGAAACCAAGAGGACATGGAAAATGTTGAAGTGCCAAGTTCGATATGTATGACGTTATATTTTCTCAACTGATATTGAGAATGAAATAAAATTTGGGTCAGGTATGAGACTACTGAACTTTCGGTATATATGACCACGTGGACCCGTCACGTTTTATCGATGGCGTCCCTTGGCAAACACTACAAGGTTGATTGAGGAGGAAGAAAGGAATTAGCAAAGAACGAAGTAGTCTTGGACCACTATGCACCATCCCGGTATTTGTACGGCTTTCACGAGGAAATCCTCACGCTGGATGGCTGGCCTGATAATGCTTTTACACTTTTCTCGACTGTATCCCCACTAGGAATTGAAGTCGTTAATATTGAAACTGGAAGAGGTAGTATATTTATACAACCTCCAGGTTTAGTAAAGGGTTTAGAGTATGATGTGATATATTTCGAGAACGTTAAATTTATTGCATAGAACCGTTTCTCGCTGACTGTTACCATTTTTACTCTATAGCGATCAACATTAAAACCTGAAAAGATTGATTTCTATTATAATACCTTTTATTCTATAGTGAACAACATAAAACTGGAAGTTGTTGATTACTTGTACTTTCTGATGGAATACGAGTCTAGACGGCAGAGTAGTGCTTATTCTTAGAATGTTAAATCGATTCCAATAAATTTATGACTATCTCTTATCATTTTTCCTTTAGATATAACAATTTTAAAACTGGGTATTGTGGAGGATTTCTATCACTTCTAGTTTAGTGTTTAAGGGTGGAGATTAAATTTATTCTTGGAATGCTTAATCGATTACAGAAAACCGCTTCTCGCTATTTATTTCCGATTTGGTCCTATAATGATCAGTCTGAAGTTTTATTTCTACCACCTCCAGTTTCAGTATCGCTTCAAAAATGATTTTCTTCAAACAGTGAAAAACTCTTGATCTTCAACCCTGACCTAATTTGGTAAATATTCATGAAATAGTTAATGTTTCTTTTTGTCTACTGCATGGAGGAACGAAGATGTGAAATACAGTAAATAGTCGGGGGCAGAACACGTGATTATTAGGTTTCGTTCAACCCGAGAGAGTAAAAGCAACCGATAGTCCTAATTCATCAAGTTCACTATCCTGATCATTTCTAGACCGCCGATCGCTTGATACGAACGGAAGTTTCCCCCGTACACCCATTTCCCTATACGGAAGCTAGAAAATCAGAGTTTCTAATAAAAGGCCATATCTCGAAAACGAATTTCTGTGAGTTTCTATGACCTACCATATCAACACAGACAGCATTGAACGAGAATTTTTGTGAATCGGTGTAGAGATTCACCACAAATTCTTCTGCACGTGCTATCTTATCATCATCCACATTACCAGATCCTAAGTTACTTAGGAAGTATGATTTTTTTAAATATACACTCCATGCATTCTTTTTGCCAATTCCTACAAACTGACTGGTGGCGTCGCTTCCATTATGTACATGGAATACTGGCAAGGAATGGCATATTTCATCGTTGAGCTCATTCATCATTGTGTGGATGGGAATACATTGCAATTTTATTGCTGTTCTTTTAGATATCCATATTTCTTCTGCCTTAAATGTTTTAAAAATGTATAAGGAGACAACGAACATTGGTGTCTTTGTAGTCAATGAGCAGCTGCTTACAACCACAGCTTGAAGCGTGGTACGTGCGAAGTATTATCTTTGTATCAGCCTATTCATGATTACAGTTCAGAATGACAGGCCTTCTCCTGGTGATGACTCCACGTGAAGAAAGTCTATAAATCCAACTGATATAAGAAACTGTTCGTTATTCAATGTTTGCCTACAGAACTTAACTAGATCTAAAGAAAAAATGCTGCGAGTTCAGATTGTTTCCAGGAAAATCAATAAAACATTTTCACTGCTGAGGAAGCGGACAATCTCGACCTTCAACTTCTCCAAATCAGTCAGTAAGTACTTGCTGTTTGCCTGAATCATGTATCTCCTTTAATAGAACATGGACTGTGGTGGTCGAATAAACCATTAACTCGTGAGCACGCTTTGTTTAGAAAGTTCAGCACACATTTTACAAGAATATCCGCCAAATCACCACCAATCAGTTCACAGAAATTGATTAAAAGAAAGCATTGGCGTGTATATTTTAAAAATCGTACTTGTTAAATAAATTAGGATCTCGTAATGTATATGATGAGACGATAGCAGGTACAGAAGAATTAGTGGTGAATCTCTGCACCGATTCACAAAATTCTTCAATGAAGTGCTAAACATCAAGCAAACACACCTTCAAACATACATTTGGGGGCACGCCAGCGACTCGAATATTGACTTCCTTCAACCCGAACTTTTTGGTTGGCAAACTACGAATGGAAACTCAGTGCCCTCTCAGGAAAATAGTCCACTCTGGAGTCTAAAAGTTGATAAGGGTTAAAGTCTTGTATATGTAAACATATGCGCTACACAAATAAATGCAAGGGCGTGTGGGCTTCAGTAGTTGTACAGCATGAAAACCTGTAGCTGTAATGGGAAAATGTGTTATAATACACGCATAAACACTTATGTACCAGAAAATGATTCATCTAATGCGGATTCCAAAGACTAAAGAAATATGTAATTTTGGAAATATTTTGCGCAGATTTGATATGATAATATAGAAGATTCCCGCTGGGGCCACTCGGTCGAAAAAGTGTACAACGCTTTTGCAGGCCAGCAACACTCAATGAGGTTTTCCTGGTTTTTCCTCATTCACACCAGGCAATTGCCGGGGCCGCTTCCTTCCTTCCCCAATTCTTTCTTCCTTCCCTTTTCCCGGATGGTGTGCTCGCCGAGGGACGTCTACCCGGAAAACGTGACGGGCTAAATGGCGTTAGATGCCGAAAGCCCAGGAATCTAAAATCCTAATTCTGATAATATAGAATACTATTATAGTTCTGCTCAATTCCAGTAACTAGTAAGTGTTTAATGAAGTTCGATATAATATTCTCATAAATTACATAGAAATATAGTTATTGATATTTCTGCAAAAACATTTTCAAAGTAACCATTGAGTGAATACAAGCCCATTCGTGATTTTAGAAATACCCTTCAGGTGTACAACGATGTTATCAATCACCTTGTATATCACCTCTAAGACGCATTTGTCCATCCCACTTAATACATCTTTGCATATGTTCTTACATTATTTATATTTTCTGCTTTTTCATTATGATAAGATAAATATTTTAGTTAAAGAAATAAGGAATTATTTTCAACGACTTGTGGAAATGTCGCACACAAATCGGAATTTTCCTGAATATCAACTGTAAATCGATTTTAATACTATAAAAGACATCTTTATTTATCTCAAAATTTTTTGATCCTTAACGCGCGGTCGTATCAATTGACCAGAGATCTAGAAATAGTCATGACAGTGCAGAAGAGCTCAAGGGAGAAGGATGAGAACTGTTCTTCAAATATTGGAAAAGAATCAGCTTTTATCTCGGAAACAAAACCTTCATTGTCTGACGTGAGCTAAAATTTAGTGATGCCATTCGAAGCATCAGCATTCTAATCAAAGCGCACTTGCCTTCAAACTTACCTTGCTGTAGGGCTATTTCTGGAAGTAAACCTAACAATATTGGTACCGTTGGAAAGATACTTTAATGCTCTACAAATGTAGTCAGGGATCTTCTTTCCATATCTCAATTCATTGGGGAGATAGAGAGCGAACAAAATATTGAGATCAACATATGTCAGTTTTTAATGTTTATTTTCCGAACCACCATTGGGTCTATCCAAATCG
Source organism: Thermobia domestica (assembly GCF_964235325.1). Classification (NCBI taxonomy): domain Eukaryota; kingdom Metazoa; phylum Arthropoda; class Insecta; order Zygentoma; family Lepismatidae; genus Thermobia; species Thermobia domestica. The sequence continues at coordinate 148,464,764 of NC_137462.1, read as the reverse complement.
CGAATAGACAATGTTGTAAAGCACACCTTACAGATAAAACGGAAAAAAGAAATTCATTAATATCTTCATTCGTTTTGGAGATATGGCCTTTTATTAGAAACGCTCATTTTCTAGCTTCCGTAGAAGATGGAGGGGGTGTACGGGGGGACTTCCGCTCGTACCTAGCGATCGGCGGTCTAGAAATGACCAGGATAGTGAACTTGGTGGTTTTGGATCACCGGTTGCTTTTACTATCTCGGATTGATCCAACTCATTATTTTGAAGACTTCGAGATTCTGAGGGGGCGCGGTGGCTCAGGGGTAGAGCGTTCACCTTCACGGTGCTTGGGGTCTCTGGTTCGACCCCAGCTCGCGCCGTGTGGACTTTGTGGTGGAGAAACACCGTGTTTGTGGGTTTTCTCAGGGTTCTCTCGTTTCCTCCCACTTTCTTCATTCCACCATTTCCCTCATATCTCATTATCACCGTCTCCTTTAGCCTAACCGGCATAATCGTGGGGCGTAAAACTAAAGATTTCATTTCATTTTTTCTTCGAGATTCTGCCTCTCGACTAAAGTGTATAAAGCAAATTTTGTTAAAGGAACCTCCTCAGATATACAAAAATAAAAAAAAAAATCGTGTTTCATATTCACGTTAGCTTGTAACTCCTACTTACTGAATCAGACCCAAAGATGCAGCCTTCTCGTGTTAAGGAATTCTGCAGATTCTTACATTTCCTGTGTTGTCAAATAAAATTATAATCATTGTCAGCATAGTAGAAGTAAAAATTTGCAGCGAACTCAAATCAAAACATATTGCTTATTTTGCTTATTTAGCATTCAGTGGTGAATCTTGGACTCTCTTGAAGTTCGAATGTGAATGCTTCATTTGATTTGATAGATAGCAGATGAATTACAGTTAATCGGATCCAAAAATGTGTTAATACAGTACTACATGGGATTAAGAGAACTAAAAGTAGGAGGAAGGGTTTCTCACAGTACTATTGTTTGTTTTAGTGGTTAACAGCACTAAGTGTGTGGATCTCATCACTACGTCATAAGTCAAGGACATTTTGGAAAAACACAACATTGAAAATCATGATCCCAGATTTCGTACAGTTACGTTGGTAAATATAAGACTTTTTATAATTTCTTATATAAGGTTCTGTAACAATTATTTAAGCATTAATACAAAGTAAATTTTTAAATTGCGTAATATTTAATAACAAAACCAATGGTTATGATTAAGTAAAATAAACATGTGATTGTACTTGAACGTACTTTTTACTATTTCCCCGTATCGACTGAAAACTTTCATAGTATTAATTGAGTGTGTCAATGTCGCCAAAGACTATATACTTCTATTGATTACCGATGAAAATGTATTAATATTGCTAAATATTAATAAGGGCAGACAAGGAGTACTAAAAATCATTGACGAAATCACATACAATAGACATAGGAAACATACAAGGAAAATGGCCAATATACTTAAAGAGTATCCTTCAAATCGCCTCTCGTTAAGCCTTAAAAGATCAGCGGACTAAAGAAGAGAGCAAAGTTCCTCGTAATGATTGTAGAGAAACTTCCAGCGACAATTCGGTCTACATTAGGCAAATTTTTGTGACTATCCTAGCTATCCCTAGGTCCTTGGTTTACTTTTTATCTTATTGTTTCTCTTCTACAGAGTGTAAAATGGTAAGTGTATAACCTTATACCTTTTGACCTTGTTGGCAAGAAAAATGGAAAGTTTTAATTATACTACACTACATAATACCAAAGATAATTCAAATAAGACATGTGCGTATTTCGCTTTTCAAATTTTTAGCGAAAAGCGCGTTAAAAATAGTTGAATCCAAATACTTTTGCTTTATATTTGCCTAGAGAGCGATCACCTTTCTCTACACCATAGAAGCAGCACCAAGTCGTCTGTAATATGAGATTTTATACACTCGATTCATCTTGGTGTAAAATGAGGAAAGCCAAAGTCGATGCGCGTGAAAGGTATGAAACTCGTGTTTCAGCGTAACAGTTTCAATCCTTACGAATACCGCAGAATGCCACCTGGTGTTTCGACAGTTTGTAGTACAGCTTATCTTTACTGCTACTCTATTGCTATGGAACACTGTAGTTCCGTTTTGCATTAAGAAAACCTATCTACTGCTTTCTGTCCTTAGACAACTGGATCCAGTTTCTATTGTATTCTTATTTCTGTGAGACACATCTAAATAATGTCCTTCCATCTGCATCCAGATCTTCCTAACGATAATTTTTAGATTGGATTTCTATTTTAAAATTTGAAGGCGTTTCTACATTATTCCTTCTGCCAACCTAACAATGATTGGTAAACGGAATAAATTATACTGTTACTTGTGATGAATTTTCTGTCATTCGCCATTGCCGTTTTTAGGGATTAGTATATTAGTCTCACGATTTTACCCTCAAATACTTCCAGTCTGCGTTCTTCCCTCAGAGTAAGCGACCATGTTTCAAAATCACACTTTACAGAAGGCATGACACAAGGATACTGCAAGTAACAATAAATTCATCCTCTCGGACGATACCAATTGGTACAAATAAATATTGGTAACATGGAATGGTGCACTTCAAAGTTAGATAGCATAACTAACTCTTGACGGTTACTAACTCTTAAGCAAATTATAATAAAAAAGATAAAAAGAGAAAAAGTAAATATCAACACAGGATAACTTATACAGATCAGAAGAATATATTATAAGACAAAATAAAAAATATTATTAGTAAAAATTTCTAATGAACATCTTTCTCAAAAATAAATCAGATAATTGGTTAGAAAGCCTCGACACTAAGACGTTTACATTATCAACGAGATGTTCTTTGTGTTTTGTTGCTAATAGTGTAGGTATGAGGAATTTGTGGTCGCAGGAACGAATCTGGTGTCATTATCACTAAAATATCTAGAAGTTCCTGTACCTCAGAAATTAGATACTTCTCTGTAAAGTGGAAAATAAGCTTGGTTCCCGTTAAACAATAGGTTCTAAAAACTCTGCGACAAGATTCTGCTTACCTTTAATGAAGAGTTTGGGGTAGGATGTTCGGGCTCGATTGACGTCAGGAGCTCGTGTTTCAGATTCCATGTTAAACTCTAGGTCCATATCCCATACAGCCACGCTGCTGAATGGGATATTAAAGTCGAAATGAAATCAAAATCAAATTATTAAGGATATTATATACCGAAATTTTATCCTCTTAAGATGACGAGCTCGTAAGGTACCCAATAATTTGCATTAGCAAATCCCAATCCTCCTTTCCCTTTCTTGAAGCACTTTAGTCAAAGTAATATTACAATGATCCAGTTCGTGGTAGCTGATAACTGTATTCAAAAATGCATTTCTAACATGTCACTTGTTTTTCAATTAGTAGGTCACACAGAAGATCTATTTCATTTATATATATTTGATTATCAATTTTGTGTAGTCGTTTATTTAAGGATATATGTAAATTTTCCTACCAGAAAAGCTCTTATCTCATTAAATATATGTAATCTATTAATTTTCTTTTGTTCATTCTAGTTTTTATTTTATTTCTACTTCCCTGTCCATTGGCTATATTTCATCTATTATTTCTAATTCGTGTTTATGTTTAAAATAATGATTCTTTGAATTTGTCATTATCCCTACGTAGTTCGTTATTTTACTACCTCCTTCCTCGAAATTATCCCTTTCCCTATTCTTGTCAATCCGTTTCTTTAGTATTTCTTTATGTGTTCTTAGTTCTCTCCTCGCTTTTAGTCATCCACGCGTGCCTTTGATGCACAGTGTACGAGATTATGTTATCACTGGGAGACCATTGAGCACATTTTGGTGGTTTGGACTCACCTTAAACCTGGGAGCTGAGTGAGAGACATTGAACGTAAACAGCCTACATCAACTACTTAAGTTTTGCAGCGTTTAAGTTTTATGATTCTAATAATTTTATGTTTCTTATTCAACTTCATTTATAAACACTTATGCTGATACAAAACTTCTTTAAATTCTTTCCTTTCGCTAATTTACCCTTAAATTTATACCAACTTATCCTGAGTCGTTCTGACGTATCACTAGCGACATACTAAAGGCATGACTACTGCAGATGTTAATCGAACTCATTAGTATGGCACTAATCAATCATCAGAAAGACTCTGCATAAGGCCTATAGTATCTAATATACCCTATGTCATTTTAGTTAGTTGCTTAGTTTCTAATGTTTGTCAAGTTGTGAGAATCGTTAGTGTTTCTAACAATACGCATTTTTTTTATTATAAAACACACATTAGTTTACTTACTCTAGTCTTTCATTATTTAGTTGATGAACTATTCTTACCACACATAAAAGAGGTCCTTGGAAGTATGGGCCGTACGTCTGTGGATATCCTACACTAAAGATTGAAGCTAGAACTGGAAGAATATGGAACTTCATCTCAAAATGACCGATATTTCTTTAACTGAACCTTGAAATGTCTATCTTCTCAGGTTTTGTCAATATTAAATACGTTAAAAATTACAACTTTTATACCACTATCCATGTGTTATCACCATTTTCTGTTACAACAACACAAACAATTTGCGCTATAAAATATATCTTTACTTTACTCTTAAATATCACGAATAATGAAATCTGTGACTATGTTTTAAAGGTTTATGAGCAATTAGCACTGATTTTATACACGTTTTTTTTCTTTTGGAAAATAAATAAACAAAAATACGGTGTTTACTATTTCGCTTTTACAATCAATGAAGTAATAAAGATTTTAGTTTTCAAAATGTGTTGAAAGTCTAAAGAAAATATCTTACAAGCATTAGGTAATAGTTTGGGGACCTTATAACTAAATACGAGTAAACATCCATTTTACTATAGTAATTTGAGGATACCGTGACAATCACGTTTCACTGCGCATCAACTTGAAGTAAAGTGGATCACTTAAGACATTCAATATTCTACAGATTAAGAGGATAAGAACGTTGCTTAAAAAAGAATGAGTTTGCTAATCTATCTTTTGCAAGATTCTTTGCAGTTTAATCCTATGAGTCGAACAATATGAAAATGTGAATGGTAGAAGAGTTCTGGCTGATTTTAGTTTTAATGTATAGGTAACGTGCTAATGACAATCGTTGCAGAAAAAGAACGTATCTTGTTCAATATTTGGTATTCCTCCTCATCTTTGTTGGACCACGGTTAATAAATATTAAACTCATTGTTGCACATTGTTATAGCAATGGTATTTTTAAACTTAGGTCATATTTGTTCGAGATGAGTTGAGTAAAGTAGTACATGTATGCCGAATGGAATATTCGGTGCGCAAAAGCTCTTCGAAGGCCGAAACGATAAATCCTTTAATTTCAAATAATGTAAAACACATACAGGTAAAGAAGCGAATGAGAGTAGTTATGAACAATTAAAGAGTTCATTGCCATGAAATACAGGAAGACTGTGGATGAAAACGTACGAGTGAATGTTTCCAGGAGATCACTGCTAAAGAAAGATCCAGTGTCATTGGGATAGAAGATTGGAACGAATAATCTTACGAGGTAAGGGCGTGATGTGCTCAGAGATAATTGCACCAAATTTGGTATAGTAATAGGTAATGGAAATAGAAAAGATCATGTGGAAGCATTCGCTTTGCAGGCATTCGTAATCAGAAGCAATGGGACCTTCATTTCAGGAAAAATGTGACCTGTCAATCAGATATTGATGTTACAAAGCCTTTGCTCACTTTTTTGTCCAATGCAGAACAACTTAAATAAAGTAGAATGAAAACCGAAAAGATGAACTGATCGGAAAATGGGCCAATGTCCGCCCTCAGTCCAATTAGGCGAATGTCGGAATACTAAATCTATCAACTGCCCTGCCCTTGCCGTTACCAATTGAGTATGCATCATTCGTTAGCTTAATGAAATTACATTTAAAATATATACAGAAATTAATCATGAGCTTCGCCAGATGTTTTCTAGGGAAGAGGTCGAAACGAATTTACTGAATTTCTTCACATTATAAGGCGCTGTCAGTACGCAAATATTAAATCCTTGAATCCACCAATATTACCTGATTTCATTTGCACGAGTGTTTCATATCTACGACGTGGTGCCTACCAAAATTAGTGTTGTGTGTTTCTGAGGCGAATTTGAATATATGTTTCGGTATTAGTAATGTTTTAAGTGGGAATGGCTGTGGATGGCAATCACAAAAATAACCGTTCATTAAAACAACTATGTTAACGCAAAGAATAAAGAAAATATTTGAATTTGATCTACTCACCACTAGAAAGCAACAAAATGTATTGAACAGAAACAGCCTCGTAACAACAGCATTCAAGACTCCAAATATAACTCACGCATGTTTAACAAACAATGCACTTTAATAGTGTGAACACAAAATGAACATAAGCGTTTCAATTCTGTTGTCTAGTACATATGAGACAGAACGTCTTCACTGTCTGCACACATGCTATGTTCGTAAAGTTAGCTTCCAAATTGGTCTCAACAAGATTAGAAAATACATTAGTCAACCTTAATATGCCGTACAGTGAGTTCTATACTGTTTTTGATATAATGAAACAGTTGCTAACAAAAGCATTAAAAAGCATGAGGCAAACATAGTACCATTAACTGTACTAAAAACAAATATCCTATAAAAACACACGTTCTGTCTGAAACAGATGAGACTGCTTTTTTTTTTAAAAAAAAAAATATAGAGTTAAGGTGGTTAATGGCAAGGACAGTTGATGATTTGCCTGGTGGGACTGAGGGCGGACATTGGCGCAGTTTCTGTCCAGCTCATCTTTAATGTTTTATTTCTATTTTATTCAACCTTTTCTGCATTGGTCGCAACAGCGAGCAAAGTCTCCATCCCAGCAATATCTGATTGAGAGGCCATACTTCTCCTGAACTGTAGGGCACATCAGTTCCGATTCTGAACGCCTGTCAAACGAATGCTTTCACACGTTCTTTTCTATTCCCATTACCTACTCTTACACCAAATTTGGTGCAATTATCTCTGACTGACATCGCGGCCTTCAATCGTTAGTGGTCCAATTATAATGACTCCAGTTTGACTAAGAAGATAAAGACAAAGCCCAACTTTGAGACTAAATTTCAATAGAGGATCTGAGTAAAACTTGAGCGCACAATACTCGAAGTACCAATATGTAGAAAAGCATTCATGGCTTTACATGGTATTACAAAGAGACTATTATTGAATATTGACAAGTATCTGAATATGGTAAGTCTCCACATGACGGAAAAGATCAGCAACATAGTCGACCCTGGAAAATTACCAAGAAAATACAATAGGTAATTTGTTCATACATCAAATCTTTCAAAGGCAGAGCAAGTCAATATATTAAGGAAACAAGAACTTATTTCTATCAAAGGATCTGTCAGTGGAAAACATGTTACAAATGTGCAAAGAATAGTATTCAAATGAAGTAGTTTCTTATAAAAAAGAAGAAAGAAAAACAGAACCATTTCCAACACAAAATTTAATATAACGCTTCGTTACCCTACGAGTGACACATTTTCAACATGTGTAAGAATTCCCAATATGAAGTTGTTAGAGTACGTAAATAAAGACAAGTAGAGAAATTTTTTGATAGAAATTTATCAGCTTACTATACAACATGATATCCATAAACATAAAACTGACACGTGTTATTCAAGAAAAGAAGTGCTCGTATTAGAAGTGGAAAGTGGAATGAAACAAGTAATCTGCATAGATTATCAAAAGAGCTTATGTTTACCCGATATTAGTACAAACCTTGTTTACTATAAAATATAGTTGTCATTTTATTTGTTTAGCATTCATCAGTTTCCAGATGCAACTTTTATATTTTATTCCTATGTCAAGGATAATGTTAGGAAAAGAATAAATGAGGTACTGTCCAGTTTACCACCACTTTATTACTGAAGAAATAGACAAGTAAATGAGACATCTTGAAATTTCCTGTGACTGGACCAAAACAGAAACTCTGGTTCTAAGGTATCTACATTATCTTCTGAATGAACTCAAATTACTTGAAAATTAAAGTTATAATTCATGTTCATGGGTACTCCTTTATGGAGTGAGACGAAAATATGGATGTAATTAACACTAAAGTAGTAATAGATCATACACAATATTTGGCGAAGATCTTTGAATAAACCAGGAAGAAGTTTCAGCTGTTTCAAGTAGCTCTGGTCAATCAAAATATGTTAAAAATTGGGAGTAATTTTTGGAGAATACGTTTTTGAGGAAATGGCCATTATCAAAAAGACATCAGGCATAACTACGAGGCACACTGACTTCAAAATTCCTTCTTTGTCTTCCAGTATAATGTATAAATTTTCTTACGATATAATATAGCCTTTGGAACTAAACCATAAAACACGGTAATGAGTAATTGATGGTGTTAACACTAGTGCATGTTTACGCATAATTCCGTCACATGTGGACAGACTTCACAAAATATATATTTGTTTACGCTAGTTTCGTAAACACATTTTATAGAACGTTAATATCCTACCTATAGTTTAGATATCTAACTAAAGTACTTGGCTGACAAAGTAGTTAAAAAAATAACAAACTCTTAAAAGAAAAATGAGTGACTTCAGAAACATAATAATTAAAACTAAAAAAGGTAAACAATATTAAATGACTTCAAGAAAAACTCTATAAGAAGAATGTAATAATAGTACTAACACAGTAAAAAGCAGAAAATTATTCATTTCTATTATTTATAAACACTGAACTATAATATAAAATCGAAGAAACTAAGGATAATAATACTTAATATAAAAATAGTTTGGGTGGTACTTTTATGAGGCATTAATTTGTTTGGCGTGACATAGACTTCAAAATGGTACACTTTTTTTTTTTAGTTTAGTCCTATTTGATTCAAAATTTTGTACATAGCAAATTCTTGTAGTGTATGTTTACATGAAACTTTTTGAAATTTGTTGCGTTCAGTGGAATAATAAAATTAATGTTTAAAAGTGTTTGTAAATAAAATCTCCAATTTAAAGACGATATGAGAAATAGCGTGATTGTCAGCATTTGTCTTTTAGTCTGATTTATCTATTGCTAGAAGTTCATACACTCCCCACTTATAGCGCTAGTTGTACCTGTACGTACCTGCTAGACGAATAGTTGTGGCATGGCATAGCAGTGTTGCCAGATTGGGCTACAAGTAGCGGATTGGGCGATTTTTTAGGTACATTCGCTACAAAAATTTCGAATTGGGCGACACGCTGCTTTTTGGGCTACTTGTAATTATCTGTGGGCTATAAATCTTCAAAGTACGCTACTTTTTTATGTTCATATATAAAATTAAAGATCATATCTTTTAACTTATCATTGATGAATCAACCGATATTTCTTGTAAACTTTTATGTTTGTGTACTAGATATTGTAAGTCAAAGAATAATCGAATAATATCTCAATTCCTGGGATTAATTCCTGTCACAGTTACTACTATACACTGCACGATGCTGTTAAATATTTTTTGTCTGGTATTGATATCAGTATTCAATAGTGCTTTGGTATTGGAAATAATGGTGCATCTAACCTGCGCGGTAATAATAATTCTCTTTACATACTCATGAAAAACGAAAACCCAAATACAGTATTAATGAAGTGCAATGCATTCTCTTCATTTGTCCTGTTCACACGCATCAGAGGAATTATCTGGAAACATAGACTATTTGCTCAGAGAGACGTATAACTGGTGTCACAGATCTGCTCTGCGCTGTGATTCCTATATGGAGCTATTTAAGTGGTAATCGATGGCAAGGAATACTAAATCGTATTCTCAAAAATACGGAGATTCTACTGAAGATTCGTAACTTTTCTCCTGAAATCTCTTTGTCACACACGCCCATCATTTGTCACTCCACCGTTAAAATTATTTTACTAAATCAGTGGCGATCTGAGATCCCACATTGGTGAAATAGAAAATCAGTGGCGTTCTCTGTCGATGATGGACTGAGATTATTTTTTTGCTAACGGAATACCGACAAATGGAGCAGATTTCTGGTGCAAGCAATAACCATTGAGAATTCTGCTGGTGATTTCGTTCTGAATGAATTGTCTCAATTTGTGCTGATTAAGTACAGCTTTCCAATTAGCAATGCAACAGCTGAATGAGTGTTTTCGAGAGTACCTGCAACTAAAGCAAGACTCCTAGAGAGAATGGGGCTAGAACTTCTTTCTTTGATTCTCCTAGTTAAAATGATGTTTGAAGACGGATATATATATATATATATATATATATATATATATATATATATATATATATATATATATATATAGATAGATAGATAGATAGATAGATAGATATAGATATAGATATAGATATAGATAAATAGATAGATTGATAGATAAAATATATAAAATATTATAGGGTTAGAAAAATGAATATAAATTAAGCGTATTACTGAGCACTCATTAGCATGTGATTTTTATTCCGAGTGAACTGATTGGGTGTTCATTAAATTTATATTTTATACCTATTGATCAAGAATTGTGCAATGCAAATACGACTGTAATGTAGTGAAAAATAGATATCGATTATAATTAGCATTCATTTTTATGCTTACTCTACCTAAATTATACATTTCTTTCCCAACGTAACCTAATCATAAAGCCAACTTACCCTATCTCGTCTAACCAGATTTAACCATACAAAATGTAATCTAACCTAACCTAAATAAAAGTAAAAATATATATAAATTTACGTTAAATAACTTATATAATTGAAAACAAAACTGGAGTCGCTACGAAAACAGACAGAAAACACCATGTCACCTATATATATATATATATATATATATATATATATGTACTTAGTAAAAACTTGCAATGTAAATTATTTTTATGTTTGGGCCATAAGTAGTTCAAATCTGCTACTTTGGAAGTACAACCTCGCTACTTTTTAATCTTCGCATCTGGCAACACTGTGGCATAGTATACCAGGTAAATGTTATGAATGTAGATTGTTAATGGTCCAATGTGACCTTAAAAATATGGATATATTGAAAGTGAATTCGTGTTAATAAAGTGAAAAGAAGAAATGTAAATTAGTGTTTGTTTTTCGGCAAACGGAGATTTAATATCAAAAGTGTAACCACTAAATTATTATTTTAAAATACCAATTTTGAAACAAATGTAAAACAAAAGAAAAAGAAAATTAGTGATTCGTTCTGGTTTGTATGTTAGATTTAAGTTGCTTCTTTGGTGATAGTTGTCTGATATCTTTTATGTTCCGTGAATTGGTGTTTGTGAAACAAAGAGAAACCAGGGAAACCACTCAGAATGGGCAAATGTCTTTTGATTGACCCAAAAAATATTGGCTTTGTTGGCTGTTTAATAACCTATTCAAACATCTTTTATTTATTAATAAAAAGTTATAGTTAAACGAAAAAGAGGGATTGAACAGAATGGAACTTTAAATGTTTCAGAACTTTTGTTTTATTGCTCTTTTTTGTGGGGATTTCATACAGCTTCAGTCTTCCGTCAAACAAAACTTTTAGAAAAAACTGAAAATATATTGTTACTTATTACAGTTATGGAATAAACAGTCTTAAGTGAAAACGAATGCTTGTTTCTAGATATACATATTAACTAATCTGATATACAAATGTTTCAATAAAGTATTTGTTATCTGTTATGGAAATATTAGTTTTTTGAATTGCTGTTCTAACTAGTAACTATACGGCTTAACTATCTTACGCGCTCACCAGACGTGTCACCGTTAATTTTCCGTAATAGTTGTTTCATGTTTTGTGGTTCATGGATTTAACTATTTAATTCTTGAAGATTTATTTGGACAAAGAAATTAGTACTGACAATTTCCTTGCACATAATTGTATGTGTATTTTATAAGCAGTAAATCGTGACATCATTGTATCGTCACCATACTAGCAACGGCCATCAAAATGTTCCAAATCTTGGAAAGATCGACTACATCTCACTCGGTAAATGCGTGCGAATTCTGAGTTAGAGACATTTTCATTTACCTGTCACTGTTTATTTCATGAACTATACTAAACGCAATGCTAACTTGAGATTCGGATCACAAGTGCGTTACTACATGTTGGCGCGCGAACCTTTTCACTGGGAAGTCTTTGTATATGCGTGTGTGTTTTGGTTTGGTTTTCAGTCGACAGTTGTTTCAACTGGCGCTGCTCTCGGTCTCAGCTGATATGCGCGGAGCAGTGATTTCTCGTCCTTTTCCGGCCGCTAACGAAAAATATCTTTCTTGATCTATTTGTTTTCAATATCTCATGAAGACACGACAATAGTAATAAATGTATTTTAAATTCAACCGCAACTCTACGTTGGCATTGAGTAATCCAGCAATGACCCGGCAACAAACATATCAACAATTTTTCCAACAATTTCTCTTAGTCGAACGTACAGATTGATGACAAATTACTTCGCTTGACTTCGAAGAGGTTTCCCTCCCTCACTGAGAAGATGATAATTCTGATTCATTCAGGTTTTCAATTTCTCACTCAACACTGCATGGTTTCAGTTTCTCTACATACACGTACTCATACTAGCGCACGCGCGCAGACGGTATTTGGCAGGGCAGTGTTACCATGTGCACAAAAATTGTAGAAGTTACACGTCAGTACTGTTCTTTCTTTTGTTTCATTTACCAGCAGACAAAGAAGTTCTTTTACCCTATTTAACTAATATATAAAAATATAAAACAATTTCCTATCCATTGTGGAAGATTTATAACGTTGATCAATCAACTAATTTTACTGATCTTCTGTTTTTATATAAGATTTTTCAAGTTTATAATCGTGCAACACATTTTAGCTGCTGGCTTTTCACTCCTGACTTTCCTTCTCTTTTCCCGATTCTGAATTGCAACAATCGTGACGCAACAAAGTTTAGAATATCGAAGTCTACTTGGGAGGAGAAGCTGCATATTCGTATTCTAAAAGGGGATAATATAGTAAAAAGTCCTCCATTTTACCTTCAGTTCTTGAAAGGGATCCAAATATTTCAAAAATATATAACCAAAAATACGATTATTACTTTAACATTCACATTTTTCGACTTCTAGTAGCAAAAAAAAAAAAACTTTATTGTAGCAGTTTGATCATGATAGCGATATCTTGAAAATTACAGCGTTGTGTTTGAAAATTTCACGGATATGGTCTAAATGTAGTGCATTTCTGCGAAAATTTTATAATTTTATTGTATTTTAAACAAACGCATTTTGTATTAGAATATTTCTCTTGTTATTCGCTTGTTTCAAAGAGTGACTTTATAAATTCAAGTTTGGGATGAAATTATTAGCATGAAATTTTTCGCCATTTCGGAAAATAATGTTTTTCCTAAGGTAACCTACATTTTAAATAACCTAAATCTTACCAGGTAGAGGGGTTGCAGTTCGAGCTTCACTCATATTATACATAATTACCAAATCATTCATGGAATGTGAAATTATATTGTTTCACCAGTATTACTCAAGGATGTTACCTTGACATGAATTTCTCGTCAAATTTAGGCATGAAAGATTGCAATTTTACAGTAATACAGCTATCTTTGTTATCTTCCCCGCACACTTTTCCAGTGGACTCTGTCACAAGTTTAACACATCTTACATTATTCGAGTGTGATACCGAAATTTATAAATTCAAACTCAGAGCTTTTTTCCTAAATGATGTCATATTTTCCTTTGACAAGTTTTCAGTTGTTGGATGGAATTGCAGTTTACACATTGTCCAAGCAATCAACTCAATGTTAAATCATCAAAATATATTTAGGGAGGCATCAAAATATGTTATCGGTAGGGAGGCATAAAAATTGTAACAATGTTTCTTTAGTTTATGAATATTTTTCAGTATTATGTTGTTACCCAACTCTCGTACGTATTGTCTTTCAGTCACAATCATCACTAAAATGTTCTCAGGACGAGTAAAGAAAGGGTTCTGTTAAACGCTATATTGGTTGTTTTTAATGCTTTTCAGGAAATGCCTGATTTCGCGAAAACCATAAAGACGTTCTTTCTATCGTATTCCACTGACTGATACCTCTTTATTCCTCAAAAGGCATATACGTCCCTACTGGTAGTAATCTCATTCTTAGTTTTTTAAGTCGCCTACATGATTTATAAGGCCTCCTATCAATTTTTCTACAAGAAACATTAGATTAGGATTAGGCTCGGTTACGCGATTACTATTACTGTTACTTTTAAGGTTAGGTTCGGTTATCTTACCGGTAAAATTAGATTCAGTTCTCATTCGTTTTACTGGTGGCGAGATGGCGTGTTTCCTAACAGATCTGTACCTATTCTTTCCACAATATTCACGGTAATTTGTCCTACCACGATTTTTGTTTCCTCTGTAATTAGGTTCGGTTACATTACCGGAACACGTGAATTTAACATCACCTTTTACATTGGGATCACACTTTAATCTCACATGGATGTTTCGAATTTGGTTTCGATTTAGGTTAGTATAGTTCAGGTTAAGGCGATATTGCACCATTAATGGATTTTCAAAATTTTGCAATGTCATATTTAGATGATTGAAGTCAACTGCATCTCGTTCTGTAAAAGCATCATCGGATTGTTTACTAACATCATTTTGGTCTTTTCGTTGAGTGAACATTTCAATAGCTCCAACTCAATCGACTAATCTCTAGAAGCATTTGTGGGAACAGACGATGTCTTTTTGAATTTCACGAATACCGGAATCAACTTTATTCGTGCTGCATCAATCAATGTTGCGTACATATCATTAAAATGTCCATTCACTAGACAAAGATGACCGTAACTTTTCACATATTGATACATACTGAAATCTTCGTTACACACAGCATAAGTAAGGCAATCAAAAACATTCGAATGAAGAGAGAAGTTGGGATAATACGATCCAACCAACACCACATTATGTTGTTGCGAAAACTCAGTAAATTTCACCAATGCAAACTCAGGATCTGCATTTTCTGTTGTTTCTGCATTTCCTGTGGAAGGTTCACGTACATTTAGAGCATTCATGTTAACCTATGTTGACATTTCGTTAGCCTCCGATGACATTTCTTCAGTGAAACTACATAGTATTTGTTCCATTTTAAGGTCGCTTTGTTCAATTCGTAGATTCGCCTGGTCGATTTTATTATCAAGTTATTTCATTTGTCCCATTTGTTGGTTCATTCGATCACCAAAATCCTGCTTTAATTGTTTAATGTGATCGGCTAGGTCAGAAAAGTTCATTTTTCTGTTACCATTTGATTCTGTTGCATTGCTATGTCAGGACGACTCATGTTAATATTTCTGATTTTTGTGCCATTCCTTAATAATTGTGACAATATATTATGTAAGCAGGACGCATTAAATATAAATACGTGTAGGTATATACAAAGCTTCCGGCATAATACAGAATAACACCAAACAGAAAATTATTTACGAGTACACATTAACTTTTAGCCAAGAACGCTGAAAAGTGCCATTCATATTACAATAGTTAATATATTTAATACTTCACTAATTATGATAATATTTGTATTTTCTCATCAAGAAGTTGGTAACGAGATAAATTATTGAAAATAGTGCCGCTCAAATCGTTTGTCTTGAACTTCTTCCAATTTTTGTATATTTTCAGTTGTTTTCTTTAATTATTTCGAAAAACATAACATACATATAACAGATAGGGCTGGAAGAACGTTTTTTAGATTAGAGAAAAATTTACGAAAGTAACATCGTAAGTGCTGAACTTTTTCTATCTTTTCTATAGTTTGAAAGTCTCTTATTTAGTCGTTTAAATAGATTAAAGAGCTTTAAAACGATTTCCCAACCTTTCAGATAGATATAAACGTAAGAACATTGTTCAAGTCGTTTGTACTAAACTTGTTCTAATGTTTTCATAGTTTCAGCTTCTCCCTTATACTATTTTGAAAAAAAAACAACAACATATGTTTAATTCTGGAAGGAAGAGCAATGAGACTCAATTAGAGGTAAATGTTCGAAGGTAGCTTAATTAATGTCTACTGAATTTGTCCAATTTTGTTATAGGGAATCAGAGTTTCTTCTTTTATCACTTTCACAATAAAGAGATGATCACTTGCGGGTATTCACGGACATCGTTCTGGTTCCGAACAATGTTTAAATTAGATATCAATGTACAAAAGTAGCTTAATACGTTCTTGCTGAACTTGTTCCCATATATTCTTGAGTTTTAGAGTTTCGTCTAGAACCATTTCAGAAAAAAAGTGAATTAGTTGTGAAAGCTCTGGAAAGACGTCCCATATATATTTTTTTTTTTTAATTTGAGGTAAATGTGCGAAGATATCTCAAATTATTTGTCCTCCATTTAGTTAAAATTGCTGTGTTGCTATTTATTTTGCTGCTTCTTAAATTGCTGTGACAATCAGTTTGCTTGATTATTTTATTGGACACACTGCAATTACTTGGAGATGTTGCTATGGTCCATGCATCCTTCGTCATATGGTTACGTCATTTTTCTGTGGATTTCAATCAGATTTTATCCACAAAGAATATCAAATTATCAAATTTCACTGCTCTGTTCTTGACAAGGACACACCTGTTTCAAGGATACCACTGAAACACCTGTTTCATTTTTGCTCGGAAGTTCATTAACTCTGCTGTTGAAGATACACCAATCGATCTGTGTCAAGTATAGTGTCAATTTCAGCGTAAATCTATTTCAATTTTGACATCCCAAATTAGGACAATATCGAATAAAGAAAGTTGTGCGTCACTTATTTATCCACCTAGAATAAATCTCGACAACCTAGTATAAAGCGTAAACAAAAGTATCGTCATAATCTTTAAAAACAATTAAACTCAAAACTATGTGAAAAGTTGTAAAAATATGCATACAACCATGGCTTATTGAGCTTAATTTACTTATATAAGAATAATGGGTAATGGTGTACGCTTATTGTTAAAAAAAGTAAAATACTCTTTACTTTTAAGATTTCTGTAATTCTGGCGTCTACTGTATATATTCAACGTCCACCATCAGAAGTGTACACTATTTAGGTTTAAGAGATATGAAAGAAAAATAAATCTCTTAAATTTACGTGGGTCTTATATTCCCATAAGCCTGTTATTTACTGAATAGTAATTGCAGTTGATTTTATTCTCCCATATTTTCTATAGTGGGGTGGTAACCTATAGGCGTGATATCAATTCATTAATTATTACACTGGAACTAATTTCCCAATAATTTTAATGTTTATCTAGACATATGTTTGAATCTGTAATAAAAATGACAACACTTTTCCGTATACTGACTTAGTTTATTAAGTGATTTCCAGTAATTACATTTACATGCAATAGTAATAAACATACAACATTTAAATGATGGTAAATACGAAATAATCGGAATACCCATATATTGTAATAGACATCCTTGAAAGGTAAGTACTTATCTGTAAAACAAAAAGAAAAAAATATCAAACAAACACTTTGCTACTAAATTTGCTGAAAAATCTATCCTTTCCCTTTAAAAAAATGTCACAGCTATTTTGTACATACTTTCTTCTTGCATTTATTAGCACATTTATAAACTACTTTATATTACTATAATAAAAATATTGTAATCCAATTTTCGTGTGTCAATATTTCTATTAACTCTTCAATTCGCTTGTGCGCTTAAAAACAACCTTTTTAGATTATCTTTTTTTATTTTAGCATTAAGTGTAATTAAACTTTATAATCAACATGGGCTGTGTACCCGACAATCTAAGAGTTACTCATAATAATCAATACTTAAATAATAAGATAGCAATATACACACCGCAAACATTCGCTTGTAGATCAGCCTATTTACCAGGCACAAATTATCAATGTAACTTATATTCATCCAATTCTAGGATTTTACATAAACGTTGCATCGATGTCAAAAATAAAATTATAAAACACTTCTCTGCTAAATCTTTAACCCTTGTATGTATATGTGGGATTTTATTTTCAAAGCTATTATAGATCTATTCAATCAAAAAAGCGTGTTATTTGTGTGATGTTTTAACATTATTTTACGCATTCATGATTAGCTTTAGATTATTTTTTGTTTAATGTACTAAAATTTGATTTAATGTACTTGTAAAATTTGATTTACAGTACTAACGTCTTAAATGCATATGCAGTTCCTGGGAGGCCCTAATAAAACTATATTGGTACGAAAGTTATTTGACACATTTTTGTAAACAAAATTGTTTCCAAAAGAAGATACTATTTAGTTTTACTACTACCACTTATTATTATTATTATTGTGCTTATTTGCAATTAGTCTTCTTTATAGTTGCATATATTATATCCAGCAGATTTCGCTGGAATACAGATACAAGCGACTATCAATCATATGTATATAAGCTTTTCTTTCTAAAAATGTATCAGTCTTTTAT
The DNA here is from genome assembly GCF_964235325.1 of Thermobia domestica. NCBI lineage: Eukaryota > Metazoa > Arthropoda > Insecta > Zygentoma > Lepismatidae > Thermobia > Thermobia domestica. The sequence goes on along the minus strand of NC_137462.1, from coordinate 148,446,411 downwards.
TTAGCACTTCCTGCTAACTTATTTTCTTTTTTACATAAATAGAGACCTAACATAAATTGTACACTGTACATTGCACCTAGTCACAGTAATATATAAAAGCAACAATGGAATATATATATATATATATATATATATATATATATATATATATATTATATATATATATATATATATATATATATATATATATATATATATATATTACTTTTATATATTACTGTGACTAGGTGCAATCTACAGTGTACAATTTATGTTAGTTCTCAGTGCCGGCGGAAAATATCATCAACGTCTAGTGGAAAATCAACTACGAATAGAGTGTGTGAAGATTTTATCCGCTTCGGAAATGAGTGCCTTCCCCCTTTGAGTGTGGGTTTGATCCTAAATCGTCGGCCCGAATCCCCTTCTCCCTACGATTCTTCCTTATTGCAGTAATTTTCCTCATCTTCGATGTAGAAATTGCGCTTCTACTCCCAATAACAATCACTATTAACAACACTAATACACTATCCTGATCTCTCGTCAGACTAACATTCTTAGTAATTCTCCTAATAGGTCTTTATCATGAATGAAATCAAGGATCCTTAACATGAGCCGACTAAACAATAAAATGGGATAATTGTTAAATATAATATTTGGGTTGCATCCAAAAGGTGTTGTTGTCAACTTATCTCATAAGCAGGAAGCAAACAACCACACTCAGTTTCGACCTGAGCCTCTGGTCTCTTGGCTCTGCTTGTTAGTTGAAGCCAAAAAGAGGCACTTCACTGTTAATGATACTATTGGAATTCTTATGCCCCAACTAAGGAGATGTGAATATTCAAGAAGAAGCTGCTAACTTCTATCTTTAGCGGATTAGACCGTTAACATCTCTTAATATAAAATAACTGACCCCCTTAGTATAAATATTACATTACCTTTTCGAGGTAGAAAAGAGAGTGCTCTTCTCAGGGAGTATTATTTAGAGAATATAACTTCTTCTTAGTATCTTCAATACTATGCTTTCAGTATAAGCTACCTAAATACACCAATATAAAGAAACAAAGGAAAATTGTAAAAATTTAAAAAAAAATAATAAGTACGTTTTAAATAAATTGTCCTGTGTTTGCTGGATTAATATTGAATCATCCTTAAAACTATTATACATGCCCTGAGCACCAAGACATTCTCTTCACCCTTGATCAATATTATTATAATATGCTCCCCCTACACATAAAGGTAATCTAATAATATAATTTGTTGATAAATAAGGTAAAAATCATATACCTCTTATTATTGTAGAGTTAAAGCAAAACTTCACACACATTAGAGAGTGCCCAATAGAATAACTTGATAATAAAATACCAACCCACAAGCCTACTACACTTACAGGCAGAGCACCTATTTTTAGGTGTAAAGGTAAAATAACAAGATTAACACTAGGAAAAATCAGTCAACTCAATGTTGCACCTCCCAAACATTGCCATCACTACTAGTCCTAATATTCCCTTACATATAACTCAACCATCATTATCACTAATTCAATTAATATTAGTACCCCAAAAGCCCTTGCCTGTTAAATAAAATCTTAAACGTACTGAATAACATACAGTTAGGCCTGTAGAAAAAAATAAGAAGAAAAAGCTAACCATATTAATTAAAGACAAGGAAGAAATTTCCAAAATTAAGTCCTTAGAATAAAATCCAGCTAAAAATGGTATTCCACATAAGGCCAAGTTAGCTACATTTAAACAAGACAAAGTAAGAAGTATCTGACTTACAAGTGCTCCTATTCTACGAATATCTTGTGTGTCCACCACATCATGAATGATTTATCCTGCACATAAAAAAGTAATGCCTTAAATAAAGCACGTGTTAATAAGTGAAAAAAAAGCTAATACAGAGAACCCTATAGACAAAATTATTATTATAAGACCAAGCTGGCTTAAAGTAGATAGGGCAATAATCTTCTTTAAATCATGTTCATAATTAGCACCAATACCGGATATAAATATTGTCAATCCTGACAATAAAAGTAACACATCTCCAGCATAAACACTTAATAAAACGTCTCTAAAACGAATTAGCAAGTAAACTCCAGCAGTCACAAGTGTAGAAGAATGAATTAATGCTGATATTAGTGTAGTGGCAGCCATTGCTGGTGGCAATCATGCGGAAAAAGAAAATTGTGCACTTTTTGTTATTGCTGGTAAAATAATCAAACTATAAATGATTACTATCTCATTATTATTTAAAACTCTATGTAAATAAAAAACATAATTTCAACTTCCATAATTCAATATTCAAGCAATGGCCAATAAAATTGCTACGTCTCCAATACGATTAGAGAGGGCAGTTAACATACTGGCATAATAAGACCGCACATTTTCATTGTAAATAACTAAACAATATGATACTAATCCTAATCCATCTCACCCGAGAAGGATTCTAATTAAATTAGGTGAAACAATCAACAAAACTATAGAAAGAACAAATATTAATACAAGTATAATAAACCGATTAAGATACCGTTCAGATCCTATATATTGTTCACTATAATAAATTACTATTCTAGAAATATAAAGCACGAATCTTATAAATATAAACTATATTCAATCAAATAGAAGAGTTATAATAATTTTATTTCTATTAAAAGAAATAACTTCTCACTCAATAAATACACTATATCTATTAACTAAAAAATTCTAGCCTATTATAAATAAAAAAAAAACACTTATTCTATTTAAAAAGGCAAATCTAGTCACACAAATTGAAAAAGGTCAAACCACGGCTTAAGGGCAATTAAACCTTCCTTAATTCCACAAACTAAAATTTTATCCTAAACTACTTAAGAAACTAGAATCATAGGAATCAAGGCCCCGCGAAAAGGATCAATAAATTTAAAGGTAATCAGTGTAATATTAATAATAAATATTCTCGCACACTTCCTCCTCAACAAGAATATAAATTAGAATAAGGTATTCCATGTTGGGTATATGAATATAAATATAATCTATAAGCAGCTTTAAAAAAAGAAAGCAAGCCTAAACCTAACATACTCAGCCAAGATCAACCAACAATTCTATTTAACAAACTAATTTCTCCTAACAAATTTAATGTTGGTGGTGCAGCTATATTAGCAATTCTTAGTAAAAGTCATCACAACCCTAAGCTCGGCATGAAAGATAGTATTCCTCGATTAATTAACAATCTTCGACTTCCTAAACGCTCATAAGAAATATTTGCAAAACAAAATAATCCTGAAGAACATAGACCGTGGGCAATTATTAATGTAAGAGCACCACTAAATCCTCATAATCCATCGTTAATAGTCCCATCAATACTAAACCTATATGAGCAACAGAAGAATAAGCAATTAAAGACTTTACATCAACTTGTCGTAAGCATACTAATCTAACTGATCAAATACCTACAACTCTAATACCGAATCAAATTAAAATTTCATATTTACAGCTACATTTTTTATAAAATATATAATACGTAATAATCCATACCCTCCTAATTTCAATAAAACTCCCGCCAAAATTATTGAACCACTTACGGGTGCTTCAACAAGTGCCTTTGGTAACCAAAGATGAACTAAAATCAGGCATTTTAATTAAAAAAAGCAACAACCAAAGTAAAATATCATATATAATATGTAATTCCTAAATTTATTACACTTCTCATATTAACCATCAATAAGCTGCCCTTAACATACTCCAAATAAAAAATACCAATCAAAAGTGGCAATGAAGCAAACACCTGCCTGCACTCCTTCGGGCTGATACCCTCAAACTAAAATTAAAAACAGTGTAGGAATTAATGAACCTTCAAAAAAAATATAAACAATCTAGAAGAAGAAAATCTCAAGTAGAGTAATACAAGTAATAATAAAACTAAACTAATAAAACTCGTACTATAAAATAAACTTCTCAACACACCTTCTCTAGCCATAATTATAAGAATAACAATTCAAATACTCAACAAAATCAATGAATATCTCAAACTACCTCTCCATAAATAATAACCCACCTCCCAAGGAATTAGCCTATACTATTTCTTATTATCAATAAAAAACAAACTCTAATAAGACAAAACTGAACAACTCTCCATAATTTAAAGTTAAAACCTAAAGGTATTAATACAACATAAATATTAAATATTTTAACATCGTAATACAACTAAAGAATTCAAATAATCACCTCCGTGAGTTCGAACAATAGACACTAAAATTGACAGGTCTAAGCTCCCCTCACAAACACTAAAAGTTAGAAATAACAAACAAAAATAATTTTCAACACACAAACTACCTAAGGAATAAGACAGAAGCAAAAAACTTATCAACACAATAAATTCAAGTCTTAATAAAACCATCAGTAAATGCTTACGCTGAATAACAAAACAAGCTATTCCTAAAATAACTAAAAAAAAGGAAGACAAAATAAATAATATTTTCATAAGCTTTTATAGTTTAATTAAAACGTTGGTCTTGTAAACCATTAATGAATAATATTCTAAAAGCATCAAGAGAAAGTATGAACTTATCTTTAGTCCCCAAAACTAATATTTTTAATAAACTACCTCTTGAAATTAAAATAACCTGAATATTACTTATAATTTTAGTAGTTTTAAGATTCATTCTGATTCAAATATATCACCCTGTATCAATAGAACTAATACTTATCGTCAACAGTATTCCTACCTGCTTAATTATTCCAACTCTAAGAGAACCCCCTTGATTTTCTTATATTCTCTTCTTAGTTTTCCTAGGAGGCATATTAGTTTTATTTATTTATTTTACAAGACTAGCAGCAAATGAAATATTTAATTTAACACCTAACCTTTTCCTACTAACTTTTCTCGTTCCATTTCTCTTAATTCTTATAATAATTATTGACCCCCTTCTACTCCCAAACATAATTTCGCTACCAGACTCCCATCACTATATAACTAACTACCAAGAAATCCCCGGTATAAAATTTTACATAACATCAATCTTAATAAATACTATTATATTAGCAACATACCTATTTATTACATTAATTGCAGTAGTAAAAATCACTTCATTATACCAAGGCCTTCTTTGGCCCTCTAAGTCATATGTCAACACCAATTCGATTACATCATCTCCTTTTTAAAATTGCTAATAACGCCTTAGTAGATCTTCCAGCACCTATTAACATTTCATATTGATGAAACTTTGGTTCTCTTCTTGGCTTATGCTTAATTATTCAAATTGCTACGGGCCTATTTTTGGCAATACATTATGCATAAAGTATTGAATTAGCCTTCAATAGAGTAATTCACATCTACCGAGATGTAAAATTTATGAGTCTTCTACGTACTGTACATGCTAATGGAGCATCCTTCTTCTTCATTTGTCTTTACTTACACGTCGGCCGAGGAATATACTACGGCTCTTATCTTTATCTTCACACCTGAAGCGTAGGGGTAGCTATTCTACTTCTAGTAATAGCAACTGCTTTCGTAGGCTACGTTCTACCTTGAGGTCAAGTATCTTTCTGAGGGGCAACAGTCATTACAAATCTATTATCAGCTATCCCCTACCTAGGAACAATATTGTTACAATGAATTTGAGGGGGGTTCGCTGTAGATAATGCCACTTAAAATCGATTCTTTGCCTTCCATTTCCTCTTGCCTTTCATTGTAGCTGCCATATCAATAGTACATCTCTTATTCCTCCACCAAACATGATCTAATAACCCCCTTGGTCTTTACAGAAACCAATTAAAATTCCTTTTCACCCCTATTTCTCAACTAATGACACTATCGGATTCCTAACAATAATAACAGCTCTAATATTACTTACTGTTTGAAATCCTTATATATTAGGAGATCTTGAAAATTTCACTCCAGCAAATCCTCTAGTTACACCAGTACACATTCAACCAGAATGATACTTCTTGTTTGCTTATGCCATTCTTCGTTCTATTCCTAATAAACTTGGGGGAGTTATTGCCCTAGTAATATCAATCCTCATTTTAATAATTATGCCATTTTTTCATACAAGAAATATACGAGGCTTACAATTCTACCGTATTAATCAAATTATATTCTGAATTATGGTTAGCACAGTAATCCTTCTAACTTGCATTGGGGCCCGACCAGCCGAAGACCCTTACATTTTAACAGGCCAAATTCTCACAGTTATCTACTTCGCTTATTTCCTATTAGTGCCATATCTCTCCTCCTTATGAGACTTCCTACTAATTAAGACTTAGTTCTTTGGCTGAGAATAAGCATATGTTTTGAAAACATACAACAGAGCAAAGGTCTGAGAACTTATTCTCAATTTAATACACTTAAATTAAAAGAGAAATAAAAAGAAGCTTTATACCTCCTAAAAATAAAAGATAATTAAGAGATAAAGGTAAAAAACACTTTCAAGCAAGATATATCAATTTATCATATCGAAACCGCGGCAGCGTTCCTCGTACTCAAATAAATCCAAAAGAAATAAATACTACCTTACAAAAAAACAAAACAGAAAAAAATATCATATCCTAAAACAAAATACTAAACAAAGCTCTTATAAATAAAATACTGGCATACTCAGCCATAAAAATAAGAGCAAAGCCCCCCGCTCTATACTCAATATTAAACCCAGAAACAAGTTCTGATTCACCTTCTGCAAAATCAAAGGGAGTGCGATTAGATTCTGCTAAACAAGAAGCGAATCAAACCAACGCTAAAGGAAACGTGATTCATAGAAACCATAATTCTTCCTGGTAATAACCAAAATTCAACAATTTATATCTCTCAGCTAAAAATACAAAAGACATCAAAATTAAAGCCAAAATAACCTCATAAGAAATAGTTTGTGCTACTGCTGAAAGGCCTCCTAACAAAGAATATGAAGAGTTAGAAGATCAACCAGCAATTATTACAGTATATACACCCATACTTGAACACTATAAAAAAATAATAGACCTAAAGAAAAAGTCAATATAATACTTAAATAAGGAATTCTTAATCACACCAACAAAGATAAAAATAAACTAAAAACAGGAGCTAGATAATAAGGATAATAATTAGATATAGTAGGAAAAACTTGCTCCCTAGTAAATAACTTAATTGCATCTGCAAAAGGCTGAGGTAAACCACAAATACCTACCTTATTAGGTCCTCGACGAATTTGAATATATCCTAAAACCTTTCGTTCCAATAAAGTTTAAAATGCAACCCCAATTAAAACACAAATAATCAAAATCAAATAAGAAACCACACCTATAATATAGTCATAATACACTATTTCCCGGACTCTCTTCATCCATTATTAGATCCTAAATCTAATGCAATTATCTGCCAAAGTAATTATTATTTTTATTCCCTAATAATAAATATTAGTCATAATACACTATTACCTGGACTCCCTTCATCCATTATTAGATCCTAGATCTAATGCAATTATCTGCCAAAGTAATTATTATTTTTATTCCCTAATAATAAATATTATTAGTACTTGGTCCTTTCGTACTAAAGCACTATTTCTAAATAGAGGATAGAAACCGATCTGGCTCACGCCGATCTGAACTCAGATCATGTAAGATTTTAAAGGTCGAACAGACCTATACACTAAGCTTCTGCACCTAGATAAAATCTTAATCCAACATCGAGGTCGCAATCTCTCTTGTCGATATGAACTCTCAAAAAAAATTACGCTGTTATCCCTGAGGTAACTTAGTCTAACAATCATTAATAAAGGATCATAAAAATACTTAAAAGTAACTATATTAAAAAGAGTTTATTTTATCTTCTCGTCGCCCCAACGCAACAGTTAAATAGCAAATTTATTCATTACCAACCACAAAAATTACTACCTAAATATAAAGATCTACAGGGTCTTATCATCCTCTTAAATCATTTAAGCCTTTTCACTCAAAAAAAATTCAATATTACAAATAAAGACAGTCTTCCACTCGTCCAACCTTTCATACAAGCCCACAATTAAAGGACTAATGATTATGCTACCTTCGCACGGTCAAGATACCGTGGCCGTTTAAACCTTCACTGATCAGGTCAGACCTTCTATTTTAACAAAAGGACATGTTTTTGATAAACAGGCGGAGGAAAGCTTTGCCGAATTCCTTTAATCATTCTCTCCAATATGCTAATAACACCATTATAAATTATCTTAACTAATTTAAGACAAAAGTACAGTAACAAATTAAATGCAATAAAATATGATAAACAACTCAAATAAGTTATAACAAAATCACAAATGATGGCTACTTCTAAGCCCACATCTTTCATTTAATATAAAACCACATTATAAATAATAAAAGTAAAGAGCAAATCCCCCTTACTATTACTCACGGCAGAACTATAAAAAACCAAATTTACAACAAGTCTAACCGCAGCTGAATTAAATCCAATTCCTGCACAACCAGATATAATGGAAACCGAAAGGCATTTCACCACTAAAATAAAATTAATAAATAATATGCTAGCTATAATATCATATTTTAGCTCTTTCCATTTCGAGAAATAATTATATAATAATATTATTTAGTGCCCCCTGATACAAAAGGTACAACATCTCATGTTTTCTTCTCCCCCCAAAAAATTCACTTATTTAAACATTCCCTTACGGTACTAATTAACTATAATATCAACAAATTAATTCTATAGCCCATACAATAACATCATTTAAAGTTGATTCACTTAATGTCAATATAAAATATATATATATATATAAGTACATCCTTCAATCAAAATAATCTGAATTGCACAGAAACCTCCTCGATGTAAACGAATAGCTCAACTAACAAGCTCTATTTTGTTATTAATTCAATCTAGGCACTCCTTCCGGTACGCCCACTATGTTACGACTTACCTCACCTAAACAAATGAGAGCGACGGGCGATGTGTACATATCTTAGAGCCACACTCATGGTAGCAACATAACTAACATTACATTCAAATCCACCTTCATTTAAATAATTTCATAATAAAATCCGAATAAACATTCCATTGTAATCCATCTCCTCTTACTGATAAGCTGCACCTTGACCTGAAGTTTTTCTCAATAAAGATAATGAAGGTCTCTAACTTCTCCTTAATACCTTCAACTACGGCGGTATACAAACTGTTAAACAACAGTAAGTAAAATATATCGTGGATTGTCGATTACGGGACAGATTCCTCTGAACAGCCTAAAATACCGTCAAATCCTTTGAGTTTCAAGAACATAACTACTATTACCCAGGTATTATATTTTACATTAAAAATAACAGGGTATCTAATCCTAGTTTAACAAATAATTTCATAGTCTCAAACATAGAACTCATTATTTTAAATAATAATTTCACCTAAAAATAAAAAGACAAAGCCCTTTAATTTAAATTTATAACTACACCTTAACCGTCATTGCTTCTTCCCTCCAACCCCCTCGTCTCACCGCGGCAGCTGGCACGAATTTCGCCGGGCTTTCTTAAACCTTAACTGCTTCAAACACTAATCAATAAACAAAAACAAGTACTGCGACCAATTATACTTCATTATTTACCATTAAGATCAACAACAATTTATCTTATCCGAAAGGTTACATGTACAACTAGATAAATAAGGTTAGAAAAGCCAGGATAATACTTTACCATTAATGTATAACACTAAAATAAATAATTATTAATTATATATTTAACTCAAATTGATAAAAATTAGTATTAAATAAACCCTATTTTCCCCTTGTCTAGGATACAATTTTGTTTTCCCCCCTCAAACAAAATTGTATCCTATACAAGTATATTTATTTTCTCCTCACACATATGCTGTAAAAATTAGCACATAATGGATACGTTAAGCTTATTAATATACCTTTAGCCGGTATCTCAGGCTAATTAAGAGGATTTAATATTTTTCAAGTTTTAATTATTATTAATATATAATATTTCTAAATTTAGTTATTATAACACCATATTAATCTATTTAAATTCTCGTATACTACTATAAATAATTATTAAATAATAAGATGCCTGATTAAAGGATTATCGTGATAGGATAAATCAAGTATTTCAATATACTCTTATTACACCCAAAAGAATTAAACTTTCACCTTTGATATCAAAAATCAACGTGCCCCGTACACTAAGGTGTAGAAAGATAAGCTAAGATAAGCTAGTGGGCTCATGCCCCGCATATGAAGATTATTCTTCTTTTTCTAATGCTCACTAACCCTAAAACCCTTTTATTCTCTACAACACTTGTGTTAGGGACCCTTATTTCCCTAACTTCCTCATCGTGATTTGGTACTTGAATTGGTCTTGAAATTAACCTCCTATCATTCATCCCCCTGATTTCAAAGACCAACAATCAACGTCACACCGAATCCGCTTTAAAATACTTTTTAGTACAACCTATTGCAAGATCATTGCTTCTAATAGCAATTATTTTACTCTATATAGGACTGCAAACTACATACTATTTAATCACCATCTCCTTACTTTTTAAAAAAGGAGCAGCTCCCTTCCACTTCTGAATGCCCGAAGTAATAGAAGCCATACTCTGAATAGACTGCATTATTTTAATAACATGACAAAAATTAGCACCCCTTGCCTTACTTTCTTACAGCTTAAAACCTACAAATCTAATCTACCTAACGTTAATTTTATCTTTAGTCGTAGGTTCAATCGGAGGCTTAAATCAAACATCACTACGTAAAATCATAGCATTCTCATCTATCAATCACACTGGCTGAATACTTATAGCCCTACTATTAAGTGATAAGGCATGGTCCCTCTACTTCTTATTTTATGCCTTACTTTCAACAATAGCAGTTACTCTTTTCGCAATAAACAAAATATTTCATATTAATCAAACTTTTTCTAATAAAATTATCATAACAACAAAATTAGCTATTTTTACCAGTCTCTTATCCTTAGGGGTCCTCCCACCATTCTTAGGATTTTTACCTAAATGAATCATCATCATAAAAACCGCTGAGCAAATATCATTTATTATTCTCACCCTAATAGTAATAACAGCACTAATTACCCTTTTCTACTATATACGAATCGCTTATGCTGCCTTCATTATTAACCATAATAACCATACATAAACATCTTTAATGAAAAAAAATCAAGAAACGTCAATTAGATCAATATTTATTATCATTTCATTAACAGGCATAATTATTTTACCTTTAACTGTCAACATCCTTTAAATAAAGACTTTAAGTTAAAAAAACTAATGGCCTTCAAAGCTATAAATAAAAGGCAATCTTTTAGGTCTTAGTATATTAACTACTACTCCGGAATTTGCAGTCCGATATCATAAATTTTGACTATAAAACGTAATAGGAGGTTCAATAACCATAAATAGATTTACAATCTATCACCTAATACTTCGGGCACCCTATTTACTTCATTTGCAACAATGATTATTTTCTACAAACCATAAAGACATTGGTACAATATATTTGATCTTTGGTGCTTGAGCAGGGATAGTAGGAACATCACTAAGCCTTCTTATTCGAGCAGAGCTTGGTCGACCGGGTAGCTTAATTGGTGATGACCAAATTTATAACGTAATTGTTACCGCTCATGCCTTCATTATAATTTTCTTCATAGTTATGCCAATTATAATTGGGGGCTTTGGTAATTGATTAGTACCTTTAATACTAGGAGCACCTGACATAGCATTCCCTCGTCTAAATAACATAAGATTCTGATTACTACCACCCTCATTAACTCTACTATTAACGGGAAGAATTGTAGAAAGTGGTGCAGGAACCGGATGAACTGTATATCCTCCACTCTTCAGAGAAATTGCTCACGCCGGAGCCTCTGTCGACGTTTCTATTTTCTCCCTCCATTTAGCTGGTGTGTTCTCAATTCTTGGAGCAGTAAACTTTATTACAACAGTAATTAACATAGGAACTCCCGGAATAACCTTAGAACGAATACCATTATTTGTTTGATCTGTAGTAATCACTGCTGTATTACTTCTTTTATCTCTTCCTGTATTAGCAGGAAGAATTGCAATACTTTTAACTGACCGAAATCTTAATACCTCCTTCTTTGACCCTTCGGGAGGAGGAGACCCAATCTTATATCAACATCTATTCTGATTCTTCGGTCACCCCGAGGTTTACATTCTAATTCTTCCGGGATTCGGTATAATTTCACATATTGTAACCCAAGAAAGTGGTAAAAAGGAAACTTTTGGTGTTTTAGGAATAATTTATGCAATACGAGCAATTGGATTCCTGGATTTATTGTCTGAGCTCATCATATATTCACTGTTGGTATGGATGTTGATACTCGCGCTTACTTTACTGCAGGCACAATAATCATTGCTGTTCCAACAGGAATTAAGGTATTCAGATGAATTGCTACACTTCATGGAGCACAAATAAGTTACTCACCTTCAATCTTATGAAATTTAGGCTTCATTTTCTTATTTACTGTAGGAGGTCTCACAGGAGTTGTATTAGCAAATTCATCTTTAGATATTGTTCTCCACGATACTTACTATGTGGTAGCACATTTTCATTACGTACTATCTATAGGTGCTGTATTTGCTATTATAGCAGGACTTATTCATTGATTCCCCTTATTTAGAGGAACAACGATAAATCCTACATGACTAAAAATTCAATTCTTAGTAACATTCATAGGGTAAATATTACATTCTTCCCTCAACATTTCTTAGGTCTAAGAGGAATACCTCGTCGGTATTCTGATTACCCGGTCGCCTACACTACATGAAATATAGTATCAAGTATTGGTTCATTCCTCTCCTTCGTCGCCGTCCTAATACTTGTAATTATTATATGAGAAGCCTTTGCAAGAGCTCGACCAGTAGTCTTTTCAGATCAACAAACAACATCTTTAGAATGATTTCAGAATCTACCACCTGCAGAACATAGTTACGCAGAACTTCCCTTATTAACAAACTTCTAAGGTGGCAGATAAGTGCATTGGGTCTAAGCCCCAAATATAAGAATAATAATTCTTCCTTAGAAATGGCCATTTGAAATCAATTAGGTCTTCAAGATGCAGCATCCCCTGTAATAGAACAAATAGTATTTTTTCATGATCATACAATACTCATTGTAACTATAATTACAGTTCTTGTAGGATACTTATTAGCCTCTCTCTTACCAAACACATATATTAACCGTAATTTATTAGAAGGACAAACCTTAGAAACCATTTGAACAACCCTACCCGCTATTACACTATTTGTTATTGCCCTTCCATCTTTACGACTCCTATACTTACTAGACGAAATTCATCAACCAGCAATCACCGTTAAAACAATTGGGCATCAATGATACTGAAGTTATGAATATTCTGACTTCTCCTTAACAGAATTTGATTCTTATATAATTCCTATCAATGAAATAAATCCTAATTCATTTCGTCTACTAGATGTAGACAATCGCATTGTATTACCTATTAACATTGATATTCGTATCTTAATTACCGCTGCCGATGTTCTTCACTCATGAGCTATACCCGCCTTTGGTATTAAAGCAGATGCTACTCCAGGGCGTTTAAATCAAGTAGCAGCCAATATTACACGTACATGCTTATTCTTTGGTCAGTGTTCAGAAATCTGTGCTGCAAATCACTGTTTTATGCCAATTGTTGTTGAAGTCTGCCCTCATTCAGTATTTATTAACTGAATAACAAAAATAATACAAGAACTTTCATTGGATGGCTGAAAGTAAGCAATGGTCTCTTAAACCAAAAGATAGTAAAATAACAATTACTTCCAATGGAAAAATTAGTTAAATTATAACGTAAGCATGTTAAGCTTAAATTACTACTCAATAGTATTTTTCTATTCCACAAATATCTCCCCTAAAATGATTCATATTATTTATTATATTTTCTCTATGCTACCTTCTATTTGCATCTATTATATATTTTAATTCAAATACGCCTCATCCTACTTTAGATAATACTAATATTAAAAAACAACTATAAATTGAAAGTGATAACAAACCTTTTTTCAACCTTTGATCCCTCTACGTCAATTATAAATATATCATTTAACTGACTTAGAACAGTAATTGGACTTCTAATTATTCCAATTCCATTCTGATTTTTACCGGGAGGACCAAACATTTTATGAAATAAAATTACCCTAACTCTTCATAAGGAATTCAAAACTATTCTTGGCCCTACTAGACATCAAGGAAGAAACTTCCTATTTATTTCCTTATTCTCCTTCATCTTGTTTAATAATTTTATAGGTCTATTCCCTTATGTATTTACCAGCTCTAGTCACTTAACCTTTACATTAACTCTCGCTCTTCCCCTTTGAATAAGTTTCATAATCTATGGCTGAATTAATCACACTCAACATATATTTGCCCATCTCGTTCCTTCTGGAACTCCGGCCCCTCTCATACCATTCATAGTGTGCATTGAAATAATTAGTAACATTATTCGGCCTGGAACCCTAGCTGTTCGATTAATAGCAAACATAATTGCAGATCATCTCCTCTTAACCTTATTAGGCAATACAGACCCTTCCTTATCCCTCACCATACTTCCATTACTAATAATTGGACAAATTACTCTCCTAATATTAGAAGCTGCTGTCGCAGTAATTCAATCATACGTATTTGCAGTCCTAGTCACACTCTATTCAAGAGAAGTTACTTATGTCAGCACCACAAAATCATCCCTACCATCTTGTTGATCAAAGCCCTTGGCCACTTACTGGGGCTCTAGGAGCCTTAATTACAACCACAGGTCTCACTAAATATTTCCACCAATATGATCCTTCTCTATTCTTCCTACGTATACTAATTACATTACTAACTATAATTCAATAATGACGAGATGTAACTCGAGAAGGAACATATCAAGGATTACACACTATACAAGTTACATTAGGCCTTCGGTGAGGTATAATTTTATTTATTATTTCTGAAGTATTCTTTTTTATTTCATTTTTCTGGGCCTTCTTCCATAGTAGACTAGCACCAACAGTAGAAATTGGATCTTTCTGACCTCCAGCAGGAATTATACCATTCAATCCAATACACATCCCCCTTCTCAATACTGCAATTCTACTGGCCTCAGGAGTCACTGTAACATGAGCTCATCACAGATTAATAGAAGGCAATCACACTCAAGCCACACAAGGCCTACTACTTACAATCCTCCTAGGTCTATATTTTACTGCCCTAGAGACATACGAATATTATGAAGCCCCATTCACCATCGCAGATGCTTTTTTGCGGTTCAACATTCTTTATAGCAAAAGGCTTTCATGGTCTTCACGTTATTATTAGTTCCACATTCCTAGCCACTTGTTTATTACGTCACCTTTTATCACATTTTTCCCTTAGCCACCATTTTGGGTTTGAAGCCGCTGCTTGATATTGACACTTTGTATATGTAGTACGATTATTCCTTTATATTTCTATTTATTGACGAGGAGGCTAGCCTATTTAATATATATAGTATATTTGACTTCCAATCAAAAGGATCACTTAAATGAAATAGGCTATTAATACAGTTTTAACAACTGGTCTATTAACTATTATTATTTGCTTAATCGTTTTAGCTATTTCAACTCTTCTTTCCAAGAAAGTTAATAATGACCGAGAAAAAAATTCCCCCTTTGAGTGTGGGTTCGATCCTAAATCGTCGGCCCGAATCCCCTTTTCCCTACGATTCTTCGTTATTGCAGTAATTTTCCTCATCTACGATGTAGAAATTGCGCTTCTACTCCCAATAACAATCACTATTAACAACACTAATATACTATCCTGATCTCTCGTCAGACTAACATTCTTCTAATAGGTCTCCTAATAGGTCTTTATCATAATTCTCCTAATAGGTCTTTATCATGAATGAAATCAAGGATCCTTAACATGAGCCGACTAAACAATAAAATGGGATAATTGTTAAATATAATATTTGGGTTGCATCCAAAAGGTGTTGTTGTCAACTTATCTCATAAGCAGGAAGCAAACAACCACACTCAGTTTCGACCTGAGCCTCTGGTATCTTGGCCCCTGCTTGTTAGTTGAAGCCAAAAAGAGGCATTTCACTGTTAATGATACTATTGAGATTCTTATGCCCCAACTAAGGAGATGTGAATATTCAAGAAGAAGCTGCTAACTTCTATCTTTAGCGGATTAGACCGTTAACATCTCTTAATATAAAATAACTGACCCTCTTAGTATAAATATTACATTACCTTTTCAAGGTAAAAAGAGAGTGCTCTTCTCAGGGAGTATAACGTCTTCTAAAGTATCTTCAATACTATGCTCTCAGTATAAGCTACCTAAATACACAGATATAAAGAAACAAAGGAAAATTGTAAAAATTAAAAAAAATAATAAATACATTTTAAATAAATTGTCCTGTGATTGCTGGATTAATATTGAACCATCCTTAAAACTATTATACATGCCATGAGCACCAAGACATTCTCTTCACCCTTGATCAATATTATTATAATATAGTGCCCCTACATATAAAGGTAATTTAATAATACAATTTGTTGATGAATAAGGTAAAAATCATATACCTCTTATTATTGTAGAGTTAAAGTAAAACTTCACACACATTAAAGACTGCCCAATAGAATAACTTGATAATAAAATACCAACCCACAAACCTACCGCACTTACAGGCAGAGCACCTATTTTTAGGTGTAAAGGTAAAACAACACAATTATAAGTAGGAAAAATCAATCAACTCAATATTGCACCTCCTAAAATTGCCGTCACTACTACTCCTAATATTCCCTTACATATAATCCAACCTTCATTATCACTAACGGAATGAATATTAGTGCCTCCAAAGCCCTTGCCTGTCAAATAAAATCTTAAACGTACTGAATAACATACAGTTAGGCCTGTAGAAGAAAAACAATAAGAAAAAGCTAACTACATTAATTAAAGACAAGGAAGAATTTTCCAAAATTAAGTCCTTAGAATAAAATCCAACTAAAAATGGTATTCCACATAAAGCCAAGTTAGCTACATTTAAACAAGACAAAGTAAGAGGTATTTGATTTACAAGCGCTCCTATTCTACGAATATCTTGTGTGTCCCCCACACCATGAATAATTGCCCCTGCACACAAAAAAAGTAATGCCTTAAATAAAGCACGTGTTAGTAGGTGAAAAAAAAGCTAATACAGAGAACCCTATAGACAAAATTATTATTATAAGGCCAAGCTGGTTTAAAGTAGATAGGGCAATAATCTTCTTTAAATCATATTCATTATTAGCACCAATACCAGGCATAAATATTGTCAAACCTGACAATAAAAGTAACACATCCCCTGTATAAACACTTAATAAAACGTCTCTAAAACGAATTAGCAAGTAAACTCCAGCAGTCACAAGTGTAGAAGAATGAATTAATGCTGATATTAGTGTAGTGGCAGCCATTGCTGCTGGCAATCATGCGGAAAAAGAAAAGTGTGCACTTTTTGTTATTGCTGGTAAAATAATCAAACTAGAAATGATTACTATCTCGTTATTATTTAAAACTCTATGCAAATAAAAAACATAATTTCAACTTCCATAATTCAATATTCAAGCAATGGCCAATGAAATTGCTACGTCTCCAATACGATTAGAAATGGCGGTTAACATGCCAGCATTATAAGACCGCACATTTTCATTGTAAATAACTAAACAATATAATACTAATCCTAATCCGTCCCACCCAAGGAGGATTCTAATAAAATTAGGGGAAACAATCAACAAAACTATTGAAAGAACAAATATTAATACAAGTATAAAAAACCGATTAAAATATCGTTCTGATCCTATATATTGTTCACTGTAATAAATTACTATTCTAGAAATATAAAGCACGAATCTTATAAATATAAACGATATTCAATCAAATAGAAGAGTTATAATAATTTTATTTCTATTAAAAGAAATAACTTCTCACTCAATAAATACACTATATCTACTAATTAAAAAATTCAAGCCTATTATAAATAAAAAACACTTATTCTATTTAAAAAGGCAAATCTAGTCACACAAATTGAAAAAGGTCAAACCATGGCTTAAGGGCGATTAAACCTTCCTTAGTTCCACAAACTAAAATTTTATTCTAAACTACTCAAGCAACTACAATCATAGAAATCTCGGTCCCGCAAAAAAGATTAATAAATTTAAAGGCAATCAGTGCAATACTAATAATAAATATTCTCGCACATTTCCCCCTCAACAAGAATATAAATTAGAATAAGGTATTCCATGTTGGGTATATGAATATAAATATAATCTATAAGCAGCTATAAAAAACGAAAATAAAGCTAAACCTAATATACCCAACCAAGATCAACCAACTATTCTATTTAACAGACTAATTTCTTCTAATAAATTTAATGTTGGTGGTGCAGCTATATTAGCAATTCTTAGTAAAAATCATCACAGCCCTAAGCTCAGCATAAAAGATAATATTACTCGATTAATTAACAATCTTCGACTTCCTAAACGTTCATAAAAAATATTTGCAAAGCAAAATAATCTTGAAGAACCTAGGCCGTGAGCAATTATTAATGTAAGAGCACCTCTAAATCCTCATAATTCCATCGTTATTAGCCCCATCAACACTAAGCCTATATGAGCAACAGAAGAGTAAGCAATTAAAGACTTTACATCAACTTGTCGTAAGCGTACTAATCTAACCGATCAAATACCTACAACTCTAATACCGAATCAAATTCAATTTATATTTACAGCTACATTTTCTTTAAAATATATAATACGTAGTAGTCCATACCCTCCTAACTTCAATATAACTCCCGCCAAAATTATTGAACCACTTACAAGCGCTTCAACGTGTGCCTTAGGTAATCAAAGATGAACTAAAAACATAGGCATTTTAATTTAAAAAGCAACAACTAAAGCAAAATATCACATATAATATGTAATTCCTAAATCTATTACACTTCTCATATTAACCATCAATAAGCTGCCCTTAACATACTCCAAATAAAAAATACCAATCAAAAGCGGCAATGAAGCAAACACCTGCCTGCACTCCTTCGTGCTGATACCCTCAAACTAAAATTAAAGACAGTGTAGGAATTAATGAACCTTCAAAAAAAATATAAACAATCTAGAAGAAGAAAATCTCAAGTAGAGTAATACAAGTAATAATAAAACTAAACTAATAAAACTCGTATTATAAAACAAACTTCTCAACACACCTTCTCTAGCCATAATTATAAGAATAACAATTCAAATACTCAACAAAATCAATGAATATCTCAAACTACCTCTCCATAAATAATAACCCACCTCCCAAGGAATTAGCCTATACTATTTCTTATTATCTATTATATAAAAGAGAACGCACAAATCCTTTGTTAGCTCATCACGCTAATACGGCTGAACCAATTTCTTTCATTTTTGCAGGGTTATTAGGATTTGGACCCTAGATGGTTTTTATCATATCACTTTAATTTTTAATTACCAGTGTCTTGAGATAATTGACCATTCAAGTGTCCATAACGTACAAATCACTTTGTTAGTTCATCATAGGTATAAAAATAAACGTATTTATATGCAACCCGCATGACCGTGTCACTCGGCGGGTTAACATAAATGACAGGCGTTTTAATGTTAACATTTACTGCAATTTGAAAGCGAAAAAGTAAAAATTATCTAAGTAACAAAGTTTATTGCGTTCCGGGGTGACCGCAGCGAAGCGGGTCACTCGGCGGGTTAACATAAATGACAGGCGCTATAATGTTAACATTTACTGCAATTTGAAAGCGAAAAAGTAAAAATTATCTAAGTAACAAAGTTTATTGCGTTCCGGGGTGACCGCAGCGAAGCGGGGTGAACGCTGCTAGTCAATTATAAAAGAGAACGTACAAAACCTTTGTTCCCTCATCACGCTAATACGGCTGAACCAATTTCTTTTATTTTTGGGGGGTTATTAGGATTTGGACCCTAGATGGTTTTTATCATATCACTTTAATTTTTAATTACCAGTGTCTTGAGATAATTGACCATTCAAGTGTCCATACGTACAAATCCTTTGTTATTAGTTCATCATAGGTATAAAAATAAACGTATTTATATGCAACCCGCATGACCGTGTCACTCGGCGGGTTAACATAAATGACAGGCGTTTTAATGTTAACATTTACTGCAGTTTGAAAGCGAAAAAGTAAAAATTATCTAAGTAACAAAGTTTATTGCGTTCCGGGGTGACCGCAGCGAAGCGGGTCACTCGGCGGGTTAACATAAATGACAGGCGCTATAATGTTAACATTTACTGCAATTTGAAAGCGAAAAAGTAAAAATTATCTAAGTAACAAAGTTTATTGCGTTCCGGGGTGACCGCAGCGAAGCGGGGTGAACGCTGCTAGTTATCAATAAAAAACAAACTCTAATAAGACAAAACTGAACAACTCTCCATAATTTAAAGTTAAAACCTAAAGGTATTAATACAACATAAATATTAAATATTTTAACATCGTAATACAACTAAAAAATTCAAGTAATCACCTCCGTGCGTTCGAACAATAGACACTAAAATTGACAAGTCTAAGCTACCCTCGCAAACACTAAACGTTAAAAATAACAAACAAAAATAATTTTCAACATACAAACTACCTAAGGATTAAGATAGAAGTAAAAAACTTATCAACACAATAAATTCAAGTCTTAATAAAACCATCAGTAAATGCTTACGCTGAATAACAAAACAAGCTATTCCTAAAATAACTAGAAAACAAGAAAACAAAACAAATAATATTTTCATAAGCTTTTATAGTTTAATTAAAACGTTGGTCTTGTAAACCATTAATGAATAATATTCTAAAAGCATCAAGAGAAAGTATGAACTTATCTTTAGTCCCCAAAACTAATATTTTTAATAAACTACCTCTTGAAATTAAAATAATCTGAATATTACTTATAATTTTAGTAGTTTTAAGATTCATTCTAATTCAAATATCCCACCCCTTATCAATAGGACCAATACTTATTGTCAACGATATTACTACCTGTTTAACTATTTCAACTATAAGAAAATCGCCATGATTTTCTTATATTCTCTTCTTAGTTTTCCTAGGAGGTATATTAGTTTTATTTATTTATGTTACAAGACAAGGATCAAATGAAATATTCACTTTAACATCTAACCTTTTCTTACTAACTTTCCTCGTTCCACTCCTCTTAATTTTCATAATAATTACTGACCCCCTTCTACCCCCGAACATAATTTCACTGCCAGATCCTCATCAATATGTAAGTAACTACCAAGAAATCCCCGGTATAAAATTTTATAAAACATCCATCTTAATAAATACTATTATATTAGCGACATACTTATTTATTACATTAAGTACAGTGGTAAAAATTACTTCATTATACCAAGGTACTCTTCGACCTTCCAAGACATATGTCAACGCCAATTCGCTTACATCATCCCCTTTTTAAAATTGCTAATAATGCTTAGTAGATCTTCCAGCACCTATTAACATCTCATATTGATGAAACTTTGGTTCTCTCCTTGGCTTATGTTTAATTATTCAAATTGCTACGGGCCTATTCTTAGCAATACATTATGTATAAAGTATTGAATTAGCCTTCAACAGAGTAATTCACATCTGCCGAGATGTAAATTTTGGGTGACTTCTACGTACTCTACACGCTAACGGGGCATCCTTCTTCTTCATTTGTCTTTACTTACACGTCGGCCGAGGAATATACTACGCCTCTTATCTTATCTCTACACTTGAAGAGTAGGGGTTGCTATTCTACTTCTAGTAATAGCAACTGCCTTCGTAGGTTACGTTCTACCTTGAGGTCAAATATCTTTCTGAGGCGCAACAGTCATTACAAATCTATTATCAGCTATCCCCTACCTAGGAACAATATTGTTACAATGAATTTGAGGGGGATTCGCCATAGATAATGCTACTTTAAACCGATTCTTTGCCTTCCATTTTCTCTTACCTTTCATTGTGTCAGCTATATCAATAGCACATCTCTTATTCCTCCACCAAACAGGATCTAACAACCCCCTTGGTCTTAATAGAAATCAAGATAAGATTCCTTTCCACCCTTGTTTCTCAACTAAGGACACTATTGGATTCCTAACAATAATAACAGCCCTAATATTACTTACTCTCTGAAATCCTTATATGTTAGGAGACCCTGAAAATTTCACTCCAGCAAATCATCTAGTTACCCCACTGCACATTCAACCAGAATGATACTTCTTGTTTGCTTATGCTATTCTTCGTTCTACTCATAATAAACTTGGGGGGTTATTGCCTTAGTAATATCAATCCTCATTTTAATATAAATAATTATACCATTTACTCATACTAGAAAAATACGAAGTCTACAATTCTACCCTATTAATCAAATTATATTCTGAATTATAGTTAGCAAAGTAATCCCTTTAACTTGAATTGGGGCCCGACCAGTCGAAAACCCTTACATTTTAACAGGCCAAATTCTTACGGTTATCTACTCTGCTTATTTCTTATTTTTACCATATCTCTCCTCCTTATGAGACTTCCTACTAAATAAGACTTAGTTCTTTGGCTGAGAATAAGCATATGTTTTGAAAACATACAACAGAGCAAAGCTCTAAGAACTTATTCTCAATTTAATACACTTAAATTAAAAGAGAAATAAAAAGAAGCTTTATGTCCTCTAAAAATAAAAGATAATTAAAAGATAAAGGTAAAAAGCACTTTCAAGCAAGATATATCAATTTATCATACCGAAACCGCGGCAAGATCCCTCGTACTCACATAAACCCAAAACATACAAATACTACCTTACAAAAAAACAGAAAAAATATGTTCTAAAAACAAAATATTAAACAAAGCTCTTATAAACAAAATACTAGCATACTCAGCCATAAAAATAAGAGCAAATCCTCTTGCTCTATACTCAATATTAAATCGAGAAACATGTTCTGATTCACGTTCTGCAAAAATCAAAAGGAGTGCGATTAGTTTCTGCTAAACAAGAAGCGAATCAAACCAACGCTAAAGGAAACGTAATTCATAAAAACCATAATTCTTCCTGGTAATAATAAAAATTCAACAATCTATATCTCTCAGCTAAAAATACAAAAGTCAACAAAATTAAAGCCAAACTAACCTCATAATAAATAGTTTGTGCTACTGCTCGAAGGCTTCCTAACAAAGAATATGAAGAATTAGAAGATCAGCCAGCAATTATTACAGTATACATTTATCATTTTGTATCCGCTTTATCGACTGTTAGGATTTGATTTTAAAGTCAAACATGTTCCTAGTGCGTTATACACTCCTCCAGATTTTATTTCAAGGTCCATGACACGCAGATGTTTGAGCTAATTGAATTCGAACATACTGGGAAAGATCAGGTAAGAAATATGTGTAAAATTAACTTGTGGTTAATGCCATTTGGGTCTCAGGCTGTACTTACTCACCAGTGAAGAATGAAGAATTGATGGAAGTTATTAAACATTTAGACAATAATATAAACGTAGATGGTTATAAACTTGTTAAGGAAATATTATGCAAGAAAACGAAAGTGATTAATAATCCCTATAAAATTTGCATACTTAAGAGTTTGGTAACATCTATAATTAATTATTATCATAATATATTATCAGGGGTTTCATGCGAGAACTCAGGAAAGTATCTAAAAATTCTTTGCCAGGTACACGTGGAATGGAATAGTAATGGAAATTAAAAATTGTTTCTAGGTGCAAGGATTGCCAGTTAAATAAAAGTTATAATTGTCTATGGGAAAACTTATTTTTCAATATGAGAAATTTACGGACGCCCTATGGTATACTGATGTATGTGGGCCATTGTTTATGTAAATGTTTGGAAAATAACGTCTCATTGTTGTAGATTTTTGCACTAAATTTATGTGGATAAAGCCTTTTAAAACTCTAAATGCAAAAAGGAATATGATATAAGCTGTATAATATTAAGTGTCAATTTAGGTTTCCTCACTGTGTCCCTCATGATAATTGGAATATCTTTGCTTCTTCATTATTTAAAGATGTTCTGCACGGACAGGGTTTAATGAATGCGTATATCGGCATCACACAGCTTCAAAGGCATGGCAACGTTACTAGCGGGTTTTGAAGGAATATCTGGAAATGTATTTTCTGAATAAAGAAACTGAGATGAAACTCGGCAAAACATACTGAATCAAAATGTTCATCTATGGAGATTGAGTATAATTATAATGTATGCGATCTCCTTGGTGTAAAATGACAAATTGGTAATTATGAAGTTAGACAAAGAGACAAAAATTTATGGGAAACAGCTATAGAGAATTTGAAAAAAGCTTGGGATCTGAAGAAGAGAGAATATGATAGGAGAAGATCTTCTGTAACATACCAAATCAATGATAAGAAGTTAATAAAGTCTTAATTTAAATCTAGTCTAGCAGATAAGATAACAAAATGGTTGTGTCCTGGTTGGCTTGGACCATATCAGATTTTTAGATTTTTCACTAGAAATACGTTACAACTTAGATCAATTTCGACTCCAAATGTAGTTAGAAAAGTACATGTTTCAATGACAATAATTTATCATGGAACTAGACTAACTATAAATAATTATCATTAATGATTAAATCAGCTGTAGTTCGTTTATAGGTAAAATCCTAAATTAGTCAAATTTAAAGAATGATATATTTATTTACAACTTAGTCAACACCAATTTTTATGTTGTTTTATGTATGTTTTTTTAATATACCTTTTGTATTCCAGGCCTGAAGTGCGTGTCGTGTGACGGTAAGTCCTTACCTCTAGGTCCTTCTTGTATTCAAATTAGGATTGTAACCTGTTTGCTGTACGTAAGATATGTAATTCCTCTAATTTATTCGTTCTGATGTTATAAAGAAACTACAAGAACTGACACAATGTAAGTCGTTGCTTTCATTTTTATTTTTAGATTCTGTTATTACTTCAGGAGAAAAAATAATAATGTTGGTATAAACCTATTGCACAATTGCAAATCATTGTATTTAATACAAAATTAGTTGCTTATATCGGTTTAATTGTGCACTAACTATATACTGATTATTCCCTATTATGATTATTGGATCTCAGCAGTGATGACGTGTTATTTTTACTCTGTTTTTATTAAACAAGCACTTTACAACATCTGTGAAGACAGTTACAATCAAGATTCCAACTCGTATAGCATACTTATGAGGCCCTATTAGTGGATTCGAAGTGAATCAAATTGGATGTAATATTAGATTATATGACTAACAAAAGGAAGATTGAAATCATTTCAAGGTAAACGGACTTTTACGATTTAAAAAAACTATAAAATATTTTGTAATATCAAAATTTGATAAGAAAAGAATATTTAGATCTGCTGTTCACTATTGCTATCTGCAAATATGGGCACTGCAAATGCCTAAAGTGCTAGGAATAGAGAATCACACAGCTTTGATTACTTTTATCAACAAACTTAAAGCTGAATATAGCATTTCTGCAGGCAATTTTATACAGAGCTACACAATTGATGTGGCTTTATCAATGAGTGTCAAACTAGCTCATAAGCTCTGTAACTGTCTCCAAGAGCCACAAGACACTCTTGGGCTAGTGTTTCAAACAATTGTGGACCAACACATCAACAAAACATTCATGTAGAGTCAACCAAAAGTGCTAGAATGACGAAAGAACAAATAACATATTTTCTATCTATCACCTTAATAAACATGTACTTTATGATACGAAAAGCCGATTTTTTAAACCCTTTTCAGGCCATAAAATTCATACTGTGTTTGATGATAGTTATCCAAATAAGTATGTAACACTCAAGATATTGTCACTAAAATCTACATAATATTTCCAACCCCTTTATGTGTACTTCTTTAGGCTATATGAGTACTACGTGAGAAGAATCGTTGATTTTGTAAGACTATGACATGAAACGCCACAAGTAGAGTTATAAGATCGTCACTTTATCATCAGACTTCAATCTGAGCTATACAATGAATATTGTGTAAGTATAAACCAATTTTACAATATGTTTGGCGAAAGAAATGTTATGGTCTTGACATCAGTAAGTAGTAAATAGTTAGGAAAAGTAAATATTGTGGCGTTTGATATTAGAGTTCATAAATATGAAAGTGCTATTGAATGTAAAGAAATAACTTTAGTCAGATAAGCAATTTGTTTTTCTTTTTCAATTTGTTTTGACTATTTCATTCAAATTCCTCTCCTGCACTTTGAGGGCTGAATAGGAGGGCAAAATTATTAAGTCAGTGAAAAGTGTTTTAGTTGTTTTTGTTGTTGTTCAGATAGTGTAATTATTTTAAGCAGAGGGAAATATAACAATCCCTAATGACATTGCAATATGAGTGTTTCTAGTTATATCTATATTTTCTTTCTTCGCGTTCTCAAAGTTCATGTCTTAAACATTGCATACGTGATAATTCAAATGCCTCTCATAGTAAGGTGTGTACGTTTACACTGTATTGGAGTGAGTGATTTATATTCCTAGCACATTTGTTTGAAGTTCTGTGCGTTTGAGGTGACTTACATTGAAATTTACGTTAATTGTAACTCTATCAGCAAGAAAATGAACTGTTTCTTTGCAATTAAAATATTTAAAAAGTTTTCTCCAGATAGCATGAGATTGTCTGCAGTATATGCCTGCATTTTTGCCTTTTTCCAATTTTTCATTGTTATTTCACTACATACATGTTGATCTTAACATTTCTAGTTCGTCAATAGTTCTGATTATAATATCTTTATCCTCAGAGTATATTTACATAGAACGAGAAACTTTAAAAACAGATTTTACATAGTGGAAATATATCAAAGTGAATAATCATATTGCTGTTATAACTACATCATACTTTGTAGTCTTATGGTTTATACTATTTGAAAGTTGGAAGTGAGACAAATAAATAAAATTTTCCTAATGTGTTTAACACAAGTTTAACTCGTGGTTGAAAACTGTTTTTTTTTTACCTCTAATGAATACCCTTTGGTTTTGACAATATACATACTAATATTGCAACACGGAAAAATTGAGATGTGCCTCAACCAATTTACGATTAGACGATCTTGATTGAAGACAAGAATCGTTAACATTGTTCACCAGATTTTACGATATTGCATTTCACCTTACATGCGGAATCGCCATTTTTCCAATCCATAAATACATGCTTCGTTTCAGCCGTGCAGTGGTATGCCCACAACTTGTCATGGGTAACAACTTCCAGAAAAAGAATGCCCTTCTTAAGTTACGTGTTACTTGTCCAAGCATGTCATCATTCACTTTCCTCATGAATCTTTCTGGGGTCGTTTATCACTAGGCTTCTGATAGGTATGCATTTTGCATGCTACAAATGAGTTTCTATTTATAGTATTTTAGCTGATATGATTTATTTTACTGCATCTTTTATGTTTATTCTATAGTTCCTGCTTCAAAAGAAGACCACAATCTGTAAGTTAACATGACAATATGGCTAATTCTTCGCTGATTTCTCTAATCAAATTCCACGTACTGGGAAGGAAATTCTATTTCTATACTTATTTTCTATCTGGTTCAGTGATTTTATACCTGTTATAAAATGTTATATACATTTTCCTTGCAATAGAATGCACTTCAAATAGGGGTCATCTTTGTCTATTGACAAGATCCTGCACCAGTTTTGAAGGGGTAAGTAAACTAGTTATGTGCTATGTCTCTCAGATTACAATTCGACATGTTGAGAGACAAGAGATCGTGTTTCACTGCATTAAAGGTGAATGTTAAAGAACTTGAAGACTAATATAGATCAATCAATGTTGTTTTGTAAGTTCCAAGTAACTCAACGTCTAATGGCTTCAAAGCATGTAAAAACAGGGGATTGAAAATTAAAAACAAGAAACAGCAGACTTAATTAAAATATCAATTAACAATCAGGACCTCAATGATCTAAGTTCAGAAAAGAGGTGTCGGGCTATGGTGTCAGCAGATATTCCACTGTCAAAACTAAAATATAAGGAATTTGCAGAATGTTTAGGAAAATTTACTAAAGAACCATTACCGGACGAATCTACCCTAAGAAACAATTAGATCCCGGTGTTATACAGTAAAACTTTGAGTTGGTTAAGAAAGAAAGCAAGGAGCAATAGTATCTGCTTTTTTTCGATGAAACCACTGATTCTCAGCAGAGGTGTGCGGCAAATTTTGTGTTTGGTATATTCGGTGTTAAAGGAGAAGGGGAATACTTATTTACTTGTATTGCGTGTTCTGGAAAGTGTTAAAAATTCAAGCATTGCAGTTTTTCAATGACCCTTTAATTTTTTTGGTCTTCGGGTATTGCCGAATATCGTGTGTTAGTGGTATGTGCTTATGCATGCTTTTGCATGAAAAAGTCTGTAATAGACCTTCAGGTTTCATAACCAAAGTGATCAATGTAACCTATGTCAATGCACAGGTTTCATTATATTCCGTACACTTTATCCAAAAGTACGTAGTGTGGTTTCTTCTAAACGTGTTTGTTTTGTGGGAAACCTCCCAGATGTCAAGTTAAATCTAAGAAACTTGATAGAAATATTTATACTACCTCGGTAGCTTACTACGCAGGTAATATTGAAATTGTAACGTTGTCAAAGAATTTAATGCAAACGACGAAATTTGCATCAAAGAAGCGCAAATTGCTGTTGGTGCTTATTGCATTAGAATCCATTTTATCCATCTTAATTTTATGTGCATTTCAGGTACAATTGAAAACATTGAACCAAAGGGATTGTCTTTGAACGAGAGTCTAGCAGAGGTGAAGCGAGTCGAATAACTTTTAGCACGCGTTGGAAGAACAGATATATCAGCGAAGTTAGAGTGCGTGTTTTCAAAGAACTCCTGATAAAATTTTCTACAATCAATTCATTGAAATCATGGAATCAGGATAAGCAATGTGACTGTTCGATGTTATACAATTATAACATGAAGCTATTGTGTGAAGTGGAAAGAGTGTTTTCGAATATAAAAATATTCGTCAAGATAATAGATATAAGTTCAATTTTGAAAATTTGAAACAGTACATTATTATCAAGTGCAACAGTAGGCAGTAGCCCTCCCTATTAATCCCTCATTCCCGTGAAATATGCTGCTAGTAAAACGAAGTGATAGATGTAACAGAAAACTATAGCTGTAAAATGAAAAACTCGTAGCGAAATAATTTTTCTTAAAGGTTTACGTACCATAAGGTAAGAAAAACCTGAAACTTTAAATTATACATTTTAATAAACCCCTTGCATTGGAGGTGTCATTCATTTACTGTTAAAAGACTGCCTAGACCATTATATAGGGCAGAGTTATTGTGCACGCTCTAGGAAAGCATTTATATTACTCAGAACACAATTGCATTGTAAAATATTTGCACTGAAAAAGTGAGATTTTGATGTTCTGATAAAAATTTATGCTGCTTCTGGTCAGCAAGACTGACCACAGATCAGAGACAAGGTTTTTTCTTTTTAATTTCTCCGATTTCGAAGTTGCCAATTGTTAATCGTCAAAACAAATACATTTGTAGCATTATTGAACGCTCTCTTAGGTCTGCCATCTACTGAGAATTTTTTTTTTTGTCTTCTGTGAGTCTGATGTTGTTACCTAAGGAGAAATAGTAGAAATAGCTCATTCCTTGCATCCACTAAAAATTTTATCTTCACCGAGGTTAATGCGATCCTTAATAAAGGTTTAGTTTTCATGATATCCTCATAGTCACTGGTACTTTCAACGAAGTATTCTATGATATCCACATTCTGTCACTGGAACGCAACGGGTCAAGAATAATGAAACAAAGTGTTCTTAAAACACGTTATCCAAAGCCATTTCTGTTATATCTTTTACATTTTAGTATTATACTTTTAGTTTCAAAGAATACGTTTAGGAAAATTTAAGCGTGTGTTTGAGATGCATATTAGTAGGTTGTTAGATAGTTTTCGCCACTCATAAATATTCATAAGTGGCGATAATATTTTGATATTGTAAGAGTTCTTAATGCTATATAATAGTTGTATTCACCGGTGGTCGACAGTTTGAATAATTGATACACTTTCCCCCGCATATTAATGATCTTCTAAAAGACACAAAAGAACTAAGATAATATATGAATTTCTAAGCTTACTCTCTTGTATATGGGAAAATAGTGTCACGTATAATAAATTATTTCCGCTTGAAGAAATGCTAATTTGCCAAGGAGAATATAAAAAAGGCCTTTAGAAATGAAATATGCAAATCACAAACGTATAACAAGGTATTATATTGTTTGTTTCATTTATATGCTTGACATGTAACATGGCAGCGGATGTTGTGCGTTGCAGAATATTTTGGAATTTTGGTCGCTGGAATGGTGGAAATATTCTGGAAGTTTCCAAGTGGCTCTCAAGGGTATGAGAGTTATATAAATACCGATTCATTTGCATGATGTGTACAGCGTATAAATAATGTATATTGAAGGTTTAGTTTAGTTCGCGATTTCTTTGGAAACAATAAAAAAAACTTATTTGAACTGGATTGATTTCTCAGGGACGAAATAAGAGAATCTTGAGAAAACCGCTTGGCGGGCTAAGATCGTACCACGGACCCGCTTGGCGGGCTAAAATAGAACCACAAAAACTCTTATCCACGAAGTGAAATTTTTCGAGTCGCTACTCGCCACATTTCACGAGTTTGGTAGATACGAGTTTTTGTGGTTCCATCTTAGCCAAGCGGTTATTATCCTTAACACACGGCATGTAAGCAAATTTCTCAGGATTCTCTCATTTCCTCCCTGAGAAATCAATTCACCTCAAGTAAGATTTTTTATTGTTTCCAAAGAAATCGCGAACTAAACTAAACCTTCAATATGCATTATTTAATGATAATTATAAGGTATGTTCATGGCTTCGTGATGATTCTATTGCAAGAGGGGAAAAAGAACTAATTAAAAATTCTTTATATACAACTGAAATTAATTCAATATTTTGAAAGAATGAATATAGCTGTTCCAAAAATTGAATTTTATTTTGACAGTCACATATTATTAAACGCTTCCAGGGACATGAGTTTACTAATAAGTACATGAAAGTTCGCCAAACCGTAATCCTGCAAATTATGTATGCGTTAAGTATCAAATAATATTCTTCGGCAAAGTGGATAGCAATCTTTAAACAGATTAAATCTAGTCTAACCAAATGGAGTGTCAGAAAAAAATTAACAAAGATACAGGTCTTTATCAGTTTAATGGAAACACCTGGACGTCAAAGCACATCAGATGTCAAGGTTTAAATCGGTTAGTCGGTAAACATGTCCCTCGGGCTCTTGTGGTTGGTGTGTATTAGTATAATTCCTGTGCTATGAGAAAAGCAGTTAACCGAGAGTATGCAAGCTAAAATAGGTAAATTTTATTTTCAAAGAAGCAAATGTGTTGAAGGTTATGATTCACATCAAACCACATCAATGAAGAAAAAAGAATGGTCGGAAGAAAACCATCCGTAAAAGGTTCTGCTAAGCATTTAAAGCGAATTGTCACTAATTCCAGCATGCACTTGGGGTGAAAGTATATGAAATCAGCTCTCCGTTACCTCCTACACTCTCTCATCAATTGTGTGTTACATGACATGAATATAGGAATTTAGTTTACAATGAGGAAACACATAATAATTAATCATCTGGCTTTAGCAAAGCTCCAACGTTGCTTTGGGCATACACAAAATTGGGCCACTGGTTGATAGAAATTCTATATTATAATCGGACGATTCATTGTTCCTCTTATTTCAGTCTTCTTTATTTATAGTAGACTCTCAAAAAAGAATACGATTCGCGTTGTCTCCGTCCAACCATAAAACATGGCATCAGCTCTGTGATGTTGTGGTATGCAATATCATGGATTTCAGTAAATACTGTACTAACCCTTACCGGTTGCGTCACTGCATATGGATATGTCCATTTTATGGGGATATTTCCATCTACTAATCCACATGTTGTTTTCAGGTAATGATGCCACATTCCACATTGATAACTATGTCTATTCACACAACCGGAGCTGTTATGATGCGATTCGAGGAACATCTGGATTCGAGGAACATCGCCCAATTCCTGGACTTGGACGTAATTAATAATCTGTGGGGCTAGTTTTGAAAAACACGAGTCCGATGTAATTTCCTCCTCAATCCTCTCTCGTAAAACTGAATAATGCACTCCGCATGGTATAGTATAATATTTCACTTTCTACCATTTACGACGTCTGTGGCTCCATTCCATATCGAATCAATGCAGCTGTGTGAGAAAACATGTATTCTAAACATTTTTTTTCTAGCTGGAAATAATACTAAATACTTTTTTCTTAACTTTTCTAGTACACTAAAGTGCAGAAATTGTCTTGTTACAGCAGTATATAAAGTAACTTTGCGTTAATTTAATTTAATAAAATATTTGGTTACTAAAGTTTTTTGTCAAACTAAATTCCAGAAACTTTTTTTGAAGCAGGACATTATACTACATATTGTTTTTAACTTTTCTGATTAACTTTTCTTTCCTTTAAAACTGTATTATGAATACTTCTAAATATTATGAATTGAAACATTTGCCTATATACATAATAAACTAACAAACAAACAAACTTTAAAGTAATACTCAGTTTTCAAACTAAATATCAAAGTAATCGTTCCAATTGAACTTGTAATCCATTTTTAAACATTTAATATAGTTAAAATATTAGTTCCCGCCGCTGAAGACTTACACATATCTGAATTGGTCAATTACGAAATAATATATTATGGTGCGTTCTTCAAACTGCTAACTAGATGTTTTATTAAATTGTAACCTATAATAATAGCCATCAAAAAAATGTAACTAGCCCAATACCTCACTGTGCCCGAAAACTGACAAGTACGGCATTATATCAGGTAATTGATCATAAAACACTCGTAGTCTTATAATACAGTTCTCTTGCAGTTACGATCAGTGGCGGCGATTGGACTTTAAAGGTGGGGGGCAAGACATGATCCGAATATTTCTATATAAATCTTAGTTCCCTTGTTGTTTCTAACACTTTGACGAAATGTTGCATAACTAATAGGATACTATTTTTTTCTGTTAAAATACCGTATATCGTATTTCATATTTTATTAACTAAATTGACGAGAGCAACGCAAGTAGGTACTAGCCCTTTGTACTCTTAAACAACAAAAATGTAACAAGAGATTTGATTCCTTGCTCATGAACATCCTAAAATTCAGTCTGGAAAATTGTGTGATCAGATTATTTAATAACAAATGCAAAACAAATAAATAGAAATAATAATATTAATCATAGTAAAGAATAATGAGGATTGTTTTGCAAATGTTATATTGATACTGTGGATAAATGAACAACTTAATTTTTAATTCCACACAGGTTATTACTCTTAGAAAATGAAAGACAGTAAATACTACAAGCATATACTACAACATTTAAAGAAATATTTGCCTCTGCAGCTTCCAGAAACATATTCGTTGTCATTAGGTGCAGTCTTCACCTTCTTGTAACACATCAAAACATAATACGAGGGTCATTTAACTCGAACTGGCAACACTGCTACGATTGGAGTGTCATGTGGGCAGGAGACAAATGACGAACATAGTGTGTTCCGTTGATGTGTACGAGTCAATTCAACGCTATTACGGTACCATATTACGATGTGTGTGGCTAGTAGACATTGTTAAAGTGATTGTTGTGTGAAATACCGCCGTAACGCAATGTTCACGCTTGCAGGACAGTGTGTGTTTATGAAATTCCAGATGGTACGAGGGCGAAATGCTAGGACGATTCACAGAGCATTAGTACAGGCCTATAGTGAAGATGCTCTACCGTATCGGATAGTGGCCAGATGGGTTGCAGCATTTCAGGCGGGACGACAGTCAACAGACAAAATGCACGGTGGAGGGCATATGCGAAGGCATACAACCAATCCAGTACAGACTCTGTTACGACGATGGGGTTAGGAGGTACTTGAGCACCCGCCATATTCCCCGGATATGAGTCTTTGAGACTCCACAAAAATGAAAGAATCTCTCAGGGGCAAACGTTTCAGAGACATTCCCAGCATTGTTCGTGCCTTATGGTGCACTGTCAACACCTTCTCACAAAGTGGGGCTTTTGATAGGTATTCAACGGTTACCAGACATCTGGCGAAGGGTTCAACAGGCTGGTGGAGATTACATCGAAGGACTGTATGCTTCTTGAGGTGAGTGATTCATTACATTCCATTTCACAACTATGTTGCCACTTTAAGTTAAATGACCCTCGTACTTAGCATCACTCCACACTCCAGTTATACAAAATAATCCTAAAACATAGAATTATGTTGAATTCACTAAATTTAATTGTATATGCTCTCGTACACCCCTAAACACAGCACTTAACTCGTATATTACACTGCAAAATAATGGAAAAGGTAGAAGTTGTTTCTTATTACTCTCCTTTTAATCAATAATCCTTAGTATTAGGAACAAAAGAAGATATTTTAGAAAGTGTCGATTTTTTTTTGCAATTAAAGCATAACTTGTGAAAGATTTTTTTTTCGAAATATTCTCTCAATTTGTTTCAAAGTGGCTGACTAATATATCGAGCCCTTGTAAGAAGTAGTGAAAACTATGCTGCAACTGTTGTGCTCCACGGGAAGACAATCAATACTTATTCATGCAAAGACAAGCATTATATGGCACCATTTTTTTTCTATGGACCAGTAATACACACAAAAATTTACATTTCCAAATGAAACTATATACATTAATGGGCTACTTCAAAAAAGTGGGGGGCAACTGCCCCCCTTTGCCCCCCCCAAAACGCCGCCCATGGTTACGATAATATAAAAGAAATGCTATATACTATGATAATTAATCTTCCATAATAGTTCATATACCCAGCAACTGCATTGGAGTTGTCCCTATTCTGTTTCCTATATTACCGTGAATATACCGTACTCTATAAAACTGTTATATAAAACCAAATTAAAATATCAATCCAAACAGTAGTCGATAAAATAATACAAAGTAAATCTTCTCAACGCCGTTTAAAAATATATTTTACTAATTTACTTATCAATCAAAAGTCCCAGGTCGAGGTTAAAATAGATCTTGATGTGACCAATAGTAATTCAATTCCTTATGCAAAAATTTGTTTTCGTAATGCTATCTTGAACACAGGCATATCGTAATGCTATCTTGCTACTTCTCATCTGCGTAAAAGGAAACCCACACTTCAAAATATACATACCTTCCTCCCCGTTACAACCATTAGTACCGGCTCAAATTCCACTTTAAACAACAACTCTCCCCCAATCAATCAATCAAAGAACCAACGAAACCGTAACTAAAAAATTTCCAGAAAATAGTAAGCTCGGTATTTCGATCCAATACAATTGCAATGAGTAAAAGAGGAAGACAACTTTTCGTCTTAAATTACCAAATTGAATTCAATAAGGGCAAATTGCGCAATATAATCTCTTTAAGGTTTAAGAAGTTCTAATTTCGAAAGTACGACAGTTCTGATCTGTTATAACTGTATGCCATGTATTCACTAACAAATATACTGTATCTAGCCTGTATATGCAGATAACTAAAACATTAGAGTAATATTTCCTTACAAATACAAATAGAAATACAAATAAGAGCCGCAGTACTCAGTGGTAGAGTTCATTTCTGCTGCAGGGGTACTTGGTTCGATTCCAGCTCGCACGAAGTTAGCTTTGTGGTAAACAAACACTGTGTGCATAGGGTTTCTGGCGGTTCTCCTGTTTCCTCATACATTCTTCATTTCAGCAATTTATAAATGCATACCTCATTTAGTCGTATCCTTTAGCTTAGCCGGTATATTGGTTGGACTACCGAAAACTTCAAACATTTCATTTCACTTTCAAATACAAACATATACGTATCTTTACGTCAAAAATAATATATAGTGTTTACACAATCAGTAACAAATAAGTGTGTTTTCATTCTTCATAATGTTTCTTATTAATTATTTGTGCGTTATGTACAGTTAAATAATGAAATATATTTTAATCAGAATATCCCAACTACTCCAGCGCATATGTAACATATTTCCTAACGGACAAAGAAAAAATATAAAAATATAAAGATGTTTCTTCCACTGTAGCTTGAAGGTCAAGCACACACACAGAAAAACAGAAATAAGACCCTTGCTACCTGTTAGAGAAAACACAATCAGCTGTCCTTGCTATTATACAATCATTTTCCTAATATATATAGTTAAGCGACTATGGTGGTACAATGACATAAATCCATATAAATTACATACTGCAAACATTTCAAAGATGTAAGTTTCCTCTCAAAACAATACGAAAGAAGGAAAATTAACATAAAACTCTCGCCGACCTTACTCAGTTGCGCCAAAGAAATAAAAGTAAAAGTAATTTTTCATCCTCTCTTTCTGCTTGATTGTTCCTCGCATATGGAATTCAATCACGTTTTTCCTCTTCTCCAACCAAGAAAGGAGAATTACTATGATGTATCACGTTAAAACAATACAGTTGAGTATTGTAATAAATATGTATAATTCTTCAGAAGTACTATTTTTAGATAAGTTCTATCATTTCACGCAAAAAATAAATCTGGAATTCCGTAAAAACATACAAAATCTGTTAATTCCTACCAAAAATTACAAAACTATAACTCCTTCTCCACTAATGTATATTAAACTATATAAAACTTCGTATTTATATGAAAATATATCGCAACTAATATATGATTCCAGTGCCTTCGGTTGTGTGGCAGCCAGTAGCAAAATAACATTTCTGTTCTCTTGGTAAAATATCAATGCTCCAATTTGGGCTGTAGAAACTGCTTCCGGAAGCAAAGATTTCGGCGTCACCTCCGACAATGTTGAAAACTCTGTCGCTGGCAAACATGAGGAGTTTGTGAAATCACTTTCTCCTCTTGTATTAATATCCAAAGGTTTCAGTGAATTCATGTTTTAAGACCAATCTACAATTCCTTTAGCCTAAAACACCGCTATATTTCAACAGCAAACAATTCACGAAAATAAGCTTTATTCTCCAGTTTTTCTATAAAGTCTTTTATTCCCTTCACCACCTAGAAAGAACAATAAAACAAATTGAGAATTAATTATTTGTTGTATTACGATTTCGAAACACAAAATTTAAGTATAAACTTTTCTTTTCAATTTTTTCTTTTAATCACTACTACTACATTTCATCCTGGGTAATATGTTCAAACAATCTCGGGCCTATTTTTATTGCATTAGCTTTCGGCACGAAAAACCCTTAGGTTCGATCTGCGGTAACATTAAACGTTCTGTCCTCAAATAACCTCGTTGTTACACTAGCTTTTATGAATCGGAATACCAAAGTTTACAATAATAATAATAATAATTAACAAATATTAGTTTATCTCTGTTTAGTTAATAATCCAATTAAAATCCACGTCTTCTGGCGCTCACTGCTTTGCCCTTTGTTTCTAACGGTTTCTATTTGCTCCACCACTTAAAACAGATAAAAGACTGCAATTTGTTAAAGTATTGCAACTTTTCAAACTACAGAAAACATAAAATATAATATCCAATATAGCACTAACGTTCCCAACCATATTGGCTTTACATGTGAAAGAGCCATGGTTCGATATTCGGTGCGGATTTTGCTAACTACCTGTCCCATGTAAGTTTGTTCTTACACAGTAAAGTTTATACCATTTATAATTACATATAATTAAAAATTCTGCAGTGCGACCATAAAAAAGGATTAGCGTACGGTTCTTCGAGTGGAAAACCCCTGGTTCAAATTCCGGCAGTGTCATGGCTACTTGGCTAATATAATTACATTCTTAACATATACTTTATAAATACTAGTCTTTCACAATTCATAGCTACATACAAGTAACAAAATCTGCTAAGCAAAAGGTTTATCGTACTGTTTTCCACGTGGGAGAGCCCTGGTTCGATTCCCGGCATGGATTCTGCTGACTTCCTGTTCAATATAAGTTTTTTCATACACAGTAAAAATTGTAACATTTATAATAAAAATTCCGCACTGGAAGCAAAAGATTTAGTGCATGGTTTACTCCACGTGGGAAAATCCAGTTGGAGTCCCGGTGCAATAAACAATGTTGATTCTCTGTAGCCTCCATATTACATTATACTATATCTTAGTAAATTTAAAATTCCATAAAAGTACATCCAGTCACATGGTTTTCAATCCCAGCGATCCGCAATCAATTCCCGATTAAAGCAAACACTTCTTTTCCCTTAAACTCCCAACAATTACAACGTGTTTCACAAGTATCTAATTTCTAATGTCACATCCCATATATAGATGAACAAGTTTGAAATAAAAAACCTACAAAGTTACTACTTACAAATAATTTTCTCTTCCAGTGCCTTCTACGTGTCGATTTTTTTCTTCCAACACTATACTTGCGCCTCTTAAGTCTCATGTACACATCATGCAAATGAATCGGTATTTATATACCTCTATTACCCTTGATCATACGCGAAGACGAAAAGGTTAGCGGAGGACCGTGGAGCATGGAAGCTTCTCAGCTGCGGCAAGTGACCTGCCAATAAAGGCAGAATACCTATGATGATGAATACCCTTGAGATCCACCTAGAAATTACCAGAATATTTCCACCATTTCAATAACCAAAATTTCAGAATATTCTCCAACGCCCAACATCCGCTGCCTTGTTACATGTCATGCATATAAATGAAACAAACAATATATTAACTTGTTATACGTGTGTGATCTTCATATTTCATTTCTAAAGGCCCTTTTTATATCCTGCTTTTAAATGGTGATTTCTTCAAGTGGAAATTATTTATTATGTGTGACATTATTTTCCCATATACAACATCCGTACTCTTAGAAATTCATAGCTGCGTATATTATTTACAAGATGTGTGTCATTTGCAAGATCATTAATATGCGGAGGAAAGTGTATCAATTATTCAAACTGTCGACCACCCGTGAATACAATTATTATATAGCATTAAGAACTCTTACAATGTCAAAATTATCGCCATTTATGAATATTTATGAGTGGCGAAAACTGTCTAAAAACTTACTCATATTGTGGTCATTTTAACGACATCTTTGCATGCATATTTTTAGTATTTTAGTGCAAACTATCCGGAGACTATTTATCACCACTATACGAAATTTTAATATATAGTGCACCAGATCATACGGTTTGAAGTATGAAGTCCTCAATGTTTCCCTCAACGTTTAAGAATTACTTATTAAATTGCTGTGACAATTTGTTGGCTTGATTCTTGTCATTATTTGCACCTTCCAGTTCCACACCTTCTTCCTCATATGCTCTGGTTATTTTTCTGCAAATTTGAATGAAGTTTTCTCATTTTTTCTACAAAAGTTACACTTCTCTACTTTTGACAAGGATTGCAACACTTGCTACATCTTTTGTTAACAGTTAATACTCGCTGCTGCATGATGTACACCAGACCGAATAACTGCGAAGT
The DNA here is from genome assembly GCF_964235325.1 of Thermobia domestica. NCBI lineage: Eukaryota > Metazoa > Arthropoda > Insecta > Zygentoma > Lepismatidae > Thermobia > Thermobia domestica. The sequence goes on along the minus strand of NC_137462.1, from coordinate 148,406,997 downwards.
ACAGTGTGAACTTAAGTATATTTCTATTTTATTTTGATGCCTCAGATTAGGATATATCGAGTAAAGAAAGTTGTGAGTCACTAATTTATCTACCTAATATAAATCTCGATGATTTAGTAGAAAGCATAAGTAAGATTATCAGCACAAACTTTGAAAACAATCAACAACAAACTTTGAAAACCAACTTTTAAATTAAAACCTGTTCAAATCTTGTTAAAAGAATAACGAAAACGTTCTCCCATATTTTTAATTAATCCACACATCTGTACAACCATAATTTATTATAGCTTGATATACATATATCATAATAATATGTATTTATGCATGCTGAATGTTAAAAAATAAAATACTTCAGTATATATTGATTTATGAAGGGCTGGCGACTGTATATTGAACGTCCACAGCCAGAAGCATATAATATTTAGGTTGAATTGATTTAAGAGAAACGTAAATCTCTTAAATCTATAATCTATTAGTAATGTTAATTTACTGTATAATAAGTACAGTAGATATTATTTTCGCGAAGACTATCCTCTCGTATTTTCTATACCAATATCCAGATCATACTTGATTATTCTTTTGTATAGAAACAAATTTTAAGGTCATCTGGACACAAGTCAGAATGTGTAATAAGAAAATGCCAACACCTTTATTTTTGTTTACTGACATAGTTTATTAGGTGTTTTGTAGTAATTACATCTACGTGCAATAGTAATAAACATACAGCATTTCAAGAGTGGTAAAAATGAAATAATTGGAGTCCCCATCCATATAATATACATTCTTGTAAGGTTAGTGCATATCTGTAAAACAAAAAATAATCATATTAAGACTTACATTTTGCTACATAAATATATCTTTATCATTAAAAAAGTCACAACTATTTCTGTACTCATTTTATTTTTGCATTTACTAGTACATTTAAAATCCGCTTTTAGTACTCTAATAAAATAAATAGTGTAATCCATTTTTAGAGTCATAATATTTTTATTAACTCGTCACTTTGCCTTGTGCACAGAAAATAACTTTTAAAATATTGTTTTATTTTAGTATTTTGTATAATTAAAATTTATAATCGGCATGCAGAGTGCACCTAGGAATCTATGATTACTCGTAATATTAACTAGTTAAATAATAAGGTAAAAATATACAACAAATAGTCACTTGTAGATCAATCCATTCATTCAGCATAAATTATCTACGTAACTTACATGATCTGATTCTACGTTTTTATAGATGTTATCAAAAAAAATTATACCGTGTTCTTCTAACTGCTTTACTAAACCTATAAAATAGTTCTACTCGTTCAATTAATAACTACAATCACTACCTTATGGTTAAACCAAATCTCTTAGGCCAATCTATCGTTAACATTTTTAAAAATTATATTCTAATTGATTAGGGAGCTTCCTATCCCTAGTTGAGTTACGCATGCTTTTTGTTCTTTATCACAATTAGGTGCGTCATGTCCCTCTCTTTTTTCCAGGTCTCCGCAACGAATCAGTCATGGCCTTATCACTCATCCTAATACTGTGCTCTATCTAGCATAAACTTGGGCTAAAATCTGTTTTGTCTTTTTGCTTATATTGTCTGACTCTGTCTTAAATAATTAGCCCCCTGCGTTTTCTTATCCGTATTCCGTGTACTAAAACGTCCAAAATATCATATGAAACGTCTCAGACTGTCATCGCCATACAGTCCTTTTGTTTACCAAATGTAATATTCTTTTTACTCGTCCTGGCGTACCTTTTCATCAGATGTAACTGTATACTCTGTTTCTTAGATCCCTAACTACAATTATCATTTTAGTTTTCTTTGGATTAGAAATACTGCCTATATTATTATTAAACTATGTATTAGGTCTACAAGCTAATAAATACGTAAATGGAGGACGTTTGTTTCTCTTGCCTTTGTGTAGAACATAGGATATTTTATTTGTCACAAATAAATTGTATTAGGTTGACCAGGTACCTTACATTGGGTTTGCAAATAATTATTCCTCAGGACTATTATATAGTCTGTGCCCCTTTTTCAGCTTTTCTATTGTTCACTGTGTAATGTAGTGGAGGACGCATTAGTTTGATCCTTTTTTTATATAAAAAACTTTCTAGAGGTGTCAGATTGGAAGGGAGATCCATTGTCAGCTGCAAAAACCTTTGAATGTCTGATCATTTGGAAGTTTCGATCAATCCTTCGATACAATCCGAAACCTAAACACAGAATACTCTCCAAATAGGAACCTAAATATGATAATATTTGGTTATTGACAAGAGACTAAAATACAATGTAATTGGTTTAGTATATGTGTCGGAAAGAAAATTCGGCTTGAGGTCAAGATCGAAAGAACATTATATATTTGAGATATACTGCTGGGAGATGAATTTCTCTTGAGTATTTGCATTTAATGAAATGTAAGAGGGATGCAGCTAGCTGAACTTGTTTGGAATAAGTTAATTTGTAGAACGTGCAAAATGGTGACTTCCTGAAATATATACCTTATAAATTGAGAATCAGTATCGATGCGGAATTGATGCTCAGATAGAAAAAAAAAGTTTGGTATCAGTTAGCAATAAATATACTTACTAAATTCTGACGTTCAAAATGAGCATCGGAGCATATTTCTGACTGGCCAAGTTCCAGATTTTATGTAAAGATTGCATTCTTTATCTTCTACATGTTTCTTATTATTTTTGTAACTCTGTTATTATGTTGTTCAATCTACAGATTGGGATTTCGCTCCTATGTACACACCAAAAAGCACGGATATTTCTACGAATTACAAGTGTTCATAATGTTGCTAGGACGGTGCATAAATTTCAATGTCTTTTATACAGGCAGATCACTAAAGGACATTATTGTCTTTGGCTTCGTTTAGGCACAGACGAGAACAGTTCAAAATTTAGTCAGCATCACCTATGATTACTGTTAAGATAACACCAGTAATAACATAATCTTTCACTGAGTTTTAAGTTTTTTTTGCATAGAGTCGGGAAGTGTTTTAAAACCTTCAGAGTGTTCTTTTTGGAGAAATATTCTAGTTGAAGTAATTCTGGTGATTTGCAACCACCCACGACAAAAAATTATGCGATTTTTTCGTTATCTGCTAGGTGTCAATACATGGCAGTATTTAAGGAAACGAGCGTACAGACGAAAATGCCAAGGGCTCAGCATTGGCAGATGCACTGCGATACACTTTTCCGTGCATCGATTCCTGTATATACTTTCTACAAAGAACACGATGTCATTGGAATGCGGATTTAAATCATGACACCGGTAAGAAGCTCCATTCAGGACAATTCACAGATGTCGCTCTTTTACTAACGTATAATACTGACGCGCCTAGGTTTCTGAAACTGTTATATTCTGTTTAAAAGTCTTTGCGATGTCTTCCGAAATAATTTGGTTTCAAGTTAAACATTTCCAGTTTTATTCACAAGATTGTAAGAGAGTCCAGTAAGATATTTTGTCTATATTAATATTACGTAATACTATTGTTGCTAAATCTCTGCTATTTAATATATTTAATATTATGAGATATATTTATTTAATATAATGTGATTTATGAGAACTGATGCTCCAAAAACCTAAGATAATACGTAAAGATATTTGTTAGCACTGTGCATAATCTCGATTCGTTTGGTAATGTACAGATCAGTTAATCCGGCAGCGACATGAACAGCGGGCAGATGAATATAAAAACTGTGCTCAAGTTTACGTAAAATTAGGAAGCGATATTTTCTTTGCCCCAAAAAGTGTTTGGACGTGTTTCCATGAAGAAATTAGTCTGTAACAAGAGAATGAGGGTCTCAATGAGTGATATTCCTGCCTGAATAAAAATGTAAGAGGAATTTTCTCTTTCCGGAATCTGTAATGCAACGGAATTACTCATCCGATTACACGCAAAACTAAGTAGAAAATTCAATACTACATCACTCTTTACTTTTAGTACTAAGTCTGTCCGAGACCTTATCAGTAGAACTCTTGAAAACGCATAACAACAAACAAGAGAGCACGTTGGTCCCTTAGATGTTTTGATCTGAATAAAAAACATGCAAAGAATTTCCCTCAAAAAATTAATCGCCAGCCTGGTGGTTGAAAAAACATACATAGAAGGAGACGGAAATACAATTGCTATTTACTGACTAGCCTACTAAAAAGAAATAAAATCTAACATGTGGAAATATCTTATGAAACCTTGGTAACTGAAAAGGATATTACTAGATATTCCTTAAGTTAGTGGTGAAACTCTATTATATATATATATACACAACATAACTAAATAAACATATTTATACACCATTATACTATTAATATAGATATATGAATAAATATCTTATAGGCTTGGAAAGTTACGTCAAAATTAAACATAATATTATTTTCATAATATTTAATATACCTCTTGAATACGTATTAAAATATTTAAAGCAAGGTTGCAAAGCATACCTTGCACTTCTAATCTGATTATTTAATATTCATATTGCCTCATATAGAGTATATTGAAAATAATGCTATTCAGTAACAGTCCTGTCCTAACAATTGATTATATGAAAAAGATGTATTTTTATAAAAGAATAGGCAATTTCCGTTTTCATTTTTACTCAGAACATGTGTCAACCAGTTGGACTATCCCCAAGGAAACAAGTAGCTTCTGACGCTCCACGGCAACATAACCAACTATCCTATCTATCCTCTCGTTTCAAAATGTTGTTAAAACACTTAACCCAAGTTTAACCATTATATCAATAAGTGTCCCCTTAAGCATATATATATATATATATATATATATATATATATATATATATATATATATATATATATAGTGCAATATTTTAAATATGGAAATATAAAAAATTATCTAATTGTGTAACACTTACCTTTTCTATTGTTAATCCTAGTAACAGAAATAGAATAAATATGTTAATATGCAATTCTATAATATGTCTAAAATGTAACTTTAATTTAGAATAGGCATATTGCATATATAAAATTATTTTACTTTGCTGTATAGCCTATGGGAACAAAGAGAGAAAGACATACGTCACCTTTTATCTGTTCTCAGACACACTTTGCAGCTCTTCTAAAAACACATTCATTGCATAAGAGTAAGATTGAAGAGTTCTGTTTCTTATAAATTGAACATATGTTATTTTTTTAGTTTAATCTAAGTACACTATGCTATCTCGAAAACACCTAAATTTTAAATGACTCCTCAACAATAACAAGGCAAGTGAGGCAGACGAACAAAGTAAATACAAAGTCTGCTAAACTTGAAAACTACGTGCAATCATTATATGATGGAAAAACTGAAACTGATGATTGCATAGTATCGACGTTTTACCATTTTTTGTTTATTTGTTTAAAATTTATAAGTGCTAATTAAGATCATAGTCCAAACTATGTATGTATGTATGTATGAAAGATATAAATATAGGTAGATAAATAAATATCGTAATGTAATTCGCAGTTTGTTCTTAACAATACATACATTTAGTACGATAATGCTACATGAAATTCAGTTATTTTTACAACGATATTGTATATCTATTTTATATATTTCTTCTATTTTTATATCTTGGTTTTGAGCAACGGTGCTTATAAGTACACAATCTGTTGTGTAGAAGAAGAAGAAGAACAGAATTTATATAGGCCTATTGCTGATTCTAAATATAAAGAAATGAGATTTAATCTGAGTAGCTGAAAAATATATGTTGATTTTATATGTATAATTGATATTCTTAGTTACCATAACGTCAGATAATTGTTTATTAAAACGTTACTGCGACAACCGAAAAAGAAAAGTATAATTAGTGGAGTTTGGAAAGAAAAGTATAATTAGTGGAGTTTGGAGGAAAAAGGTAATAGTGATATAAGTTGTCGCGTCTGATTTAATTAATTTGATCGTCGTGACATATTATTAAAAAAAACACGGATGGGCTGGAATGTAACGTGCAAAATAAAAATAATAAACTATAATTGTTACATATATATATATACGTTACTATATTAATCTTCAAAGTAAATAATTGCCAACCCCGTTCAGCACTTCACCCCACAATTACATGAAGCTTATAATTGAACATTTTGACTTTTCATCAGCATTTTCTGTGATAAAATTGACATTGACAAAATCGGCAGCAGTATTCCAGGCGTTGTAACCTAAACATTAATTTACATTAATATCCGATAAAAAGTAGAAAATAAGGTCGTTATTTGAGAACTGAACATTTCTTTATTATCTTTTTCCATACAACAACCATTAATGTTGCAAACTAATGTAAAAATAATGCAACGTTGAAAGAAGTTAACTAAACGAAGTTACCAAAATGAAGTTGACGGTTCAAATCATATTTCAGAGCCAATCTCTTTTTTCTCAAGTGAACTTCTGGAACAAGAAAGAAAACAACAGCGTTGATACTGTGAAAATCGCTACACGAAGGATGGGCCCTACGAGAAATTATTCTGCGAGCTGGGAAGGATAGCCGCATGAAAAACGTAGAGCTACAAGTTTAAAACCAAAGGATTAAAGGTCTGTTACGTGTATCAAGTATGATCTGAACCTTCTGAACCGATTAAAGATATTTAACCATTGGAAGGCATATTTGATGGAAATGAAGATAGATTGTAATTTAATGTAGAATACGAGAAAAGAGTTGGAGTTACACATTTAGTTTTCTTATATTAATAAATGTAGCTGAGAAACTTCTGAATCGATTTTAATGTATGTTTTACTGTTGGCGAGCTTGGTAAATGCAGTTGGTGACAGGTTAGTTTTTACCCTGGAATCCTGGTAGAGCTTCGTGCTTGTATTTTGTTCTCTTTCACCATTGAAAATCTAATATAATACATATAGTGATAGGCTATGTTTCATTCAACAATATTGGTCCAGAAGTACCTGGATCACAAACAAGCAGTCTAACAAGATACTGGATTGGTTTTATTAAAATCTTTTACATATTGCTAATTTAATACAGATGATGGTACGCTGTACCTTTTTTATTTTTCGGGAGATACGTGACCAAAAGAGAATTAAATGTTCATTTTGAACCTCCGTGATATGCTACGCGTAAGTATCAGAAGTTTTATAGAATGATTATATACATTTGTTCATCATCAGGTATGTATTAATGTAAAAACGATAAGATACCGTGAAGCTTATTTTTGCAATCTATTGAGCGTTCCAAAAATAGGTTATTTCCTGGGTTAGTCTATTCAAACAAAAAGTAATAGAAATTAATCATTTCTGGTTTCAATGTCCATCGTTACAGAACAAATTGGTAACATATAGCAACATCCGGTTTTCGTAACTATCTTTATCCATTAATCTCTGACAAAACCGGAAGTAGTAGACTATTTATACTATTTCAAGTTTCAATATTGACCGTGGCAGAATAAATACAGTAATTTGGAGATAAGTTTGTGTTTATTGTTGGAAGGAGATTTGTTGGAATCAATTCAATATCACAAGAATAGTTACAATCTAATGTGGAAGTTCCACTCAAGCCGCAAGTGGTATTAATGTCCTTTTTGAATATAAATGGCCATACAACGTGAAGGATAGTAAGTAGGCAGACTTTTTTCCATTCAGCGTCTCCAGAAAAAAATCTTTATCCACGTCTCTGCACTTCTCGTAAAACCGAAAGTTGAAGAAGTGTAAGACTTCTGCTGCTTTCACTATGGATTTCCATAGAGCAGAAACGGCAAGAGATAACTAGAATTACTTTTCTGCAATCGATTATGCGTCAGTAGAATGTATACCATTTCCTACTATATTCCTCTAGTGCAGCCGAAAGTTGTAGTATATTCCGGTGAGAATATTAACTTTTATAGCAAAAATGGTATGAGATAGCAAATCATTACGGTACCTTTTCAGATGGCTTCAGTATCCAAAGAATGAGTGTGATCTATATTCTTCTTTCTGTATTAAATTGAAAGCTGTAGATCTAGTGTGATTAGTTTCAGTGTTGATTTCTCAAAGTTTATAAGTATCTACCATGTTTAACAAAGTAAAACTACCCTAACTTGTTTTCTTTCTACGATGAATCCACCTAATACATGAGTTATAATGATACATTTAGTACTTAAATTACAACAGTCAGAAATGAGAAATTATATCCAATAAATAATTTAATATCAAACGATAAAACCTTCATTTCAGTTACCAATAATTGTATTTTTGTATTTGACGTCTTTAAATCATATAATGCAGCCTTTCCCAGCCTTTTCAACACAGGTCCGTTTTAGAGTCTACAATACAGGTGAAGTACCTTTGCTATGGTACAATCATGTTAAACTGATATGAATCCTACTCCGTAATCGTGTGGTCCTGGTTTCTAACCTTGGGCTGGACACCTTGGCTAAGATGTTGCAAATATATAGATATATCACAGAAAATAGTTTAGTCAAGTGTTTTTGACAAATGGAAGAATGCCGAACAAGAATTTCGCATTCCCTCTTTCCTTTTCAAGTCACCTGTTGTGTCAAAGGAGATTTCGTTTGAAGATATTTTACAAGAGCGTACATCAGTCTCTACGCTCTTTTTAGCTCTCTCAGAAAAATGAAGTTGAAGCATATGCACCTTCTTGTAGGTCGAATATAACTTCTCACGCAAATTAATTGTCATTGTTAATTAGATAATTTAACTTAAAATTGTGTACCTTTGGTGTAATCGTTTGTGCCTTTCTCAGATTGGCTTGCGGACCCCCTGGGATTGTCTTGTGGATCCCTGGTGGTCCGCGGACCCCAGGTTGGGAAAGGCTAATATAAAGTAATTACGTATCATTATCCTTACAGTGAGGCAATTTGGCATGAGTAACACATGCGAACTGTATCGTTCGTAAATTCGACTCATACTAAAGTCAGTGATGTATGGACCATGAACCTATGGTAATCAGCAACTCTAACATACAAACCCATTTTTTTTCTTCAAATTCCTGAAAACGTTTCTCGCATTTATGCATTCGTTATGTTACAAGAACAAGACACCGAGATGAAGTGACATTATCGCATTTCCATACAGAATACTTATCATTTCGCACATTCGTATTTAGTGCGTAATGTCAATCGCCTATACTGCGAGGGCTATTGTAACGATGATCATTAAGCACCTTATTGTAGAATGCAAGGAATATTCAGACCTCAGACAACGTGATAAAGGACATTATTATTCTTACTAAATCACTGTACCGCGAATCATATGAATTTCAGTCATATTTTGACTATAATATGACATAGCGAGTGATAGATTTTAAAAACTTTTGTATTTTTTAAAATTACAGACAAAGGATATGTTTTAAGATTTTCAAACAAATTCAATCTCTCAGTAATTCTGCCAAGATTTAAACTTAAATTAAGAGACGCAATTACAATTAAAAACTTTTGTGTTGATTTAATGCTCAGATTATGTGTAATGTGAATGCTTTGTAGAACAATCTATAACGTAATAATTAGTGAAAACCCATTAGGGGTTTCAATACTTACATGTGTTGTATATGTTAGGTAGCTTTATTAGATAAGCAGCATCAGCCATGTTCAAGTTAAATAAATATTTTGGAAGATGTGAGTTCTAATTCAAAATTATGCCTAACACTGACATGTAAAAAATAATGAAATTTACATGTAATTCTTACATTATCATACTGAATTGTGTAAGTATATCTTGAACCTTAAAAGTAAAATTTATAAGTGTGTGTTTATATATATATATATATATATATATATATATATATATATATATATATATATATATATATATATATATATATATGAATTATTATATCGTGCTCAATAAAGATTTTGAAAATTGTCACAAGTGCATTGTTCTTCGGTAGATTTTTTATATTATTTATTTTACTTTTCTGAAAGTAGATATCCATTACTAAGATTTCAAAACGTAGACCTCCGGAATGAAAAGTTTTCGGTTCGATCTCAGTCTATGTGACTTACAGAGATCAACATTTTATCATTTGGTTTTATGCGGAGCTGGGCTGTAACCACTGTACTCTGCGTTCCTCTAAATATTTCATGATAGCTCTTTTATTTTGTTACGGCAATGATCCTCAACTTATAGCGCATTAAGTTAGTCATAAAACTATATGGAATTAAATGTTTCTACTGTACTTCATTTCATCATTTTATTATAATATACTTTTACTTACGAATATATTTGTCCATAGGCACATATAAGCTTGACTAGGATTCTGGTACGCTGAAATGAATGAAATGATAATTAATTTAAGACTGTTCCTTGAAGCAAGAATCTTCAAAAATATCAAATATTTTTATCCTTTATATTTTTATTCTAAATATACTTTCTGCATTCTGTTCATTTCATAATTGAAATAAAATATAAATAATTGGAAGATTAATTTGAATTATAGTTTTTAATTCGATAACTAGTAGGGACAAAGTGAGTGTGTAATGCATAACTAATTGCTACCTTTCACGTTCCGCCAGCAAGAATACATGCAGATGAGTTACTGATGAGTTTTGTTTAGACTCTTATACAAAGCTTAATCTTGACACCTGTGTTTGTAAATGAAATCAATCCTATATGACTTATTGGCTATTAAAAGCGGAGAACAGAGGACTGATATAATTTTAAAGGAGGAACCTAATCACATAATGACTTGCGTGCTGCAGATAAGCACGTTGCATTTTATCAGGAAACACCAATCTATATGCGAAGTGATTCCAACTTACAAGTACAGTACTTCCGTTCAATCTTTGAATTATATCAATAATAAGTATCAATTTAACGATCACATACAATAATTTGTTGCTTTTTATATAAAACTATAAATTTCTAGGAGTTAATGACATAGTAATGCAATGATCGTATTTACAATATACGACACATAGTTTGAAATTTGCACTACTTAATGCATACTACTACTAGTTAACTGCACTACACTTAAGCAAATGGTTGAGAAACATAGTCCTTATATATATATATACGAGGGTTGGGGCAAAAGTCAAGGCAACTATTTTTTTTTTCTTACAGATATGTGAACGGATCACAAACTTCTATGTGTCGTGTGGAAGTTCTGCAGGCATAGTGTGTATGCAGAATAACAGATGACTCTGTGATAGCTAGTAGTAGCACAGCGAGGGCTGTGAAATCAGTCAGTTGGTGAGTGTCGTGCGAGATGGAAGTAACCCGTGTTGAGCAGCGCGCTTACATCAAAATAGCCGTTCTTCGAGGGAGAAATGCGATGGAATGTCACAGTGAATTAGTGGAAGCCCTTGGTAATAATGCCCTACCATACCGGACAGTAGCACGTTGGATAGGAAAGTTTCAGCAAGGAGCGTGTCAACCAGTGATGAGCAACGTTCGGGACGACCTGTCAGTGTGCGAACCGACGTGGCACGTGCCGTCATCGAGCAGCCCCTGGATGAAGAGAGATGATGGACGCTACTGGAGTTGGCGGAGGCAAGTGGCATCGAGAAATGCACCGTCCACAGGATATTGCGTAATGAGCTGCAACAAAGCAAAATCGCATCGCGCTGGGTACCGCATGCACTGACCGAAGTTCAAAGGTGGATGCGCTAAGCAATATGCTCAGACCACCTTGCACGCTGGCAACACGACGGCGATCAATTCTTGTCACAAATAATCGCCATCGATGAATTTTGGGCCAGGGCATACGAACCAGAACTGAAACGTCAGTCCGCGGAGTGGCGACATGCTGGATCACCAAGGAGGCAGAAGTTCCGTCAGAATCCTTCCCCAGTCAAATTGATGTGATCGTCGCGTATGACGTCAGGGGTGTCCTTGTTTGCCACTTTTGTCAACATGGCAGAACAGTGACCGCACAGTACTACAGGGCCTTCCTGGTGCGACAGGTACGACGTGGCGTTCGGGAAAACGTCCGGATATTGTGGACAGTGCAATAATCCTGTACAACAATGCAAAACCACATAAAGCAGAGTGTGTAGGGCAGCTACTGCGACGTTGGGGATGGGAAGAATTGGATCACCCACTGTACTCTCCTGACATTTCGCTTTGTGACTTTGATCTCATTCGAAAGATGAGGTGGTAGGTGGTTTGCGATGGTTTGAGGTGGTACGTGGTGGGCGGTTTGCAACACGCGAGGACATTGGTGATGCTGTGCACTAACAGGTGACCCGATTCACACACGGTGCGAGAAATGCTTAGGCGGATGGTATTCAGCACCTCCCACATCGTGGGCAGCGTGTTGTGCAAGTAGCAGGGGACTACTTTGAGGGTCTTTAGGCCCAGGTTTGTCATGTCAACTGTATGCGTACTGTGTTGTTATTATTTTGCACCGTGAAGGCCATATTGCCCTGTATACTACCATAATAAATTAGTGTGTTACGATATTGCAGTACTATTCATTGTCCACACGTGTAGTTAACACCATGTCCTTTCGTCTGTATATGTTACATTTTCCAACCAGACTGGTATCTTCAAGAAAAAAATAGTTGCCATGACTTTTGCCCCAACCCTCGTATATATATATATATATATATATATATATATATATATATATATATATATATATATATATAATGCTGAGAGATTTCAATTCCACGTAATATTCTGGGTCATATCTCATATATTTCCTTGATGAGAATATACATCTCTATCTTGTTGATACTCTAAACTTTTAGACCATGCACCTAATCCTTCGATACAAATTAAATGATTTGAAAATTGTTTCATTAAAATACATTTTAATAATATACTCCAATACTGGCACGATTTTTAGAAATTATCTTTAGATGGTATAGCTTATCAAAGTTTATACGTGAGAACAGAGAAGCGGATTCCATTTAAATAAATTTTAACAGGCCAGTAGAAATTGTGGTATCGATGATCATTGCGCTGTTTCCAAACATGTTTCGTATACATTATATAATCGTTGCTTACGAATCATCTTGACTCAGAAGTTTACAAGAATCTCCGACCTATAAAGAATAAAATCTTGAAGTAAGTGCCAAGGGTCCAATGGTCTTCTAATTTATTTTTCGTTATACATAATAGATTCCCCAAATAGCACAAAACTTTCGAACAAAGAAATCCTCATAATTGACTTTGAAACTAATTATTAAATTTAACCAGATTTTAAAAATTGAATTTTGACAGCAATTAATGTAATTAGAAGTGAAAATACTACAAAATAACAGTGAAGGTGAGATTTAAGACTGTCTCGTCTCGAAATATTTTATGACTTACGTTTTTTGAGAATATGATGTAAAATATATGCACATAAAATTAATATTTGGGAAAGTTGTAATATTGTGATCATTTTTCACAGTATTGTTGCTTTGTTGGAAGAAATTTACTATCTGTCAACACAAAAGCTGTAGATGAATAGTTGAGTAGAGAAATGTTTTCTACTTTATTGAACTGTCCATATGTTCATATGTCACTCCTCCACTTCTTAAAATAATTCCTAATTTTAAAAATTCCAAAAATTCTCTACGTAATTATTTAGTTCTCAGAAAATACCACTTAGTGGAATAGTTTGTGTTGTTAATATGTTCTCGAAATTAACAATAATACATCTTAAATGCAACTGTATTCATGGGTTAATTAACGAAGTACGTATGAAAAATACATTTAAAATATGGGTTAGCATTTTGTATGCCATGCTTCATAGAAACTTATGCAAACAACATATACATGTCCATATTATATTCATTATTCATTATTCATACTCATTATTCATTATTATTATTCATTATTCATACATTTCTGAACTGTTCAGTAAAAGTAAAAATTAAACCGATAAAGATTGAATATAAAAGTCATTAGTAAGTACAATAACGCTAATGTAAAATTGATTCATCCAAATAACTTCGATAAGACTTATTTGTTATGTCGTGAATATGTCACCAGCATCTTTACTACATCATATGCTTGTCTATTGGCATAGATGCACTCGACACATAGCTGTCTCGTAAATTGTAACGATGTGTTTCTTTAAAATATAAAAAAATAAAAAGCTTCCAGGAACAGTATTCATTTCACTTGTTTTCCGGCAGGTAGTGCTGACGGTTTTTCATTGTTAAGTAGTTGAATTTTAGAATGTGCCACGAAACTACACTAAGTTATGTAAATAAATCAATCAGTTACATGTTACGGTATCAGCCAAACGAGCATGTCGTCATATCGTCCGCAAAATGGCCTTACAGAGACAGAAATTATGTTAGAACTCCGCAACCATATCACCATCGGAATCTGAAACTGAATGTGAAGATGTGAATTCGGACATTATTAATGATACCACTGACCATAATAATTGCCCTTCATATTCTACGAGTGCAGACAATATTGACGAGGAAGAAACTTGCGGTTCACAACGTGAGAATAGCAGTGTCTTGAATGTGACCAGTAGAGTTGTGAGAGGTAGAGGGAGAACAAGGGGCCATCCTAGTCGCCGTTTAGGAAGCCGATCAAGATCAAGAATTCCGAATCAACGTTCTGCGACTGTTGACACTGAAGTTCAAGGTGAAGGAGATTAGGAGGCGTTAACAGCGGCGCTAGATCAACTTCATCAGGAAGAACAGATATCAGAGATTAGCTGCAAGAATGTAACTAAATGGGTTTGAATTGCACGAGGTCATTCAACAGGTAGGCGAAGTAATCAGTATTTTGAAAGAAACTTAGTGGGCCAACTGGGCATGCCAAACGATACATGAATAAAGATTCACCAGTTACTGCGTGGAGATTGTTCGTCACTGATTCTATACTTAGGTTGATAAAGGACTGTATAGGAAAATTTGCCCATCGTGGAAGAGAGGATTCATCATTGTCTGTGTCGTTACGAGAAATAGATGAATTTGTTGCAATAATATATGCTCGTGGAGCTGAGGGGCAAGAGGGCTAAGTATAAAAGATTTGTGGAATAAGAGATTGGGTCCACCATTTTTGTCTCAGACAATGGCAAGGGCCAGGTTCCGCGAGATTATGAAATATTTTCGTTTTCATGATAAGGCAGTAAGGGTACTACGAAAGTAAACTGATTAATTGTACCTTGTATCTGAAATGTGGGACAAGTTTCGCGACAACTGTATTGCGTGCTACCGAGCTAAAGAAAACATCATAATTGACGAACAATTGTATCCTTGTGAATACAGGTGTCCATTCATTCAATTTACATTGAAGAAACCGGATAAATATAACATAAAATATTGGATAGCTGCCGACGCAAATAATCGTTATGTTTTCAATGCCTTTCCGTACTTAAAAAAAGATGCAACTAGACCTTCAGGGCAGAGTGTAGGTGAGAGTGTGACTCTACAACTTGTAGAACAGTTTTTGAACTAAGGTAGCAACATCACAAGAGACAACTTTTCTACATCTCTTTCTTTCGCAAAGAAGCTCAAACAACATCGCACTAGCATTGTAGGAACTTTGAACAGGAATAGAAAAGAAGTGCCACCTTCACTACAAAAACCTAATGATCCCTTGTACCATGGGGGGATTAGGGTCGGCGAAGGGGGCGTTTGCCCCCCCACCCACATTTTTGAAGTAACCCATTAATGTATATCATTTCATTTGGAAATGTAAAATATTTGTATGTATTACTGGTTCATGGAAAAAATGGTGCCATATAATATTGCCGTTGCGTGAGTTCGTATTGTTTGTTTTTCCGTGGAGTTAAGAAAGCTATAGGAATTGCATTTTAATTGTCACGGAAAATAACCCAAAAATTAAAATTTGGAGCACAATTCCAGCATACTTTCACTTCTTCTTACAAATGCTCGATATGTTAGTCAGCCGCTTTGAAACTAATTGAGAACAAATTTCGCACAAGGAAAATGAAAGTCACAAGTTATTCTTTAATTGCTCAAAAATTGAAAGTTCCTAAAATATCTTCTCTTCTTTCTAATAGGAAGGAATATTGATTAAAAAGAGAGTAATAAGAAACAACTACCTTTCCATTGCTTTGCAGGGTAATGTACGAGTGAAATGGTGTGTATGGAGGTGTACGAGTGTATACACAGTCAAATTTAGTGATTTCAAAATTCTAGGTTTTAGGATTACTTTTTTATAACTGGAGAATGGAGCGATTCTAAGTATTGTTGTCTTCTGATGTGTTCGAAGAAAGAGAAATCTGCATCTAATGGCAACGATCATATTTCGGGAAGCTGCAAAAATGAGTATTTCTTTAAATGTCGTAGCATATGTCTTCAGTGTTTACTGTCTTTCATTTTCTAAGAGTAACATACATTTAGTAGCATGTGCGAAATTAAAGCTTAACCCTGAGAGTCCCAAACGGGTCCATTGGAACCATATGACTTTTCGTTTATTAATTGCAGAGTAAGTTTTCGTCAGTGGTCGCTAATATTCCGAGACTTTTTCTTTATGGTGCTCCTCTCCCATGTTATGTCAGAAATACTTTGTTCCTTTAAGTCAGGTGGTATATATAAAAATTACAGCGTTGTGTACCAGGTGGGTCCAGTGGAACCACCGTATGCTTTAAATAGGAATACTGGTTCAAATTTTGTTTTGATTTACATTGTGGGTCATAGATGGAAGAATTAACGTCAGCGTGTTGTTTATTCTTTGTTATCAGTATTATGTTTAAAAATATTTTACTTATAAAGGAGTTTAATGCAGTTTTAGTAAGTTTTCCTAACTAATTATTCCTTTTTTACATAATGTCTACTGGTTTATGGTGTTTTCTCCCTGACACCACTTCTCAGGAGCATATTAAAAATTTCTACCTATACTATATTCTAAACCAGCCAGTGCACTTTCCACTTTAGTAATTGGATTTAGTGTGTGATGCTAATGGCATGTTTCGGACTTTCCGATAACAACATACGCCAATGTCTGTTGGCAGAAGAGGAAGATTCTGTTGATTCGACAGATGATGGAGAAGTGGACTTTGAATTATTAGAGTTATCTGTAAGTGAGAGTGATTTTTCTGATGTTAGTGACAGCGACGTGCAAGATGAAGCAATTTTCCGCTCTAGAAGTATCTTAGAACATTGGAATTTAGTACTCTTCACTACCAGTCGCGGGCGTGCTGGTGCTGCCAATGTAACTAGAAAGGACCGTGGTCCTACACGGTATGCTAACAGGCTCTTCCGGGAGCACTCCCAACTTCATTTACTAAGCACTCCCAACTTCATTTACCAAAGCGGATAAAAGTAGGGCTGCAGGAAGCAGTTTGTTTGGATTCCAACAGGTTGCCATGATAGTTTCGTACTGTCCAAAGAAGTACAAAACTGTTACTCTTTTGAGTACAATGCATAACCAGCCTGAAGTTGACACTTCTACAAGAGAGAAAAATTCTTTACTCAGAAGTAATCCTTTACTATAACAAAACAAAGTCTGGCGTGGACACTATGGATCAGATGACCCGCTGTTACAGCACAAAGCGATTGACAAGGAGATGGCCTCTGGTAGTGTTCTTCAACATGATTGATATACGCGCACTCAACTCTTATATTATATTCTTGTCACTACAGAAGAAACACAAGAGGCAGAGATTGAAACGCCGTAACTTCCTGATTTCCCTCGGCAAACAATTGGCCCATATTGGAGAAGACTTTCCACAGAAGACAAGCCACACAGAAACTGATCAGCTCACGGAAAAAGAGTCATCCAAAAAGAAAGCTCGATACGGGATCTGCAAATCAAAACGGGATCGCAAGACAAGAACCTTCTCTACCAAATGCAAGACAAATTTGTGTTCTGAGCACAGCAGAGTTGTTTTGTGAACAATGTTTCGTACACTAACCTTAACAAATGCAAAAGAAAAGGCAAAGGGATCGTAATTTTCAGTTTTTTGGAAGCAAATATATGCTACTTGTAATCTAATGTTGTTATTACGTGTATCTAAAAGGTTGACTATTTCATTATGCCTAAAAATTAGAACTTCTATTTGAGCTCATATAAAGAAATAGTAATACTGCTAAGTTACCATATTTCTAGTGTACGGTATAACTACGATAACGACGAAGTGTATTTTATTAATTCGTTATAAATGCATTGCAAAAATGACATTGTTTAGTATTTCGTTGTTCATTTTTTCCCAAAAATTTAATTATATGGCTAGAGGGTCTCAATAAATTACTGTGGGTCCATTGGACCCGACTGGTACACAAAGGTATAAAAATATGTCTGGAGTTCCAGGGTTAAGTTGTTCATTAATCCAGAGTTCAACATAACTTTTGCAAAACATGCCTTATTATTCATTACAATATTTTATATTATCCTTTCTGTTTATTTGTTTTGTATATTTGGTAGTAAATAATCTGATCACACAATATTCAAGACATAATTTTAAGATGTTCATGAGCAAGGAATCAAATCTCTTCTTACACCTTCGTTGTTTAAGAGTACAAAGGTCTAGTACCTACTTCCTTTGGTTTGTCAATTTACTTAATAAAATATGAAATACGATATACGGTATTTTAGCCGAAAAAGATAGTATCCTATTAGTTATACAACCTTTCCTCAAACGTAGTGTTAGAAACAACTGTGCAAACTAAGATTAATCATGTCTGCCCCCACTTTAAACGTCCAGTCGCCGCCACTGCCTTGTACCACACAGGTTTGTACCAAACTAGTGACTGCACTTTGACATCATACTGGAAAAAGTTAAAAAAAATGTTCTAGTTTTGAGCAGCGTGCACACTGATGGAGTAATTGACGAAGCCAGGAAAAAAGAAACCTGATTCTGTAACGTTTTATAATCAAACAAAATGTGGCTAGATGTAATTGGTCAAATAGCGCGCAAATATAGTGTTAGAGCAATTATTAGGTGTTGGACAATGCATGCGTTTTACAATTTGCTGGACCTTTCCATGATAAATGAACGAACACTGTACAATTTAGCATTTGGTTGTAGAATGTCTAGGCGTGCCTTTATTTTGAAAGTTATTGACGTGTTGGTACTTTTTAAAGCATCAACGTCAAAGGTCACTGCTCCCGAAGTAGTAGACACTGTACGAAACCAATGTCATGTTGGCTTGTGCAATAAAACAGAACTAAACTAATTTGTGCAAAATGTTCCAGATATGTTTGTGGAAAATGCGAAAGTGATGCAAAGATCTCCAGAATATGTGAATAAGTATTGCCGGAAAAAGAGTTCAGAGTATTTTCTTTCTATTTCGACTGAAAATCAGAACTTATCTTGAGTTTTACAAGGCCGCTACGTATCAGAAATGCATTTCAAAGTTTTTCTTTTTATGTTGGTATTAGTTCCGAATATTCTTATTTCTTGATACATAAATAGATTGAATGTAAGTTTCTTTACAAGTGTAGCTTTCATTTCATTTGGTATGTTATGTATTATTATTTCTAACAATTGATATGCCGTGTTTTTTCAAGGAAAGACTAACTAACTATGTATACATTAGCTTTGCATTTCCTGTATATTGAAATGTTGTGTTCAGGGAAATGAAAGTTTTTGAAACGTTTATCCTTCTCAATCACTCATCTAACTTTAACAAAGTTTATACTACAGCAATCCGATTTTATTAATTATAAGATCTAATTCAAATATAAACGCAAATACATTATTTTGCACGGAGCATTTGTAGTAAATGCATCACCTGTCAATTGACGGGTGTTCGTCCTTCTCGGAAAGTGAGTCTCTTCAGTCCTTCTAGTGTTAAATAAGCCGATTTTTTGTTAGAACTTATGGTGGCGGTTGAATGCATGGAACGTTATAAAAGGTTTTTGTATAATAAATTCGAACTAAGAGTAGACCATCTTGGTTTAGCGTATGCTATACGTAACATAAGAAAGGTTGAAAGGTATGGTAGTTTATTGTATCGATTACTAGCGTTAGATTTTACTGTAAAATCAGTTTCAAGTAACTTGAATATAAGTGCGGACTTTATATCACGATTGTATGACGAGGAAATTTTTGAATCTATGTATTTAGAGCCAACTATGGAACAAGAGGTTAATAATTTATGTTTAGTAAATCATGGAATATGCCATTTGCAAACATATCCATAAAAGATCATCAGGATATAGATACTGAATAAAGGGAGATTATACATCGTTTAGAACGGAAAGAAAAATTAGAGGATTATAAGTTAGTTAATGGGATACTGTGTAAAAAGACTAAAGCTATAAACAACCCTTATAAGATTTGTCTTCCAAAGTATCTAGCCAATAGTATTATAGAGTTTCATCATAGTTGTATTTTACTCGGAAGTCATTCACGGACAAAAAAAAAAAAAACTATTGCGCGTATAGCAGCCAAATATACTTGGAATGGGATGGTAGAACATATAAAACAATTTGTGTTATGCTGTGAGTTATGTCACAAAAATAATCCTAATAATAGGAAACAAATGGGTCAATTAGCATCTGATTTTGAAAAAATTGTAAACGATAGATGGTATACGGACACAATTGGAAACGATAGTAGTAGATTCGTTTACCAAGCGTGTGTTCTTAGAGCCACTCTGTGTACTGCCCAGTCAAGCCATTATAAATAGTTTGTATAAATTAATGTGCAGGCATGGGTTTATTTATTCATTGGCTCATCACAATTCTAGTGTGTATAGTTTTGCACTATTTAAAGACTTTTTATTCAGTAATAGTATTCGCGATATTCGATTTGTCCTTATTTTGTCCTTATTTGTCACTAGAGGATTTGTCCTTATTTTGTATCACATTGTTTGTAACGAGATTTTGAAATAAAACTGGTAGTCGGGCGATACTATTTCCTGTGTATAATTGCCTGCATTGCCCTGCATTGCCCTGCATCTTATGCCTGTATATTGAAGTACAATATTGATATACTAGATAAACTGCATGAAGTTTCTATGAGTTTGTGATGATCAACAAAATAGAATAATAAATTTGTGAATGTTAACAATTTTATATAATAAACAAAAATTTACATATTTTCAATTTAGTCATCACATCTTAATTTCAAGATTGTGTAGGTTATATATTCCACTAGAATAAAACTAATTTGCATTTTTCAGTGTATGAATAGCGAAAATTGAGGCACAAAGCACAACACAGCAATCAATTAGAAGACCAATAATTAAGAAGGAAATATCGTGCGAACTCGATCAGTCCATAAATTTGCTCCTCATTTCTAATTTGTTTGAAGCCTTAACATACTATTATATTTTAATTTTGAGAAGTTTGAGAATTATGAGAATTCATTTTGAGAATTCGTATGATTAGTTTGTGCGTCATTGTACCAACATGTGTGGTATTGTTTGAAGTATGTATGTATCATTTGAAGTATGCAAGTCTTATTGTACTATTACAATAATACAAACAGCAATATATATAATTTGCTATTTAACACTGTACTTTTCCATATAAGCTGAATATGTAAATAAACAACTTGTTCAAGCATAAGAGAAGAATAAAATATACTATAGCGATATAAAAATGACATTTTATCCACGTTCTTCAAACTATCTGTGAAAATATATCTTCAAGCATGTTGTTTTGTTAAACTCAATGCCTCCAACTAATAGATATATTTCTCAGATTTGCAGAATATTACACTTAAAAAGAAACAAAGTTTGAATATTAATAAGATTATTGGCATATATATTATTACCACCTCGCTTCGCTAAAAAAAGAACATGAACAAAGTTTTAGAAGGATATGTCAGCAGAGTTGAGCGATAATTGAATATTTTGGAAAGACAGGAAAGAACCTCCAAGAAATCCAGTAATACATTGAGGAAATCCATTTAGCCCACTTGTGCGTCAATGCGACAATTCAATCCGAGTAATGAAGTTTGGGGACAAGAGATAAACAGTGAATTAAATCGCTGTGAAGTGTGCATAGTGGCGAGAAATGATCCATCGAACGCAGCATCCAGGTTATGACCCATACAAGGATACTTCCACCTAGATTATTATCAGCTATTTGGTTTTCTCTTTTTGATCAAAAATGATATGTTTTCATATTGCGGCAAGATTTAGCTGGTTGATTCGAATAATACCTCTACCACGTTGTTGTGTGTGAAAGAAATGTTCAGTTTTGTAGTATTTCCTAATTCCTTGGTGTCTTTTAATGGATCCCGTATTAGGAGATGTGGATTTATAGAATATCGCAGGAACAGGCGGATAAGACACGTGTTATCTCCAACATAATCTTCAAAGTGTAATGATAGTGTGGAAAGAACTGTGTAGATTTTCGAAAGCCTTCTCTAAAGGAGATATATATGTGCTATTCCATAAAGAATGACCGCACTCTTTATTGCTGTTCTGAGGCAAAACATTTCTAAGTCCAACTCCGAGTATCTTCGGAAAAATTTTCTTTCTATTTCTATATTCTATCATTAATTTCGTTATTCATAATCACCCTCTCCTTTAGCCTAAAGGACATAACGTGGAACGTAGAGTTTAACATTAGTGATGGATAAACCCAGAATGGTGCACTTTTTATTTTACTTTAGTGCATTATACTTTTGCAATGATAAAGCAAGTGTTTACCTCTTCTGGTATCGGTTTCACAGTTTCACTTTTCTAGAGGTGGCCACGGAATTTTCAATGAAGGATTTATTACCATTTTGAACGCTCGCTATTTTAGTGTAGAGACTCGAGACTCTTCCCATTTTCTTTCGTTTAGCAATACTTATAAATTATATACGACTTGATTCCTTTTGCTATTTGCAAATTTTGAGTTAGACTACCCACGGAGTTAGAGTGAGGGGACCCTCTGAGGGACCTTGAAGCAAATGTTTTTACCTTGATACTAGTTACCTTTGAAAATATGAAATATGTGTTTTCCGGTTTCGACATGTGTTCCATTGCTTCTGACTTTTAGGGTCGCCAACGGACCTGATGAATACCATGCTTCTTTATTCTGTTATTTTTCAGTTACATCGCCCTCTATGCGGTAAGCGTCGGTGGATCTCCGATGGGCAAATGTTGACCTCTTGTCAAAATTGACATCACCGCAGTGACGATCCGCGGTGGCCTCACTTCCGTTTTGATTATACCACCAGCGGCAAACACGACGAAACGCCAACGGCTCACAAAATCACTCCCCAAAATATGTTAAATTGCGTATATGCGTGTTTTGTTTTTATTCAAGTTAATGGAAATAAACATTAGAAAAGTACCCTGGGGTGGGCGTGAACGATCAGCCATACGATTACTAGTTCGTCACGTAAACGATAAAGAAAACCACTCTTTGTAGAGGGAGAAATCATGGAAGTCTTAATTTAGCCAATCCAGCTTACCCTTGTATCTCCAGTTCTATTAGCTTGTATTGAAAACCGTTTTAAATTTATTGCTTTCAGGTGGGGTACAAACTGTATGTAAAATTTGAGCAAAATCGCCTACTTGAACCTTCGGAGCCTCTCATCTTTAGTACAATTTTAACCGGAGATTAAGTTTGCCAATGAAAAGTTGATCCAGAACACTAGCCCACTACGCATCATTACCCGTGACCCATTAACCCATCGTGACTCACGATGACCCAGCACCCACTATGAACAACTCTGACCCATTGTGACTAATTCCGACCCATCAAAACCCATCGTCATCAACTCTGACCCCTAATCCACACACTCTTTAATACTGACTAAAGTGGTTACACTTTTAATAAAGCAATTCTTTCGTGTAGTTAGCTGCGCTAAAAACTCACAGGCTGCATCTCAAAAACCAAGTAGCATGCCCTCTTGCTATTATTACAATTGCAAATATCAAAATCCAAAACTGTCTGAACTTCTTTTTTCATTAGAAAGAAATGAGAAAAGGAGAAAAATTGAGGTCTTGAAAGTAAAACGTAGACAAATTCAAAAATTTTCAGAAGATTTTGTCTACAGTGCACTGAGCAGAATGGGTCGGTGTGTTTTAATGGGTCGGCGGATTAGTGTGAGTTACGGTGAGTGATGTTTCGCAGTAGGTATTTAAGTAATTTTTGAGATTTGAATTTCAGCTCTCCAAGGCCCTCTGTGAAGATGGGGATGAATTTGAATGTAAACGTCATTGGAAGCATCAGTATCCATCTCAACGACAGAGAAAACTATAGATAACACACTACGTCATTCCTTTTACATTATTTATACATGCCAGTCCTCCCAACTTCCATCCATTATGGATCTTACTACCACAATATTTTCTTTCCGAGATAGAGAGTAATATGTCTTCCACATTTTGTAAAAGTTGCTCCAGGCCTTCCGTAGAATGCTGAAATATACACGTATACACATACATTAAAATATTTAGAGTTGTGCGACCAAAGCCTTCGAAGATGCCTCTGTAAATTCGAAATGCAGCTGACATGCATGTTCATGCCTAAACGTGCATTAAATATAATTGCGATTGTAATCTAATACCTTGACGAACCCAAAATACAAATTCCACACTAATCTCAGTCAGTTGAATTGAGTTGAGTTGATTTTGAGTTTAACGTCCATTTCAGCAGCGAGGCTATATGCGGCGGGACCTACTGATTAACGTGGAATCTGAACCACATGAGCTCCCGCCGGGAATTAAAACCGGGTCTCCTGCGGCAATCAGTAATTTGAAATATTTTATTTTTCATCCCTTTTCACCCTACACTAATTTCGTAGCTTTAGATTCATTTTACATGAAAATCTCTTCCTACCAAGCCAGGGTTCAGACAGAAGCTGAACGTAAAGATAAATGGTATAGGGAGTGTTGACAGTCAACTCAGTGACTCCGAAACGTATGGATGCTATACTAATGTCAAATCGTTCAATATTCCTAAGACTGACTAATGGGTTGATCTTAAATATAAATGCTTGCTAATAGAAATAATAATAGAAAGCTTGCTATTTATCTCAGTGATCCTGAAACTATGGAGTCTACAATAATATCAGTCGTTTTGAATCATTGTATATATTTCTCCCTTTGACTGTGCTTAGTAGATGTGCTAGGGGATCTTACCCTTACTGGAAGTTGAAATTAAATGTCATCGACACTGCTCCCAATGAACTTGGTGACCTCTAGAACTAAGGATTCGACACTAACATTTGTAATTTTCAATTACTTTTACATGTCTCAATTTCACATACACCCTCAGGTGTTAGTGAGTTCTTAACTTACATGGCATCAGGAGTGGTACTATTTAACTAGGCGACCCCCAAAATTATGGATTCGATACTAATATCAGTTTTCTTGATATCAGCCTCTCCCATTCCTCCTAGGACTACTAAGGGGATATTGCCACTGCTGGGGCTGAACTTGGCCTTACATGGCATTACAAGTGCTACCAAGTAACTTAACGACTTTAAAATTAATATAATTACTCTGAAGGATTCAAATAGGCTGAGTTTTCATGTCAATATTCTTTCAACTTGTTTAAATAGCTTTTCACTATTTCTCTGTTGCCAGCCACTTCGAATGCTCCAAAGTAATTATATTTATCTTAGAATGTGATGTACAAACATGTTACCGTCAGGGGCGAAAGGGTTATTTGGAGTTAAACGAAATTGAAAATGATACAATTACCTAAGCAACCCCAAAGCTATGTATTCGACACTAATATATAATACCAGTAACAGCTTGGTATTTAATTCTCGGAAAAAACTGAAATTGGGAAACATAATTTAGTCTATTGAATTAGCCGTGGGAGTAGTGCGTTACATGTGAACCGTAACTACAAAACTAAGGGCACGCCACTGTTGCTTCACCATATTCTGTAAGATGATATTGAATAGTTTTCTTTACATTGCAAGAAGCACGAAGATCAGAGTTACTAAACCCAAGAAATATTGTCGGGCTACAGTATCAACAATTTGATGCACCATAATAAACCACACGGATCTTGCACGATAAGTTAATAAAGGAGCATGTTTAACACGCCTGATACGCTGCCAATTATGATCGGGGTGCTTATCAAAGATGTTGGGAGTAAGAGTACAAGGTTAACGAAGGGCTGAATACAGTTTCCGACACAGGGCAGTTCGTTTAAATCATTTCTCTAGTGTAGATAACAAACCTCATAGACAACCGGTTTCAGATAAGTATATTAAGGTGGGAGATGTACAAGATAGAAGGATGCTTCTAATGAAACATGGTGTAATGATTTCATGATGCGTTGAGTGGAAGGATAATCAGGCTGCTCATGGAGTAAACGTAAACATCATTGGAGGAATAGGGCTTTAGTTTTCAATTCGACATCTTTCAAATTTATTCCACCGTTTTGAAAATCACTGCACGAGATTTGGGAGAAATCACGAAAGATGGTAGGTTTCCATAGAAAATTACCCATGATTGTTTTAACTTTTGCAAGATTTTAGGTAGAAAAGGCAGTAATTGAGATAACCCATACAAACACACAAATTTTAGGCGAGATAAGAGGCCAAGGCTATGAAATCGATGTTGGGTTAGAAAATAAGTTAGTCGATTGAATGCAAGGCCAACATTACTAGTAATAATGTGCACCACACTAGAACTGAAAGTCACTCTCAAGATTTTAACTGACTGCTGTAGCTGACCAATGGAAATAGTAGTAATAATTGTTGACTTACCCAGAGGCATTACGTACATTTTATTATGGTTAAGCTTGGCCGTAGATACTGAATCGTAGAGCCTTATATGCTGTATTAAAACGTTTAAATCGGCGTAACCAGTCGTAAAACATATAACATCGTCCATAAATGAGTTAACTCGCAGTGACACCATGAAAGGCATACCGGACGTTATATATAAATGGCCATAAAGTTATAATAAGAGAAAAAACTTACTGCCCATCGGACCGCCCTGTTGGATGCTATTTCCACTGAGCTGACACGATCGCTTTAAGCCAACTCCTTCTAACAAGATGTAACTGGCTTTTCAAAACAATTTCGTTTAGATCCATTTCAAACGTTGTTCTTGTTCTACTTTGTCTTTTATTTTACTAGGCAGAAGAGACTTTTGTTCTATGTCTTTCAATTCAGTCTTATGGAAAGGTTACTTTAGGTATCTAAATGTTCTTTTACGTATGAAAAGGTAAATGATAAACAACCATATGCTGACATTAATACATGGTTTCGAAATATTGTTTAATCATTTTTAATTAATGTTGTTTTCTACTACACTCAGTAACAAGTTTTATTATATTTAAAAGAAGAAAAACACCTCTTGGAAAGGTTAGGTTGGAGGTTCGAACCTGGTTTACTTTCTTCCGAAGATACACGAAGTTGGACTTAGAAATGTATGCCTCACAACAGCAATAAAGAGTGCGGTCATCCTTTATGAAGCAGCATGCATATAGTGGTTATAGAATTAATAGACAAAATACAGTGAATTGAATAGTAGAAATTTAATTACTTTGTTGTACACTTCAAGCAAGGCCATATGTCTTTCGATCTGTTCACTTAGTTTAGACTTTTAAGCCTCGGATGTGGTATAATCTAACACCTAAAGTAACTAAAGAAATTCAGAAGAGCAAGTCGAAGCACAAGCAAATAGATTATGTAAAAGAACTCTGGTTTGGGTTAGAAACTATTGTGCATATTTGCCTAAGTTTGAAAACCAGCTCAGTTTGTGAAGTTGAGTGAAAGAATGTGATGAAAGTATTCATAGATAGGTTTACTAGGAAATTATGAACTTCAATGTCAATAACTAGAAAGTTATGAAATTGAAACTTCAATTGAATGTAGACATCAAAATTATGCTTTAATTACAAAGCAGATAAGAATGAAGTAGAAAAGTGGAGTGTGGAACTCAAAGATAGTACTCTTAAGACAGACAGAAGATTGGAAAGTTCTTACTGTAAGGAGAAGCGTCACAGGTAAGTCCTGAAAGGATTATTTATAGTTGTGAGGAAGCGAGAAGTTTACGAACGAATCTGCATATTGAGAATATCTAAGAGGGAAGGAATGTATCTGTTTCCGTTTCTCTCTCACATTCCCTATCATAATCAATTACGAATTTTTCATCATCTTAGTCTTTACGACGAAATCATGGCACGACTTCCTCGTGGCTATAAGGTTAATGTGCGGAACTTTTTATTTGAGGGACTTTGTTCGCTTTCCATGCGACCTCATGTAATTAGAATTCCATATTAACCTGTATGTTCTTGTGTCATACGAACAGCCTCGGTGCTTATAGGGCGCTTAACGTTAATCTATCCAACAAATCACAGAATATAAATATCATTAATTGAATTACTATAAAAGAAGAACCTTTCAGTCTGTGTGAAGCTAATTCATAATAATTATTAATCACCCTGAAGGTATTGCTACATTCACCACTTTATGCCAGAAAACTATGCTAATCTGCAGATAATTTAAACTTTTGTAACGATTTTGTTCAAGATTAAAATACCATTGTTTGAATTTAATTATGGCAAAATAGACCACTTTTAGACTTAAACACTAATATGTGTATTTCTACAGTGATGATTTAATTAGAATTTTAACTGCATTTATTTACTTTAATTATTTGAAAGTGGTATTAATGATGTTGAACGTAAATGTGTCTTAATGTTTACAACACATTATATGCTGCATCTATGTGATTACTAGTTCAGTAGTTGGTTGCTAGGTTAACTATTAGAAAAGATAATTATATGCACCCAATTACAAACTTTAATATGCTCGATGTAACATATAGAGTTTAGGGAACAAGAGGCTTGGGTAATTGGTAAAGTCATGCATACTCTCATTCTTTTTATTCCTTATCAGTTTATCAAGATTTTCAGGACCAGCCTTCTACAAACTATTCTCTTCTCTCGTTTGGTGTGAATGAACCTAAGTTTGTTCTGTATTTGGAGTGAGTCTGTTCGATGGATATAAATTTTGAAATTGTTTTGTGTGTACTGTAATCTCTGTTTTCGTATTAGCTTTCATATTGTAGTGATGACAGCACGAGCCGTCATTAGGTAGGATTCCCGAGTTCCATCGCCGGGAGGGACAATTAGCGTTTCGGTGTCCAGCCAGCACTGTCAGACAATTGAGGAGCGGTTTAATAAAAAGTGTTAAACTTTTGTTAGGATGAGTAAAATTGAAGTTACAAGTTGATGTTTTATATGTGATAAATAATATAATTATGTGTTGCAGTATGTGGTAATGCTTTTATCACGGTTTGGTTACCTGGATTTTGTTTATTTTTATAGTTATACTGAAGTCCAAGTAGTCGTATCACTATAGTAAAGTTAATATAGTATAATAAAGTAAATAGTAAAAATATATACAAGTTAACAGTGAATAATGCTATTTCTTATTAGATAACAAGAGAGTGTCTACAAGTTGCGTTACGAAGTCTCTCCTTGAACTACCTGTAGTCAGTTGATTGCTATTAATTTTTTTGCAGTTGGTCAATTGACTGAATAGTACCTTGCAACAAAACATGCAAGAATGAGTTTGTTTTACTAACATGAACATGACACCTAGAAAGATTGCTTGAAAAGATCAGCAATAAAGATAATGAATCCCATGATATATTATCCGTTTCCCCAACTTAGGTCATCGGTTAATCACTTAAAATATTTCGGTCTTCGTTACCAAAAACGTAACGTTTAAAGGATGATAAGTCGAAAAATGAAAACAAGATACCCTACATATCAACCTGGAAATTATGATTATTTTAGAAGTAACAAATGCTCAAAGATGTAATTACGATTAGTAAGTCCTGAAAATTGGGGATTAGATTAAATCATGTGAATATTTCAATCAAAAGTTTAAAAAAAGTTTGTAAGCATCTTCTTCTTGATTCAGGTGTATGTTAACAGCTACAGAATGTGACGAAAAGGATTGTACAAAGCACTGTTAAGATATCATACAGAAAGTGCTATTGTCCGTGACCTGTGAGGTCGTATCACAGTTTTTTACCAGGACGACGCAATTTCAATAGTGGTCGTGCCCTTCAATGAATACTTAGTATTGTTAT
The DNA here is from genome assembly GCF_964235325.1 of Thermobia domestica. Classification (NCBI taxonomy): domain Eukaryota; kingdom Metazoa; phylum Arthropoda; class Insecta; order Zygentoma; family Lepismatidae; genus Thermobia; species Thermobia domestica. The sequence goes on along the minus strand of NC_137462.1, from coordinate 148,377,228 downwards.
GATAGAACCAAAAAGTTTTTAGAGGAGCGTAGAACTTAACCTGGGATTGGAAGTACTCTGGTTCAATTTAACTATAGCTTGTACGCTATGGTACTATGATCTAATTCTAATTGTTTGTTATGATCCTTGATCATTCATGTTTCTTATAAGTAATTGTCAAGTATTTTCATTAATTTATATTTACAGATTTTTCTATGTATTAAATTTGAACTTTAGTTCCTAAGATGGGACTCTGGCAATAATCGTCACATTCATCATTAGGTATGCAATGTGCGATTAGTAAAATAGTAGTTGATAATGATATGTCGAAAGCAAATGAAAAGTACTCTATTCTTGGTTCAATTCTCATGCTAAAAAGTACAAAATTAGATTGTTAAATTTTATATGAGTGTTTACTTTGCCTTCACTGTTTATAATGTGAATATAAGTGCTTATAGTATACACTTACACAATATGCGAATCGAGTCGCCTTTGATAATGCTAGCTTCAAAAACGACACAAATTCAGTATGCTTAATATTGGATTGCTCCTATGGCCTAACATTTTATGGTGACACATAAGGATACCAACAATATTTTTCTCTTTTATATTGTATGTAACCAAATGATACTAGTTACAAATATTATTCTAGTTTCATCAGCAAAAGAAGTGCTACAAAAAGAAAAAGATTTAAGAAGTGACATATAAGATTTAAGATATAATAATACGTTGCAGAATGAATAGTTTAGTCGTATTTTACAATCTACTTCAATCATTGGGGAATAATTTGCAGAATATTAATTTCGAGGAACACGTGAGTGAGGAGTCGTCATTCGGCTGAAATTCGACTGCATTTTCATAAGACATCTACTTCTCAGTACGTTCACAGTCACAATAACACAGTCTAAGATTATTGGTGGAAAGTAGTCTTTACTGAAATCTAATTGGTTTGATTTTTACCTCGAGCTTAAAATTAATGACTTAGTATCTGATAGGTAAAATTAACAATTTTACACTTTGAATCTTACATCTTCAAGTGACTTCGTTGGAAGGCTAATGATAGTAATATCTGAAGGCGTTTGTATCGGTTGTAATGCTTTTCCTGAATCTTTGGAGTGATCCAGAGGCCAGAACTCCACTTTCAGTCAAAATATGTTCTATTCCAGATCCGTCAAGGAAGTGGGCGTGCGCACCAAAGAAAGCTAATTCAATATGAAACGAAACAAACCAAATGAGAATGTCATCGAAACGAGGACCCTCATGGTTTAGTATTAACAGACCCACTTTAGCTATTGCTAGATCATTGTGAACAAGCGTAAATAATTTTCCGCATTGAGAAGCAAGTTGCTGCGAAATTTTTCGTGTTTCAAGAACAATATCTGTCCTGGTGGGTGATAAGGTAATGTTTTCCATATATTCAATTTTTCTGAGGTGGTAACAAATCGACGGTTGTTTTTGAGTTCCAACCAATCCACATTGGTGTGTTTCTACACTTCTCAGCGGAAGTCATCCATACAAAATCTCTTTATAAACTTTCTTCCCAGTCACTGCTAATAGGACACTTTACAGCAGAAGAGCAAAGAGTGTTTAGAAGTTAAGGTTTCTTTGGATATGGTTCAAAGACTCTAGATTGGTGTTGAAATGTTCTTAACTTTTTCAAGGGCTTCTTTTTGACTTGGAACTTAAGAGAAATCTCTTCTATTCCTGCAACAACTTCTTTATTCTGAAAACAAATACCAAAAATATCATGTAATGTGCCTTCAGCTGAAAAAGTTTTCAAATTCACATCATAATCGCCTAAGCCAAACCAACAGCGCGAGTGGCAGTTTTTCTCATTCTCTCCAGCTCCTAAATACTTAGAATCATTATAAAAATACTTAGAATCATTATAAAAATCCAATATCCTCAATTTTTAAGACTGTTTACACAGGTTTGGTGATAATTTTCCTTGAAGAAAAAACGAACATTATTCTTTATTTGCAATTATTTTTGAAGTGAAACCAAATAACGTTCTTTGCTTTGTATATTATTTACGATTGAGAACTACACTATGACCAACGCGAAACGGAATATCTCAGTCACTTTGTAAGATACAATAATAATGTTCGTACCGTTGGAAAGGCCATCATCTGCTCCATATCATTTATTTCAAGATGTTTTGCCTTATCTCTAGCGGTTTCATAGATATTTGCCATGGAAGGAATGCAATGAAGCGAAAGAAATTAAATTTGGAGCCAATTATGCGCCATATTTAAAAATGGCGGCAATATATGTAAACAGCAATAACTTATAATACTTAGTACATCCATTTCCATTAATTTGGTAGAAGAATGAGATTTCTAGCTTCATTGATTGGGATATTACTCTCATGTAAAGACAGTGCTATGAATTGTGACGGCGGCCATATTGATGACGTAATATTTCATGCCCCCAACACTGATTTTTGTAAGATTTCAGTATTTTGATTATGTAGGTAGTAGGCTTTTACAGAAACACTATCGCGCTTTTGTGTATCAAGGGTAAATAAAACCTCCCCTACCTAGTTCTTGGACTAACTCTTTCGTTGTACTCTGTGGGGAGCGGAACGGCTTAATGAAAAATTTATTTTGGACTTCGTTTCTCCATACTTTAGATTGGAATAGATTTGTGCTGGTGGATTAAGTGCTTGATTTGGATATGGAAATTAAGAATAAAAAGTGTGAAGTGGGAAATATAGTGTTTTTTGTCCAATGAGAATTAAGCAGCTTGTTACAGAAGTGCTAATATTTCAGTTTTTGATTACCTTTTGGAACCACTTTCTCTGGGAAAACAAAGAGAAAGTATCCTAAATAATAGTTTCTTTGAATTAGCAGTATATTTATTTATTCTTCTGAATAATCTAATAATATTGCTTAGCACACGGTGCTTTTTAATATTAATTTTACCGTGGGAAGAAATTAAGTTTGTTGGTTGTTGTTTAGCGTCATTTTTGTACATTAGAGTGGGGTCGTATGACGCATAGAACCTAATTTATTCTTATTATATTTAATTCGGAAGCCAGAAAGCACAACCCTTTTGGAGGATTTTTGAAGGTAAAATAAGTATATATTACATGCAATGTGAGAGACTACATAAATTTATTACTAGCTTGTCCGTTGTCAGTGTTTCTCTGTGAGTGTGGTGATTCTTTACATTCATTGTACTTTGATTCAATGTTGCTTATAATTCTTTAAATTTGCAAATAATTGATAATCCAGTTATATCTGGGAGAGGGTCTTGAACCCAAACCTCACATATATGAATTACAACTTGTGTTTTCCTTTCAGGTATTATAAGGACAAATTGGTTTTCTGGATATATTTAGAACGGGTAAGTTTTGCGTTCATTCTTGGCATTTACGAGTACACTTAATATTCAATAGAGAAGCGGCTCAGTGTTTGAGAATTATTAGTTATTTCAAGTTTTGTAGTAGGAATTTTTTTTAATATTTTAATTTCTTTTAGTATTTGCTTACTGTTTAAATTTTAGTGAATTTTGCGTTCATTTAAAAAATCCCCCACTTAGAATTTTACAGGAAGAAGAAGAATTTTTTTTCGAAATTTTACTACGCATACCAATTATAGATTATTTAATACAAAGGAATATATTTCTCATAATTGTCCAAAAGTTAATGTTTCAAGTACTTGATACCAGTATTCACAAAGTAGAGGTTCCAGTTTGAATCCGACTCGGTACTGACGTCATACGATTAAACACTGGTATTGAAGTTCTCAATGAAAACCTGGTTCAATTTAGTATAATTTGTAGACGCAAATTCTCTCGATTAGATTATCGGTACTTAGGATCGGAAATCAATAAAAATTCGTACCTAATTTAAAATTTAGATTGAATTTTCCTTTACGTCTGAAATGCATTTTTCAGCGACATGATACCCCAGTAAAGTTTGTTTAGTGGAAATTATTGTCGATTATTCATTATTAATTATTTTTATTTTCTAATTGTTATTTGTATATATGTGTTATAACTGGATTATCAATATTGTCAATTTTCTTTAAATCACCTTCCGGCTGGTCCAATGCCCTGTAGTACCTTCTGAAGCCTGTCTAGACGAGTTAGTTCCTTAGCTTGTCCGGAACGGTAGTGGATGGGAACGTTAGAGCACTTATAATTTACACCACAAATGTATTCTTGAGTTACATTTAACCACCCACTAAACTTAAATTAAGTAGCAACCTTTCCGACCTGACATATTTTAAATTCTATCTGTGTACTACATTTCAGCTTGATGCCTGAGTATATTTTGCACCAGTAAACCTTCACTCGTCACTTTCTGAGTTGAGTCTCATTGAGCACGAATTATGTTGTGTAGTAGTTATTTTGGGAGATATTCTGAAATATTTTTCTGGGAGATATGAAAAACATTATAAAGCACTTTGGGAAAATTTTGCCCTAAAAAAACTAACGCTCCAAAAATAAAATATCCATTGTGGATTTCTCTTAAGAAATGATATGTCATATATTACGGTTATTAATAGAAACGTTTCTTTATGAAATATGAAAAAAATGTGTGAGTTATTAAACAATCGTTTGAAAAACTCCCACTAAATAATAATACTCCTAGATTTTCTTCAAGACAAATGTTTTATGCCATATTAATTAATTTTTTTTAAACAAATATGGACAAAATTGCCCTAATCGCTTTGGGGAAAATCGTTGAAAAGGAACTTATCACCAATAAACTTCATATTTTCACCATACAAGTATACATACAAGTCAATATAGTCATAAACCACACTAACCTGTCAGTGTTGGTATACTAACCGTTCAATTGAATTAACTATTAACAATAAATCTGTAAATTTAATTGTTAATTGCAATTAACAACTGAAGTAAGTAATGGCCAATTGTTAATTGCAGTTGGCCATTAATAAATGAGAATCAATTGCAAATAATCAATCGATTAAAAGTAATTCCAGTGGAAAGTAATTGCAATTGAATTCAGTAATTCAATTGCAATTGAAATTAATTGGCAATTAATTCAATCGCGATTGATTTCCACATCAATTACTTTCAATTGATTGATCAATTGCAATTGATTTTCACTGATAAATTTTCAACACTGTAGTTCAGAGATGGCGTGGGTGAATGAAAAGTTTAGTCACGACCAACTGACCCATGAACCACTCTCACCCAATTTGACCCACAGACCCACCAAACCCCCATCGTCATCAACTCTGACCCATGATTCACTCCCTCTTCTCTACTGATTAAATTGTTTACACTTGTAATAAAACAAGACTATAAAATCATCACTCATCGGAGATTAAATTTCTATGATAAATCGCTCAAGCACCGCCCTATTACAATATCAGTGGCCCTTTACAAAATAAAATGGGAAAGGGTTTGTCATCAGGCAAATTACGATAATTCAATTATATAGATAATTAGTATAATTAGCATAGATAATTACTTCATTCATGAATAATAAATACTTTACAGTAGGAAAAAGAATAAAATTTGAAAGTCCTAAATGAAGGTAAAGTAGTCCAAATTAAAGGAAAAAGAGTGTAAAATAGTCCATATAGTTAAGCGTACCGTACTAACTTAAAATTCCCATATAATTAAGCTTACAGTACAAATTTTATGTATATTTCTTCACAACTATGTGGCTTGATTTCCTTGTGCTCTGAACGCTAAACACAAGCTTCAACAATTATTATAATAGAAAGCAGTGGATATAAAAGGCGAAACACTGTATTTTATGTTTCTCAATTTGTCTCTCAACTAATATCAATCGTTTCGATTATTTTTTAGAAATCCACTCACTACCAATTTCCCATACTTAGAAAGTGTCTCCACATGAAAGACATTTTAAAAAAAATGCTAGGACATGTTTTGTTTATTTTTAGCTCACCAAATTTAAGTCGAGGTTACTGTCGAGCCGAGTTTGATAAATAGTTCCCTCGTTCAGCTCGTTTTAACTGGTTTTGAAAGCCTGATCTGATTATATTGGAAAGTTAAAACCATGGGAAATATAATCAGTAATGTGGAATACTTTTAGTGGTACTCACGACAGGGGTGCATCTTTGTTTCGTATTTTAGTGCATCTTGAGGGGTACTTTTAATGAATCTCGTCTCATCTCGATAGCGAGACGACAATAGATTTATATAATGAGACAGCGTCAAATGTCGTGAGCACCGGCGTCATTAACTTGGTCCGCCACTATAGAAATTTGAGATTTATTCGTTTGCATCGTTTTGTGTGTCACTGCAAGTGGTTCAAAATGGGCCAACAAATAAGGCAGAACAGGTTAATGCAGTTCCGCCACTAACGTATTTTGAGGTCATTTTCTTTACGTCGTTTTGTGCCTTTTTATGCACCTATTTCCACGGTTTGTGCGTTACCAGAAGTGGGACAAAATGGGACTACAAGTATAGCGGAAGAAGTTAATGCTGCTCCGCCAGCAACGAATTTCGAGGTAGTTTCCTTCACATTGTTTTGTGCGTGTTCTGTGCTCCTATTTCTACGTTTTGTGTGTCATCGGAAGTGAGTTAAAATGGGCCTCCCAGGAGGGATGAAAGTACCCACTGTTCCTTCACGATATGGTATCTTTTGTAGTATTTTCTGAGCGTTTTGTGCCTTTTTGTGCGCCTATTCCCACGTTTTGTGCGTAATCGGAAGTTGGTCAAAATGGGCTTCCAAAGAACGAAAATGACCCACTGTTCCGCCACCAAAGAACTTCTAGGTCGTTTCCTTCACATCGATTTGTGTGTGTTTTGCGCGCCTATTTTCACGTTTTGTACGTTACCGGAAGTGGGTCAAAATGGGCCTCCAAGGTTGTATGAAAAAAAAAACACTGCTCCGCCACTATTGAATTTCTAAGTGGTGTCTTTCGCCTCGTTTAGTGCCTGTTTTGTGCTGATCTGTGCGCGTATTTCCACGTTTTGTACGTTACCGGAAGTGGGTCAAAATGGGCCTCCAAGGTTGGACGAAAAAGAAACACTGCTCCGCCACTATTGAATTTCGAAGTCGTGTCTTTCGCCTCGTTTAGTGCCTGTTTTGTGCTGATATGTGCGCGTATTTCCACGTTTTGTGCGTCATCGCAAGTGGGTCATCACGATCTTCCAAAATGGGACGAAACTCTTCAAGTGTTCCGCCACTATCGATTTTCGAGATTCTTAATTTCACATCGTTTAATGCCTGCTTTCTATCGTTTTGTGTGCCTGTCTCGATGTTTTGTCTGTCAACGGAAATGGGTCAAAATGGGCCTCTAAGATAGGATGTAAATGACTAAGAGTTCCGCCACAATCGAATCTCAAGGTCGTTTCTTTCACACAGTTTAGTGGCTGTTTTGTGTGCCCATTTCGACTTTTTGTGCGTCCTCAGACGTGGGTCAAAATGGGCTTCCATGGAGAGTCGAAAATGGCTCACTGTTTCACCACCAACGAATTTCGAGGTACTTTCTTTCGCATAGTTTTGTGCGTGTTTTGTGCCGTTTTGTGTATGTTTTGAGCCATTTTGTGCGCCTATTCACACGTTTTGTGCGTCACCGGAAGGGGGTCAAAATGGCCCTACAAATATTTCGGAACAAGTAAATGCTGTTCTGCCACCAATGAATTTCGAGGTCGTTTCCTTCACAGTTCTGGTTTTCTGCGGTTTTGTGCGTCTATTTCCACATTTCTTACGTCACCGGAGTGGGTCAAAACGGGCTTTCAAGATAGAACGAAAATGACCAAGAGTTCCGCCACTATCTATTTTTGAAGTTGTTTACTTCACATAGTTTAATGTCTATCTTGTATCGTTTTGTGCACGTGTTCCGACGTTTTGTGCGTCACTAAAAATGGGTCAAAATGACCCTCTAAAATGGGATGAAAATGGCCCACTGTTTTGCCACTATCGAATTTCGAGGTTGTTTCTTTCGCATACTTTAATGCCTGTTTTTTGCTGTTTAATGCGCTTATTCCCACGTTTTGTGCGTCGCCGGAAGTGGGTCAATATTGGTCTACAATTATGGCGGAAAAACTTAATGCTGTTCAGTCAAACGATTTCGAGGTCGTTATTTTCACATCATTTTGTGCGTGTTTCCTACCGTTTTCCAAGCCTATTCCCACGTTTTGTGCGTCACTGAGAGTGGATTAAAATGGGCCTTCAAGATGGGACGATAATGAACACATGTTTTTCCAGTATCGAATTTCGAGGTCGTTTCTTTCGCATGGTTTTGTACATATTTGGTAGGGTTTCTGCGCATATTTTCACGTTTTGTGCGCCATCGGCAGTGGATAAACAGAGCCTACAAATATGACAGAAAAATACATTTTCTTCCCACTTCCAAGGCCCATTTTGTCCTATTGCCACTGAAGCACAAAGGGACGCAAAGCAATGTAAAGGAAACGACCTCGACATTCGAGGGTGACGGAACAGTATTTACTTATTCCGCTATACTTGTAGGCCATCTTGATCCATTTTCGTTGACGCACAAAACGGTACAAAACAGGCAATAAACGATGCGAGAGAAACGACCTAGAAATTTGATAGTGGCGGAACAGTTGGAGACTGTTGAGACCCATTTTCATCACATGTTGGAGACCCATTTTGACCCACTTCCGGTGACGCACAAAAAGTGAAAATAGAGGCAAGAAACGGCACAAAACAGGTACTAGTCGATGTGAAAGGAACGAACTCGAAATTCGGTGGTGACGGAGCAGTGAGTCATTTTTCACCCACCTCGAGGTCCAGTTTGACCCTCTTCGAGTGACGCACAAAACGTCGAAATAGCCGCACAAAAGGGTACAAAACACACATTAAGCAATTTCTAATTAACGACCTCAAAATTCGATAGTGGCGGAAATCTTGGACATTTTCGCCTTACCATGGAAGCCCATTTTTACCCACTTCCGGTGGCAAACAAAACGTAAAAGAACACGCACAAAAGGGCACAAAACACGCACAAAACGATGGAGAACAAACCACCTCAAAATTCGTTGGTGACGGAACAAGTTGATGACGCCGTGAGCACAAATGTAAGTATATACTGTAATTCTTACTATCAAGGCTGAGAACTGCACGGTCCAATTTTTTAGCCAAAGCAGAAGCCCAACCGGGATAGTGATGTCAACCGGCTCGACACTGAGCGAACAGCTTGAGCTGGCTCGATTGGGATGAGCCATCGACTCGGCTCAATTAAGCTGATGGCTTGAACCGGCTCGGTACGGACCAGTCATCGACTCTGTTCAATTGGAGTCGATGGCTCGAGGCAGCTCCGTTGAAACGAGTCGATCGACTCGGTTAGAGTCAGCTCAACTGAGCTGTTGGCTCGAACCGGCTCGGTTGGGCTGAGCAATCAGCTCGTTTCTGTTCGACTTGGGTGAGCCATCGGCTCGAGTTGGCTCGATTGGTTAAGCTGTTGGCTCGGCTCACTTCTCGGTTTGGCTTGATGATACTGAATGAGCTGTTAGCTGAGACACTTGAGTCGTTACAGCCCTAAACCCGGGTGAAGCAGTCTTGAACATGTTTGGCCGGAGTCCTGTAACTTTTAACAATTTTTGGCTCGAGCCCGAATACATGCTCCTTCTGAACTGAAACCCAAAACCTCGTGACCGATATTCTTGCCTTTTGAAGATTTCTCGACGACTGAGATGGACTGTCAACTAATGTTTAATATTCAGATACAAATCGTCTATATTTCATGTTTATACACCGTGTTATAACAACAATAATAATTAGTTATAGTAGTAGTAGTAGTATCATTGAATTATATTGTCTATGTAGGATACTTGAAGAGAGTAATACTTGCAACTACGAAAAGGATTTAGCTCGAATTGGCTCGTTTTGGCTCGACTCGGCTCAAAACTCGATCCGAATTCTATTCCAATTTCAAGAAAATTTTGCGAGCCGAGTTCTTGAGTCGAGCTCAAAAATGTCTGCTTCGAGTCGAGTCATGTTTCAAAGAAAAACTCGCTCTGGCCATCCCTATACGGGAAGTAGTTGGCTATAATAGGCCGTAATATATATTGTGTGTGCGAAAGCTTGAAACCCCCTACCCCAGGAACCTGTATTAGGAAGCTTGTACCAGAACTGGCTGACCGGAATTGACCAATTTCAGCACTGATCGTTTCCTTTCGTCAAGGCAAAGTAATCGATATATATGCTGCATGTGTGCAATCATTTGAAATAACTCACCCCCGGAAAATGTATTAGGTATTATATACCGGAACTAGTTGGCCGGAAATGAGTAATGCAGGTACTGACCTCTTGTGCTCAACACGAATTGATCGATATATACCTTCCATGTGTGTAAACACTAGAAATATCAAAATCCTGAAAACTGTATTAGGTGCCGTGTACAGGAAGTGACCGACCAGAAGTAACCAATTTCGATACGGATAGTTTCTTTCGTCAAGGTAAAATAATTAATAATTATGTTGCACGTGTGCATTCGTTAAAAATATCTCACATTAAAAATGTGTTAGGTACTGCGTACCGGAAGTAGTTACCTGGGAATCAGTAGCTCAGGTACCGGCCGCTTTTCTTAATCACAATAGGTTAATTGATATAAACCTATTCGTAGCGCGTGTGTGAAAGCTAGAAACACCCCACCCCCTGGAAACTGCATTAGGTACAGTGTACCGGAAGTGGTCGACCGCAAGTGACCAATTCCAATATCAATCGGCGTTTTTCGTCAAGCCAAGTTGATTAATATATATGTTTCATGTGTGTAATGATTGGAAATACTCCATCCCCGGGAATTGTATTACTCGAAATTACCCCCTAATTTTGAGACTTTTCGATTGATAGGATCTGTTTTCTTAATCGCTGATTTTGCCGACAGTCACTGTTTTTCAGGACCGCTATTTAACAGTCAATGTTTTGTCCGTAAATTGTATGCATAACGGGCATATACACTTCTTTCGGAGGGAGATAGAACCGTAAACATAATACAAAAAGAAAAAGAGTTTCACTTCTTTCTTCCCAGGTGGCGAAGGGATGGTAGTTATTCAGCATTTCTTATAAGGGGGGCGCGGTGGCTCAGTGGTAGAGCGTTCACCTCCGGTGCTTGGGGTTCCTGGTTCGATCCCAGCTCGCGCCGTGTGGACTTTGTGGTGGACAAACACCGTGCTCGTGGGTTTTCTCGGGGTTCTCCCGTTTCCTCCCACTTTCTTCATTCCACCATTTCACTCATTTCTCATAATCACCGTCTCCTTTAGCCTCACCGGCATAACCATGGGACGTAAAACTCAAAGATTTTATTTCATTTCATTTCTTATAAGTACCTTATTTGAATTATATAAAGCAGTAACAAGTGGACAACACAATATATACACATCTTCACTTTTAATTGCTGACTTCAATTGCAATTAACAATTACAATTAACAAGTTTCAATAAATTGCACTTAACAATTAAATGTTTCAATTACACCCTCTGCGATTGACAATTAACAATTACAAGTTTCAATTGCATGGTGACCAATTAACAATTAACGAAAATTTAATTGCAAATTTTATGATTGAACTCAATGGCCATGGGAATTAATTCCAAAGCACAAATTGACATCAATTACAATTATTTTCCAGAGCAATTACTTTCAATTGATTTCAATTGTTTTTGTCCAAAACCGTGACCTATATATCACTCAATTCACAATGGAGGTATGCGAATCGTGAAAGCTAGGTATTTATCGAAATTGGTACTCTGATTAATTGTGGATTGCTAATCATCGTGGTAATAGTCACTCGGTGCAGACACGCCTTGCTTACCGGCTACGTATAATACATATTCCAAGCAGTGACTGAGTGAAGCTGTGCCATGTTACACATCAAAAACGGTAGCAATTGAAAAATGTGTACAGGTAATCCAATACTTATGGGAGGGGACACGGAACAAAGAACACGGCATTAGTGTCGCACAAGCAGTGTTGCTAACCCGATACAAACTTGTAGTTTTTCTAACAGAACCTATACCATTTTATGGCATTAAATCAATTGGCATAAAACGTGAAACAAAATAAGCAAAAAATGGTTATCAGTGTTGCCAAATATGGGAGATATGAGGCTGTAAAGTTGAGAATTTATGGGGTCCCGACCAGTGCAGAAAGAACAAATGTAGAGTAGGAAGTAAACTATATAAATATTTAGCTCTAAAGGTTCGCATACGTCCCCTCACAAAAGTGATGTATTTTGGTATATCACTCATGTAGGTGGTGTGATCTATGTATGAGGTAAAGTTTTCTTTTTTTTAATTTATACACCACCGTCTTTAACTTATATTCGGTAAACTCCTTCCTGACTTGTCACTTTTTAGCCTCAATCTGGTACAAAATTTGAGACTGATCAACTGAGTAACTTTTGCTTTTACATTCGTAATTTCCTGCTAAGATCTCCTTGTAATCATATCGATTAATTTTTTCTTACACATTAATTGTACTTTACCTGGATATTGGTCGCAACGCATTGCTAGTTGAGAGATTTCTTCGAATGGTTTGCCACTCCGTATTTGAAGTTCGTCAGTAGTTTCACAGTTTAGCATTGTATCCACAGATAAGAAACCATCGTTCCGAATCTTTGAGTAAAAGGATAAACAAATATAAATAATAGAACAAAAAAGTAAATATTATGAAATTATTATTAATAAAGTTTTGATCCATAACTATGACTATTACTTTTTTTCATGTAAAACACAATCTTAATTTAGTTCAGATTTACATCATTATTGAATGTCAATTTATAATACAATTTCGGCTATAATAATATGTATTTCCAATTTATGGATAAATAGTGGTGTAGCAGAAGCAAAGTAGTTATCATTCAATACTATATTCAATTAAACCAATCTAGATACCATTGACGTAACGTTTGTTCCTACTATCTACATTTACATTATATTAAAATCTAAGTGCAATATTTTGTAGTATAACTACAAGGGATTTTATTATTATTATTATTATTATTATTATTATTATTATTATTATTATTATTATTATAAATTACCAAGCTTATGCTGGCAGACGATCCATGTGCTTCTTAAAAAGCATATTGCCAAACAATTGATATTATCATGTTTTGTATGACATAAGGATCCTCGAGGTTCAATGCCTTAATCACGGAAACTCTCCATCGACTTCTATCTATAACAACCTGGATCCAGTTCGTACTTTGGATTCCTATTTCTGAGAGATATATCTTAATACTATCCATTCACCTGTGCCTAGGTCTCCCTAAGGGTTGTTTTCCGATTGGTATTCCACTTGGAACTTTGAAAGCGTTCCTACTTTCTTCCATTCTGGTTACATATCCCCACCTGGACCTTCTATTTTTGATGATTCTAACTATATTTGATAAAAGGATTATGTAGTTCCTCGTTATGAAATTTCCGCCATTCCCGTTTATTTTGGATCCAAATATTCGTGTCAGAATCTTATCCTCATATACGTTCAACCTGCGATCTTCCCTCAGCGCAAGCCACCATGTACAGTACAACGGGCATGATTATCGTTTTACACATTTTCAGCATCAAATTTCTCAGTAGGATTCGCGACGACAAACGATTTTGAACTGAATAATAACACGATTTGCTTGTTTTTTTTCGCCATTTAATTTGAAAATATTATTTTATATTTTAAGGCATTCATAATATCAAGTATTACAATCCCGAAGAACTTCCATATATTTAGTAAACTCACGTCCCTACAAGTGTTTAATAAGATCTCTGCATTTCCACCTATTTTTTTCGTTTCATCCCCTTATTAAAATAACATAATCAGCTTTCGCCATAATCTGGTGAATACTATTAAGCTCTATGCCCTGATTCCTATCTTTGATTTTCCTACTCGAGGACAAATCTGAATAATAATGGCGACTGCACCTCTCCAGGCAACTTTGAAACTTTTAATACAATTATTTATTATTATAGTAGTATTCATAAAACCAGTTTGGGGCCACTTCCTCAAACCAGGCTTTTTTATATATGAAATCCCCCAGCATAGAATCACATCGAAAATTACATCTTCCCCACATTGACCCCATACATCTTCAATTTACTTTTATGATATATAACCATAAAATAATTTTACACCTAAACTTACATCTAAAACTTACATCTAAACATTTCTTAAACTTTCAATTCTTCGCTTTTCTTTTTCTTGTCTCCCTTTGATATAGCTATCCATTAGTTCTTTTAGCTTTGTTAGTAAATCTTCTTTCCTTAAATCTATCGAATAATGGCCCCAAGCTAGAGTATGTATCCCATCTTCTAATATGTATCTTTTATCATCGTAAGAGCTTAATGCTAGTTTGTTTTCTTCTACTGAATATACATTATGTCTTTTACTCCTAATAGTATTTTGCATTTTATATAATTCATAATCTTTTAAGACACAATCTTCGTAATCTTTGAAAGTTATTTCTGATTTAACAATATTCGATTTTATTCCTTTTGCCTTTTTACAACATTTGTCTTTATCAAATTTACTTTTAAAGTCTTTATCTTCGAGGTCTATTTGAGGTGCTTGTATTGAATACATCTTTGATTTGAGACCTACGACTTTTCCTATGATTTCACCTTTCAGTTCATCTTTGAATTTTCCTAATACTTTCTTGTTAACTTGTTTTATCCCATATTTGTTATTATCTTTGTAATCAGATGTATCTAGATGCTCATACATAGATTTCATATCCTCATATACATCTTCTGTTTCTATATGTGCTATAACCGAGTCTGTGTCACTCATTAATAGTTTGACTTTATCTCCATATTTATTCTTCAACACATTGTAATAGAAATCATATAGACAAATTTTAGATATATCCAGAACAGACATCCCAACATAGATAGGCTTGTTAAAAGTAATTTTTGTCTTATACATATGAATAGCAGCTAAACCTTCGGAAAATATAGTTCTATCTTTAAAAGTAGGTTTAGCTATTAGTTTCTCTGCTAATTCTACATTATGTGCTAGTCTTATATCTACTCTCTTTCTTATGTTTTCCATAGTCTTTCCAAATACTGCGTTATTCGCTAGTTTATAGAAGTCTTTTTCAAAATCATTCCTTGCATGCGATCTAAGTTCTGTATTTAATTCTATATATTTCTTTAACCAGCCTGATTGTTTAAATTCTAATATTTTATGTATCTTTTTAATTTTGAGACCTTGTGACACATAGAATTTTAAATTTTGATAATGTAATATATAGTTTTCTTTATCGTAAAGTGTTGTTAATAATTTTGGAAGTTTTTTGTTGTTTATATAATTTTCAGGAGCTAATGGCAAATCTGAATGTTTATTATGAAGTTCTTTTGGATACTCTAAATCGACTTCTAGTATATATCCAGTATTAGACTCATCGTCTGTCTCTAATATTTTATTTATCCAGTATTTATCATTTACACCATTAATAATCTTTTTCCATTCGAATTCTCCATAAGGCATATGATGATTCATAGCCCATCCATATTCGTTATTTGCATCCATGTACATTATGTAAGAACTTTTCTCTTTAGGATTATAATTTTCTAGATACTTATTATTAGCTACTGCATATCTATTTGAACATTGAGAAATTCCACCTCTTATACCTTTTTCTATAAAGAGCAGTTTATCATAATCAGTTAACAATTCTAATTTTTGTTGTGTCATCTTTAACATTGCATCCCAGAAGAAGCCTGGACTTGTGAAATACCATGCAGGATCTAATTTATATGTATTAAGAGCTGTATCTCTGAAGTTTTCAATAATGTCTGTTAGTTGAAGTACATCTGTTTTGTTGTAGAATTGAGTATATTCTCTTAAGTTTTTTAAATTGAATATCTTACAGATTAATAGATGATGGTTATAATCCTCGTCACTTATATCTTCTCCTGTTAATCTATTCTTAAACTTGTCTCTAGATAGTGGAACAGGTTCATCTAGTTTTTTCAGGTGAATCAGCATAATCATATGGATAGATACCTTTTCTTTTTGCTAAATCAATGACATTTTTAGGAAATAATCTTAATGTTTCTCTAAATTGTTCTGGTTTTAATTTTTTTGCTAATTCAGCTAGACTTCTTGATAAAAATCTAAACGAATCTACAAATCTTAATTGGATTGATCGTTCTTTATTTTCTTTATTCTTGTATTTTATCGTTTTTGAGAATGTAATATACTTTTCTTCTGTGTTAGGTATTATAGTTATCTTTTCTTCTAATTCTCCACCTCCTAAACTTTTTATAAATAGATGTGTATCGTATCCAGATAAGTTATGAATGAACACAGGAATAAATCTTGGGTTTGTATATTTTATGTTACAATAAGAATGAGCAGCTCCTCTAAATTTTCCAGTTAAATGATCATGATCAGCAACTTTGGTTATACATGATTTTATATTGTTTATAGTCTTTTTCAATTCTTTAGTACATTCATCAAGTATAACTTCTATATCCTCCTTTTGCTCTTTTATATGTCATCTATATCATCAATATCATCATCATCCTTTTTCATATACAATTCCTCTTCTAGATGTTTATAACCTTCTTCGATTTTCTTTTTTAAATAACTAGTTAAAATATTTAACCTCTCTATTTTCTTTTCTAATAAACGTGGAAGTTCTTCAAAAGTTCTTTCACAAATATGACATTTTTCAGATGATTCATATGTATTTCTTTCTTCTTCTGTAAGGTGATTTATAGGTTTATAAGTATCATAAATCTTTGCAATTTTAATAGCTTCTTTTAATTTTTCTACAAATACATCTGATACATTATCTCCTATATATTCTACTGGTTTGCTTTTATAAGAATCTAAAGTGCTTTTGACATAGTATGTAAAACTATTTGGTTTATGTTCTTGATATGCGTTTGAATAAGATCTTTCTGGATCAGGTTGGCATGTAATAATTTCCTTTAATAGTGATTCAAAGTCAGCAATAATTGTAAATGGAATTCTCAAAGATCGTTTATAATTAATAAATTCAAGTACCTTATTCAATTCTTTTGGTAAAACGATTTTTGCAGCTGAATATAATCCACAGTATTTTTCATGCTCTTTTAATAACTCTTCTGATTTGAAATGCTTAGCTAAACACCTTTTACATAGGAATCTTTTATGACCATCTTTAGTTATTTGATTGCCTACAAGCTTCCACAAGTCTTTAATCCAACAATAATGAGTTTTCTTTTCACTTTTAAGATATAACAGATGAATATGTTTTTCTTTCTTTTCTTGTGCGATTCGAAGTGGAAAAATTGAATAGTTATTATCAAAACTAAATACACTAATAGAAATATCAGTTCTTTTTTCAAACTTGGCTATATCAGTGATTTGTACAGGAATTGGGATATCTTTAAAAACATCTCTAAACTTATCTTCATGTTTTTTATATGTAGAGACCCTGTCTCCATGTTGCCCATGTTTAACTGGATATAATGCAGATATGACTGAGTATAGGAAACACTTTTGATCATTATTCTTTATATTAACACATGCTCTTCTCTTCTTAATCATGTATGGAAGTTCTATGTATGAGGAACCTCTCATTGATACATACTTATTAATTCTTAATTGTAAAAAGTCTATAGAATGTAACATCCATCCAGATCCTTTACTTTGAAACTCTTCCATTTCTCTTATGAGTTTGTATGAAGCTTTTTTACAAAAGTCATCTAAATCTGTAAATTCGAATATTATTTCATTTGAAGTTTTAAAATTATGTTCTTGTATCGTATTTTCTTTTTTAAATTTACAAATAAATGACATATTAACTTTAAGCGCATTGAAAAGTTTAAAACTGTCCTTGATTTTATTTTTAACAATCCTACTACTTGCACTTAAGAATTTCAAAGGATCTTTATATCCATCAATGTTTTCTATTCTAAATGTCTGTAATCTATATTTCAATGATGTTTCTTTCAATTCAACTTTTAGCTTAGGTCTTTTCGGTTTCGGTCTTTCAAATACTTCTTCTTTAAATGGGAATATATTTCTAATCTGTTCATCATCATATTGTTTAAGAAGGTCTATCAGTTCTGCTTTTCTTAATCCGGAATATCTTTTGATTCCCTTTTCTTTACATAAGTTTTTTAATTCAACAACAGTATGTTTAATTAAACTCATAATTACTCTATCGTTTTATATAGAAAATCTTACTATTACTCAATTTTTTATCTTCGCCGAATTATTTCTAGTCATTTTTGTATTATTTTACTTCCATATATCCTAATACAACGCTTAACATTGTACACTCCTGCCATTGTCTACATATCACGCGTTGTATTAGAACACGACTTTGATGAGAATACCCCATCAAAGTTACATATACACATATTAAAATTACATCATTTTTGTAAACTTATTCATCATCGTCATAATCATCACTACCATATTTATATTCATCATCACTATCCAAATCAGATGTTTTTTGTTGTATTATTAATAATTCTTTTTCCTTTAACAGTATTTGCTTCTCTAGTAATGCTGTTATGAGTTTAAGATCATGATGAATTAATTTAAGTCTATCATGTAATAAATCAAAATGTGTCTTCATATTTATTATATAGAAAATTAGCAAAAATGATCATTATTTTTTACAATTTATATATATACGATAGAGTAATTATGAGTTTAATTAAACATACTGTTGCTGAATTGAAAAACTTATGTAAAGAAAAGGGTATACGAGGTTATTCAAAGCTTACAAAAGCAGAACTAATAACCTTAATCAACGAACACAGAACAACTACCACAAGTTCACAAAAACTAACTGAACTTATAAAAGACATGATTCAAAAATTAAATCCTGAACATATCGTAAACTACTTTGAAAATCCACTTTGTAAAAATATAGTTATAGATGTGCTTAATAATCGAAATGTCGAAGAATGGAGACAAATTTCAGAAATAAAGGATTTATCCGATAACTTTCTACATACTTTCAGAAACAAGATAAATTGGTATTCAGTTACATTTAAACATAATCTATCACTTTCTTTTATTGAAAATCACAAAGAACACATTGATTGGGTTAGATTATCAAGAAGAAAAGATCTGACTAAACACGAAAGCATTATTAATAAGTACGGCGATATGATTTTCTGGGATAAATTGTGTGAGCCAAAGTATGGATCAAGGTCTTATTCTCATCTAAAACCAGAATTCGTATTAAAATATAAAGAACATGTAAGACAACATATAAGATGGTATTACTACACTGATGAATATGCTCGACAAATGACGGAAGATTTTCTTAATGAGTTTAAAGAAGAGATTGATTGGCTTGCATTCACTGAAATAAATAACTGGACAAAGTATACAGAGAAACAAGCTATTAATTTTTGTACACAATTCAGAGAATATTTACAATGGGATATAATCTCTTATCTTACAAATTTGCTCACACTTGAGTTCCTAAGAACCTTTAAAGATAAACTCTGTTGGGATGCAGTTTCTAAAAAGTGTCATATTGAAAGAAAAGAACAAACAGCCTTCTTGAGCGAATTTAATTCTCTTATCAATTGGCGAGCTATTACACCGAAACTAGATGAAACACATGTGAGAAAATACCAGAATAAAGTTTATTGGCCAAATGTTAGTTATGATGATAAAAGCGAAAAATTCATTCTCGAGTTTGAAAGCAAAGGTTTAGATTTAAGTGAGATAGTATATACTTGTTGGAATAGGAGTTTTTCTGAAAGCTTTATAATGAGAATCAAAGACAAGATCAATATAGTTGAATTCTTAAGATTAAATAGACATGTTAGCGATAGCCTTAGAAACAAACTAATGTTACTTTCATCAGGTTTACGCTTAATAGAAAACTCAGAAGAATGTCCCATATGCAAAGAAACAAAAACTCAATTGTGTAAAACAGCATGCGAACATGTGTTCTGTGTTGAGTGTATGGTTACCTGGTTAGGAAATAATAACACTTGTCCTTTGTGTAGAACGGTTATACATAATAATTGATAACCCGGTTTATTCTAGATATTGATAGCATGTTTTTATGTAGAATTAGGTTAGTGTAGATTAATGTTAAACTTTTATGATCAATAATCATAAAAGTTATATTTACATAACCCTTACTTTTATAAATATCTCCATCCACATGACAATCATACTTTTTCTTTTACTTTATTTAGAAGGTTGATTGAGTCTCCCTTACAAATAAAACAATCATCATTCACAAGTGGAATGATTCACTATTCATACTAACCTTTTATGTAATAATAACCATAAAAGACATTATATATTTACACTACAACATTACTTTTATCTATCCAACTATTATGTGATTCATCAAATCCTAACCATTTAACATATACTTTATCACCTTTCCTTCTTAACACCTTTTCCACCAAGTATTCATCCTTATGTTTCGTCTTTAATAGTTCTGGTTCGTAAAATCTACCTTGTACATCCTCTTCTTCTAAATCTTTAATTCTATATGTAGGTGGATTAGATGGAATAACTTCACTAATAACAAATACTTCTGTTGACCAATTAGGTGTATATCCTTTCTCAAATAACCCTTTCGACTTACTTATACGAACATGATCACCTAATTTGTATTTGGGCTTAACACGCTTATATTCTTTTTGGTACACTTTCTTTAATATTGTTCGCTCATTTTTCT
Organism: Thermobia domestica; assembly: GCF_964235325.1. Classification (NCBI taxonomy): domain Eukaryota; kingdom Metazoa; phylum Arthropoda; class Insecta; order Zygentoma; family Lepismatidae; genus Thermobia; species Thermobia domestica. The sequence continues at coordinate 148,356,670 of NC_137462.1, read as the reverse complement.
TATTCACTTCTACAGGTTTCATACCAATTGTTCTATGTACTTTGTTATTATATTCATCAACCAAACCTTGCAATATTTTTAACCACTTATAATTACCTTGAACAGTAAATTTTTTCCACATATTTTGTTTAACTGTTTTGTTAAATCTTTCAACAACAGAAGCTTTTTTACCACTATATGTTGAGTAATGATTGATATTGTTTTTTCCCATCAAATCTTCAAATTCTTTATTATAAAACTCTTTACCTTGAGCAGTTTGTAAATTATTAGGTTTTCTTACTTTTAACACTGATTCAAATGCTTCTGTAACATTCTTCCCACTCTTATCTTTAACAGGAACAGCAAATGCATATTTTGAAAACACATCTATAATCGTTAGCAAATACTTATAACCTTTATTTAATTTTGAAACACCTTTTAACACACCAGTATCCATTTCCACAAGATCCGCTTGCCATAAATCATCTATACCTTTAACAATAACACTTAACCTAGGATAATTCTTTCTAGATGGTTTATGAATTTCTTCTATAATATCTTCTTTAATACCTTCACCTTTATATAGTCAATCGAGCTTTTTAATGAATTGGGATTTATTAGTATCACATACAACACATATACCTTTCTTAACATATCTCTCATTCTTTGTCTGTTCTATTCTAATGTTATCTATTTTTGTATCTGTTGATTTCTTACACTTAACACAATACATCATTATTTATTAAAAGAAAATAATTAAGGTTCTCTTTCTATATACATAATAACTTCCAATAATTTTCCTTCTTCCATAGCTGAATTTTTTTGTGCTTGAAACATAATTTTATCACCCTTTTTAATGTTTAATGGCAAATTTACCACTAAAGTATTGTTCAAAAATATATCTAAAAAGTAACTATCCAAACTTAATTCCATATGCATTATTTTTTCCATTGTAGAGAAACTCATAATCATTAGATAAATTAAATATTCTGAAGATTGGATTTGGAACATTTCTAGTTCTCAATCGACATAATAAATTTATAGTTTCTTTTTGCATAATTAGATTAAAAGTTTCCTTCTTCATCATTTGGAAATCTTGTTTTGTTGTAAGTGTATTTAATTGGGATGATATTTTTGACTTATATTGATTAAATTCTGAAACAGGAAGTTTTGCTTTAAATAGAATAGTAACATTATTATTGGTCTTTTTAAATTCTTCCATATATTCACCTTTTAAAACCTCAATATCATCTTTCTTTATATGTGTGTCTTGTAATGATTTTAATACATCTTCAAATTTGTTTCTATCACTTTCTAATTGGTTGTTAATATCGCTTTTCACTAACTCGAGCTGGTTTAACGTAATAGCATCTTGTTGGTCAATACCATTAGTTATATTAACTAATCTTTTTTGTGTAAAATCAATCCACGATCTATAATTTGTTGTGAAAATTTTATTTAGTTCAGATTTAAAATTTGTACGACTCATTAAATTTTCATGTGTGTCTCTTTTATATTTTTCAAATTCTTCATTCTTAACAACATTATCCAAATTCCTTAACTGCTCTTCACTAATATCACTTACCTTACTTTTAATATTAACAAAAATATCCATATTTATTATATAATAATCTGAGTTATTTAACAGCAAGTAAAACAGTTATACGAGCTCCACCAAAATCAATCAAATCACCATTCTCATCTTTAATTGAAACTTTGAAATTATTAAATTTATTGTGATGTATTGGGAAAAATATCTTTTCATTAGGTTCATATATAATTGGTTCTCTAAACTCTGCATTTGTTCTAAATGTTGCAATTAAGTCTGTTTCGTTGTGTGTTGTATCATTGTGTTTTAAAATCATACCTTCTGCTAAATCACAGTGAATATATATAGTATCAAACGGATGAAACATTGGCATCTTATCTCCAACATGTTCTATATTTTCAGTCAAGTTCTTTTCACTAAAACCTAATACAGTATTAATGGTATCTAAGGTTATATTACATTGCTGGCTAAATATTTTAACTCTATTTTTCCTTCTATCCTCAGTAAATTGAATATTTTTAAAAGGATCGTTGGTATATGGAAGGTTTGATTTAATATATTCTTCTAATTCTTGTAAACCATATTGACCAGGTTGAATTATGAGTTGTTTTGTAAATTTTGAGTTACTATTACAAAATGTTAATTTGTTGTTCTTTTCTGTAATGTTTGGAGTTAAGTATGTTGTGTAAAATCCTGCAACAGCTACTTCTAAATCGTTTTCAAATGGGTAATGCAATGACATGTTTAATACAGATGAATAACCATTTAAATTAAATACCTTCATTTATTATATAATAAATAACTAATATGGATAATTGGGATATTAAAGTAAGGTTAACAGAAGAAACGGCGAATAGAAAGAGGAATGGGGGTTGTTACCTGATGATATAAGATGTTTAATAGTTGGGCCTAGTGGTTGTGGTAAAACGACGTTAATGATTGATAATTTTTTGTTGGCACCTAAATGGTTAAAATATGCAAATGTTTATATATATTCTAAAAGTTTAAATCAACCTAAATACCAACACTTAATACAACTTTTTCGAGATATTGAACGTAATATTAAAGACACAATAGCACTAATAAAAGGAAACAATGAAGAGATTATTCCATTAGATGAATGTGAGGACTATTCTGTGGTAGTATTTGATGATTTCATATTAGAAGAACAAAACCACGTTAGAGAATATTTTACTCGAGGTCGTCATAAGGGTTTGAACTGTTTCTATCTTGGACAAACATATTCTAAAGTGCCAAAACAATTAATTAGGGACAACTTAAACTTTCTTTGTATATTTAGACAGGACAATGTAAATTTAAAACATATATATGATGAATTTGTTGCATCTGATATGTCGTTTGAAAAATTACAATTATTATGTAGCAAGTGTTGGAGTGAAGAACATGGTTTCTTAACAATAGATATGACTAAGAAGGTGAATAATGGTAAATATAGAAATAAAATTAAAGAATTTCTAAAAGTGTAAACTAAACGTATATGAATGCAGGTGAACGTATATATTATATTATGTTATGTTATGTTATGTTATGTTATGTTATGTTTTTATTTTTTTCTTTATATAATAAATGGATGTTAATAAAGCTAAGAAGTATATTAAGTTAAAAGAAAAACTTATTAAAATATTTAAGGAAATTAAACAAAGTAATCGAAGTAAGTATGAAAAATTTAAAGAACAAGATCAGCCTGTTATTGATGCAATTAAAGATTTAGGACAAGATATATCAAAAGTAGCAGAAGAAAATAAAAATCTAATTCAAGAGTTAGTTCCAGTTGTACATAAAAGTGCTAGAGTGGATTCAAGCTTATTAGAAACACCGCCTATGTATGATAGTTCTATAAATGAAAGTGATACGCCTATAACAGAAGAAATAAAACACACGAAAAAACAAATTAAATATAAAGTAGAAGGAATAGAATCTTTAGCAACAACTCATTTTGGTAATATTGCCTCAAGATATTATGCAACTAGAGATGATAAAAGTTTTGGAATACAACCATATGATGAAGATGGGAAAATTATACATATGATAGGAAATGCGGAAGTTAAAATTCATGGTGATGATTTAGTTATTAATAATCGACATTATACAGGAACAGAAGGTTTATGGGAATTATTGACAAAACATAATCCAACAAATTATAATGATGATGATCTAGAAAAATATAAACAAATAGTAATTGATTCTAGTGTTGCATTTCATAATAATGATCCGAATACAAGAAAACAAAAATCTAGTAAAGGTAAAAAATATAAAGAAATTATCAAACCTATTTGGGATGAATATATAAAACCAACAACACCTTCAAAAAAGACACCAAAATCTAGAGAAGGAATAAAGGTATATAACGAATTATCAAAAGAATACATATGGATGGATGATGTGAGAAAACTGATTGATCGTTTGATTGTTATTGATGGGGAAGAAAAATCTGGAAATGATAACTTTTATAATGAGAAAGTAGGTATTATAAATTTTGATTAATTCTAAACTTGCACAATTTATACCTAATGATCCAAAAGGTATAGGTTATTTGATTAAGATATTGAATACGCTGCCACCAAAATTTTGGAATAGTGAAAAGTATGGAAAAGGATTAGTAAATGATTTGATTAATAAACTTCCATTTGAGTTGCATATTCCAGGATTTCAATATTGTGGTCCGGGTACAAAACTTCAAGAAAGGTTAGAGAGAGTGATGAAGGTATTAACCCATTAGATGAGGCTTGTAAAGAACATGATATACACTATAGGGATAATAAAGATACAGAATCAAGACATATTGGAGATAAGGAATTAGAAAATAAAGCTTGGGAAAGAGTTTTTGCTAAAGATGCTAATTTAATAACTGAAAAACTACCTGCTCTTGGAACTGCTTTAGTGATGAATACAAAAGTAAGATTTGGTTTAGGTTTATAAGTAACAAAAGTAAGATTAGGTTTATAAGTATTTTTTAGATTTAGGTTTATATGTACTTTTTATGGAAATTTTTCATAAAAAGCTTTTAATTATATAATAAATATGCAGTTAAAAGGTTTTACATTTACGATTCCTAATCAGGAACTTAAACAATTATATATAGATCACATTTTAACTAACAAACAACTCAAACAAAAGGAAGCAAAACTAAGAAAAAGACAATGTATGTCTCTATCTCTTTCTATACCACAACTTAAGAAAATAAACAAAGAAATGAAGGCAAATGATAATAAAGTTCATTATGGTGGTTTTATATTTACTATTCCAACGATTTTAGCTTTAATAGGTGCTCTAGGTTCTGTTGCTGGAGGTGCGGCTGGTATTGCTAAGACTGTAGATGATGCAAAAGGAATAAAATGGAATTAGAGGAACAAAAGCGACATAAGTTAGCAATGGAAGAAAAACAAGGTGGTAAGATTTCAAAAAACGTAAACTCCAAAACAGTAAAGAAAAAGAAGAAATTAAACCTTTAAGTAATTTAGACCTAATACAACTTGTTAAAAAACTTAAGATAAGAAACTTTAGAGGTGTATTTATGAGTGATGAATTGCCTAAACAACCAATGAAGAATGAGTGTGGTATTGTTAATTTTGATACGTCTAAAAATATAGGAACGCATTTGATTTGTTATTGGAAAAAAGGAAATAAAAAGTATGTGTTTGATTCATTTGGAGGTAATCCGCCAAAAACACCCGTAAAATATCTTGGTCATAATATAGAGTACAATAGCAGCCGTATACAACATTTTAACGAGGTAATTTGTGGACATTTATGCATTACAGTGTTAAAAATGTTTACAGATGGGTATAGTTTTTCAGAAATTATTAGTCAGGTGAATAGGAATAAGGATATTTGGACAAGTTATATTTAAGTTTTTATGGGCTTAATTCATAAAACGATTATAAATATTTTTATAATAAATATGGATAAGATAGAATCATATGAATTACAATCCTTTAAACCTAATCAAAAAACAATCGAGAATTTAAATAAGCCAAACAGGTCTATTGAATTTGATATTGACGTGGGTGATGGCTTCATACATCCTTATTATGCTGATATTTATGTAACTTTTGAAATTAGAGGTAGAGATGGTGATGGAGAATATACTACTGGTCAAAATATTAGACTTATTAATAATTTCTTCCCACATTTGTTTTCTCAAATTCAAGTTAGTAAGCATGATCAGATATTGGATATTATTGATTATCCTGGTTTAACTTCAACAGCTGTAAACACATGTACGATTTCAAAACCAGATGCAAATCACTATGATGAATGTGGATGGGAAGGAATTACGTGGGCAAGAACAGATGAAGAAATAGTGTTTTTGCTAAGACTTTTGCCAGGATTTTGTTCAGATTTTAAAGATATTATGTGGAAAGGAGGATTGAAATATACATTTAAAAGAAGTGGTTCTGATAATAATGCATTTGCTATTTGGAAAACAAAAAAGCAGGATGGAACATATGAGAATGATCAACCGCATCCAGGTAAAATTAAGATTACAAATATGGAGTTAAGAATGCCTATTGTTAATTATGAACCTAACTATGCCACCTTGTTAAGATCTAATATGTTAAAAGAAGGTAAGATTCCTATTTCATTCAACACGTATCAATGTTTGCAGAAGACTGTTAGTGGGAAGTATTTAGAATTCGATTTAACCACACAATTTAACTCAAGTGAATTTGATATGCCTAATTTTGTAATTGCCTTTTTCCAAACTGATAGAAATGATAATCAAGAAAGAGATTCAAGCTATTTTGATCATTGTAAAGTTCAGAATATCCATTTTCGTAATTCTAGAAATGAATCTTTCCCATTAGAATGTTTAAACTTAGATTTTGCAAAACATAAGTATTTGAAAGTTTATGAAATGTATACGGTATATAAGCGAGCTACAATTGGAAATACTGAGATGTTTTATTATCCTAAAGAGTTTTTAGAAAATAGACCAATGTTCGTAATTAACACAAGCAAGCATAAATCAGTAACTGTAAGTGATAGAACTAATTTGAAACTGACTGTTAATTTTGAAAGCGATGTACCAGATAAAACAATTTGCTATGTTGTTATGATTGGTAAGAAAAATTTAGAGTATGATGTTGAGAAAGAAAAAATAATTGAGAAGATATAAATCAATTATATGTTTATTAGATTTGTTTAGTTTGTAAGTGTTTTTATGATAATATCATAAGAACTTATTTAATAAAATGACTATTCCAGATAACATTCCACGTGAGAATTTAATTGTGTTAATTGAAGATACTATATTAAATCTTGAGAAGTTTTTAATGAAAAACAAAAGGAAGTTTAAGAGAATAAAATGTGTTTATATTACTCTTATTACGTTATCAATTCTATTATCAGCTTCTACAGGGTTCATCAATGTATTTATTCCTGTTACAGTGTATTCAATTATTACAACTGCATTTGCTTTGGCTTCTGCTGTTATCACTGGCCTATCAACACGGTTTAATATAGCTTCAAAAAAAGAATATTATAAAAATATGGTGAATCGCATTAGCTGTTTAAAGATGAGCTTAATGTAATTAAGCTCATGAATGGTGAATTAACAGATGAAAATGTAAGAGATATTGTTAACAGAATCAATGACATACTTAGCGAAATTCGAGACTATTAGAAAAAAAATCTATATAATAAATATGGCAAAACACGTTGATCTTTTAAATAAACTTGGAAGTCTTGAACAAAAACAGGTTATTGGATTAAGAGAATTAGAATTAAATACAGAATATAAGATTGTGAAAATGGAAAAGATTAAAACTAAGTTTGGAAAGAGCATTTTAGTTGAATGTGAGGAGTTTAAGGTATTTCTTCCACCTAGATTTACAAAACACTTAACAGATAAAATGATTGATGAGATCGTTAAAGATGGAATAAAAATCAAATACACTGGTTTAAAAGATAATTATCCAACTGTTGAGTTCTGTATGTAAATTTCAAATGAGAATCGGTTTTGTAAATCCAAAAAAATGATCAAAAATATGTTGTCAGAAGTAAAAAATGGAGTGAATAGAATGGATCCTCAAAAGAAATTTATACTTACTAATAATTTCAATGTAATTGTGAAAAATGTGCAAACCGAAGTTCAAGTAGTTTTTGATATTAACGGCTGTCTATTCAGCTTGAATTATGATCAGTGGACAGAGTTTAAGAAGTCATTGTTTCCTATAGAGAACGAGGTTAGCAGACGATTCCATTATCAGTATCCGAACTTGTAATTTTAAGTATGTTTTAAGTGTATAAGTGTTTTTAATTTCATTATCAATATCCGAACTTGTAATTTTAAGTGTATAAGTGTTTTTATAGTATCAGACTATAAAAAACTAAGACCTTTGGATATACAGAACATAATGTCATTTGAATTTTAAAGATACATGTATAAATAAGGGATTTATTTGAGTTTTTTATAAATATATCCTTAGAGTTATGCAATTCATAAGACATTCAATAGATAGGATATTTATTTGTCTATTGATTGTCGTTTGAATTTTGAAAATCGGTTAATATTTGATGAAGTTATAGCAAATTCGAAATAGTATTTTTAGAGTTATGCAACCCGCAATACCATCAAAAAATAGCAATTTTTTTTCTTTATCGATTGTCGTTTGAATTTTGAAAATCGGTTAATAAACAACGAAGGTATAACGATCTGAAGATATTTTCCCTCATGAGCCGCCGTTGATGTTAGGGTTGATTATCGTTTCCAAAAAAATATGATGTTTACCTTATTTAGTACTAGTTCATTTGTAAGTTTCAGAGCTTAATTCATAATTTTAACAATTCTGGAAAAACATGATAAAAAGAATTAGTTTCCAACCCTGTTTGTCACGTGAAGGTAAAAATCATCACGTTACAACTAAGAAATTTAAAACTTTTTCGACTGCGAAGAGAGAGAAAATTGTAACTGCATAACTATGTAACGTGACGTGACAGTTTTGGTGTTGTTATTACTACACTCCTATATACTGCTTGATTACTAAATAGAAAGAAAGACTGCCTGAGGGGGATGCAACTTGTGACTTAAAAAGAAACGTTCTCCTTTACATTGCTACTACAATTATGTTCATATGGAAGTCACGTACGCAGCTTGCATGCGGAATCATTCTCAACTACAATGGAAGTAGATAGCCTTGGCTTTAGTTCAACTTATTTTTTTTATTCTCACCAAGCAAACTGGATTGTGTGTGCATGTATCAGTGAGTTAGATGAATGAAAATATATATACTGTGGCTGTGCGTTTATTCAATACTCACATACAGTTTTAAGTTCATCTTCTTATTACTCAGCTATTAGTAGGCCGATTTCAATCAAACAAAAACTATTTTTTCAATCAAAGACAGCACTATAAGTTATAAGTTTTAGATGCAAGTTTTTATGATTTTAAATGTCATAAAACAGATGTTTATTTAGCTTTACTTCCAATCTGAATAAGGCATCATCCTTACCCTCCATTTTAAAAATGCATTTATATAATCAATCCACTTGTTATTTTTAATATGATTGATAAAGATATGATGGTTTTTAAAACTGAAGTAGTAGTCTAAATTCTTATAGGGTAATGCATTATTCCACAGTTCATGTATTTTATTAAGATGATATTTTGCTCTTTCATCAAGTTGAACTTTTCCATTCCTATAGTCGATGTAAAATTCTAAAAACATTAGTTTGATATCATTCAATTCGTTTTGTAAGTCTCTAAATTCTTTTTCAGATAATTGCTCAGGATTTACAACATGATAAGCAAACGCACCCATTTTTTCTGTTTCATCATTTTGTTTGCTCATTTTATTCCGGCATGCTTTACACTCATCTCGTCTTGTATTACCATTTCTAGAGAACTCTTGGTATTGTTTTAATTCTCCACAAATTACACACTTTTTCATGATTTATTAAATATAAAATATTCAAAATACTTAGTTCATTCTTTGTTTGATTTTTAAATGTCATAAATATCTATATGCAGTGCAATTACTCAATTTACTTTGTTAAAGTACTATGGTTAGTAGTGGATTTGTAATTTTCGATGTGATTCTATGCTGGAGGATTCCATATATAAAAAAGCCTGGTTTGAGGAAGTGGCCCCAAACTGGTTTTATGAATACTTATTATTATTATTATTATTATTATTATTATTATTATTATTATTATTATTATTATTATTATTATTACTGAAGTGTTGTTAATTTAATGGTCACCCTCTTCCAGCTCCCGCCTAGTGGGCATTGTGCTGAACAAACAACCTGTGTGGCGGTTTTGTCCGGGTTCCGCTTTCTCCCACTTTCTTTATTTGAACATTTATTTAATTCTCTTAATCGACGTCTTCTGTAGCTTAGCCGGCATAACCATTACTTTAGAAACAAAGGTTCTTATGGCTCTTGTGAGTTCTGCATCACTACTTTCTACATGAAATTTACCTCGAAACATTCCGTTATAACATGTAGGTAGTTGTGGGGACGTTTGCAGAGGGCATGTGTTGATGGCCCTGATACTTCTCTCCAATCTCGGCTATTTTGTAAGTTCTGCTTAACGCTACGGGCGATTTTACAGATTTTAATACAATGTGTCTTCATACAGAATTTGTCTTCTATATTATTATTATTATTATTGTGAGAAAAATAGACATAAAATTTGTAATATAAGTTTATGTACGTTGGTTTACTGACCTTGAACTGAGACTTAAAAATTTCATCCGTTTTCCCACTTAAAAGTATCGATAATTCAACAAGGAAATAATTAGACCATGATAATTTAATTGAAATTCGTCGTAATTTTACCCACGACAAACACTTTACCATTTTATATCGTAAAGGTCAGACCCATCGTTATTGTAAGAGCGGTGCTTGAGCGATTGACGGTAGAAATTCAAACTCCGATTAGTTAGAATTTCACAACCTGATTGTATTACAAGTGTAAACTCTTTAGTCGGTAAAGAGGCCGTGGATCATGTCAGAATTGATGATGTATTTTGGTGAGTCAGTGGTTCATAGTGGATGGTACGCCGCAGTAGAGTCATAGTGGGTGGTGCGCCATTTTTGGTCACGGTGGGTCATGGGTCAGTCTGGGTCACGGTTGGTGATTGGTCGTGGGTAACGGTTGGTGCTGGGTCAGTGGGTTGTGGGTCAAGGTTTTATTGACCCACGCCGTCTCTGGGTTAACTGGTTTGGGTTCGGTTTAAACTTGAAACAGAATGTGTCCGTTTATTTCAGAAAACGAACCGTAATTTGGTTTAGTTTTGTTTGAAAATAGACACTATATTGCCACTTTTCAGAATATCCGTATATATTATGGAAAAGTTCCAAACGAAATGTAATGGTTTCGTTTTAGGTTAAGGTATTATGAGTCTGCTGTTTCACTTTTGAATGGAACTACGATTCTCCATTTTTTCTACATATTTTTTGTCAAAAAAGTTAATGAGCAATAGAGAATACAACTGATTTTGGATTCGGATTGGTTTGGGTTAACAGCTTGCAAATGAAATCTTTACGTTTTACGTCCAACGATTATGCCTGTTAAGTTGGGGAAAACTATGATTGAAGCAAGTGAACTATGATGGACGAAATGGTGGAATAAGAAAGTGGGAGTGTCCCGAGAAAACCCACGAACACGATGTTGTCCCTCTCAAGCTTATTTGCCTTGGGAACGAATCAATCACCCCACCCATCAGATATTTCAGTAAGCGGGGTCTCAGTTTTGATTCCCGGTCGGAGAGTCTTTTGAAATATTAAATGTCCTCGCCGTATCTGTGTTCGTGTTCCTGTCGTTCAAGGTCACTGGAAATGCCTGTAAAACAATAATAACCGGATATAATAGAGATAAGTTACGGAGACACCTTCGGTCTTCTTTTAATTTAAACTTGAATAATTTGGAGTATAGTATTTTATCATGACCGAAATCAGTATTTCATCGTTACTAAAATATTGGAATCGTTAACGTTTGCAATTTGCTACATAGACGAGTGTTTCTTGACTCAGACTGAAAAGAACGAAATTAGGGTAGTGGCTTGAGCATTCGTTTCTTGAGTTAGGGGTCCGCAGTTCGCGTCCCTCCGAGGATATTCAGATTTTTTATAATTTAGAATGTAAATATTTCTGAAGTATAACATGAAAAATAGTCAATTTCTCTCGTTCTTACAAGTTAGAGTTGAAAAGACTTTCCCCACAAGGGAAAAACTAAAAACATTACGTCACAGTCTACAATCTCGATTCCTACTGTCTGAAAACTTCGCGAGTTTCGCAAACAATTCATGAATACAAACGTGTCATCCGTAAGGCCTAGTATGAGTCATTCATTTGTCTGAAACGTCATTGTGAAATTCTTATTAAGTTTTTTCACTCTAACTAGAAATAATACTAATATTTTTGTTCGCCATTTTCAATACGTTCCATATATTCGTTCAACAAAAATTGGTAAATAGCAAATATCCTTTTTTATATTTGTTTCTATATTTTGTTAAAATATCAATATAACCCATACATAATCCAATGTCTTTCACCCAAAGAAAGGGTGTTACTATGTATCGTGATGAAGACAAATCCTACTCAGTTTCTGTTAAATAACCGTGGCATCCGAACCTAAGGCATCCGAAGATTTGATTTTCATATTGTCCAGTAGCTGACACCTGCTTTTCCCCCTCTTTTCCTTCCAAAGTATCTCATATAAGGCAATTCATCCTTACAGAGAATCAAAAACACCTCTTTTATTTTTTCTTAACTTGAGTATGCGAATTTGCATTGGAATAGGATGTAATATTGAGGTCTCAAATACACAGTAATAATAATAATAATAATAATAATAATAATAATAATAATAATAATAATAATAATAATAATAATAATAATAATAATAATAATAATAATGGTATTAAAAGTTTTAAAGTTGTCTTAAAATGTGCCAAAAACTTACTTAAACATAGGGATTTTAGACAGGGGGTTCCGTACCTTCAAGACACGCCTCTGCAACTGCCCACATTTTAAACAAAAGCTTTCCACTAAAGTTTCATGTAGAAAGTATTCTACTGTATGTTTTAAGGAAAATAACTGTAATAAAAATAACTGAATATCACTCAACAGTAAGGCATATAATAAACTAATTTTTAGAATATGCAGAGGTAATTATAAAAGCTTTGCTACAAAAATACCTACACAGACCATAATTCAATGACCTCTGAAATACAAAGTAACAAAAAGCATAAAAGATTCATTCTACAGAGCAATTGTTACTTAAAGAATGGAAATACATTATTTTGATAATCGTGACAAGCGGAGAAATGTTTACGATACTTTTCGTCGAGTCTCCATTCTCATCCCCAAAGCGAGACGATAATTTGAGTTCGCTTTGTCCCGTTTCGAATGTAAAATGTTAGTTCTTATTTTTTGTTGCTTTTAGAAACAAGATGAAAAATTCCTATTATTATTATTATTATTATTATTATTATTATTATTATTATTATTATTATTATTATTACTATTATTATTTATGAAGATTTGATAATTCAAATATTGAAACATCCGAGTATTCAAATATCTGAATATAATAGACCGTGTGTCATCGTCGATCAATCGCCATGAGAAAAGCATAAAATAAAATATGCCCGACGTGAATTCGAACCACGAACCTCCAGATTACTGATCCAGCGCCTTGAACACTGAACCAGGATCACAACGCGGTAAATGATTCGTCTTTAGTCTTATTACGTTAGGTCTCTTTCCATCCGCTTACAAAGTTGTATTTCTTCGTTTCAGAACGTCTTTCGTATTCCTTTTATGATGATATAAGTGAATAATCTTCGCAAAGCTTGAGTTGTTCTTAAGCCTTTGGTTCAGAAGTTTGTTTCTTCTCCACATGAAACCACAGATATGACTGATTTAATTCTCACACTCTGCATTTGTTTCAAAACAGTCGCCATTACCTGATCAATGATTTATATCCGCCACGATAAATTGTAACTAAGTTTCAAGAGGCTGACGTCCTATCTTAAAGGCGCATCTACCGAGTCAACTTTTCGAATATCCCATTAAGTTAGCTTTCAACGAAGCTAAAGGAAATGTATGTAAAGGGGCACATATAGTTCTCCGTAGAAGAACGGTCATGGTTCGATAACTACAAGGTTCGTGGTTCGAAACCTGTCTCGGAAGTTTCATATTTTTTTTAATTCGTAATTCCTCAGTTCTCAAGATCTTTGTTTGCCTGCGTAATCATCTGATGCTCTAAAAGGAGTTCTCCACCTTAATTCGACATCTTCTTAATGTGATCCTCGCAGTTCGAAACCTTCCCTTCTTGTGTTTCACAAAATCACAATTTTCGTCATAATATGACTGCTGTCCGATCATTTTTCAGCAATTCTAAATCTGTGTATATAAGTCATCTCTGTCTGTCTCCATACTTGAATCTGTCTCTCTCTCTCTCTCTCCCTCTCTCTCTCAATGTCACCCAGAAACTCATAAGGCTTGAGATCAAACCTTCGACTCTTGAAACCAAATGTAAGCTCTCTAGCAATGTGCTATCGTAACTCTATAGCTTTTATTTATTTATTTTTTTTTTTTTTGCTAAGAGCAGTATCTTTTAGATTTTATTCGGGGGGGGGGGCAGATATTGTACGCCGACATAAGATTTTCTTTTTTATTAGTGTATTCCTATACATTTGATCAAACAATACGTATTTATGAAGCTCAAGGGATGGGGAATTACACCCTTCTGTCCTGCCCAAATGACCCCCCTAGAACATTAATTGTAATTGCTGAAAAGAAATGAAATGAACCATTGAATAACACTCGTTTCTGTCAGCAGATATTTTATAGCTGTGTGCGCGCATTACAAACTTAGGAAGCACAAAACCTACTGCCGTTATTGGCAATTTAAATAGATTTCTTAGGGATAATCGTATTAGCTTGCTGTCTTTAAAGAAGGGAAAGAAAGAAACAAACGGTCTTTATGAAGCTCTGGGAACATTGTTTATCTTTTTTATATATAAAATTAAGGCTTTTAAAAATATTTCAGAACTAACGAATTAAAAAGACTGTTTTAAAGCTATAACGTTGTAAACTTGATTCCTGTTTCTTTTTCAGCTGAATGAAAAGAGTGTACTACGTCACACTCACTGCCTTAGACAAGTAGACGTGCTTGAGGGGGAGGAGTTGTATTGGATAGTAGAAGCAAATAATGCAGACATGTATTTCTGGATGGATAAGAAAACGGGGCAAGAGTTCGTTACTAATTTGGGCATGAATTTTTGTAACAATTTCAATGCCGCAAACTGTACAAGTAGGAAATCAAGAAAAAAATTGTGAATGCCTTACCAAAGGATGTGCATGTTTCCAATCCATGTGTACCAAATTTTCACCCTTATCAACCACAAAACTAGCAGTGTATCTTTTCGGTGTCGGACATTAGAAAACTGTAAAGATAGACATTTTGAGCAACACATGGAGGCTGCTGAAAAAGAAGCCTTGGTTGCCTATAAAGACGTAGTAACAAAGTTTCTGAGCAACAAGAAGAATCCAAATTTTAAGTTTATCATTGATACTATGCTGCAGAAGTACGAAAAGCTAGGTTGTTCCATAAGTTTTTAGACTTATTTCCTACATTCCCATTTGTACTACTTTCCCGACAATGTGGGTGTGGTTAGTGAAGAAAAGGATGAGAAATACCGCCAGGTTACCCATTATCCCGGACCATGGAATACAACGATGACACCAGACTATTGCTGGATGTTGCACCAAAACGAACCTAGAAAAGAACATGCGCGGAGAAGCAGGAATCACAGTATGACTGGTCTAAAGAGACGTCGACACAACTAAACTCGTGAATATTTCTTTTATATTATATTATATTCTGTTTTCCTCCATTGTTTTCCTCCACCATACCAGGTGTTTTACATATATCATTAAGTCGCATATTTGTGATATTTTTCGACATATACAACATGTAGTACATTGCCATTTGCAAACAATTCTGAGTTTTTTTTTTTTAATAAACTAAGGTCCTTTTTGGATTAACCGTACCAAGATACTTAAGAATCCATCATCAAACGTCGGAAAATGGAAGCATCGCAGGCTAGTGTTAATAGAGAAAGCTACTAACATAAATTCAACATATATTGAAATAGTAAACAAAACACTAGTAAACCCAATGCAGGTGTCAGGGCAACAAATTCACATCAATAGCAATAGTATTCTCAACAGTGATGCCAATGTCAGTTCCCCGACTCAAGACACAGTACCAAGTTGTTTAAAAATTGAAGGTTTCTAATAGGAAGTATTTAGCAAAAGGCAACACAGTGACACGTGAAGTTACAAGAAGTAGGTTAATCCTGGTACAAATGAAAAAGGTGAGCGATAACCTAAAAGTATACAACAAACTTTGATTATTTATGTAATTATTATATATAATCTGAAAAATTACTTCTTACTAACGTCCATGACAGACTTAGGGGCGATATTCCAAGTGTGACCTTTGAATAACCTGATGATAAAAACTTATTTAGCAGCCAATATGATAAACTAAGGTTAGTGTATCATCAGAATACAAGTAGTTTAAATTGTAAAGAATCCGCTGTTACTGAGGAAGTTAATTGCGCAGATTCGATATACTATTCGGTATTAGAAAGTTGCATTACACATAACACAGTTTATTTTGAACAGATTACCGAAGCAATAGTATATAATACGTAAGGATAGAAATCTTAAACGCACAAAGAAAAGTACAGGCGGAGGTTGTATTAAGTTGGTTAAAATAATACATTCATATGACATAATTCAGGAACCATTCCCGATCGTAAAAGTCATTATTATAAAAAAAATATTGATTTCTAACAATAGCCCATATTAGTAGTGCATTATCTCTCATCTAACTTACCACCCAAAGATTTTGTAAATTATTGTGATTGGATGAATAAGTTATTCATTGAGAAGAATTGAAAAATATTACTTATGGGTGATTTACCATCCAGGCTTAAGAGTATTGCTAAGTACATTAATTTTACAACATAATTAAGTAAAGCGTCGTTGATAATAATTATGTGACCGACACATAATTCATTTTAGCCATAACTTCAATTCTAACTGCTTCAACCGTAATTAAGCATTTTCTTGTGTTTATTCTTAGATTTCTTTTAGTAAGGTTACGTAAAAACGAGTAACATTAATTAAAATACTACTTTGATGAATTTACCTATAAGCACTGGAAATTTTCTAGTTAGAAGAAATTATCTATTTGACTTTTCATACATATGTGTTTCTTAGGTCTTCTTTCATTCTCCCTCCTTTTATTAAATCAACTTGCTAATTGAAAATATTCCTTCATTATTTTTGATATTATTTATTTATTCATATTCAAAATACTGAATGACGGTATTTGTATTCATATAACTCTTTTTTACCCAAACCGTTTCTCCAAATTTTAAAAATGTAATTAGGCATAAGTTTTGTGTCTTTTAAATAAGTGTTTTCATCTCAAGTTGCCTCTTTCAATGTTTTGCAAAACTCCAAAAATGTTTTTATTTAAAACACAATTGTAGCATTTATCTTACTTTTCTGTATTTAATTAAATTATTCAAGTTCATATTATCAATGATAAATAATTTTTAACAATTTTGTATTGTAATTTCTGTGATTACCAAGTAACTCCTGATTCTGAAAAAAAATAAAGCATCAGTTCCACAATGTTGCCTTCCCCAGTGTGCTTTAAAATTAAATACTTAAGGTCGGCTCAGTATCTTGTGGAACCGTAAACATGCGCAATGTTATCATAATGTAATTGTGCAATCATTGTACAATAATTACAAATTCTCTCAATCGCACGAAAGTATCATAGCAATTTCAAAAGCATATCCCATGACCTTGTCAATGTGACTTTGCCATGTATAAGATTGGAAGTAAAATTTAAAATCGCATTTCATAGTCTTACTAAAGTATGGATTTCATCACCTTTGCAAAATATTTTCTTTCAAAGTCACTGTGTTTTATTCCACGGATGAAATTGCAAAGTGTAGGAAGGTATCATATAACACAAGATATGTTGTTCAATATATTCGAAAGTAGATATAAAGTAACGAAACCACTTCATTTTGTATATTCATTGTTTGAAATCAATTAGTCTCTATTAGTAATAGAAATCAACTGGCTGTAACGAACATTACCATTATGAATGCTCACATTTATTTTGGTATAATTCAAACTTAATATTTCCGATTAAAGTAATCAGGTAGAAATAGTAGAAACTAGTAGAAATAAAAGTTATCACCGAAGCCAATTAATTCACCATTTGCTTTATTAACGGATATGTTAAGTATACATAATTTGTACTTGGCTATAAGCATGTATTCGAATGGTTCATACACCGTTACATATATAAATGCAGCCTTATTTACAAATACTCAAATAATTTATGAATATTTCAAGGTGTTTGATCGTGTTTCTTAAAAAATATTCATATCCAATAAATATAAATAGAGGGTTATTTTGTGGAAAATTTGTAAACGTGAAGTTCCTTGTATGATGTAACATTTTGTAAGATGTTCTTGTATAAAATAATATTTTCTTACTGAATTTTAAAGAATTATGAATTTTGTTTGCATTTGTTGATTTTCTTGTATAAAATACCAAATTTTTGAACTAAATAATTTTTGGATTGAACATACCGTCTTAGTTCTATCAACTATAAAAATCTTGTTTGAACAATTGTTCTCTGCGTGATTCGATAAAATGAACTTCTATTTTTCTACGAAATATATTAAGAATATATTTAGTTGTTAGAGATAACAAAAATCCTACAGGAGAAGAAATGGAAGCTTCTTGTTAACCAGACATTTAATGTGTTCTTACTGCAATAGATTGTCTTTGTGAGACGACATTGTGATGTCCCCTCCGTTTAATTTCAAAATGACAAAAGATATACAACCCGTTATCAAACTTTTACCATTCAGCAAGTGAAGGAAACGAGTGAAAACCAAAATGATGTTCGAGACTTGTATAAGCAAATTATGCGAATGATTCTGTTGTAAGAATTACCATTTTAATATAGATCACAAGGACCGAGATCAAGCTGATTCACTTGCACAATAATAAAGTAATATATTGAGATGTTTTGCTTGCTTGCATTTAATCTATTTGGTATTCGCTAATCGAAGATGGAAGTGAGGTACCAGTCAGTACACCTCAAAGATCTCAGAGTCCTTTCATTATGATCTAGAAACCAAATATCATTAGCCGAGGTAGGGTATCACATTCTTGTTTTGGGTTGTATTTAGCGCCATGTAACAATCACTTTAAGGGGCTATTATTATTATTATTGTTTTAAGAACATTGAAATTAGATTATATAATAAGTATTTATTTGGGCAAGCCAAATATGTTTCTTGTTACGTGTTAAACATTGCTCCTCTTAACATCCGAGAACCGTTTTCCAGTTGGTATCCAGAAAAGACCACCTACATCACTGAGGGAGTGCTGGAAAAGTTTCCTCGCACTTATTAAAAAAAGCACACCGTCCTACTTGAAGAGGCTAAAATATGGAGGAAACTATGCAATGATCTCCAGAATAATCTACCTGCCATTTGGTAGAAACCGCGCCACCTTTACAACGGACTTCTGGATGAAGGACACAAGCCACAAATTCAACGATGAGGTTGTACTTTTAAAATGAAAGAAAGAAAATTAAAAATACACACTCGGAAAGAGCAGTCAGTGTAAGTGTCGTGCCCAAGAAAGACAAACTTAAGACAACAAACATACATCATTTAAAAAAAATGTTATAGTGAAGTGCGTAGACAATATGTGCGGCTAGTAAAAAGCAGTGGTGCTTTGCGGAGTATCACTCTGATGTCAATAGAACTTACACATCCATATTCTTCAACACATATATACATATACTTGAGCCTAGTATCAAAAGCCGCCAAATCGATTTTTTAACCGTAATTGAGTTATATATCTCTTATTATATGTTTGATCTACAGGAATTCCATAGGACTAGTATTTTGTTTAAAAGCTTAATATGTCATACTAAAAAAACTAATTCAAATATGGGACTTTGTACGTGTATATGGAGCTTCGTTGGACGTTTTGCGAGATTACTCAAAACTATGCCAAAGGGAAGTGGTGGAATTTGATACTAGGCGCCTCACTTATATTCTTTTAAACTCTTCTGACGATCATTTTGAGATATTTCTTAATGAACGAAGAAGGATCCAATAATGTGGTAGTGGCATATGTTTCTATTTGTGAAGAGATAGTAAATAAACACAGTTAGATCATTGCGAACGTGAGTTTCAGTGATGTGGGTTGGAACGGTAAAAGTTTTAGAGAAAAACGATGTATCGAGGGTCTGATTACCGGTTAATAAATCAGAGACCAGGATCAGACTCCAATATTGGCGTCCAAGATTTAAGACTGTAGCCAAGAATCTTAAGAAAGAAGTGAGAAACGAAGGCAGAGGAAACGACCTTCAGACCCTTCACGGAACCTCAAAAGCATATCAGTTACATGGAAACACTCGAGGTTAGGTGTTTCCATTTTCTGGTGTTAATAAAACTCTTGAAGTCCGATGGACGTCACTGTTCAATGAATACTGTCAATACCATGTATTACGTCATCTTCTTGCGTCAATTCCATAGCAAATCCTGTGTTGGCGTTATAATGATGCAGCTTCTTAGCTCTAAGATAACTATGTTTCAAGTCAATCAAAAGTGAACATTAGTTTCCAGAACATTATTTGATTAACATTTCTAATACAAAGACTAAAAACTTTATCTTCATGCGATTTTCAAAGACTGTGATCTTTCATCTACTCCATTTATTACAAAATGGACATTAGTTATACGCATTATATAACTGTATTATTTTACTACTTTTGCTAAATATGAAATTAAAATTTTATTATTTTGATCAGAGTTTTGAAGAGTGCTATGCGTTTATTTTTTACGTATATACTTGCATTTGTAATTATTCATTTCTTACCTGTATACTTTCTTGTAATGTAGATGTATTTATATTGTGTGTATCGATAACATATTTAAGCAATATAATATTTAGTGATGTTACCTAAACTATATGTATGTGAGTTTATGCTTGGTGTGACAGATTTCTATCGATTCATAATTGAAATCTCCGGTTTTATATGACTAGCCATTACAAAATCACACATCATTCTAATCCTTCTTGCTCCTCTAAAGTATCTTCTTATGCATAACTGAGGCCGAGGGAAAATAACATAATAATTATTATTTTTCTAATGAATTAACTGGTTATTCACATAATTGCTAAAGTAAATGATGCAACTACTTCATATAGAAAAGAAATTTATATTTTGTTTTAAAGAGAGAAATTGTGAGCAAAACCAATTCAGGAGAAAAGCGCAAAATGTGAAATTAAAATTAAAAACAACAAACATGATCATAAAATTGCCAAGATTATATAGTTTGTATATTCAGTAAAATATTTCTGGTTTGTTAGAAACTTATTCTAAAAAATAAATTTTAAATCCAAAATTAATTATTACTACATTAATAACTTTTTTAATACTAAACTCAGTTCAGTATTCATTTCCATCCCTTTTCACTGCATTAATGTGAAAGCTCCAGTTTGGATATTATATTTAAAATTTATTAAATTTCAAATTTATATACATATCGAAAAGTGGAGATTTGTTGAATTTGTTTTCATATAACCTTTCTCTGAAAGTATATCTTCACATTAAATTTGGCTGCTAACCAGAAAGAGTGTTTATTCATTTATGTACGTCAATCTTTCCCTCTTTTATTTCATGATTAGAAATTAGAGAACCTTTTGTTGTTTGCTTCGCAAAAGCGTAGTCAGAGTGATCTTCAGAAATTAAAAAAAAAATCATTAACTACACTTAATATTATTATTATTATTATTATTATTATTATTATTATTATTATTATTATTATTATTATTATTATTATTATTATTATTATTATTATTATTATTTTATACTCTTATCAGAGACGAGAGCGTTCAGCTCTACGCACATGGTAAGAAGGCATTTTCGAGACTCACTCTGATTACAGCCTTAATGATTACACTTCACCTATGCAACATATGTTGTATAAAAGAAGATCTGGAGCAAACCACTTTTGTTAGCGCTTGCAACATTTAAAAAAAACTAACTCAGAATTTTCGTTTCTCTAAAACTCTAGAATCCGTTGGAGAAGGGTTGGTTTTAGAGTGAGGTAGGAGGAGTAATAATATTTCGGCGTGCACAGAGGGCGGATACTCGCATATAAATAATTTTCAAATGAACCATGGTTCGACTAAAGTAGAACTCAAACACCGGTAAGGCACAGTGTTATTTACAGCCAGTTGAAATAAAAACATTCCATGGATCCCCTAGACGGTTCTGATGGTAACCAGGTTCTCTCCACCTAAGTCTATGAGCTCCGTACATCGGCGCCGAATTACCTTCGATAATTGGATGAGAAGCTTTACAGTGTCTTATTGTTGGTTACTACATCTTAATTGTACTTTAGTTTTTAGAAAGAATGAGAAATAACAAATATGATGCGCTTGAAGATCTTAATATTTTCTTAATGGCTTCAATGCGTGATAGCTATGAAGTCGATTAGAACGATATCAACGTATGATTTCATTCCTTCTATAACCTCGGTACGATCTGTTCGAATTCAATTCACCTTTGTGTAGTTTATTAGTTTTTTTTTTTTTTTTTTTTTTTTTGGAATTGACAGAAGATGGCTACTTCCCAAGGAATATTAAGATAAACTAAACATGATTATCTGGAAACGTGTATAAGAGAAAAAGGTATAAAGCCAACATTTCAAAGAAATCTTGAAAATTATCTCAAATATTTGGGGAAGCTGGGTAAATTTACAAAAATAATAAAAGGAATCTTAGATTTGCTTATTACCAATTGTGAAAGAAACATGAATGAAAGCTTGTCAAAATAAAATCATGTTTTCAGGCATGTGTTAAGAAATAAAACATTATTGTCTCTTCAAAGTCCACAATTCATTAGATATTGGATTAAGCTTTAAGATACGTTTACTAACATCCTGGAAAACGTAGGAATATTTCTTAATAAGTTTGGGTACATAAATGAAGGCTCAGATTTTGTATCATAGCAAATCGTAATTCGCACCATTTAAAGAGTATTCCCAAAAGATTGCAAGAACTGATAACAAATTTTAGCGACATTGATATATAGATTGCAGAGACTGAATAATTTAATGATCAAATCAAGTCATACACTGGTGCGATGAAGTTGAAGAACAACGAAATGGAACGTTAAATAAATATATCTCAAAAATACTAAACTTGGTAAATATTGTCTTCTTCCTGTCAAAGGTTATAATTTATAATTATTACTATGGATGATAAACTAAACTACCTTTATTATTTATAATAAAGTACACTCATGTCCAAAATTATTGTCGTATATCTATAAATATGTTGTTGTAGGAATATAATTTGATAATAAATTCACCCGGTATTTCTTATAATGTTAGTATGTGTATAGTCGGAAAAGACATGCATGTGGCAAATTTCATGTCAAAGGTGCAATAAATAAGAACTATAAAACGAAAATAAAACTTTCTTATCCACTTAGCAACATTTTGTTTTACTCAATCTAATTTTCGTATTTATAACTTTTTTGCTATGACATTTACCACAAATACACATTTCCCGATTATAAACAGAGTATCAGTATTTAAAGTACTCTGCAAAATCATTAACAAATTATGTTCTTACAAAATGACAGTTATAGATATGCGACAATCATTTTGGACATTAGTGTACTTATACACTGTTAAAATCATTCGATTTTATAAAGTTTGAAGCATGTAAATAGACTACATGGGGAACATGTTTGGTAGCATCCTCAAAATTGCGCACCATTATGTTCTTTACGTAAGCTACGAAGATTTCAGCGTAATGTTGAACCTACAAATTTAGTAGGGCCACTGAAACCATTCATGCTGTCCTAGTTGATTAAATATCTCACGAACTAAAGCAGAAATATTTCGTAGAATGTAGTTCAGAAAACAAATTTTGTGGGTGTAATATATTAGATTTGAAACTGATTTATTAAAGATAAATCAAGTAACACTATCTTACGTGAAAACGTCGTTTTGCTTGTTTCTCAATTTGCAATAATTATGTGAAAAATAAAAATAAGGCGATTTGAAAATATTAAACTAAACTATCAGATTGTAGAAAGTACATTATTAATTGATACAACAGAATTCATATATATATATATATATATATATATGAATTTATCACTTAATCTTATACCAACTTGCAACTGAGATAAACTTTCGTACTTACCAGACCGTTTTTCATCATTACACACCGAAAATAGTTCTGAAATAGAAAGGATTTTGAAACGGTCGGAATGCATTTATAATGTTTATTCGTTCATGCTCATAAACATTATATAAGATGATAATTGTAAACGCTTTACTTCAACAATGCAAAAAATATATCTAATCATTGCAAAAAATATATCTAATCGTACATATTCACATGAATACGAAATTAAAAATGTATATTTCTTCTTATGAAACGAACCCTCAGTATGGAGAATATATGAAGTTGTGAGAGTTACATTATTCCATACGTTAGATCACTGTTTTGTCACATGTCAACCGTGATCTAGTTCATGATGCAGGAATGGTTAATTGCAGTATAAGAAAACAATGATAATCGGAGCCATCTCGAAAATAAGGTGGACGTCCATCCATGCAAAGATATTCGATTTCATATTTTGCCTCATAGGTACCACCGTATAGCTCCAAATTTGATATAAGACCGAAAGTCAAACTCAAGGGATGCAGAATATTTTAGTATTACGACATCTATATTAAATGACATGTAATTAAATGAAAACTATTATAGTAGTGCTAAGTTGACTTAAGCTCAATATTAAGTCATACTAAGAACCGTAAATCCGTATTAAGAACGTATCTCATCATGTCGTTTATAAAACTTCAGCTCACCTAAACTGTAGTATTGTATTCTCGAAGATCCCTGCAAAGACGACATTTGACTAACGCGTAATGAAGTAGACGGTACGGAGCATAACTGTGTCATGTACATAATTTCATTCTACAGCAGTGTGTAGGAGGGGAACAATATACTTCATATTTGGAATCATGGCTTGTGTTTGATCAGGCCGTGTCGGAGGACCACATAAGACAAGCAATACTGTGTAATTCACCAGGAATACAATCGAACGAAGTGCCATGAAACATCAATGCCGAATATAAGCAATGTAGATATGCAGAAGTGGCAGAGGCTTTAAATTTGGTACACTGATAAGCCACGAGAAAGAAGACGTTTTGCGCTAGACAATAGTCAATTCAAATACAATGCAAATTGTAGAAGAATTCTTTAGAAAAATTCCATGTCTTCTATTCGACCGTTTATCGTCATTTGCAGGTTCTAGGATACTCTTGCAAAACTCTGAAGATGAGTAACCGATGTCTTAACCACTCAATACAAGTAGGAACGAGTTGACCCCTGTAATTTCCTGCTCACCCGTTACATTAGTCGCTTCTAGACACAATTGTGAGATGACATTAAAATCGTGTCATTACTATAACGCGACATGCAAACGTCTCTGGGTATCTAACCAGGATGCAGAAACTGTGCCAAAACAAGACAGTCATTTCTTTAAAGCAACCTTAAGTGATAGCGAGTTATCGATCAGATAACACATTTTGAACTCTCTCCACGTAACTACACAATCAATGAAAATGTTTAGTGTCAGCAGCTCAACTTCAACTGACTGCATGCATGTCAACTGAGTGATAACACGCGCCTATGCATGTCAAGAAGGCCATATGCTAAGATTGAGGGATGTAGCTGGGAGAAAATTTCTCACACTACGTATCCACTAGATTTTGCAGACTGCAAAACCCCTCCCTGAAAAAATACTGCAAGATGAAGATAATTTATGATGGACAAACCTCCAGATGATTGCCGGCAAAACCAATAATTTGTTTCAGACGAGCATTGAACATCTGGTTGAAAGGTAGCAGAATATTGTTGAGGCAATGTTCCTGTGTTAGTGTGATGCTCTAGGAAAGTTATCTTTCTTTTTCTCAACTTGCAAGGTTGCATTGCTTATCGGGAAGTGGAAGAAATAAAATTTAGTGGTCTTCACCATCATCGGTATTCGGCCATCACTGGCAGGTCGCTTGCTGCATCTAAATTGAGAAGCTTCAATGGGCCATGATTCTCAGCTAACCTCATGGTCTTCATGTACAATTTTTCTTCATTTCGTTAATCAATTGTGGTCTCCTTCGCCCCATCCATCTCTTTCATGCTACCATATCCTGTGACATGTCCTTTATGATACGGTTCCTTCTTAGCCAATGCCCCAACAAATTTTCCTTCCCATTTTTAATAATAACTAAAAATACTTTTTCTTCCCACACCATTAATAACACTTTCTCATTCCTCTTTGCTCAATCCACCTAACTCTTTATGTTCTTTTCAGCACATACATTTTCAAAGTTTTCAATCACTTTTCATCATTTCTGCGTAATGTCATCTTTCTGTTTCATACAATTCAATATTCCACACAGGGCATTGCATTTTATGAGTCTTTTTCTCAACTCTTTATTCAATAAGCTTAAAGGACGCGAAGACCCTTTCTGGGGCTGAAATTTTCTCTGATCATAATCTTGAGCTGGCCGAATTTGATATTCAACTGAAAAATGTAGACAGAAGAAAAGTAGGCAACAAAGTGCTGAATACTGAAAAGTTGAAAAACTATGAAATAAAAAATCTTTTCATTGAAAAATTCGAAGAAAAATATTCACACGAAGAAAGAATAGGCACAGGTAAGAGCAGAGCAGATATTGCAGAAAATGAGGGAAAGGAAGACGTGGAAACAGGTTGATACCAAAGAGAACAGAATGATGTACAGAAAGTTCAATAATGAACTTCGGAGAGAGACAGAGCCAAGAAAGAGTTTTACAAAAGAAAATGCGAGGACATACAAGAATTGGAAAGAGTTGGGAAACATGTAGAAAAGTATACGGAGGTGAAATCTATAGAATTTCGGAGGAGATAAGGTGTATTACGATGCCAGTAGAAAATAAGAATAGGAAAATAGTCAGCGAGAGAAATGAGGTCATAGGACGATGAAAAGAACATGTTGAAGGCTTATATGAGAGTAGGAATAGACCTTGTAGCCTAAATGGTGAAGTAGAAAATGAAGTAGGCGAGGATGATGAAGGATTTAGTATTCTTCGGGATGAATTTGAAAAGGCTATATCCGAGATTAGGAATGGAAAGGCAGGCGGGATAGATAACATACCAATCGAATTCATTAAAAATATTTGAAACAAATGAAAGAAAGAATTGTTCCGACTATGCAATGAAATACAAGAAACAAGAGAGTGGGCAAAAAACTTCCTGAAGACAACGATGATACCGATGGTTAAGAAATCGAACCCAAAGAGATATGAGGATTGTATAACTATTAGTTTTATATCACATGCAGCTAAAATTTTGCTCCGAATATTGAACATAAGATTATACGGAAGAATAAATGAAGAAGTTCAGGAGGATCAGTTCGGCTTCGAAAGAAGTAAGGACACAAGAGATGCGATTGAACTATTAAGGGCGATCAGTGAAAGATTTATAGAAGAAGGGAAAGAGGTGTAAGTTGTATTTATTGATCTAAAAAAAATTGTCGTGTGAATTAAGAATAGTTGTTGGGAGTTCTAAAGAAGACAGGGTTGGAATGCAAAGAACGAAGATTCATAAGAAAGTTATACATCAACCAACAAGTAAGTGTGAGGATAGGGGAAGAAGTGACGGAAGAGAGTGCAATTCGAAGTGGAGTTCGACAAGGATGCTGCCTCTCGCCAACACTATTTAATATCTATCTAGAAGATATTCTATCTATATATCATCTTGAAAAATAGTTTACATGATGATGATGACATTTCAGTAGGAGGTAGAATGATTATATCTATAAGATTTGCACATGATATGGCTCTTGTTGCAGAATCTGAAAAGGAAATCAATAAAATGTTAAAAAACCTGAGGATGGTTTTTGAAGAATATGAGATAGAAATAATTGTTACAAAGACAAAAGCCGTGGTGATTGGAACGAAGAGGTCTGTTCAAATATAAAAATTGGAGGAAAGAAAATTGAACAAGTGAAAAGTTTTCGATATCTGGGTAATATTCTTAGTAATGATACGAAATGCGAATGGTGAAAGATTTATAGAAGAAGAGAAAGAGGTGTGTGTTGTATTTATTGATCTAAAAAAAGGCTTTGGACAGTGTGAATTAAGAATAGTTAAGGCGCCGGAAAATGAATAGTGAATAGGAATGGCGAAGATAGCCTTTAGGAGGAAAAAAGTCTTTTGTGGGACCTTGAATAAAGAGTTGAGAAAAAGATTCATAAAATGATTCGTGTTGAGTGTAGTACCGTATGGGGTGGAAACGTGGACATTACGTAAAAATGATGAAAAAGGACTGGAAGCATTCGAAATGTGGGTGTGTGTGGGAAAGAATTAGCTGCGTCAAGCAGAAAACGAATGAGAGGGTATTAGAAATGATGGAGGAGAAAATAATAGTTTTAGATATTGTTAAGAGGAATAAAAGAAACTGGTTGGGACATTGCATCATGAGACGAAATTATATCCAGAATGCCGTGATAGAGGGTATGATGGCGAGAAAGAGAGGAAGGTTCGATGAAGACTACAATTAACGAATGATATAAAAACAGAAAGATCATCATAAAGACAAAGAGGTTAGCGGAGGACCGTGGAACATGGCAGTTTCTCACCTGCTGCAAGTGACCTGGCAGTAAGGGCAGAATACCTATGATGATGATTATTATTATTATTCAGGACCCCACAAAATGGACTTTTCTTCCTCCTAAAGAGTCTTCCGTCATTCTTATTCTTCCTTTTATTTCATGTTCGCTCTACATATCATAATTAGCAACACTATGCAGATACCGAAAACTAAATACATGTTTTATTTTCCCCCTTCCTACTTTCCCTCCTACTCATATTTCGCACCAAACACTTCACCAAAGTTCGTGAAAACCCTTTCTCAAGTTTTCTAGCATATTAGTGAGTTTATTTTCAGATTCTGCAATTAGCGCCTTATAATCTACAAAACGTCTGTTCCTAATCATACTACATCATACGAAAAAGTCGTCTTCATTATGTATGCTTTATTAATTATCTCTTCTAGATAGTTATTAAATAATGTTGGTGAGAGACAACATTCATCTCAAACTCTTCTTTGAATTTCACTCCCACCGTCATTTTCACCTCTATTCTAACGCTTACTTGTTCGTTCATATAGAAGTTTCTTATGAGATTTCGATATTTCTATACCACCACAATGTTCATTGAAACTCACAACAATAATTCTCACTTCACGCGCTTACGACTTTTATATATCAATAAATACTCAATATAAATAAATACAACATACATTTCTCACTGATTACTTTTAATAACACAACTGTAACCTTTTGTCCTTTCCTATGATATGTCCAAATTGTTCCTCCACAACTTTTTCATGTATACTTCCATACAACCTTTCAGTATTCGAAGCAAATTTCTTGTTCCTTGCGATATGAGTCTAAAAGGTCTATAATTCTTAAATCTCTCTTTGTTCGATATCTCATCCTTGGTCTTCAGGAAATAGTTTAGGCGCTTTCTTGTTTAATGTATTTCATTACATAGTCGCAAAAATACTTTCTTGTCCTTTTCTCCCTAACTGGTAATATTTTCTATTGATATATTTTGTACCCTGGTTGCCTATCCATTTCTAAATTTGGATATAGCTTTCTGAAACCCATGTCGAAGAATATTGAACCCTTTATCATCCTCCTGTACTTGATTTTCTACTTAAAAATCTAAATCAGACAGTCTATCCCTACTCTCATATAAATCCATAACATATTATTTTAATTTTTCTAAGAGAAATTTTCTCGCTCAGTACTTACTCATTATTATTTTCTAGTGTCATTTTAGTATCCCCTTCTATCTTTTGAAATCCATAGATTTCATCTCCTTGTACATTACATTTATTAATATTTCCCCTCTCTTTCTAATTTTTCTATTTCCTTTATTTCTTTCGATGACGTGTCTGTTTCTCTTCGTAACTCCTTGTTTAACATCCTGTACGTCTTTCCACCATCGTCGGTATTAGCATGCTCCCATGCCCTCGTTTCCATTATTTTCTGTAACATCTGTTCTGTAACACATTTGTTTTGTGTAGGCCATGCCTATTATTTCTTGTATGGCCTGTTGTATGCAATATTTAATATATTCTACTGCCTATTACATCCTACATATTATCTTTCCTCGTTTGGCAAATTTTCTTTAAATCCCTCAACGAAAAAATATGTTACTTCCTTATCTTCCAATTTTCAGTATTCAACATAATGTTCCCTTCTTTTCTTCTGCCTACTTTTCCTTCAGTTGAAGATCTACTTCGGCCAGCACAGGAATATGATTAGAGAAAATATCGGCTAGTACGCTCTTGCATTCTTCAAACTATTCCGGTGCGTCCTTAATCATAATATAGTCTATTTGTTATATTCAGCAGTATATTGAGAATTTCCATGTACACTACTGACTAGACTTTCTGTCGCATGTCTTTCAAAATTACATAAACAGAAATTACTTTTTCCCTTATGATAGAAAATGCCAAATGAGTCTTAGTAACATTTCCATTTTCGTAAGCTTGGCAATCGCGCAGTGAAATTTACATAGGGAGATTGACTTTTATTCTTTATTAGAAATACAACGTAAATCTCTCATATTGTTAGTTACTATTCATATTGCACAGCTCTAGTCACAGGCATTAAGCATTTTACACGTAAATAAACATTTAAAAAGAAATAAGACACAAAATGTGCGAAGCGATCAGGCAGTTTGTGGTAGTTATTTTCTGATTCACGTCTACTAAGGAAGGGAATTTTAACGTGGCTTCGTAGAGTAGGTGGTTAGCGTGCGCTCTTCAAATGTTTTATTTTTTTTATCCATGATCATCAGTTTGAATTCCATACTCTATACTAACGTTTTTAGAAAAACTTGATTCTGTCAGTTCGTTAAACAACAATGTCTGGTTCAATCCAGAATTACGTCTTTAAACAAATTGTATTAAATTTATCAAGAATTTTATAAAAACGAGGAAATTTCATTTCTAATCATTATTCTAACCGGAAGGGGAAGCCTACAAATATTTGGAATTGTAATTAACATATGACTAAAGTTTAATGAAACATTACTAAACTGAAACATTTTCTCCGAATAGTCTCTGCAAATAATTTGTAGAAAATGAAAAGAAATAATGAACATAAATTATTAGTTATCAATTAAAGGTGTAGTAGTGATAGTTTTAAACCCGAGAAGAATATTCACTTTCCTTCATGAAAATACTAAACCTTTTACAAAAACAATTGCAGAAAAGTAATTTGATCATATTTTCGGAGCGAACGTAAATTAGTTGTTAACGTTGACGCTTCGTAATTGGAACTTCCCAGATTCGAATTTCGATGCCAAGCATCCTGACTTGTAATTTTGCAGACCCACCAGGCGAATGATGGGATACATTAATACATAGATTTTCAAAAATTGTGTTGTATTGTCATTGCTCCAGTGTAAAATGTCCTTTTCCTGAATCGTAAACATTTTAGTAAATAAATAAAATAATGGTATTATGTATAATCCATCACCATGTTTAATAGCTGATAGGGTGCAAAACAGAGGTTATACAATACTATTATATGGTGTTATACACCAAATAGCATCTAGCAGTGGCGGCTGGTGACAATTTATTAGGTAGTGACAGAACTTTTTTTATTATTATTATTATTATTATTATTATTATTATTATTATTATTATTATTATTATTATTATTATTATTATTATTATTATTATTATTATTATTAGAACATACAGGGTTTGTCCGGAAAGTAATAGGACTGAGTCGATTTAAAAAAATTATTGAGCCAATCGTTACAATTCTTTTAAAACTTTCAAAATAGGCTCCCTCTGCGTCGATGCAGCGCTGCCAGCGCGATTTCCAAGCATTGAAGGCGTCACAGAAGTCATTCTCCGGAATAGCCTTGAGAGCCGCGGTGCAAGCTGCTTGGATCCCCTCTGTCGTCTCAAAATGCTTGCCTCTCATCGCGCGTTTCAGGAGAGGAAACAAAAGGAAGTCCGGGGGCCACATCTGGGCTGTAGGGCGGCTGCGGAAGCGTTTGGATGCCGGCCTTGGTTAGGTAGCTGTTCACAAGAAAGGAGGTGTGAGCCGGGGCGTTGTCGTGGTGCAGCTTCCAGTCGGCTCCGATGTATGGTCGGACCCAATTGACCCTTCGTTTGAGTCTCTTGAGCACTTAAACGTAAAACTTGGCGTTGACGGTTTGTCCAGGAGGAACAAATTCATGGTGGACGATGCCTTTGATGTCAAAAAAAGACAATGAGCATCGTTTTCACTTTGGATTTGCTTATTCTTCCCTTTTTTGGGCGAGGAGACGCCGGCGTGTGCCACTCGGAAGATTGCCTCTTTGTCTCGGGATCATACTCAAAGATCCATGATTCGTCACCTGTGATTACGTTATTCAAAAATTGGGGGTCACTTTCACACATGTTCAAATTTTCTTGGCACAATTCCACTCGCCGCAATTTCTGGTCGTCAGTGAGCACTTTTGGGACAATTTTCGCGCACACCTTGCACATGTTCAAATGCTCCGTCACAATTTCACGAACCACAGTTTTTGGTAAATTTAACATCTGGGCAATTAAACGAATACTTAGTCGACGGTTTGAGTCCAAAACTTCGCGCACACGAGTCACATTGTCGGTGTTTGTCGAAGTCGAAGGTCTTCCAGCACGGTCTTCATCGGCGACCTCTTCCTGGCCCTCCGAAAAGTTCTTGTGCCACCGAAACACACCACTTCTTGCTAAAGCATCATCTGGGTAAGCCTGCTTGATCATATCAAACGACGTTTAACACAGAATTTAATCGCTTACCTCTGCTCTAACGAACGCTGCATTTTCGGCTTGCAGCACTCACAGAAACACGTCGCGCGAAAAAGCCTGTCCTGACTCTCCGTGTTCTCGGAGACAAGTGACCAGCCGCTGGTTCGTTAGCTAGGAACGCCCTCTATCGGATCCAGTCGGTGCGCGCACGCTCCGAAGTAAAGTCATGGCAGAATAAAATCAGTCCTATTACTTCCCGGACAAACCCTGTATATAGAATTTCAATGTAATTATAATCGATTGTACTTACATTATCAGCAATCAGGTAGGTACTGGTTCTCTTGCTCCTTTCACTGAAGTTCTATTCTTCTTCATGCCAGTCAGTTATATATTGAAGTGAATTCAGAAATCAAATTTGCGGAATAAATCTTAACTAAGTTTATTATTTATCTTGTTAATAAAAAAATATACACTGATATTGAATAAAACATGAGTACACTGTTTAAAAAGAAACACTTCACTTGCACTGTTTATTCTCTTCGAACTTTCAACTGAACACGTTTGGTTGACTAGTTAAGATGCACGATACTGAAACTCCATGCGACAATTTTTCTTGCTGGAAAAGACATCGATAACTTTTGTTAAAATTTTCTATCTCATTAACGAATGTCTTTTCACATGACAACATGCCTAACGCAGTTAATATTTCCTCTATCATGGTATTTCTTAGGGAAGTTTTTATTCTGTTCAACATCTCTCTGCTTCTGCTGTTGACATTGGCATAGTTATCAATAACTTTAAGAGTTTAACCGTTTCTTGAAACGTGTCGCACAATTCATCGTCTATAGTGAACATTAAGAATGACACCGCGCCAGACACCGTTCTCAGTTCGGGTCTCGAATAGCACACTTGAAGTTCGCTTTCTAATTTCTTTTCCTCCAAGAAGGGATATTTTTTAACCATCTCACTGAGATAATTATCAGGGAACTCAAATTCTTTTGCAATTTTGTAATTGTCAAATTCTTCTACAGCAAATAATTTCGTAGCTACAAGGTGCTGAGTGAAGTGAAATCTAGATTTGATCTCCACTAGGATTGCATCACAAACTTCTAACGCTTGTCTTTTTTTGTCGTTATAGAACGCCTCACTTCGATGTCTTTTTGCACATGGTTAGTCTCTTGCAGTTTCTAATTCGGTTTCTACTTCCTGAATAATGTTGTACCTTTCATTTCTGACTGACTGCATACCAAGTTCAAAATTATGCAGATGTTCTCGAACCTCGACAGGATCAGTACATTTCTTCTGTAGTTGGCTGAAAATAATTTCTACGTGTGGCATAATCTTGTGGAAAAAAGTCAACAAAAATACAAAATTTTCTTCATTTAATAATAGCTTGTACGCGGAAGCTTGAGTTAAGGTGATTTATAATGTTATATCTTCACAGTTTTCTATTGCTAACATAACATCAATTAGATCTTTTCGATACTCGTAAACTGTATTTACTCCACGAGACTGAAAATTCCACCTGGTTTGAGAAACCCGCGGCAACCTTCTTTGAACAATTGTATCTAGAATATGTGTCCTTTGCGATGAATTTGAAAAAAGGCACAAATTCCGCCCAAATTTGAAAAAAAGATACGTACTTGCCGGTTTATTGACCCCGCTTGAGACATTATTAGGTTAACCTGATGAGCATAGCAGTGTATGAAATTCGCATACTTGTCTCTTATTAATTTTTGTACTCCATTTAATCCTCCCCTCATCACAGAAGCACCGTTAAAACTCTGCGTAATAAGTTTATTCGGAGTATTGCCGATTAATGGCTCAAGTTCAGCTAAAATACAGTCCGCGATAGCACGAGCGTCATGACCTTCGGGATTCAAAAACTTCCAAAATCTTTCTACAGGTTTCCCACCAATGATGTAACGTATAAGCAAAACTAGTTAAAATTGGGATGACACGTCCGTTGTGTCGTCTGCAATGATTGCTACATAATCTACATTGTTTATTTCTTTCCTTACTTCATCGTGATACACTTCCAGCATGCACTGAAGTAAATCATTTTGTATTGTCTTTGATGTTCCTGCAAACGCTGATGATTTGCTCAGATGCTCTTTTAAATCCTTATCTAGCTCGGCACTAAAATTAATGAGCTCGCGAAAGATACCTTTATTTGTAGACTCTTCCGATTCATTGTGACCTCTTAGAGCCAACTCAAAAGCACCACAAAAACGAATACAATTTATAATTAGATTTAACACATACCTGTTTTTACTAACTTGCTCGTTATGTTTCGCAATGGTTTGCTGATAGTGGGAACTCAATTGAGTTTGTATGTTTACTTTCCCCAACACAGATAAACTCATCACATTATTCATATGCTCTTTTGACTTTTCGTGTTTTGTCATTTTCTCACCAAGATGCACAAGATCTGTAACACCGTTCTTAGACCAGTAAGAGTCTCCTTGAAAAACTACTCTTGGAAAACAAAAAAATGCATTCCTTTCGTCACAGCCTGCTATCCACTTATTTTTCTTGTACACTTCTGGGTTGAATTTTCGCCACCTGTCAACCTTCGCACTCTGTTGTTTATATAGAATGTTTAATACTGGCATGGGTCTACCTAATTCTTTCACTTTTAGTTTATCCTCATATGATAACTTCGAAAATGGAGTCTTCAGAAGAGCGGATATTGAATTAATTTTATAATTTTAAGGATATAACTTCAAACACGACAAAGCTCACTTACACAGCAAAAAGCTTCATCCCTCTATAACAGCGCGGTATGAACACTTTTCTCGTCCCAAGCAGTGTATACGAGATCGTGAAATATCGGCTGCTTTCGGATTCTGCGTGACAAGCTTTCGTTGTCACGAGCTAGAAGCAATGGAAAGCCTTTCCCGTACACAGCTGATAGGGCGCGTATATGGTGATACCACCATTCCAAGCAGCATTCAGAAGTAAGGGTCTGGTGACAGTCACCGAAGCAGTTGCCACCGTCAGGTCTTTCGCGCTAGGCCTTGCGGCTAAATATATACGGCAGCGGGAAGAAAAAGGAAGAAATTCAGAAGCAGTTATGATATTTAACTCGCTTTCTTTAATATTCTGAATCTTCTACCTCTGAAGGCAGTGACATGTCACGGTGTCACTACCTCAGAGGTCGCCACTGGCATCTAGGAATTATTTATTCTAAATAAACAGTTACAACTAAATGGGAATACAATATTGAAACTTTTGATAAATAATTTATTTCCAGTGATTTCATCATTTCAATTTTTAAGTTATCGAGGCTTGGCTTTATGCCTACAACCATGTGCAATCATCCATCCTAGTTGGTGTTGTTTTCATTATTTCAGTCTCCAGAAACAGGTGTGATTCAGAAGCAATAGAAACGCATAGTCAACGTTCGATAGTTTTTTTTTTTTTTTTTTTTTTTTTACAAGTTTTGTTGGGAAAATCCACATACGCACTCAAGTCAGCGTCTACGAGATTAGTAGAAGTTCTCTCTTGCGCGTTTCAATAATACTAATAATGATAATAATTTCCAATATGTAGTATTACAAATTGTAGACCACAATTAGTCTTATTCGTTAATATACGTTGGAAAAATAAATTTAATATTATACACTTGTTCAAATTGCGGGTTTAGTTCCCTGAGATGTATAATTTTGATGATTCGTCCCTAGAATATATTATAATTTCCTATTTAATAGTCATGGCATTTGTTCTATCACTTCATTAACCAGTCAAATATAATCGGCGAAAGAAGTTCGAATAAAATTTCAATTTAAAGAAAACAACGATAACTTATACACATTTGAAATTATTTTCTGAACATAAATAGTACTGTCCTCGCTTTATCGCGTCTTACTTTTATTACGTTACTTTAATTTAAATTCCTATGCAAAGTTAGAAGAGAAAGTTATTTTGCCAAAAATTCGGATCTCAGAATCTTCTCACGTTAGGAAGACTGCTCCTACAAATTCTGCTCCTAATCGGGGAATGGAGTCATTTTGTATCATCGATTTGCATAATGGGTTTTGGGTTGGACAAAAATAGTATGCGTGGGTCTTATCGTATTCAGCCATATTTTCCATTTTTTAATTCCATCATTATCGAGGTCTCCCTTAGCGTCAGATTATAATCGTGGGACTTTAAACCCAAAGAAAATATCAAATATATAATTATATAATTATTTTTCTGAATATATAAACACGAATTCCGAAGTTTTGTGTATTTGTATCTCACAATCACAAGAAAATGGCTGAACCGTCTGAAATAAACATAGTTAAGCCTATCACTTGGCTCCAACAGGATTTTTAGACTTCTAAACTATCCTTTGCTTAAGTATCAAGTCTCCGTTCGTTTGCCGACAGCTATCAGACAAAATGTTAAGATATCGAGAAGCGATATTTTTTGGAAGTTATTCAACGTTTTAACGGCGGGATCCACTTCTCCCATCAAATCCTATTCGAACCAAATTCGCTAGAAATAAAACGTTTTCAGTTAATCGTTGTTCGCCATAGAACAAAAGTGGTAATACATAAGATAAGCGGCTTTTGGAATCGATTTAACGTATCAAGTAAAACTCCATCACACTTCGTATTACTTTACTCAAATAGAAAATAATGAAAATTTACTAGCACTTCCGATTTATGTATTGCTGTCTACAGAGGAGAAATTTAAAGAATCCGTTTCACGGAAGCAATCAAACGTCCCAAGCAAGAATAAAAACAGTTTTTTTTTTCAATTTTTATTTCTCAATGCCAACCAGATGTTTTGAAAATCTACGATTTTCAGTCATAACATTGATCACAAATATCAAAATATACGTCAAAATATGTGTTCGAACCCACTTAAGACAGACATATCAAATTCTGTATATGAGCAATTCGACACTAGTCCCAGCACCTTCAAAAATTTCTCTTTTGAGGAGAGTAAAAAGATCAAATTCTAGATATTACAATTTCCCATTCTCTACTTATAAAACGACAAAATGAAAAAAAAAAGATGAACTATTTATAATTAACTATCAAATTACCAGTTCTTCGCACGGTCAGAATACGTTTCAGTTTGGTCATGAAGAAGAATGGGGCTGAACTTGGATTTAAACGGCATTGGAAGTATCACTGTTTGTCTCAGCGACACAAAAAACTATATATTTTTCTTTAAATCTGCCTATAAGGAGGAGAAGAAACAATTCCTACAATGATTTTCTTCACATTCGAATAAAATAACACCCCATCATCATAGAAAAATTCTTAACCGTGTGTAATGATTTCTTGAACATAATTAGCACATTTAGAAACGAAATTTTATCATGTTGTTTACATTAAAATGTGTATCGAGGGGGAAAGTGGAGCCAAAATTTATGTCAACAAACTGAATATCTTTAATATTAGGACATATTATACGTTTGTATATATACTTTTCCTTAAAAATAAGGAGACACATGCTGCAACATTTTGAAAATTCCATCTTTAAGGAAAGAAGAGTTCAATTTCAATAATTGTTATCTCAGTATATAAAACTGACATCGTCGTTACCGATCTCATGCTGGAAAAACGAATGAATCGTTTAAAATGATATTTGAACATAGCACTTGGGTCAAGGTTACAAGGGTAAGCAGATTTTATTAAATGAACTTCCGGATCATCTTTCACAAGGTACTAGTGAACATTTAAATTGTTAATATTAGAAACTGGGAGAGTGCAATACACTGTAATAGCGGACAAAAAGCGTCTTAAAGTTTCAGACTCGTTGCCCATGAGATACTGCGTAGCAGAGCGAGAAGCATCTACACCTCACCTGAAAAGGGCCCCGGGTTCTATTTTCGCTAGAGTAATTTTTGTTTTTTGCTTTAACCAATGAAGTAGCCATTTATAACTACTAGTAAAATATAAATTCATCTTATGTATATAATGCATAAAACAACAGAAACGTTCAAATTAGTTGTAAAACCTTGCAATGTTCTATGTTAACTAGCAACAAAATGTAGCCTATTTCGTAAATATATTAATATTACGAGCTATATTATGGTGAGCACAGTCATTGTATAAAATGTTATTGACGCTTCGTACTTATATCTGTGAGCAGTATGCTACTTACAGTATGCGAATTTTAGATGACAATAGAATGGGAAATTATTATAGTTTTAACTAGGAAAGTCATTCATTGGAGCAGGAGGAGGCAATTGCCTCCCCACAGAGTTTGAGGAAGTATATATACTTCAATCGATTGCCTACTAATATACTAGTACAAAACGTATGCCTTATGTCGGTGTGCTCTTGGCCCTTCAAGCGAAGTCTGAAATGACGCCGCTGGTTATAGTATGCATCCAGTGTTACCAAAGGGAATTTCCCCCTCATCTGCCTTGTAACTAGCACAATGTCCACAGATATTCACACGAAGCGTCTAGATCATTTTTCCACAACAACTGCGGTAACCATAATATAACTTGGGATATCAATATATTTGCGGAGTAAGTTACACATTGTTACTACTTCACATGGAAAATTGCAAGGTTTTCAGCTGATATGAACAATTATGTTGCTTTGTGCATTAAAAAAGTGCTGAATTAATATTTTACATGTAGTTATAAATTGCTACTTTATTGGTTAAAATAAAAATAATGGCTCGATCTGGAATCGAAACTGTAATCCTTTGCACGTGAAGTATAGATGCTCCTCACTCTGTTAAGCGCCGCGCTTGATAATTTAAAGCGCCTACGGCGGGTAGTGAAATTTAAGTCTCTTCTTGTTCGTTATTTCTGGCTATTTAGCTCTCACAGCTTGTAATATTATCACTTTATATGTACACTACTACCTCGCGAAAAATGTCCCTGAAATTCATTTACCAAAGTCTGTTTTCCGCTTGTTAGTTTTCATCAGTTCCCTAAGCCTCACCATTACCAAGCCACGCCTTTGCTCACTCATCCACGGAGCCACACAGAGCAATAGACAGTCATACGTCAGTCACAAAGCGTTCGTAACGACAATTGGTTTATTTGTAGTCTCTAGTTTTTCTTTTCTTGTCACGAACTTAATTACTGTTGTCCCAGCCTGGAAAGAATATTTTCCGCCTCTCTAGAAAATTTCGTAACAATTTTCATACATGTTTACAATACAAACATTTATTCATGGCTGTTGTGCATAGTTATACTTACACAAAATAATTATTTCCGATTCTATGAATTCCCGTGCGAAGTAAACAGAAGTACTGAGTATGAAATTCTATATCTCGCAAATAGTTTTGCGGAAAATACCCAAACTAACTTTTCTATTTGAAACACGAGTAAGCACACACGTGGGACTAAGGAAGCAGATTGCGCCCATAAGATTTGTTTTGGGGATTAGGGGACATAAATTTACATTCAAATGGCAAAATCGCACGTTTAATTATACCATAATTTTATTTTTAAGAGCGCCAATTGCGTAGAACGAATGCATTCTTTTTAGCTTGGAAGAATAAAATTATGGCTGAAAGTGGAAGTGAACAGAGTGATTATAATCAGGAACAATGGATGCTACCAAGCAGTGGCGTAGCCAGAAGGTCTCGAACCCCCGACCTTTGTAAAAGTTGTTAATATAAGGCCTAAGATTGCCAAACTTTTTCCCGGCGCGGACCCCCGGACACTTCCCAAATGATCGTTTAGTCAGCGGCCCCCTGAAATCAACTCCTGGCTACGGTCCTGCTACCAAGTAATGTATTCTCTGCCACATAAGAAAATGCATGTTTTCCGATGGATATTATCTTTTGCCCCTTATTATTAGAATGAAATCGGTACACATTTCTTGCTACCACATCGCGATTTAATTAAATGATTTAAAAATTTTAATGAGAATTTTAATTAAATGATTTAAAAATTTTTAAAGCTCAATTCCTAACCAAATCGATAACTTAATTATCTATCTCTTTGCAGTTCACACAAGACACTATAGAAATATCGTAAAACTTAATAAAAGGAAAAAATGTTCTTTCACAGCGTGCAGCTTACGGCTATTGTCATAGATGTTTCGTGTATCTTACTCCGTAGCTCATTGGATCCATGCAGAATTCACATTCCCGCGACCCGTGTTCGAATTTTCGTGCCCCTATTTTTTATTTTTATTATTCCATTGATCAGGTAGAACTCCAGTAGAAAGTAACATATGGTTAGAGTTTAAGGCGTGATTCGATATTCTGCAAGTATTTATTTATTTATTTTTATTTATTGTCAAGAAAAAAAATGAAGTAGAATTTTACAAGCGTAAAACTGTTCTAGATTTGACTGTTAACAAAAACTATGAATAAGTTTACAGCTTAAAAATAAATTGAATTTTCTTCAATTGTAGTCCATAATTAGCTATGGCCAAGGAAGTGGATTTCAGCTGTTTAGTGTGTGATCAGCACATTGACTTCCACCATCCCTATTTCTGGAACTAAATATCACTGATCTTGTTTTTTTTTTTATATATATATATATATATATAAAATTCTCATCTTTTAGTCCCTAACAAAACAGAGATTTTAGTTCAAACTATTACTATGGCATTACATTTCGTTATATAAATAAATGAATATATACTTAAAAATGTCGAAGATAGTGTGACAAATACTATGAAAAGTTTTAAAGTAGAACTAGGCAATGGTTTATAATAAAATAAACTGCAATGAAATGCAGAGTATTTGCAGTTAGCGAAAATATTGATGATAGATGCTGAAATACAAAATTCTTGAACACATAGGGATACTTCACCTTGAAATATACACCTTGAATTTGATTCCCGATAGAATCTGAAATATGTTAAGAACTTTAAACGTTGAATAACGGAATACAAGTTTGAATCCCATGGTTATAATATTGTCGTTACAAACTCACTAGCGATAGTGGCTCATTGGAAGGATTCCTGGTTCCCGATCTAGCAATTGATGAAATTGAACAATGCTAAAAATAGCCTACTTTACTTGCAAGAATCTATGTCTGGCAGAAGTTCATACATCAAATCTTTTTTTTTTTTTTTTTTTGTTTTCTTAGTTTTCTGAATACTTCGGAAGAGTTTAACAGAATGCTTGGTATTATACATTTATGTTTGTCCTGTTAGAAACGAAAAAATATTTATTATGAAGAAAATGGTCTGCAGAGCTCTTTCTAGAATGTCTTTTATTAGTTCTAGTAATTGATTTGATTTTAGCGTCCTATTCAGCAGCGAGGCTATATGAGACATGCACTTACAACTTAACGTGGGATCCGCAACCACAGGCTTCTAACCAGAATCGATCTCCGTTTTTAGGAAAAAGTATCTGACTACAGTCAGTTCTTACCCGTTAGGGTTAGAACAGACCCTATTATTATACTGGTATTTGGAAGTAGTGATAACTGGTTACGAATTTCGTGACCTGCAAGCAAACACACTCGTGTCCCGGTATGACCAAAACAGAGCTGGAGACAACGAAACGTCGTCATACATACGGTGAATTTGTATGATACTGTTAAACAAAGTTAATACAGATTTTTTTATATCAATAAATAACTTAAATAAATAAATAAAAAGACAGTAACAATACTATTAACGTATATCTACATAGTATATAAATGAAAAATACATTATCTATCATGACGAAAAATGACTGAACCGTTTGAAATGAATTTTATTCTGATTGGTTGGCGTTGTCTGTATCTTGCGACGTAGCCTATATCTATGTATATAACAGAAATCAGATGCTTGTAGCTGTTGTTCCTCCTAGCCATACGCACTAGCGATGTAGGCTTGTGGCAAGAATTGCTTTTGGTATGGGTTCAAACCCGGCCCAAGGAAAGTTTTTTTTCGGGTCAAACCCGGCCCAAATCGTTCATAACACATTTTTCATTAAAATGTGATGAAAAAAGTACTCAAAAAGGCGATTTACTTACTTTTTAACAGATAAGTAGTGGTACAGAAGCATATATATATATATATATATATATATATATATATATATATATATATATATATATATATATATATATATATATATTTCCATGAAAATATTAAAGTGAAAAAAAATTACTTCCAATCCTATTCAGAAGGTAGGTATATTGGCACGTGTCAAACCGAGTTGTTTGCTACGCGACGTTAAGCCTTCAGGCAAACTACTGGCGATCGACTAGGTAAGTCTTAAGGGCCACAATGAAGCAAGAAAGAAAGAAAGAAAAAGTTATGCTTATTTCATGGGGAGAACAAAATAAAATAGTATATCTGCTCCTTGACACTAAGTGTTTGAAACCAATGCTGTTATGAATATCCATTTTCTAATTTCGTGAGAAGACTAAGGGTAAACGTTAATTCTCCTACATAAGAAGAAAAAACATATATATCTCACATATCACACACATAACGAAATAAAATAACATATTTATCTACGGCTTGGCGTTAAGTGCTTTAAAATTATTCAGAATATTTTTCCTAATTCCCATAATTAAAATAAAGGAATAATAAGAATTGTTAATTCCCATAGAAAAATAAAGAAAAAATATAGTTATATTTATTAAACAAAAAGAATAAAATAAAATATGTTCAGTCTCTCTTAGCAATTCCAAATGCTTAGAACGTAAATGTTTCTTTTTCTTTTTTCTTCTGCTCTTGTACATATCATATCTTCAAACTAATATTCATCTTGAACAAAATTCTCTTCAGTAAACCTAAAAAGCTTATAATTTTGAGCCTAATAGCCTATTCACGCACCATTATTATCTATCACCGCGTTGATTTGACGAGACATGGAATCAATTAATGACGAATATAAGTCAGGTGTTCTACGGAAGCTTTCCCATACTTCTCGAACATGGTTCTTTAGAGCTCCAACATTTTTTCCCGTCTTGGTTCCCAATTCTGCACAATTAATGCACACACATTTTTATCGATGTCCGGTGATTTAAATGGCCAATCGAGCATAGAAATATCAGGATGTCTCTGAACTAAGTATGGACACTGTTGTTTTCTTGGATGTAATTAATGGCAGGCATTTCGTCTTCCGGATATATGTCCCTGACGGTTGGTAACATATGTCGTTCCAATATTTTCACATATTATCCCGAATCCATTCTATACGATATATCTGCTAATTATCCAAATCCTCTTACTTATATTCAATCCCAGAAAACAACGCTAATTCTTCCACTTCTTGTCCTCTTTAGATATGTTCTGGTGAAAAACAAGTGCAATTGGAGCGCCATAGGGACAGTCTTCCGTCTTGGGCAGAGAAGAACACTTTCTGGTCTGTCCAAATCACGGTATCCCAGAACTCTTTCGTAGCTGGCAGATACAGCAACGAAAACGACATTCTTGAGGCACAGTGTTCTACAGTAAATTCTTATTTTACACCAGGAATTCAGTGATAGATTCCCGCTTCATGTAATTATTTCCTTACTCTAATTGCTGATATGTTCAAATGCAGGTCTTGTCCAAGAGTGGAAGCAGGTCGAAAGGGATTTTTCCGACTAGCAGAGACGAGTGCATTATCTTCCTCTGCTGTAGTTTTTCTACGTCTTCCTAATTTTGGGTGGTTTTGTAGTTCTTCTTC
Source organism: Thermobia domestica (assembly GCF_964235325.1). Classification (NCBI taxonomy): domain Eukaryota; kingdom Metazoa; phylum Arthropoda; class Insecta; order Zygentoma; family Lepismatidae; genus Thermobia; species Thermobia domestica. The sequence goes on along the minus strand of NC_137462.1, from coordinate 148,312,622 downwards.
GCCTTCTTCTTGGTATCGTCGGATCCAGTATTGAACACACGCTTTGGTTCGATTAACCGTAATAGAAATATACAAAGCACTACGACCCCATTCCCACGTGCCAACTATACGGCCTCTCGTTACTTCTTAGTTATAAGGCTTGCTACCCTATTAAGCTGTAGCTCACCTTCGCTGTATTAACTCACAATAATCCAATGCACAGACTAACACCCTCTACGGCAATATCAGCAAATTGAAGCAGTCCATGTGACGTTACATTACACCAACTTTTCTTTGCAAATGTGTCAACATTAATAGGATGAGGTTTGGTAGTGCACTAAATGCTCTCTCGAACAAGTCAACAACATATCTCCAGTGGTCGAACTAGAAATAAATTACTACCGTTTTACTTGCATACATAGACCTGTGTTAAGTATACTTCAACAACATAGTAGAGCTTACATCTTATTGTAATTTCTTCTTACAACTGGTATGGTTTTTGGCATCTTCATTTACTATTTGTATGCCAATTTGTATTTTGTATTTTGGCATCTTCATTTACTATAGGAGGACTCACGTTTCTCGGAGACCATACACTTCTAGGAAGGGGAAGGAAGAAAGGAATGGGAAGGGAAGGAAGCGGCCTGGAATATGTATGTTAGATATCATCCCGGCATTTGCCTCGTCAGAATGAGATAAACCAAAGAAAGGTCTCACTCAGAATGGTTGGCCTGAAGAAGCCGTTCCACTTTTTCGACCGAGTGTCTCCATCGAACACACAGTGGATGAAATAGTATATCTTGTTTCGCAACGCTTTCAATCAACAGTTTTGTTGTAGCGTTTTATGAGATCTGATTCTTGATTATTTAATGGAAGATGAAGACATCTGAAACATTCTCCACTTGAAATGTTGCAAAATAATAATTATCGTTTATTGTGTGGACAACATATATTCAACTACAGGATCTTTCTTATCCCGTTTTCTCTTTCTTTTTTTACTACTTCCATCGAGACTTAATCTCACGTATCAAGAATTTGTGGTCCAAACTATCCTTCACAAACGGAAATAATGGAACTTTCGAGTTAAAGGCTTGAAACAGTATTGGTTAAAATTTCACAGGCAGCAATTACGCAATAGATGATTAGGATATTTAACCTATGTACATAGTGATGCGCACGAGTCGAGACAAATATCGAATGTCGACTCGAATTCAAGTGGAGACTCGAGGTAGACACTTTGTAAAATTCGAGCCGAGTCGAGACTGCTCGTAAAAACCTCCACTGAACTCGAATGTCTCAAAAATCTTTCTATAATTTTTAATATTATTTTGACGAAAGTATTCACTCAGACACAGCCTTCAAACAAATTACAGCATTTATTACTTTAGAAAGGCACAGAATTCACAAACTTATAGGTTAATCTTTCGAGATCAAGATTCAGTTTTCAGCTCAATTCAGTTAATTAAAATGTTAACACCATGACATCGGCAACTACGACTGAAATGAACACGTTACCATCGCCACTTGACCTTGGTGCAGTGGCAGAGAGTAGTATTGTCTGATGAATCCCGATACCTTCTTCATTATGACGATGGGAAGGTGCGAACCCGTCGAGTTCCAAGGCAATATCTCATTGGCACCTGACTGCGTGACGGAGACAAGCTGGTAGCGGCTTAATCATGACCTGGGGAACACTCACGTGAGCATCCATGTGTCTAGTGGAGCTTGAGGAAGGCACCATGACGGCCGAAGCGTATCGCACTCCGTCATGAAGTGGTTCACGTTGTCTGCAAACAATCATGTTTCCTAACGGTAGTGGCAGTTTTTGACAAGATAACGGAGCATGTCACAAGGCCAGGAGTGTGATGGAGTGGTTCGAGGAACGCAGGGGCGAGTTCGAAGTGATGTGCTGTCCTCCAACTCACCGGATCTGAACCCAATCGAACGCATGTGATTAAACGTGATGTCAGAGCACATCGTCCCCCTCCCCGTAATTCACGGGAATTAGGTGACCTATGTAGGTATATGTGATGCCAATTCCCTCCAGCGACCTACCAAGGATCATTGTGCCCATGCCAAGACGCGTCGCCGTTGTTATCCGTGCCAAAGGTGGATATACTGATAATTAGGTACGTAGTCATAATGTCATAATGTGTGCGTATATTTTAACTCGTACATTTTGTCTCGACTCGAATTTCAAGACGTCTCGTCTCGAATTAGAGTTGACTCAGAGAGTGTCGAGTCGAGACATGAGTGAAGACAGAAACATATTTTCGAGTCGAGACATGAGTCGAGACAACGTTTTCTCGAGACGAGTGTAGACAGGCTTAAATCTTGACTCGAATCAACTTGTGCGCATCTTTATATAGAGAATTACGATAATAGAGATGCTACAACTATGATCTTTTAATTGAAATATGTGAGGAGTAAACATAGCGCAATATTGAACTCATATACATGCTATTTATCCTTGTGTGTGTGTGCTATTGTGTGCAGAAAGTAGTATTGGCGAGGAAACGAGACAAGGCGACCTCGTCCAGTAGAAATAGGTAAACCTTTTTGAATAAGGAGATGAATGTTGACGATACTTCACGAGACGAGAGAGACCGAAATCTCATTCACGTGAACAACATTAGAGAAATCCCGAAGTTTACGTCGTGACCGAGGGGAATTCTCTCCTAACTATATACTTAGCGTACCCATCTTAGGCACGAGAGCTCTGGGATCGATTCCTGGTGGAAGCTTATCTGGCTTAGATTCCATGTTAAGATGTAGGTCCATGTCTTAAATAGCCTCATCACTGAACCAAAGACTAAACTCCAAATCAACCCACTAACCAATTAATTGAAGTCAGACTTGGGAGCGCCTTTTCCTGTCATAATTGGGATATAGTGGTTCAATGACAGAGTTCTCACCCTTGGTATTAAAGTCATAGACTCGATTCCAGTCTATGCCAAGAAGTTTGTGTTGAACAGTATCGTGTCCGTTGGTTTCTAAGGGTTCTTTTTTTTCCTTCCAATTCATTTATCAGTTTCTTTCATTATTTATTTTCTTCACCTTTCGTCCGTTTCCTTTAGCCTTCAGGACATAATCGTGCGATGTTAAAAATTTTCGTTTCATTTCATAGTATTAGATCAATAATTGAGTCTTGAATTTCCAAAATTAATCTTCACTATTCACACCTAGTTACTTGTGAGTAGATCATGAGTATTTAGATATCTAAATTAATTATAAGTACCCTGGCACTTGTGAACTACTGTGTATAAATTATTTTTCTTGTTTTCGTCAAAAAGAAATTCAAGTATTGTTTTTCTGCTCTGTCTGAAAACACTAACAAGAAGAAGACAGACTTTGGTAAGTGATATTCGGGGCCATTTTTTGCGAGGAGGTAGTGCACATTTAAAGAGTTAATATTACAAATTGGGAGAGCGCAATGGGCAAAAATAAGAGAGAAAAACTGCCTTCAAAAGTTTTCAACTCACCACATATATTGTTCGACGTGCAAGTTTATCAACTGGCGACATGGCAAAGTGAGTAAAGTAGGCAACTCACATGCAAATGGTCCCAGGTTCGATTCCCGTTCGTGTCGATCCTTGTTTTGTTTCTTGCTTCAACTAATAAAGCAACCATTTGTAACCATAAATAAAATATTAATTCACCATATGTTTATAATGAATAAGACAATAGTAATTTTAAAATCACTTGTAAAATCTTTCAATGTTCCATGTAAACTAGCAAGAAAATTTAATCTATTCCGTAAATATACTGATATCACGAGTTGTATTATGATTACGACAGTCAACGGCGCCGATTTCTCTGTAACTTTGGAGGGCCCATTCATCAAAAATACATACGACAATACATGTAATAATAAAAAATACATATGAAAATACATATTCATAAAAATACTTGGGGCCCACATGAGTTTCGGGGAACGTCCCTCCGGCCCCCCAAGATTTGCGTCCTTGACGAAAGTTCTTGTGTAATAAATGTTGTTGACGCTTCGTGTCTACATCTGTTGACAGTGTACAATTTACAAAGAAGTTGAAGGGGAAATCCCTTTTGCTAATACTGGATGTTGCTATAACCAAAGGAGATTTTCCCCTCATTCCCCTTGTAATTCTCACACTGTCAACAGATGTAGGCACGAAGCTTCAAGAACTTTTTTTACACAACGACTGCAGTAAAAATAATATTTAAGGAAGAAATTAAATGTTGTTGCTATTTAACAAGGACCATCAAAAGAATTTACAAGTGATTGAAAATTTCTATTGTTTCATTCATTAGAAACATGTGGTGAATTAATATTTTACCTATATTTACAATTGCCTACTTTATTGTTTGAAGCAAAAAACAAGAAAAAAAGGTTTGACTCGAACGAGAATTAAACCCGGGACCCTTTGCACAAGAATCGCTGTTTTTTCTCACTCTGCCACGCCTTCACTTGATGAGCGTGAGCGTCGTAGATATATGGGGCGAGTAGAAAATTTTAAGACGGTTTTTCTTCTTCATTTTTGCCCATTGCGCTCTCACAGTTTGTAATATTAACTCTTTAAATGTGCACTACCACCTCGCAAAAAAAATGGCCCTGAAGTTCCCGTACTAGGCTGTGCCTTCTCCTTGTAAGCTTACTCTCGAAAAGAAGATTGCTTTTCAGCAGACACTAGATTTGTTTGACAGGAGTCGCTTGCTCAGAGACCTCATGTGAAAGCACCAAGTCTCTCGGAGAAGTTACCTCACGTGAACAGGGTTGGAAATATTTCCCCCCTTTACCTGGCTAACTTACTTCTTTCGCGATGATAGTGCCAGTAGTATTACAAGTAGGAAGAAGAGAAGGAGAAGGACGGGGAGGAAAAGTATTATGAATGATTAAAAAAAAATTAAAAAATTCTCTTGACCGAGTTTGAACCCACGCCGAAAGCGATTTTCGTTACGAGCTTAGAGTGCTAGGGCGCACAGCCACGAGGACCGACAGTAGCAAACGTCTGATTTCTGTTATATACACAGGTATAGGCTACGTGGCAAGATACGGATAATGCTAACCAATCAGAACCATGTATTTAATTACTACTTCCGGAAGTACACTCCCGAGCTAGTCCTCAACAATTAGTCCGAGGTAACTGTTAATTATGTTAATAAAATTCATTACAAACGGTTCAGCCATTTTTCGTTATGATAGACAACGTATTTTTCATTTATATACTCTGTAGATATAGATTAATAGTATTCTTACTGTTTTGTTATTTATTTATTTAAGTTATTTATTGATATAAAAATGAGTTGTTACGTTTAAAAATACCTAGTATTTTCTATGTTATCAACAGTCAAGTAGGGAATTTTGTGTGTAATCAGTGGCGGATCTAGGCTAGGTCTGGGGAGCCTAGTCCCCCCAGGTTTTTCAGTGAAAAAATAATTTAAGTTATTATTTATATATTTTTGAAAGATTATATATAACTATCATAGTCTAGGTACTGGCTGTCCCCAGTTTTTATCTTCTACAACCGCCACTGGGTGTAATGTGCATATTCGGTTCTCGATAGAAGGCTATGGTTTCGAATCCCGCGTTAAGCTGTAACTATATGTCTGATATAGCCTCGCTGCTGAATGGGACGCTAAAATCAAATCAAATACTACAACTAATAACAGACATTCTAGAAAGAGCTCTGTAGACCATTTCCTTCATAATAAACATTTTTTTCGTTTCAAACAGGATAAACATAAATGTATATTAACAAGCATTCTGTTAAAATCTTCCGAAGTATTCAGAAAACTAAAAAAACAAAACATAAAAGAGACAAAAAAAGATTTGGTGTATGAACTCCTACCAAACATAGGTTCTAGCAAGCAAAGTAGGCTGTTTTTAGCATTATTCAATTTGATTAGTTGCTACATTTCCTAATAAGAAGTTGATGTTACACGTTCTCCCTGAAATATACGCAAAGGAGAAAATATCTTTTGAGTAAAAAACCCGCTTTATATTGGTTAATTTATATAAAAGATTGGGAAGCAGGAATTCTTTCAATGAGCCACTATCGCTAGTGAGTTTATAACGAAAATATTATAAGCATGGGATTCAAACTTGTGTTGCGTTATTCAAGGTTTAAAGTTCTTAACATTTCAGATTCCATCGAGAATCAAATTCAAGGTGTATATTTCAAGGTGAAGTATCCCTATCTGTTCAAGAAACTTGCATTTCAACATATACTGGCAATATTTACGCTAACTCCAAATACTATGCATTTCATTGCAGTTTATTTTATTATAATCCATTGCTTAGTTCTATTATAAAATGGTTCAAAATATTTGTCATATTATTTTCGGCATTTTGAAGTATATATATATATATATATATATATATATATATATATATATATATATATATATATATATATATATATATATATATATATATATATATATATATAGTTTCATTCCTTTGTGTAATGAAATGTAATACCATAGTGACAGTTTGAACTATAATCCCTGTTTTGTTAAGAACTAAAAGATGAGAATTACTATATAAACGAAAAAAAAAAAAATAATGATACTTAGTTCCAGAAATAGGGATGATGGAAGTCATTGTGCTGATCACACACAAAACAGCTGAAATCCACTTGCTTGAACATATCTAATTATGGACTACAATTGAAGAGAATTCAATTTATTTTGAGCTGTAATCTTATTCATAGCTTTTGTTAACAGCCAAGCCTAGAACAGTTTTACGCTTGTAGAATTCTACTTCATTTTTTCGCTTGACAATAAATAAATAAATAAATAAATAAATAAATACTTGCAGAATATCGAATCACACCTTAAACTGTAACCATATTTTTCTTTCTACTGGAGCCCTACCTGATCAATGAAAAAATCAAAATAAAAAATAGGGGCACGAAGATTCGAACACGGGTCGCGGGAATATGAATTCTGCACGGATCCATTTCTTTAAAAGAAACTTCCTGACTTATTTTCTACTTCAACCACATTTCAGGACTACTAGACACGACAGGGACACGAACACAGAAACATCGAGGACAGTTAAAACTCCACCCTTGCTACTACAGAGGGACTCGAATCCCCAATGGGCTTCGCCTCACGATAATCAGCCTAACGCCTCAGACCGCTGGGCTACACCCACCGGCTCCAATGAGCTACGGAATAAGATACGCGCTATCTACTTTATAAATACAGTATATGGCAATAACCGTAATCTTCACGCTGTGAAAGAACTTTTTTTCCTTTTATTAAGTTTTACGACATTTCTATAGTGTCTTGTGTAAACTGCAAAGAGATAGATCATGTAGTTATCGATTTGGTTAGGATAAATCGGGATGTGGTAAAACTTTTAAAACATTTAATTAAATCGGGATGTGGTAGCAAGGAATGTGTACCAATTTCATTCTAATATTAAGGGGCAAAAGATAGTATCCATCGGAAAACATGCATTTTCTTATGTGACAGAAAATACATCACTTGGTAGCAGGGGCGTAGCCAGGATTTGATTTCAGGGGGGCCGCTGGCTAAACGTTCATTTGGGGGGTGTCCGGGAGTCCACGCCGGGAAAAATTTGAATAAAACCGCAATCTTAGGCCTTATATTAACAACTTTTACAAACGTCGGAGTTCCAGACCTTCCGGCTACGTCACTCCTTGGTAGCATCCATTGTTCCTGATCATAATCAGTCTGTTCACTTCCACTTTCAGCCATAATTTTATTTTTCCAAGCTAAAAAGAGTGCATTCGTTCTACGCATTTGGCGTTCTTAAAAGTAAAATTATGGTATAATTAAACGTGTGATTTTGCCATTTGATATAATGTTATGTCCCCTAATCCCCAGAACAAATCTTATGGGCGGAATCTGCTCCCTTGTGCTTTCCCTTGTTCCAAATAGAAAAGTTAGTTTGGGTATTTTCCGCAAAACTATTCGCGAGATGAACAATTTCATACTCAGTACTTCTGTTTACTTGGTACGGGAATTTATAGAATTGGAAGTATAATTATGCAGAACAGTCATGAATAAATATTTTGTGTTGCTAAACATGTATGAAAATTGTTAGGAAATTTTCTAGAGACGTGGAAAATATTCTTCCTATTCTGGGACGACAGTAATTAAGTTAGTGCCAAGGAAAGAAAAACACTAGAGACGGGGAATTTTACTAGCTTCTCCCCTACCAATAAATCAATGGTCGTAACGGGCGATTTGTGTGTGATATATGACTCTGGATGAGTGAGCAAAGGCGTGGCTTGGTAATGGTGAGGTTTAGTGATCGAAGCCTGTCGAGGGAAGTTGAATTTTTTTTCATTGTGCGTTTTTCATATCTTAAGATGTTTCTCTTCCACGCTGATGATCTCAACTGAGTTCTCCATTTGACTTCAACAATTGGTAGTGGGATGCTCCCAGATTCGGGTGAGCTTTTACATGTCTACTTATAAAATCAAGTTTTGCGACAAAATATGGATACTATCCGATCATTCTGTATCCAATTCTGATTTGCATGTGTGAGTGTATTTCTCCTTCATCATATTTGCATCTCCCGTTCTCCTATGTTGTCAGCTATTACATAAAATGGCTTGTGAGCAAAACTTCAAATCATAAAAGCGCTATACCAATGGGCTCACTCTCGATAAGCATTTATATTAAAAGTATATGTTTTCATACTGAAGGAGGGGAGCATTAGCTCTTCCTAGCCCACTGAAGTGAAAGAATATTTTTTTTTCAGATTCCTCAAAAATCATTTCAGATCAAACGACTGGAAGAGAGTTCATTCCAACAGCAGCAGGATTGGACATTTTTTGTTGCACTTTATCTTCACGAATAGGACGGATATCAAGTAGTATGTTTGGCATAAGAATTAAACGTCTAAGATTCATTTCATTTTGGGAAAATGATGCTGTAGACGATAACCCAAGTGGGAATTTTCAGCGCCTGGCGATCATGCCACTCACTTAAATTTAAAGCCAATTCGGTTGCAATACTTCCCGGCAAATGCTTTCGACTCAACTGGTTAAGCACTCTTGCCGTAAATCTCCATTTGGCTGTACCATCCAGAAGTGTCACTTACTGTACTAATGGTAGCCAAGCGTGGAGAGCCACCGAGTCTTGGTAAAGAGCGTGAGATATAGTTCGAAACTCGGACGGAGACAGTTTTTTAAATTTTTTTAAAATGAAGATATCATTAAATAAATAAAAGTGTAATATTTGTTACACAAGTAAATTTCAAATCTAGAGTTTTGGTGTTAAAATTAATGTTTATTGCCTGTATTGCACCTTTTACTTCTAGTTCCCTAAACAAATAATTATAGAACATCTCGATTTAAATTCCCAAGAATAATCAGTGACACATGGATGGGTGTGAAATGAAACTGAAATAAATGCAGATAAGCATGTAATCAGCAGAAATACTTTGATAAACAATTGCTCATGCAATATTGAAAAAATCTACCTATTCATTTAACATTCCGTACTTTCAGTCTATGTTCATCGGCCTAGAATATGACCTGTTCCTTTCAAGCCACCTGGACCCGCTACCGTCTAGCTACAATATTCTCTACTGATATATTGTGTATATATAAATAGCAAAATTTTCATTCTTACCTCCAGTGTGAAAGATGCTTGTTGATTATAAGAAAACGCGCTCAAGGCACCTAGATATCAAAGAAAGTTATATGATAAATACATATGTAAATTTAGTATATTTTTTCCAAATATAGTTTACTTAATATTTTTCTATTGGTACTTACTATGCTCCTTGCCTTTAGTTACCTCCGTAAAATATATATAACACTTTATTATTAAGGTATGAATACATCTCTTGATTTTGAATTATGAAAGATTAAATTTTAGATAAGAAAGTAAGTATTGTAATATACAGTGATTCAGTGGAAAATTCATTAATAGATGGACAGATAGCTGTATGCTACGTCTTGCCATAGCATTTATTATTTATTAACTAATTTAGAACTTTCTAAAAGAATTAAGTCATGTAGTCTCAGAGGTGATGTCACAGAAACAAAGCACTTTATTTAATGTGCTTATGGTAAGACCCAGATAACACAAACTTGCTCGTGCATTTATATAGTATTCGTTTTAGTAATCTTAAGAAAGTGAAATGATACACAGCAGTATATAAGTGTCCCTTGCTTTCATAAAACCAACTTTTTTTTTCATTGTGTCATAACCGTAATTACATATCACTTACTGGATGAAATATTGTAATTTCCACTATGAGTAAACATTCCTTCTACGAGATAAATAAATACATATTTAATACTGCTATAAGCTGACAACAGACTTCAAACTTCCTCCAAACGTTAATTTAGTACACAAGTGTAACCAGAACATGATCAGTGGTACTGCATAGGATCTTTCCTTGATTTTGGCTTTTACTGTCTGAGTCCCGCTCAAATTATGATTTTCAGATCAAGAAGTATATTCATATTTTCTTTTTTCAGAAAAAATGAAAAAAGTTAAATAAATTGGAACTTAATCGTCTATGCAGTTTACATTCTAACATACGATTAGAAGTAATGATTATTTGTCAGTAACCATCACTTAAATCATTGTGGCAGTGCTTAGAACATAAACCTCACTGCATTCAAAGTTTAAACGAGCCCACGTATTCACCCAAGTGTATAAAATATTAAATGTATAATTTTTCCTATGTGTAAAATATCTCTTGTGTTACAATCTAGAGCAGAGGTTCCCAAAAAGTGTGGTATGTAATTCTGTAGGATGTATCTCGTAATTTTAACATTTCATAATTAGTTGAAACAATTTCAAAAGAGTGAACTAATCAAAGACTCCAATGCATGAACTATGCTCAGTAGTACACATAGCTTCTACCTGTAACATCTTCATAATGTTCTAATGAAGAGATTCTTAAGAGTATGCTTCATTACAGTCACCCAATAGATCATATGATTTTCGTTTAGTATCAACTTTTAGGTTCACAAAATAATTTATATCTTTCGTTTTTTCTAAACTACTCATGAGATTTTTGACTTGCCGGGCATTTCTTTCTAAACGGTGAGCTTTATCTGTTGTTACATGTTTGGTCTTATAACACTTTTCTTTATTTGCTATTAATAATGTAGAATTTATTGACTTGAAAATTAATTAACTCGGTTTGCATTGTGTTACTCGTTGCCAGATTTTGAACGACTGTGTTTGGACAGCAAGAATATTCTCCTTATTGCTTATTGCTTTACCAATGTTCCTTAAGTGAATTTTTGGTAGCAGGTCCTGAACTTGAAGTTTACCATTGGGATATGTACCATTAAAATTTTGATAGGCACTAGTGTTTTGTATCTAATGAATAGTATTGATTTTGATTTGATATCCAATACCATAATACATTGTTCTCAATTTTAGTTGAAGCTCTAAGCATTAGCTTCTATTACAAAAAAAAACTTTAGCTGAAATATTCTATGAAACTAAGTTCGCAATCATTTCATGTGGTTTCTCCTTAGGTGTCGTGCACTCTGCAACTTTTCTTGGATATATAAATAAATAGGGCTGATATGTAGCTCATCTCTGCAAAATTTGACTTGGAGATCAGTTGCAATCTGGACACCTTTCATGTTCACTAACTTAATAAACAAGAATTGAATTTACAGTACCCAAACTTAAATTTACGATATAATGACATAAATTTCCTAATTTAGAAATTCAGCAATTAAAAAGTTAAGCCCGACGTCATAAAAAAATCTGCAAATATTTAATGAATGATCTTGAACGATCATGACAAATTCAAGTGAGACAACAACATTTCAAGAGAAATATGTTATAGCAAATATTTTAAATCTTAGTAAAACAAACCTAACTCTGCACTTATATCTAGTTTGTCAGATAACTGTTTTAATCAAAGAAGGCTTAAAATAAAAAAACTCTCCCAAAAATCAGCATAGACCAAACTAGAATTATATTGGTGATGTAGTTGATAATATTTGTAATATCTTCATTTTAATTTCAAAGTTTAATGCGCTTAGTGGTTATTGGTTAAATTAATGGTTCTGATGCAGCAAAGTTACTTCGCATTTAATCAGTTTTATTTTATTACTAATGGAATCAAATGCATATCTTATGTTCTTCTATTTAATCTAGTTGCTATTCGATTAGATTTATTCAAATGTTTGTCCTTCGAAATGTGGCCCAATTACGGTTGCCGGAATTGAAACATTGGGAGCACAGTATAATACATTCTAATTAAGAAAGTTGTGAAAAAAACAAACAAGGTCTGTATAGTACGCTCAAATACATGAAAAGACAACAATATAGTCTACATTGTATACTTATAAGAGACTACGTTTGCGTATTTATAATGTATGCTCATTTATCTTTCAGGCTCCGAAAGAATCTTCAGATAGAGGTCTTAAATATCAAATGTTCGATATAAAAAAGAAAAGGATGAATGACATTTTTCCTTTGAGAACTTGATAGCGGTATTTTTCAATCGCTCTGTCTGTACTTTTTTAAGCCCTGCAAACAATCGCTTACTCGCTGTTATTATATGTTGCAAATAATGTGATCGATCGCTAATCTGATGGATTTGTTTACAAACTCACTTTAAAGTATGGATCGCACACTTTCCGTTCTGAAAGTTTATTTCTTGATCGTTTCTCCAGAAATATGTAATTACTATGGAGAAAAACTAAATTATACTATTAATTATATAGATTGTAGGAATATTATTGAGTCATCGTTGTTTTAGTGGAAATTACGTGGCACAGAGCGAACATAATTCGTGTCATAAAGACGTTACTTTACTTCTGTCTGCAGTTGTGGAGGAATAGATTTGTTGGTACTCTTGTGTGGTCTAATAAGATGAAAATATTTGTGTATGATTACGACTCGGAAACAATGACATAATCCACTCAGTGAAAACACCAAGCCTTGCAAAAATGTTCAGAAAGGCTTGCTAGGTACATTGCAAAATGAAGTAATGCTTATTGTGTTCTTGAATATTTTGGCATTAATCATCATACTTAGTTGAAGAAAGGAATATTTTTGCAAATATATATATATATATATATATATATATATATATATATTCTTTAAATGTTCTGTGTTGTATATTTGACGTTATTTGTCAAAAATGATTGGCACTGAGGAACTAGAAACCCCGGAGACTGAATCAAGTTACAATTGTTTCATGATTTTCGTCAGCTCAATGCAACATTCCAGATAAGCCAAACTACTTACTCTTTGGAATAGACGTGTGCGACTATTAGCAATTCCTGAAAATGAAAAAGTGCGACAAGAATGCCATCAGAGAGTTATTCTGGCGTAACGCGCTAGTACGTCTCGAAGTTCACATCGAGGCAGGTTTCGATTAGCCGAAAGACAACTGAGTTCGGAGAATGAAAGCAGGTTGGAACTAGTCTAAAGGGTGCACAACGATAATAGAATGTAACGGGTTCGACCATAACCTTTCACGCATAAAAAGTGGGCGGTATTGAGTAGTAACAACTCTTTCGAAAACGCAATCCAAGATATCCCTGCGACAACTTGATAGATGTCCCATTTCTGGAAGTGATTGTCTCAGTAAAGAGATCGTTGATGAATATTTTAGTTTGCTTCGTAAAACACTATCAGATATCAATGTCACAAATAAACCTCAGTCTGTTTAAAATGTGGACTGAAGTAGCTTTCAATTAAAGTGTAGATCTTGCAAAAAAATCTATTGCCGAGAAGGGTATTGCACATTGTCCATGTTTACTATAATCTGTGTTCAACATGGAGAAACTATGACAAAAGTTGCATGCGCTAATGCAAGTTGCTATTTTATCCCAGCAATATAAATCTTTAAAGGAAAGAAGTTTCACCTATAATTCGAAGACGTTTTCTAAACGGAGCACTTCTAACCATTACTTAATCCGAATGTTTAAGATAAATTTTCTACGTTCGATTAGCCATTTCCAATCTCACCAGACATCCTGCACATCCGTATTTCTTTTAGATGTTCACAAAAGTTCATCAGCTTTGAAATTGTGTACGTAAAATGATATACATCTGATTGTCTTCCCTCTCACATTTTCCATGGTACAGCCTCTTGATCAATCTTTCTTCAATTCTCTTAGATCCTATTATGATCACCTGTGGGATTTATTTGTTAGAAAACCAGGTTTGGGAAGGTAAATAACATTTAGTTTCTAACAATGTTTTAGTGCTGTGTGTATGAGAGCTACCACGCCATATATATTTCAACGTCAGGATTTTCTACGACTGGCATGCACTCCTTCAATGATACAGTCGTAAGAGAACATGAAGTTCTGCCTTCTATCATTGGAAAGAAAAATGATACAACAGAACGAAATGTTGAAACAGAATGGTGCAGACAAAAAGAAGAGAATAGAATGTGTAAATTTTAACTTGCCTTATACGATCCTCCACTGACAAAATTTGAGTTCATGGATCAGATGTCAAGATAGAGGAAAAAAATCGTTCCCCGAAATATTTGTCTAAACTGAAAGCAAAAAAACTTTTTATTTGCTGCAAAGATAGGTATAACTAACGTAAGCTGAAAATTACTGTGTAGTGAAAAAGTACTCGCATAAGTTTTGTCAAAAACAGCATTCTTCAAGATTTTGTAGTGGAACATCTCTGGTATTAACATATGTATATTTCAAATTATTAAGTTTTAAATTACTGTGTGATGAATATAAGCTATTAAAGTGTGTCAGAGTTTAGCGAAACTTATTACCTTTTTACAATAACGAATGTATATCGACTTCTAATGACCCCTTTCACCCTTCTCCTTGAAAATTTTGACCAGACATTGCTTGGATGAATCGGGTCACGGTATTAGTTTTAAAATATTTGGGAGAGAATGATGATCTTGTGTAAAACAATAAAAAGTAGATTTTAATGTATCAATATTTCGTGTAATTCTTTGACCCTGTTTGGCCGAACTTACCCTACTTATTATATTTACATTGGAATGCACATGAAATATTCAAGTACACTTATAAGTTGTGTGATGACTTACTATCTACAAAATACTTTTTAAGGGCTAACCTTCTGCAAACTGTTCTCTTAGGCACTGTCTATGCACGTTGCCTCTGTATTCGTCCTGAAATAAAAATAATGAATTAGCGATGAAACGTTCTGAAATTAAATATTTGTTTTTAAGTTTGTCGTCTTGAAATTTGGTGCCACTTCTGACTTATAAATTGTTTGTAACGATATTGATAGAAAAAGGCAAGTTGTTACGCCTTTTGAAGAAAAATCAATTTCGTTTCTGCAGTAAGGCAGAAAGTAGTTTTCTCAAAAATCTTCGGAGATTAGATTGTAAGGGTAACTACACCATTCTGGAAATTAAAGCTATGAAAATATTTTAACATCTTAGAAACTCATACTTGTTTCATTAGTATGCAATATATGGAAATTCCAGACTTTCTACTTTAAACGTAAACGCTTAATGTATATTGAAAACAACGCTATACTGTTTTTAATGTAAGATGCCCCCCCCCCCAAAAGTAATTCGTAACAGAATGGATTTTGACATTGCGGATAAAAGAGGGAAAACACATGAATCTTAATCTCATTATAAATATTTATAAGATTGTCATGCAATGTACCTCCTCTCTTTTCCAAATAGCAAAATTTATGAATCGTGTAAAGTATAAGAAACAGAAGATTGTAGTCGGAAAAGATACTATTAAACCTACATTTTATAATACTAATATGAAGGACTCTCTTACCATTGAGATAAAAGAATAAAAAACATAATATTATTATAAATGCCACATGCAATACTTAAAGTTTATGCAGGATGTCCATAAAGTCCGTTGCCAACCCCTGTATCTTCGAAACGACTGCGAGTATGAGAAAACGCAAAAATAGTCCATCATTATTTTAAGGGCTTGAATTTTGAGCTGTAAAATGTCCACCTTGGACACCCTTATATAGGGGTACATGGGGTCAACTTGAAAATTTTAAAATGCAAAGGGTGTCGGATAATATATAGCGTTGAAAAGCCCTCGACAAGAAAAATATTTTGCCGCAAGTTTCGAGTCTCTATGTTGCCCCCATCCAAAATTGCGGGCGTTCACATTTTGTGTCCATAAAGTCCGCTGCCACCTCAAGTATCTTCAAAACCACTGCGAATATCAGAAAACGGAAAAAACCCGTCCATCATTATTTTAAGAGACTTAAATTTTGAGCTATAAAAGGTCCAGCCCAGACACTCCTATATAGGAGTACGTGGAGTAAACTTGAAAATTTTAAACTTCAAAGGGGGTCGAGTAATATATCGTTAGAAAGGTCTTGAGAAGAGAAAAATTTTCTAGAACGTTTTAAGTCTCTATGTTGGCTCCACGCAAATTGGCGGGGATTCAAAATTCGTGTGATGAAGTCCGTTATCACCCCGTGTACCTTCGAAACGACTGCGAATATGAGAAAAAGCAGAAACACGTCCATGATTATTTTAATGGACTTGAATTCTGAGCTATAGAAGGTTTACCCAAGACACTTCAATATAGGGGTACGTGTGGTCAACTTAAAAATTTTAAATGTACACGAAATGCGAACTCTGCCATTTTTGATGGGGTCAGCATAGGAACTTGAAACTTTCGCAAAATGTTTGTCTTGTCGGCAACTTTCCAACTATATATTAATTGACTCTCTTTGCCGTTTAAAATTTTCAAGTTAACCCCATGTACCTTTATATGGGGTGTCTGGGGTAAATCTTGTATACTTCAAAATTCACGGCAGTATTTGCGTTTTCTCATATTCGCAGTCATTTCGAAGATACTGTGGGTTGTAATAGACTTTATGGACACGAAATGTGAACCCCCGCAATTTTGGATGGGGACAACATAGGGACCTTAAACTTTCGGAAAAATATCTCTCTTGTCGAGACCTTTTCAACGATATATTACTCGACTCCCTTCACCATTAAAAATTTTCAAGCTGACCCCACGTACCTAGGGATGACCTTTTATAGCTCAAAATTCAAGCCCCATAAAATAATAATGGACGTGCTTTTGCGTTTTCTCATATTCGCAGTCGTTTCTAGATACATGGGGGTGATAACGGACTTCATGTACACAAAATGTGAACCCCCGTCATTTTGCATAGAGCGAATATAGAGACTTCAAACATTCTAGAAAATATTTCTCTCGTCGAGACCTTTCCAGCGATATATTACTCGACCCCCTTTGAAATTTAAAATTTTCAAGTTTACACCATGCACCCCTATATAGGGGTATCTGGGCTGGACTTTTATAGCTCAAAATTTAAGTCGTTGAGTGGCAACGGACTTTATGGACACCCTGTATAATTCAAAGTAGAAGCCACAAGGACATGGAAAATGTAGTAGTGACAGGTGTACTACACGTGAAGAAGTTCGATATATATAACGTTAGATTTTCTCAACTAATATTGAGAATTAAATAGAATTTGGGACAGGTGTGACACTACTGAATTTGTGGCATATATGACCATGTGGTCCCGTCATATTTTATCGATGGCGTACCTTGGGGAATACTACATTGTTGATTTAAGAGTAAGAAAGGAATTAGCAAATAACGAAGTAGTCTTGGACCAGTATGGACTCGGCACTTGTATGGTTTCCACGAGGAAATCCTCACGCTGGATGGCTGACCTGAGAATGTTTTTACACTTTTTCGACTGTGTATACAGTCGAAATTGAAGTCGTTAATATTGAAACTGGAAGAGGTAGTATATTTATACCACTTCCAAGTTTAGTAAAGGGTTTAGAGTAGAGATCTGATATATTTCGAGGAGGTTAAATTTATTGCATAGAACCGCTTCTCACTGTCTGTTACAATTTTTGCTCTAAACCGATCAACGTTAAAATCTCAAAAGATTGATTTCTATTATAACATCTTTTATTCTATAGTGATCAACATAAAACTGGAAGTTGTTGATTACTTGTACTTTCTGATGGAATACAGGGCTAGATGGCAGAGTGGTGCTTATTCTTAGAATCTTAAATCAATTCCAATAAATTTATGAATATCTCTTATCAATTTTCTTTTAGATATATCAATTTTAAAACTGCGAATTGTGTAGGATTTCTATCAATTCTGGTTTTAGTATTTAAGGACAAAGATTAAATTATTCTTGAAATGCTTAATCGATTAAAGAAAACCACTTCTCGCTATATATTTCCGATTTTGTCCTATAATGATCAGTATGAAAAACAGAAAAGATTGATTACCACCTCCAGTTTTAGTATTGCTTCAAAAATAAATTTCCTCAAAAGATGAAAAACTTTTGATCTTCAACCCTGACCAAATTTGGTAAATATTTATGAAACAGTAAATGAGTTTCTTTTTGTCTTCTAGATGGAGGAACGGAGATGTGAATACAGTAATTGCATAAAGCAATTTTGTTAAAGGAACCTCCTTAGATATACAAAAATGAGAAAAATCATGTTTCATATTCACGTTAGCTTAGTCGTTTGTAACTCCAACTTACTGAATGAGACTCAAACGTGCAACCTTCTCGTGTTAAGGAACTCTTCATGGTGTCCTTGTAAGAGACACTTTCACTGCAGATTCTTACATTTCCTGTGTTGTCAAGTAAGATTTATAATTATTGTCAGCATAGTAGAAGTAAAAATCTACAGCCAACTCAAATCAAAACTTTATTTTGCTTATTTGGCTTTCAATGGTGAATCTTTGAAGTTATAACGCGCCCGTAAAGAATCCGGTCAGTTAAAAAAAAAATAAACCAGCCTTCATCAATCGGGCGCTTTGGGTGCGGGCCATCTGAAGATTCTTGTGTGAGATATCTCAGCTCAATCCCCCAACAACCTTACCTTTTATTGGTTCAATCAGTTTTCTTTTCCGCCAACCTTTCCTTGAATATAACGTGCAAATTAAATTAGCTGAAACAAATAACACAAACACATACACATATAATCTGGAAAATAATCACTCAAAATCCTCTTTTATAATTTTATTAAATTGCAAAAATGGATAACAAGAATATTCTGTTGCAACCAGTAACAACTATATAAATGTAATGTATTTATATGCGACGTGAACCTTCAGTAATTCCAATTATAAATAGGTTTTCTTTTTCTTTACTTTCGTATATATATCGAATCTTCTATGGCATCAAAGCTATCTAGGGACACAACTATTCATATAACTCTCAAACGTTGCTGATTCAAAAATTATGGGGGGGAGGGGGAGAATATCCACCTAACCTTAATTTTTGTGCAATTATATTTCTTTAATAAAAAATTCAAACTAGATTAGATTTGTATCTATTATAAACCAAATTTATAAGTGGTTACGCCTCTTACTTATATCAAAGTAGCATTGGGATTGATCCCATCAAAGATTCAATATTAATTTCAATTATCAAATATCCTCTTTCTAATAAATAATATAGTATTTCCAGGCAACAAAATGATCTCCTCTTCCTTCGACTGCAAAATTCGTTAATAAGAATCGAGCTGAAATTTTTGTCAAAAACGGCAAAGCAATTCAAAAACGTTCTAGACAATTCCGTACTTAACGAACGACGGAAAAATTCTGATCAAAGGAAGCACTCTACGAGACAACCAACACAACTGAGAAGAAATTATCCTTAACATTAACAAGGGTCACAGGGAAGTACAAAAATGAAACTGCTTCTTACCTTGCAATTGGTGGTCAAATACCTTTCCTTACCAACGGTATATCGTCGTCCTTCTCCTTTGGGCAGAAATCGACCTTCTATTTAACTCTTACTCAAACCACTCCATTCACTACAAATAACGAAAGGACAGAAAGAAGACAATATCCTCTCAAAAGAATTTAATACGCAGCCAGAAAAGATGAAATAAAGTGGAGTGATCGATTTTGCATCGATATTTCTGCAAACAAACGATCTGGTAATTGGCGTAGTTAACCAAAATCATTCACTTTCAATAGTTTCTTCTTTAGTACCAGAATCGAATATTTGCATTGGGAATTAAAATAAATCCCTTGATTTTTCACGACTCCACTTTCCTGCCACCTTTCCGACATTCACGAGAATGTATCGATTCACTCTTTTTTCATACTTTCCAGATATATTCGCTACTGATAATTATAAAACGTGGTCTCCTTTAAATGCACTATGCCAAAGTCAAACGAAGTACCTAACACTCCAATAGTACAAACTCGTGGTCGTGCAGCGAATCCGTTTCCTCATGGTCACACAAGCCTCAAGCAGACATCTTCACACCGTGGCAATGCCAAGCGTAACTTGCCGGCCGGGAGTCCGCTTCGCTCGGAGGGAAGAAGAAAACAGTGTTGCCGTCTGGAAATACTGTTACAATTTTTCCACCTTTTTCTTACTACTTTTTCAAAAAAATTGAAAAAGAATATTACAACAATTTCCTTTTCTCTTTCGATATTAGACAATATGAGTTATTTTTATTTGCTTCTGTATTTGTAATAAAAGTCGTCCTGACGATTCTCTTCCAAATCTAGGATTCAGTGGCGGCTTTTGTTACAAAGTCCGAATTTAATGCTTCATTTGATTGCATCCATAGTAGATGAATTAATGTTAATCGGATTCAAAAATGTATGTTAATACAGTACTGTATGTGATTAAGAGAACTAAGAGTGGGAGAGAGGGGGCTTCACAGTACTATTGTTTGTTTTAGTGGTTAACAACACTAAGTGTGTTGATCTCATCACTACGTCGTAACTCAATGACATTTTGGAAAGCCACAAATGGAAAATCGTGATCCCAGATTTCGTATAGTTACTGTAGGTAAATATATTTTTTAAATAATTTCTTAAATAAGGTTCTGTAACAGTTATTAATGCAAAGTAAGCATTAATACAAAGTAAATCGTTAAATTGCGTTATATTTAATAACATAAATAATGGTTATGATTAATTAAAGCAAACATGTGATTGTACTCGAATCCGTACTTTTAACTATTTCCCGTATAGACTGAAAACTTTGATAGTATTAATTGAGGGTATATCTATGTCGCCAAAGACTATATACATCTATTGATTACCGATAGAAATGTATTAATATTGTTAAATATTAATCAGGGCAGACAAGGAGTACTAAAACATCATTGACAAGAATCACAAGCAATAGACACAGGAAACATACAAGAAAAATCGCCAATATACTTAAAGTGTGTCCTTCAAATCGCCTCTCGTTAAGCCTTGAAAGTTCAGCGGACTAAAGAAGAGAGCAAATTTCCACGTAATGGATGTAGAGAACCCTCCAACTACGAATCGGTCCACTTTAGGATATGTCAAAAATGGTGGCATATGCAATTTTCGGATTACAATGAACGTGACAATTCTTAATAAGTACTCGTATTAGAATGTTGTAGTTCTCTGCATTCTAAATGTCAACATTCCACTTAAATGCATGTTGTTTTCTTCTACGACATGTACCACGATATTTTAAAAAAATGGCGCGTATACTGTAACTCACGATTTGGCGCATTTATTTAATTATCCTTGCGCTTATGGATAAAACTCTGTTATCAGTAAGTGGAGATAACAGAAAGCTAATGAATTTATGAAGATACTTCCAAACAATATTATAAAATAATAAAACTATAAGCAGAAAAAGGCTCGATTTTGTGTATCCTAGCAATCATGTTTCTGAGGGATTTTTGCAGTAACAGACCACGATATCGAAGGGAAAGTTACAATTACCAGTACAAAAAGCCGGAACAAGCAATTAGAAAGTAGAGTAAAATATTGAATTTATTACTTTAAATCTAGTGTCTAGATTGTCTGCCAAATAAAATTGTCTGTATCCAAGATTTCGTACGCAAATATACAAAGAAACAGAAAAACTCTTGTTTTGAGGTTGGAAGTGACTTCTCAATGGCTATATTAGAAAACCAAAAACTTAAAACAGGATATAAACCTAGAGGAGTCTCTGTGGTTAGGTGGATAAAATGGCAGACTAGAAGTTCTTCTACTATTTTGACAACAGATCGAATCCCATTACATCACACTTTTGTTTCATTTAAAAACATTATTGGAGGTGTATAATTTTAGTGTTAATAACAAACCACACAATGTAATAAGTAAATATCTTATTTATATTCTCCTTTAATCGAGGATTGATTAGTCAGGATTAGAGTACTATTGGTAACATTTGTAGTTTTCAGTATATGGTCTTGTATGCTTACTTCTCCCCTAGCTGTTCTTCCACAGCAGACCAACTTTAACTAACTGAGGGTTTGTGTGGGTCAGGAACAGAAAGAAAAACATATGCAACATGCAGGATTTCCAATCTTACAAGGTAACATCTTATATTGATACTAGCGTTGCCAAATAATGTTATAATTTGTATTCCGTGCCGTTTAACAAAACTTCATTTTGTGCTCAGTTGACAACAACACTGCATTACATATAATGGTATTGAGTATGTCTGTGGGTACAATGTTTGCTTACTATACTGTTGTGTAAATACAATTTTGATAAATTCAATCATTTTGAAGTTCTTTCTGTGTCAGTGTATCTTTTGCATTGCTATTTTCACATGATCATAGATTCTTCATTCCTCTGTATATCCTGTGGTTTTGGGTGTCGACCCGTAAAACTTTGGATTTCTCACTTTTCTTCAATCCTCTTTCGATTGTACATTGTTTGATTGGGCAGAGCTACTATCAATATAAGATGTTCCCTTGTTAGTACCAAACAGCGAATGAAATAGAAAGGCTTGTGGTCATCAAATCAGGAAAAGTTAATATGAAATTCTTCTTCTGCTGTTTGGAGTATTGAAAACTTTTTGGTTTGGTAAGAGTCATACCCACAAGTGCAAGCAATGCAATCATACTCGTAGGTCTGTGTAAGGAATAACGAAAGCTTTCATTGAACACAGAAATTATACGGATTTTGGTGCGGGAGCATGAATACGAACATGAATACGAACGTATATGAACTATAATCATACCATTCGTCCAAAATGCGGAGTAGCGTGAACAAATTATATCAAAGGAATACATCAAATAGGCAAAGTCTATTTTTTTCTAGCATGACACATTAAACATATTTTATTTTTGCAAAGACATTATCACCTCTTGTGTCGGTGTAGGTCTATTCATTTTCAGATTTGGGGCCACGGTGCCCCAGTTTGAGAGCGTTCACCTCTGGTCCATGGAGTCCTTTGTTCGATCCCAGATCGTGCCTAGTGATAGTCACAAAAATCGAATTAGAGATTTCAATGAATTTGCGTTTCATGACCCCCAACATATCAGTAAAGTTTATTTACAGTACCATAAGTTGTTTGCTTTGTATTATCTCCATTTACTAATAACAGAATTTCATCCATAAATGTAAGGAAAATTGAATAAATGCTTCAAATCGTGAGTTACAGTATACGAGCCTTTTCTTTAAAAAAAGAAAAAAATAGTGGTACTTCACTCATTTGTGCTTCATATTCAGTCACAATTATAAAGCAATATGTTGGCAGTGCCACGTAGCACATTTTTGTGACTATTCTAGCTATCCCTAGGTCCTTGGTTTACTTTTTTAACTTATTGTGCCTGTTCTACAGAACGTAGAATTGTAAGTTTATAACCTTACACCTATTGACCTTGATGGCAACAAAAATTGAAAGATTTCATTATACTATACTATATAATACGATAATACAATGTGCAATATATATATATATATAATTTCTGTTAATATATGTAACATCACGAATTTTACTTACTTACTTCAAACACAAGAAAGACCTAAATAAGGCTTGCAATATTAGTATATTTACTTTCTACTGATAATAGATGTGAAGAAATCTTTGTAATAGTGTGAAGAACGTATTTTGAATGACAACAGAGGTTTTTATTCATAACGTTTACAAGTACATATGTTATATACCGACATAAAATATTTAAAATAATAAAAATAATTTTTAAATTAACTTAAATGTCAGTTTTTTTCACATTTTTCCAGCATAATTTTTCATAAGTGATTATGTTTTAACAAATGTATACAATCAACCTTTATTTTCTTTCAAGTTAATTTAAAGTTGTCAAATCAATCCTTCAACAACTTATGAGACACTATACGCGGAATTACAAGATTTAGCCCTAAATCATATCCGTTAATCTAGGCATTATAAGTAAATGTTGTATTTACCTATAGGCCAGTAAGAAAACAATTATATTTTTTTTGGATTTATTGTTCCTTTTAATGATAGATGAACATCAATTAAAGTATATTCTCAATTCGGTTCAATTCTAGTACTGTAAAAGTAAATACTGTCTTAGTGTTCTATGTAGTGCTTTCGGATAAGAAAATTATTTGGAAATTAGAATGTGTTGAAAAATACAGTGTTTGGTACCTGGTTGTGTTCGCAACAATATTTGAAGACATTTTCTTTGAGTTCATGTAAAAGGCTGCACTTCATTTAACAACTTCGATTGAAACTAAATGAATCATGCATTAATCTTGGTAAAAGAAACAAATTTGGCATGGTTCCAAATCCAACAAATAGGGAAATTATCTATGACATTAATATATTTTGCCTCTGTTTCTGTTATTGTCAGGCAGAGATTTAGAGGCTGTAGCAAATAGTTGAAAGTTTAATGTTCCAGTTGTTAATATTTTTGAGAAGTTAAGTTAAAGCCAATGCAAAATGTTGTTTAGCTTTCTACAAAATACGAATGCAATTATATATAATTATATCAACATCAATGAACACAAGCAGCATTGCCTTACATTTTCAACATGCTGTTTCGGTTTTTAAGAGCCAAGACACTTGGACTGTGTGATTTGCAGCTTGATGTCTAGGTCGCAATTAAAAATGACTGGTTTGACTGAAACGGATTACAAATTCCAGCATGTCTGCTTATTTTCGATACAATAAAGTGTCCGTATACAATTTTTAACCAAACATTCTTTTCGCTTGCCTGATGTATTTCGGCACAAAATTTCGCTTTAGATTGTTCCTTCATATTTCGTTTTTCTGTGATAATTTTCCCAAAAAGATTATGCGTCCAAGTTCACTATTTCTGCGATTAACTCATATTGAATCTTCGGTTACTTCTGATTTTCTCGCTTACTCTGTTAGTTCGAATGTGCTTTACTCAACATTCTGTTCAACGTTGTCCTCGATTACGAGAAAGGATTATCTTACTGAACACTTCTACTTTGATCATCTAAGTATTACCGTATGTTTAGGTCATCAATTGAATTGCTTTAATTGATGTGTTTCCCATTTTCACAAGAAACTTCATGTTATTAACTTATTTCACCTACTAAAACACAACACTAATTATTTCAGTTTTCTTTAACCCTTTCATCATATTGCCAATAACAAAAATTGTGGATGTGATAAATGACTTTACCTGCAAGCTTTTTCTTTCTAAGTAACAACTTGAATAAAGATCTACTTACATGAAAATTTAGAATAAAGAAAACATCTCTCAGCTTAAAAGAAAACTCTTAAAAAACGTCTGTTCAATTTATGAGTAACCCAAGTAAGCATTTCCACGACTGTTTTGTAGGCTATATACTAGTTAGCACCAAATGTTTATGAGGAGACTAGGGACCGAGTATAGCTCACTGCGTCAGCAAAAAACTAGGAATGCCTTGGCCCGCGGTTTCTGAGTTTTGCGAAACGGTACCTTTGTCAATCTCTAATTTTTAGGGTATATAGAACTACACTCCTTAAATATTGAAGTTGTCAAAACTAAAAATTTCATACGGCAATATAATATCGGGATATACTTCTCTAAATTTTGGTGGTCCCTTTGATTCAATTTCATGGGTAAAAAATTGCCAAAAATTTAAATTTCAAAGACTATTTTCCTATTTTATGCTCTTCGGTGAGGGCTTATTATTACGTTACTTGTTTAACTGGATGGGAATAAGAGTCAATTACCTTTCGTGAGACGTGGATACATTGATGCACTTATCTTAAAGATTGCCACGGGTACCTATACCACCCCTTAAATTTGGAAATTATCAATAAACAAAAGTTTATAAATGTCCTTTGGAACTCTAATTTATACTACTGTTAATTTTGGTAGTCCATCTGGTTCTCTTTCCTGGGTATAAAATCGTCTAAAATTCAAACATTAGAGGTTTATAACCAATTTTATCCTCTTTAATGAGTTCTTATTACCTTATATGCTTATATGGGTGATTGCAGGAGTTTATACCTTTGTATAAGACATAAATTCATTGATGACCTGTTTCAAATTTTAAAGAGCATGCCTGCGACTATCCCTTAAATTTGCGAGTTGTTAAAAATAAAATTTGGTATCTCTTCTCTAGGAGCGAAATAGATATCGCTGTAAATTTGTGTTCCTTATTGTTAACTTATTTAAAATTTCAAATAATTCAATATTTGGAGGTTTCTGAATTAATTGTTTTCAGTTCAGTAAAGAGGCCCTTTCAGTTTAATAAGATCTGGTCACAATTATCACCTTCTCCAAATATTTCGAAGGGGTACATAGGACCACCCTTAAATTTATGAATTGTCAAAATTATTTGATAAATATTTTCTAGGCCTCAAATATAAGCACTTTAAATTTGGGTGGTCCTACTTATCCTCTTCTGTGACAAAAATTAGTATCGCCACGTTTTAAACACGTGGTCGATTATTAAACTAATTTGTGTTCTTTGATGGGCCTTTAACACGTTATATGATTTATGGATGAGTACAGGGATCCATTCTCTTTTCATAGAACATAGATACATTGATGCTTCCTTCATATAATTTGGGAGGAGTAAATAGAACAACTTCCTAAATTTTGTAATTGTCAAAAATGGAAATTTGGTCACCGTTTACATGGACTCAAACACATAATTTCGTAAAGGGAGAAAGGATATGTCCCTTTACTAATACCGGATAAAGGATAAAAGTGCCCTTTCACGGATTGCTGTGGTATTTATACCAAATATACCGCATATCCAAAGATAAATTTTGCCAGAAAATTCCCTTGAAATTAATTTGAATTTCGAAGTTATTGTTGAAAATTCGAAAGCCAAAAATTGTTCATATCTCGGAAACGGATTAAGCTACGAGAGTGAAACAAAACATGAATATACTTTGCTTGAAAGCCCTTTTCTGAAACGAGAAGAGTGTATTTCGCTTTTCAAATTTTTAGCGAAAAGCGGGTCGAAAATAGTTGAATCCAAATACTTTTCCTTTATATTTGCTTGAAGAGTGACCGCTTTTCTCTACACCATAGAAGCAGTATCAAGTCGTCTATAATATGAAATTTTTATACACTCTATTCAACTTGGTGTAAAGTGAGGAAAAACAAAGTCGATACGCCTGAAAGATATGAAACGTGCGTTTCACCGTAACACTTTCGATCGGCACGAATACCGCAAAATGCCACCTGTTCTTGCACTTAACCATCGCATGGTTGGTTGAGGTCTTTCGACGGCTTCCAGTACAGAATATCTTTACTGCTACTCTATTGCTATGGAACACTGTAGTTCCGTTTTGCATTAACAAAACCTATCTATTGACTTCTGTCCTTAGACAACTGGATCAATTTTCTATTGTATTTTTATTTCTGTGAGATACATCTTAATATTGTCCTTCCACCTGCATCCAGCTCTTCCTAATGATAATTTTCTGATTGGATTTCTATTTTAAACTTTGAAGGCGTTTATACATTATTCCATCTACCAACCTAACAATGATTGGTAAACGGATTAAATTATACTGTTCCTTGTTATGAATTTTCTGTTATTCCCCTTGCTGTTTTTTATGAATCAGTATATTTGTCTTGGGATTTTATCCTCAAAATACTTCCAGTCTGCGTTCTTCCCTCAGAGTAAGCGACCATGCTTCAAAATCACACTTTACAGAAGGCATGACACAAGGATACTGCAAGTAACAAAAAATTCTTCCTCACGGACAATAGTAACAGGTACAAATAAATATTGGTAACATAGAATAGTGCATGTGAAAGTTAAATGGCATAACTAACTCTTGATGTTTTCCAAGTCGTAAGCAAATTATAATAAAAAAGAAAAAATAGAAAAAGTAAATATCAACACAGGATAACTTATACAGATCAGAAGTATATATTTTAGACAAAATTAAAAAATATTATTAGGAAAAAATTAAGTAGACACTAATAAGTAAAAGAAACACACAAGCTGGTCTAGTAGCTACCACATATGCCTTTAGTGTATATGATTCTGAGCTGGATTTTCAGTGAGAGAGAACGAATGTTTTATTTCATAATCACTCAGTTTCGTTAATAAAACATTTGTTTGGCTATAGGATATAATCGTGAAACGAACTACAAACTTTTTTACTTATTGAAAATGAACATCTTTCTGAAAAATAAATCAGGTAATTGGTTACAAAGCCTCGACACTAAGACTTTCACATTATTAACGGAATGTTGTTTGTTGAGTTGATTTTAGTTTAGCGTCCCTTTCAGCAGCGAGGCTATATGAGACGTGGACCTACTGATTAACGTGGAATCCGAACCACATGAGCTCCCGCCGAGGATCGAACCCGGGTCTCCCACGCCAAAGGCGCGTACGCTATCCACCTAGCCACGAAGGAGCTCGGAATGTTGTTTGTGTTTGTTGGTGATAGTGTACGTATGAGGAATTTGTGGTCGCAGGTGCGAATCTGGTATCATTATCACTAAATTAACTAAAAGTTCCTTATCTCAGAAACTAGGTACTACTCTGTAAAATGCAAAATAAGTTTTTGTCTTATTTTGATGGGAGAAACGCGTGTGCAAAGTTTGTTGGCTTTTCCCCGAGAAAAATATATATGCACCCTTGGTTCCCCTTAAACAATATGTTTTTAAAACTCTACTACAAGATTCTATTTACGTTTAATATGGAGTTCGTCATAGAATAATCGGTCTCGATTGACGGAAGGAGCTCATGTGTTTCAGATTCCACATTAAACTCTAGGTCCACGTCCCATACAGCCACGCTGCTGAATGGGATACTAAAGTGGAAATCAAATCAAAATCACATTATTGAGAAGTTTTTATACCACAATTTCATTTTCTTAAGTCGACGAATATGTGAGATATCCAATATTTTGCTTTAACAGATCCCAATTCTCCTTCCATTTTCTGGAAGCATTTTAGTCAAAGTAATATTATAAAGACCAAGTTCGGGGTAGGTGACATTTGTATTCAAAAATGCATTTTAAATATGTCGCTCTTTTTTCCATTAGTAGGTCACACAGAAGATTTATTTGTTATATATATATTTGATTATGACTTTGGGGAAGTCGATTGTTTAAGCATATGTGTAATTTTACCTACCAAAAATGCTTTTATCTCATGAAATATATGTAACCGATTCATTTTATTTTGTAAATTAATTCTCATTCTAGTTTTTAATTTATTTTTACTTCCCTGTTTTTTGGCCATATTTCATCTATTCCTTCTAATTCGTGTTTATTTTAAAATAATTTATCATTATCCCTACGTAGTTCATTACTTTACTTCCTCCTTTGAAATGATATCTTTTCCAAGTTTCGTTAATCCGTTTCTTCAGTATTTCTTTATGTGTTCTTAATTCTCTTCTCTAATGTTTTACTCATCCACGCGTGCCTTTGATGGCCAGTGCACGAGATTATGTTATCACTCTGAGACCATTTAGCACATTTTGGTGGTTTGGATTCACCTTAAACCTGAGAGCCTAGTGAGAGGTACTGAACTTGAAAAGCCTACATCAACCACTTAATTTTTACAGCGTTTAAGTTTTATGATTCCAATAATTTTATTTTTCCTATTCAACTTCATTTATAAGCACTTATGCTGATACAAGATCTTTTTAAATTCTACCCTTTCGCTAACTTACCTTTAAATTTATACTGCCTTAAGCAGCGTCGTTTCGACGTATCACTAGCGTCATACTAAAGGCATGACTATTGCAGGAAACGTACCTTAATCCAACTCTTGAGTATGTCACTAATCAATCGTCAGAACGACTCTGCATAAGGCCCATAGTATCTAATATACTATATGAAATTTTAGTACATTGCGAATTATCAGTGTTTAAAATATAGAGTAATAAACAAATATAAACTCATCCATGTGCATTGTTCATGAACTAAATGCACGTACATTGTTCTTGTGACTTGCTTAGTTTGTTATGTTAATCAAGCTGTAAGAATCGATAGTGTTTCTAACAATATGCGATATTTTTATAAAACACACATTAGTTTACTTACTCTAGTCTTTCATTATTTAGTTGATGAACTATTCTTACCACACATAAAAGGGGTCCCTGGAAGTATGGGCCGTACCTCTGTGGGTATGCTACACCCAAGATTGAAGCTAGAAATGTAAGAGTATGGAGCTTCATCTCAAAATGACCGATATTACTTTAACTGAACCTTGAAATGTCTATCTTCTCAGGTTTTGTCAATATTAAAAATATGTTAAAAATTACACCTTTTATACCACTATCCATATGTTATCACCATCTTCTGTTACAACAACACAAACAATTTGCGCTATAAAATATATCTTTACTTTACTATCAAATATCACGAATAATGAAATCTGTGACTATGTTTTAAAGGTTTATGAGCAATTAGCACTGATTTTATGCACGTTTTTTTTCTTTTGGAAAATAAATAAACAAAAATTATGTGTGTTTAATATTTCGCTTTTACGAGCAGTGAAGTAATAAAGATTTAAGTCTTCAAAATGTGATGAAAGTCTAAGGAAAATGTTTTGCAAACATTAGGTAATAATTTGAGGACCTTAAAACTAAATACGAGTAAACATTCTTTCTACTAAAGTAATTTGATGATACCGTGACAGTCACGTTTCACTGCACATCAACTTGAAGTAAAGTGGATCACTTACGACATTCAATATTCTACAGATTAAGAAGATAAGAATGCGGTTTTAAAAAAAATGAGTTTACTAATCTATCTTCTGCAGGATTCTTTGCAGTTTTATCCTATGAAACGAACAATATGAAAATGTGAATGGTAGAAGAGTGTTGGCTGATTTTAGTTTTAATGTATAGGAAACGTGCTAATGACCATCGTTACAGGAAAAGAATGTATCTTGTCCAATATTTTGTGTTCCTTCTCCTCTTTATAGGACCAAGGATAATAACGCTTAAACTCATTGTTGAATATTGTTATAGCAACGCTATTTTAATACTTAGTTAGGTCATATTTGTTCGAGATCGGTTGAGTAAAGTAGTACTTCTATGCCGAATGGCATATTCGGTATGCAAAAGCTCTTCGAAGGCCAAACTGATAAATCTTTAATTTCAAATAATGTAAAACTCAAACAGGTAAAGAGGCAAATCAGAGTAGTTATGAAAAATTAAAGAGTTCATTGCCATGAAATACAGGAAGACTGTGGAAGAAAACGTACGAGTAAATGTTTCCGGGAGATCACTGCTGAAGAAAGATCCAGCGTCATTGGGATTTAGAAGAATGGAACGAGCAATCTTATGAGCTAAGGGCTTGATGTTTTCAGAGATAATTGCACCAAATTTCGTATAGGAATAGGTAATGGAAATAGAAAAGATCGTGTGGAAGCATTCGGTTCGCAGGCATTCGGAATCAGAAGCAATGGGACCTTCATTTTAGGAAAAATATAGCCTGTCAATCAGATATTGATGTTACAAAGTCTTTGTTCATTGTTTTGTCCAATGCAGAAGAAATTGAATAAAGTAGAATGAAAACAGAAAAGATGAACTGAACGGAAAATGGGCCAGTGTCTGCTCTCAGTCCAATTAGGCGAATGCCGGAATACTAAATCTATCAACTGCCCTACCCTTGCCGTTACCAATTGAGCATGCATCACTCGTTAACTCAATGAAATTACATTAAAAATAAGTAAAATATATACAGGAATTAATCATGGGATGTATTCTAGGGAAGGGGTCGAAACGAAGTTGCTGGATTTCTTCACATTATAAGGTGTTGTCAGTACGCAAATATTAAATCCTTGAATCCACCAATATTACCTGATTTCATTTGCACGAGTGTTTGATGTCTACAACGTGGCGCCCACATAAATTAGTGTTGTGTGTTTGTGAGGCAAATTTGAATATATGTTTGGGATTAGTAATGTTTAAACTGGGAATGGCTGTGGACGGCAGTAACAAAAATAAGCGTTCATTAAAACAACTATGGTAACGCAAAGAATAAAGGAAATATTTGAATTTGATCTACTCACCACTAGAAAGCAGAAAAATGTATTGAACAGAAACAGCCTCGTAACAACTGCACTCAAGACTCCAAATATAACTCACGCATGTTTAACAAACAATGCACTTTAATAGTGTGAACACAAAATGGACATAAGCGTTTCAATTCTGTTGCCTAGCACATATGAGACAGAACGTCTTCACTGTCTACACACATGCCATGTTCGTAAAGTTAGCTTCCAAATTGGTCTCAACAAGATTAGAAAATACTGTAGTTAACCTTAATATGCCGTACAGTGAGTTATATACTGTTTTTGATATAATGAAACACTTGCTAACACAAGCATTAAAAATATAAAAGGCAAACATAGTACTATTAATCGTATTTAAAAATTAAATATCCTAAAAAAACACACGTTCAGTCTGAAACAGATGAGACTCTTTTTTTAAAAAAAAAAATCGTCTTTATAGAGTTAAGGTGGTTAATGGCAAGGACAGCTGATGATTTGCCAGGTGGGACTGAGGGCGGACATTGGCGCAGTTTCTGTCCAGCTCATCTTTTCTGTTTTCATTCTACTTTATTTGACGTTTTCTGCATTGGTCGCAACAGCGAGCAAACTTTCCGTCCCAGCAATATCTGATTGACAGACCATACTTCTTTAGAGCTGTAGGGCACATCAGTTCTGATTCTAAACGCCTGTGAAACGAATGCTTCCACACGTTTTTTTCTATTCCCATTTCCTACTCTTACACCAAATTTGGTGCAATTATCTCTGAGTGACATCGCGCCCTTCCCTCGTTAGTGGTCCTATTACAAAGACTCCAGTTTGACTAAGAAGATAAAGGCAAAGCCCAACTTTGACATTAAATTTCAAATCAGGATCTGAGTAAAACTTGAGCGCACAATACTTGAAGTACCAATATGTAGAAAAGCATTCGTGGCTTTACATGGTATTACAAAGAGACTATTAATGAATATTCACAAGTATCTGAATATGGTAAGTCTCCACATGACGGAAAAGATCAGCAACGTAGTTGACCCTGGAAAATTATCAAAAAAATACAATAGGTAATTTGTTCATACATCAAATCTTTCAAAGGCAGAGCAAATCAATATATTAAGGGAACAAAAACTTATTTCTATCAAAGGATCTGTTAGTGAAAAACATGTTACAAATGTGCAAAGAATAGTATTCAAATGAAGTAGTTTCTTATAAAAAAGAAGAAAGAAAAACAGAACAATTTCCAACACAAAATTTAATATAACGCTTCATTACCCTACGAGTGACACATTTTCAACATGTGTAAGAATTCCCAATATGAAGTTGTTAGAGTATGTAAATAAAGACAAGTAGAGAAATTTTTTGATAGAAATTTATCAGTTTACTATACAACATGATATTCATAAACATAAAACTGACACCTGTTATTAAAGAAAAGAAGTGCTCGTATTAGAAGTGGAAAGTGGAATGAAACAAGTAATCTGCATAGATTATCAAAAGAGCTTATGTTTACCCGATATTAGTACAAACCTTGTTTACTATAAAATATAGCTGTCATTTTACTTGTTTAGCATTCATCAGTTTTCAGATGCAACTTTTATATTTTATTCCTATGTCGAGGATAATGTTAGGAAAAGAACAAATGAGGTACTGTCCATTTTACCACCACTTTTTTACTGAACTAATAGACAAGTAAATGAGACATCTTGAAATTTTATGTGAATGGACCAAAACAGAAACTACTTTTCTTAGGTATCTTCATTATCTTCGGAATGAATTCAAACTACTTGAAAATTAAAGTTATAATTCATGTTCATGGGTACTCTTTTATGGAGTGAGACGAAAATATGGATGTAATTAACACTAAAGTAGTAGTACATCATACACAATATTTGACGAAGATCTTTGAATAAACCAGGAAGAAGTTTCAGCCGTTTCAAGTAGCTCTGGTCAATCAAAATATGTTTAAAAATTTAGAGTAATTTTTGGAAAATAAGTTTTTGACGAAATGTTCATTCTTAAAAAGACATCAAGCATAACTACGAGGTACACTGACTTCAAAATTTCTTCTTTGTCTTCCAGTATAATGTATACATTTTCTTACGATATAATCTAGCCTTTGAAACTAAACCATAAAACACGGTAATGAGTAATTGATGGTGTTAACACTATGTGCATGTTTACGCATAATTCCGTCACATGTGGCCCGACTTCACAATATATATATATTTGTTTACGCTAGTTTCGTGGACACATTTTATAGAACGTAAATGTCCTACCTATAGTTTAGATATCTAACTAAAGTACTTGGGTAACGAAGTAGTTAAAAAAATAACAAACTCTTAAAAGAAAAATGATTGACTTCAGAAACATAATAATTAAAATTAAAAAGGTAAACGATATTAATTGACTTCAAGAAAAGCGCTATAAGAAGGATATATTAATAGTATTAACGCAGTGAAAAGCAGAAAATTATTCATTTCTATTAATTATAAAAACTGGACTATAATATAAAATCGAAAAAAACTACGGAAAATAATACTTAATATAAAAATAGTTTGGATGGTACTTTTATGAGGCATTAATTTGTTTGGCATGACATAGTCTTCAAAAATTTTACACTTTGGTTTATTTTAAGTTTAGTCCTATTTGATTCAAGATTTTGCACATAGCAAATTCTTGGAGTGTATGTTTAAACGAAACTTTTTTGAAATTTGTTGCGTCCAGTCGAATAATAAAATTTATGTTTTAAAATGTTTGTAAATAAAATCTCCAATCTAAAGACGATATGAGAAATAGCGGGATAACGTTTGTCTTTTAGTATGATTTATCTATTGCTAGAAGTTCATATACTCCCCGCTTATAGCGCTAGTTGTACCTGTACGTACCTGCTAGACGACCAACTGTAGAATGGCATAGTATAGCAGGTAAATGTCATGAATATAGATTGTTAATCGTTTAATGTGACCTTAAAAATATGGATATATTGAAAGTGAATTCGTTTTAATGGAGTGAAAAGAAGAAATATAAATTAGTGTTTGGTTTTTGGCAAACAGAGATTTAATATCAAAAGTGTAACCACTAAATTATTTTTAAAAAAAACAGTTTTGTGACAGAAGTTTAAAAAAAAGAAAAAAGAAAAAGAAAGAAAGAAAGAAAGAAAGAAAGAAAAAAAGAAAGAAAGAAAGAAAGAAAGAAAGAAAGAAAGAAAATGAGTGATTCGTTCTGGTTTGTATCTTAGATTTAAGTTACTTCTTTGGTGATAGTTGTTTGATAAGTTTTGTGTTGCTGTGTTGTGTTTGTGTAACAAAAATAATAAATGGGAAACTATTTAGAATAGCCAAATGTCTTTTGATTGAGCCTAAACATTTGGTTTTGTTGGCTGTTTAATAACATATTCAAACATTTTTTTCTTATTTTTAAAGAAAATTACAGCTAAACATAAAAAGAAAGATTTAACAGAATGGAACTCTCAATGTTTCTGAGCTATTGTCTTATCGCTCTTTATATTTTGTGGGTTTTTATACTACTTCAGTCTTTTGTCAAACAAAACTTTAAAAAAAACGGAAAATGTGTTGTTACATATTGCGGTTATAAAAGAAACGGTCTTAAATGAAGACGAATCCTTCTTTCTATATATTAACTCGTTATCGGATATACACATATTCTAATAAAGTATTTGTTATCCGTTATGGGAATAGTTTTTTTAAATTGCTGTTCAAACTAGTAACCCGCTATACCGTTTAACTATATTACGAGCTCACTTGACGTGTCACTGTTAATTTCCGTATTGGCTGTTTTGTGTTTTGTGGTTCCTGAATTTAACTGTTTAATTCTTCAGGATTTATTTGGACAAAACAACTAATATTGAGAATTTCATGGGACAATTATATACGTGTATTTTATGCGCAACACATATATTAATAATAAATGTTTGCCTGCTATACTATATCTTGCTTTTCATGCAATTTGTTATAATATTAGAAATAAAATTTCAGTACAGAAATTTCCTACCTAAATTGCAACGTTAATAGCATTTTTACTATTCACTTAAAATGGACAGTTATAAGAATGATATTAAAGTGAGAGAGAAGAATAAGCATTAGTGAATGACAGGAGGAAATGAGTTATAAAATTCTCAATAACATATTTAGGGTTTTTTTTGTACATGGGTAATTCTCCTCCTCTCCTCCCCGTTAACTATTTTTGAAGGTAGAGTAAAATGGCTGAGCTTAATGAAAGGAAGGCCGGTTTTCAATATGAAACTGATCGGTCTAAAAGTTCGAGTTGCGATGAATTTTGCGGACATCAGTATGACATTTTTTTTTCGTTTAAACTGAGGCTGGTAGTAGGCTCAATAGTAAGTGTGCTTCTCCAAAAATGGAAGCTAGAGCACCAAATATACGAGGGGGCTGTAGGACAGTAAATGTTTCTCCAATAACTCATAATTTCAATTTTTCTAACCATACTTCAGACGGCATATATAAAGTCTTAATGGATGAAATTAATAATCTACCAGCAATCTATGGCTCAAATGCTGAGTCAACGTTTTGATTTTGATACGATTAGATAACTTTCTCAAAGGAAAGGACTTCCCATTGGGTTTAGTGCTCTTTGCCTGTCTTTCCGTATGGAAGGAGAAATTCAGGAGATGGTCCAATCTCTGAATGGAAGTTTCCTTTCGTGGGAAACCGTTTGTAGACGAATAATGTTACGCTTCGCTTGTACTATAGCTAGAACACAGCACATAAGACTGTATCTTTATACTACTATGAGTGAAGAAGAGACACTTTATGAATTTGTTGATTCAAAATTATCTATCATCAATGTCCTTGATATAATTTTTTGTGAATATACTATTTGTAGTCTTTGTGAACATGATTAGTCCTCAAACTCATGAATTTTTAGTTGAGACTAATCTTCCTACTATTTTTGAAAATTTACTAACCTTGGCAGCTAGATATGATGCCTATACTAGTGAGCTTCCGTAAGCTATACATACTCTACTAGTGACACTCATTTTGCTTGATTATGTTATTGCACACACTGCAATTATTTGTAACTCCTGGAGATGTTGCTATGGCTCATGCATTCTTCGTCATATGGTTACGTCAGTTTTCTGTGGATTTCAATCAGATTTTCTCCACAAAGAATATTAAATTATCACATTTCACTGCTCTGCTCTTGACAAGGACTGTAACACTTGTTTCATTTTTGCTCGGAAGTTCATTAACTCTGCTGTTGAAGGTACACCATTCAATCTGTGCCAAGTATAGTGTCAATTTCAGCGTAAATCTATTTCAAGTTTGACATCCCAAATTAGGACAATATCGAATAAAGAAAGTTGTGCGTCACTTATTTATCCACCTAGAATAAAGCTCGACAACCTAGTATAAAGCGTAAACAAAAGTGTCGTCATAATCTTTAATAACAATTTAACTTAAAACTATCTGAAAACCGGTAAAAAGAATATGCATACAACCATTGCTTATTGTAGCTTAACATACTTATATAAGAATAATGTGTATTGGTGTACGCTTATTGTTAAAAAAGTAAAATACTCTAGTCTTCTAAGATTTCTGTAATTCGGGTGTCTACTCTATATATTCGACGTCCACCGTCATAAGTGTACACTATTTAAGAGAAAGAGATATGAAAGGAAAATAAATCTCTCAAATTTACGTGGGTCTTATATTCCAATAAGCCTGTTACTTACTGAATAATAATTGCAATTGATTTATTCTCCCATATTTTCTATAGTGATGTGATAACCTATAGGCGTGATATCAATTCATTAATTATTACATTGGAACTAATTTTCCAATAATTTTAATGTTTATTTAGACATAAGTTTGAATCTGTAATAAAAATAACAAAACTTTTCCATATACTGACTTAGTTTATTAAGTAATTTCCCGTAATTACATTTACATGCAATAGTAATAAACATACAACATTTAAGTGATGGTAAATATGAAATAATCGGAATACCCATCCATATATTGTAGTAGACATCCTTGAAAGGTAAGTACTTATCTGTAAAACAAAAAGAAAAAATATCAAACAAACACTTTGCTACTAAAGTTGGTGAAAAATCTATCTTCTCCCTTTAAAAAATGTCACAGCTATTTTTGTACATACTTTCTTCTTGCATTTATTAGCACATTTATAAACTACTTTATATTACTATAACAAAAATATTGGAATCCATTTTTCGTGTGTTAATATTTCTATTAACTCTTTAATTCGCTTGTGCGCTAAAACAAACTTTTTTTAGATTATCTTTTTTATTTTAGTATTAAGTGTAATTAAACTTTATAATCAATATGGGCTGTATACCCAACAATCTAAGAGTTACTCGTAATAATCAATAGTTAAATAATAGGATAGCAATATACATACCGCAAACATTCGCTTGTAGATCAGCCTATTTACCAGGCACAAATTATCAATGTAACTTATATTCATCCAATTCTAGGATTGTACATAAACGTTGCATCGATGTCAAAAATAAAATTATAACAAACTTCTCTGCTATATATTTAACCCTTGCATGCATATGTGAGGTATTTATTTTCAAAGCTATTACAGATCTATTCAATCAAAAAGTCAAGTTATTTGTGTAATGATTTAACTTTAGATAATTTTTGCGCTATCTGTAAATCAGTAAAATTTGATTTAATGTACTGACGTCTTAAATGCGTATGCAGTTCCTGGGAGTCCCTAATGAAAATATATTGGTATGCAAATTATTTGACACATTTTTGTAAAATTAATTCTAAATGAAGATACTATTTAGTTTTACTACTATTACTTATTATTATTATTCTGCTTCTATGCAATTAGTCTTATTTATAGTTGCATATTTTATATCCAGTAGATTTTGCTGGAACACCCATACAAGCTGCTATCAAACAAATGTATATAAGATTTTCTTTATAAAAAATCTATCAGTCATTTATTTAGCACTTTCTGCTAACTTATATTCTTTTCCAACAACAAAGTTGCCACAATAAAGTTCATATATATATATATATATATATATATATATATATATATATATATATATATATATATTCCACTGTTGCTTTTATATATTACTATGACTTGGTGCAATCTACAGTGTACAATTTATGTTAGTTCTCAATGTCAGCGGAAAATAGCATCAACGTCTAGTGGAAAATCAATTACTACGAATGGAGTGTGTGAAGATTTTATCCACTTCGGAAATGAGTGCCTTGATGATAGTGTGCTGCCGAACAGTAGTAGTGAGGAATTTGAGAATGAACAATCCAATATCACACTTCAGTAAGGAAGTGTAAGTGATGAATATTTCGGTATATCATCAGGCTTGAAGCACACAGTGAGAATGAAGCTATTCAAGATTCATCCTTAGTGATTCCGATACACTTGTTAGTCTAAACGGCATACTTTGGAGCAAAAACGCTCCTCCTTCATCACGGACTTCAGCACATAATATAAATAAGTGTTCTCCATATGTTTCACAGGAATTGAAAACACAGTCCAAAAGGTGCGTTTCACTGTTGAAATCATGTTGAAGAAGATTAGCCACGTTGAAATGAAAAGAATGAAAAAATGTTAGTCTAAACGAAATGAATGTTTTTCTGGGTATTTTGTTATTAGCAGGCGTAGAAAAGAGCTGAGATGTGCCAATTATGGATCTGTTCCTCTCTATAAAGCCAAATGGAATGTTCAAGGCCACTATGACTGTCTACAGGTTTGAAGATATGAAAAAAGCTTTAGGACTTGACGATAAACATGCAAGAAAAATTCGTCTTGAAAATGATAAACTGACACCTATTCGTTTTGTGGGGGAAACATTTCTTTGAAACTGCAGAAAAGTGATTGTTCCGAGTGAAAAACTTACTATAGATAAACAGCTAGTGCTATTTCGAGGTAGGTGTGGGTTCGTTAAATACATGCTTAAAATAAATAAATCTCCAAGTACGGATGAAAAATATTTTAGTTATGCGACGCGCAATTGCATAGATGATTCTGTATACATATGGCATTGACGACTCTGTATACACAGGAAAAAAAGCAAACCAACAAGTTGAAACAAATCTTTGAACACAAGTGGTCAATGATTTGCGCAGAACTGTTGCTGGAACTTCACGAAATATTACTATGAATAATATCTTTGATAGTGTCGATACGGCTGAGTATATGTTACAACAATAACTTAGATTGTGGGAGAACTAAAGCAAAAAAAACGCTACATTCCAACTGAAATGAAAACCTATCTTATTGAGAAGTAGGTTCCTCAATGTTTGCCTTCAAGCAAAATGTCACTATCGTTCGTTATGTGCCAAAGAAAAAGAAGGCAGTGATTTTGATCAGTACTATACATCATGAAAGGGCAGTTGATGAAAATAGCCCCAAGAGAAAGCCAGAGATTATAAACTACTGTAGCGAAACGAATGTGGAGTTACTGTTATGGACCAAAAAATTAGAGACAATACATAGAAAAGACAAACTAGAAGATGGCCCTTTGCTCTGTGGTCAATTATGATGGATCTGGCAGCAATAAATAGTCACATTCTTTTCAGCATGCAAAACCCAAATTCCGATGAAAACAACAGACAATCGTCGTTTATTCTTACAGGAACTGCAGAAAATTTAATGAAATCCCAGTTGATTCTAAGATTACACATACCCAACTTGCCCATAGCAACAACTAGTACTTTGAAGATGTGCGGAAATGAGAAGCTATCAGCGAATGAAGAAGAACAAGGATAAATAGAAAAAAGAAGATGTAAATTTTGCCCACACTGTAGTCATAGAAAAGTTCATTGGCATGCTTCAATTGTGGCAAAAGCATTTGCAAAGAACGCGGTAATTTGATTTGCAATTCGTACCTTTTGTAGAATCAAAAAATTGTTCTCAAAACTGTTAAACGATTATGCCATTTTCATACAAGACTATCAGTAATTGTATAAATATTGCTCTTTTGATGATTATAGTTCCATTTTACACAGGTGTGTTCAGAATTT
The DNA here is from genome assembly GCF_964235325.1 of Thermobia domestica. NCBI lineage: Eukaryota > Metazoa > Arthropoda > Insecta > Zygentoma > Lepismatidae > Thermobia > Thermobia domestica. Next base: position 148,271,558 of record NC_137462.1, on the reverse strand, counting down.
TAAAATGAAGTGCACAATTATAAAGTATATGTGTAAACTGAAAGATGATGCATTTGAAGTAAATATTTTTTGTTGATTTTTTAAAATCTTCTACTAATGGTAATAAATATAATTGTAAACACTGCTTTAACATTTTATATTTATGAAAATGTCCATTGTTAGTTAATTGTGTAGTAAATGAAGAGGGCTGTAAGTAATAATTTGCTTTAAATTCCACATAAAATTATTTAAACCATTTAAATAACATACAGGGCCTCAGATGTTCTGCATATGCATTACCATATATTTTCTGAACTATGCAGACAAGGGCTAACACAGTTCTAGCCATTCCATTGAGAACTACAATCGATTACCTTATGGTTAACCCTTACGCCAATCTACCATTAACATTTTAGTAAAATTATGTCCTCTTTAATCCGGGGGTTTCCTATCCCTATCTGAACTAAAAATACTATTTTTAGCCTTTTGCAATTAGGTATGTCATTACCCTTTCTTTTTCTTTCTTAGACCCCTACAACGAATCAATCATGGTCTTAATACCCGTCGCAATCTCCTGATCCATCTAGGATAAAGTTGGGGCTAATTTCTTTCAACATCCATTGTCTGACTCTGTCTGAAATAAGCAGCCCCGGTATCTTCTTATCCGTATTGTGTGTACTTAAACGTCTAAAATATTAGATGAAACATCCCAAACTGCCATTGCCTTGCGGTATTTGTATACAAACATTAATATTTTTCACCCTCAAAGGTATCGTATTTATCATACCCAACTTTATATTCTATTTCACTTGAGACCCTGAATTACAAGCATAATTTGTTTTCTTTGGATTAGTTTAAAATTGTGTTACCTGTATAAAATTGTGTTATATTTCCAACAGAAGATTCTTATAATTACTGTGGAATTTGAGGAAAGAAGAAAGAAGCTCTTGTATGGAGTAAAGGATGTGATAAAGGATATGGATATTTTTACGTAGACTCAGAAATATTCAGAGCGATACTTCAGTTCCCAATTGTTTCTTGGTGTGCTTGAGGTCAATTTTTTAACTTTTCTTTGTGTTATGACTGGATTTAGTTATGAGCATTACCATTTCCGTTTTTCATATTTGTGTTAAATAACAGATTATCGGGTTCGGTTCTAGCAATTTCGTTTGTCAGCAATTGTCTGTGCTTCTCCACTATCTTCCCTGATGCTAATATAGTTCGTTTGTTTCTTTATATTGGTTGATATTTAAAGAATTTAAGTATATTTGTATATTTCGATACACAATTCCCTTATTTACTTGATATACATGTAAATTAATGTCCATCTACACATTTTGAGTTACTGCATATAATAAGTTTGTCATGAAAATAGTAGTCTTTTAATGTGTTGTATACAGTTCCGAAGTATGACACTTCAGGATGGTTTCACTGTACAGCATTGAGTTATAATTTCTTGTATACATTCCTCTCTTACAATGATGACAGTGGAATTATGTTGCTCATATTTCTCTCTTCTAATTTAAGATTATTTGACTTTAACGTCCCTTTCATCAGTGAGGCTATGCGAGAATGGACCCACTGATTAACGACGAGAACGAAAACCGAACCACATGCGCTCCCGCCGGGAATCGAACCCGGGGTCTCTTCTTCTAATTTGATTATTTAATATTGGTATTGCACTACTACATTGAAAATAATGTTAGTCAATAATATTTTATCCTCTTAAAGCCCTAAAATTTCGATTACCGTATATGAAGAAGAAGAGGTATGTCTGATAGAAGGTCATTTATAGAATACGTAATTTCATTTCTAATTTTTACTCATAACATCGTAACATGTGTCAGCTAGTTGCATTATTTCCAAGGAAACAAGTAACTGCTAACATCTCCATGAAAACATAACCAATTAGCCAACCAAACCTCTTGTTCTAAAATGCAAACAAGAAATTGTTAAAACAATGAAGCCTAAGTTTAACCGTCATACTAATAAATGTCCTTCTCATAAACATTATATACATAGTTGCACTATTTGTAAGCACCGAAACATCAAATAGAAATTCATCTGCTTACTTACGTTTTTATGGTTGACCCTAGTAATAAAAAAGAAAATAATTTGTTAATATGCGATTCAATAGTAAGTTTTAAAATGTAACTTGATTTCAATTCAGGATAGCCATTTTCATACTTATTTTATTGTTTAGTCTTTGCACAAACGAGAGGGTCATACGCCACACTTTATTTGTTTCCAGGCACCCTTTGCCACTCTGCTAATAATACGCTTTTCATATAAGAATGATTGAAGACGCTTTTCTTCTAATTGGAATATACGTTAATTTTTCAGAGTTTAAACTAAGGATGCTACGTTATCACGAACATCTAGATTTTGGATGACTTTTCAACAATAATACAGATGGATCAAAGTATAGTTACCCAAAACGTTATCTTACGTGTCAGCTAAGTTAGGAAGATAAAACTAGGTATATGAACTCTTCAATAAAAATAACCTCATCCGTATTATAGCTTGGCAAAGAGTTCCCATTTCTAAAAGCTAGAAGGGTCTTATTTTCCATATTTTCCCTTTACGTTCAAACCAATGTTGAGTGTTGTCTCTGATCACATTAAGGAGAAATGGGTTAACAGTTTGAAATAAATTTAGGTTCTAGACTTAAGGGAACATGCGAAAAATAGTGATAAACATCAATAATTGCAATTTTGTTACCACAGCCAAATATTAGAGGGTTCCATAGCAATAATAACACAAGTGCGACTGACGGGGTATTGCACATCCGTAGTTCCTTAACATCCAACATAGGCATCAAATGACGAATTTCGAACATGTGGAAACAGAATTATACAAAAATCGGCAAATTTACTTTTTAAAGGTGTGTTATTTCGAAAAACCGCTTAGGTAAGTGTCAAAACGAATTACGTACATGATTTTCAGTGCCCTTAAAGATCGTAACGCAGTTTACAGCAATTTTATATTAATTGATTTCATTAGGAACAACAGGCTTAATGCCCAGTTCCAGTGTCGTGTAATAATTATATAACATACACTATTATGCGTACGCGTACGTTATTATACATATACAAAGATACATCGTTTAATTATGCAGAAGTTATTGCCTTGCCATTTTTTGAACTTGTATTTGGACATTCCAAATACGTCTACTACATGAAATCTGATCATTTCGTTGTATGAAGCACATATTCTCTACAGAGGAATCTCATGTAATATGTTGGTTCCTGCTTTTCTACAATAGAATGTCCCAGTGTTTGCTGTTCTAGTCTTACCTGTTGGGACACGTAATAACACTTCTAAAATTAATTCTGTACAACAAATTTTACCGTTTATTAATTTATTATTTTTACCGTTTATTTCTTTTTCGTAACTTATCTAGATATTCTATCCTTGGTCTTCCTCTTCCTGGTGTTCCCTCTGTCTTTTCCTATATTAACAATGTGCTCCAATCCGAGTACCGAATAAGGTGGGAAAACATACTGTTTCTTCTTTTCCTATTATCTTCATGATCTGTGGTCTTTCAGTTGCTTCCTTTAGTAAATCTTCATTCCTTTTCATTTTGTTCCATGATATGCCCAACATCATATTTCAAATGCTTCCAGCTTGGATATTCCAGCTTTTCACAATGTCCATGTCTTCGATTCGTAAAGAGCCACACCTTATACCTGGGTCTTGATAAATCGTTTTCGAACGTTTTAGAAGGATACATTTCTTGATGTTATCAGTCCTTTTCCTATTGAACTCTTCTTTAGCCTGCGCTATTATGTAAATTACGCCCTTTTCACTTCTTTCATCCCAGGATATTAGACTTCCTAAATAGGGAAACATCTTAACGTCTTCGATTTTCCCTCCCTCAAGCCATGCGTTTGCCCCTTCCTGTCCGGTTCTTGTGCACTTTATCACTTTGGTTTTCTTATTTATCTTTATTTTGCATATTTTTCCAGTTAGTTATTTAAGTTTAAAAGTGCTTCCAGCAAGACCTTTTCCTTCTCCGCTAGTTTGGTGTGCAATTTCCCGACAGCGTAAAATTGGACCCATCTTTTCTGAAGATACAGTAAACACACAAGTTTACTTACACATCTTCAGTGAATTTGTGAATCAGCTGGACGATCAAGAACTGCGTCGCGGTTATTTCCAACAAGACGGAGCAACATACCATACTTCCAAAGTGGCCATGGCAGAAATTGAGTCCTTTTTTGGTGACAGGATAATCTCCAAACGATTGTGGCCGCCAAGATCCCCGGACTTGACACCACCTGATTTCTTCTTATGGGTTTTTTTAAAGCTTGTGTCTACAGAAACAATCCACGATCACTGCAAGAGTTGAGAAACAACATTGAGAATGTGATTCATGAGATCATACCGGAGACTCTACATCGGACTTTTCACAATATGGAACGCCGTGTACAAACATGTCTTGACGTCCAGGGAGGACACTTTCAGCAAATGCTGTGACGGTCATGAATTCAGCATGTAACAAGGTACGTGTGTTGTGATTTCATTTTCCTATGTATATTTGTTCGGAAATTATAACGTTTTTTTTCGGGTTCGAAAGCTAGTGGGACGCACTGTATATTTTGTATCTTCCTTTGTCTGATGGTATTGTCCATATCTATCTTCTTCTTACTGATTCTTCGAAGAGAGTATTTGTTACAGTCAGATTATGGTTCTTGCAGAACTCAACTAATCGTGCACCTTTATCATTCCTTTCTTTTAGGTCAAAATTCCGAGTTACATTCTCTTCTTTACATTTGCTGACTACTGCGTTCCATGACTATTAAATTTTCCTGCTCTTGAACTTTCAATCAATACTTCTTCTATTTGCTCATAGTTTTCATCTATTTCCTCACTTGTGTAGCTTGATGTAGGCATACATACATGGATTATCATCATATTCCTCGGTTTTCTGCTATCCTCAACATTACTATCGTTTCATTGTATCTTCAGCTGACAATGACTTTGTGTTCTATGTTCTTATTCAAGACAAAACCGACTCCTGCTGTACCGTTTTCAGCTTCTGAATAAATGATTCTAAAGTCTCCGCTTCACATGTATCCTCCACAGGCAAACTTCGCTGATTCCCAAGTTATCTATCGTCATGCGTTCCACTTCTTTCTTCAGGTTTTCCATTTTTGCACACTGTAACAGTGGTAGCACATTCCAGGTTCCTATTCTGCAGAGGTTTCGTTTGATGACGATCGAGGAGGTCCTACTTTGTTTCCCTCTACTACCGGGGACGACCCTCTATGAAACAGTAGTGTAGTATTCCCTAATATTACATTTTCTAATTTTTCTTTCCACGTTCTTTCTAGGGACTCAGAAAGGTGGTGGTGTTCTAAATCCTTCCGTCTCGCAGCGAAACAACAGTAGAAGACACAGTGTCCCTGCTTGATTTGTCGACATCTGAACCTTGCCAATGTCAATCATCTTAAGCCTCGGTGAGTAATGGTAGAGATGCTGCCCTCTACAATAATATCTCTCTTTGTCTGACCCCTACTCCTAATGACTTGTCCGGCATGGGAAACCTTCTGATAGCGAAGGCATCTCCTAAATAGCTTTTGGGATCATCAGAGCACGTAAACTCGTCCCTCACCGAGACAAGGTAGAGATATTGTAAGGGGCTTAATATAAAAATATCAAATATGAAATACGAAATAACCTAACGTTTTGCCATTTAAAAATACAATTTTGCGTTGAGTTGGTTGTGAAATACATTTGACAATTGTTTCCTTCTCTTCTCCTGTTACTCGTAAAGTAACAGTAACTTACGAAGTGCGTGGATTTTACATATATATTATATAGCAAATACGTTGGATTAAGCTAAAAAGTGCCCGATTCTTCGAATCGGGGTTCTACCTCTTATTGTTATTCCTTCCTCTGCTCTCTTCGGCACCACATATTACAGTGAGTCAGAAAACAAACCTCTTTATGTAAGCACACCTATTTACAGTGAACATAGTTAAAGAAATAATTATACTAGCCTTTATTTTCATTTCATGCTTACACTTATACTGTAAGTCTGAAAACACTTGGTACGTAGAAACAATATGTGAGCTATGAATGCATTCGTAGACTATTCTGAATAAAGAACGTGATTTTAATTGTTGTTGTTTGGAAGCAGCCAGACTGTTAATCAGCGTTATCGTCTCTTATTTTGGGGGATGACGAAGGCTCATTGGCAGAACGCTTACCTCTGGTACGTGGGGTCCCTGGTTGGATCCTGTAGAGAAATGAAATGGTTGGCAACGAGAAATACAAGTTTTTAACGCCAAGTATGTGATGTTTAAAAGAAGAAAAACTATGTTAGCATGTTGTTTATGGATAATTCAAACTGTAATGGCTAATAAGTTAAGGTGTTAGGAGCTGAGCAATTTATGATAAGATGACAGAATAAGTGATTCTCAATTTAAGAGAGAGTTTAGCGCTTGTAGAAGTGTTATTGGTAATAATAAACGTGTGATATGTTCAAAGATTGAATTGTAATTAGAGATATATAATTTAGTTATTGTCCATTGTACAAGTTAAGCCTAACCAGCACTATAGTTGAATTTTCATCTTTATCAATTTGGCGACGAGGTAATTGAAACCTACAAAGGCAAGTGAAAATGCAGTGCAATTCGGAAGAAGGAAATTTCAAAACTGTGCGACCACAGAGTTATGTGGAAAATTGTTGGTTATCAGAGCTTAAGAAACGTGATCTGTTAATTCGATATTTGGTTCGAGATGTATGTTACCTTAAAAAAAATAATCGGGAATCAGAAGGCACAACCATATGAATGCTTTAGGTGTTATCAAAAATCATACATATCAGCTCAGCGTTGTAAATTTTGCTTATTAAGCTATGCTGATGATGCGTGTCCTGCAAGAAATAAATTATGCTTCAAATGTCGACAGCTGGGACAGTTTGCGTATGTATGTTTATTCATTCAGAATCCACATCAAGTTCTAAACTTACCAACTTACCATCGAAAGTTTGTAAGAATGCTCCATCCTGTACAGAAGCACAATTTCATGTAAAGAATAATCTGAGGAAGGCGAAAGAACAGGTTGAAACGAAAGAAATTTCTGAGAAGAGAGTTATTGGAATCCACTCACTCCAATTTAACACACCAATTTAAGTGCAAAACAAACCAAAACGAATTCCACCGACATACGTACGAATACAAAAACACAACCAACAACAACAACAGGGAAGTGCTCAATCTATAGAATCAAAACAAAATGATCAGACCAATCCTACTGTAAACAAACTGAATGAAGAAACTTTTGTACAACCTCAACTACGGTAATTACAGACAGAAGATAATGCTCGGAAAGATCATGATGAAAAGAAGTTAAATCTGGCTAATCGGGAAGAAAGATTCAAATCAAAAGAGGTGAAACAAACTCAGAAATGTGCCACTACAATCAAACTGCTTCCACCATCAGAAGAAACAAGAAATTGTGGCGAAATACACAACCGAAGAGATCTCGGACATTCAGCGCTACGGAACAAACGTAAAATTGTAAAAAGAAGATGAAGGATTCTTGGTGAAGGCTTGATAAGTGAAGGAAGGAGAGGAAAAAAAGAAAAAGAAAGGAGGAGAATGTGCTAGGGAAATGAAATGGTTGGTAACAAGAAACACAAGTTTTTAACGCCAAGTATGTGATGTTTAAAAGAAGAAAAACTATGTTAGCATGTTGTTTATGGATAATTCAAACTGTAATGGCTAATAAGTTAAGGTGTTAGGAGCTGAGCAATTTATGATAAGATGACAGAATAAGTGATCCTCAATTTAAGAGAGAGTTTAGTGCTTGTAGAAGTGTTATTGGTAATAATAACCGTGTGATATGATCAAAGATTGAATTGTAATTAGAGATATATAATTTAGTTATTGTCCATTGTACAAGTTAAGCCTAACCAGCACTATAGTTGAATTTTCATCTTTATCAGATCCCAGGCTAAGTAAGTTTGTGTTGATCAACGTCGTGACTGTGGATTTAGTCTAAATTGCATTTTCATTTCTATTTCTCTTGTTTTTGAGTATTTCATCGCCATATACAATTATTTAAACGGCCTACCAATTCCTTCTATATGATGTATTCGTGTTTATTCCTAAAGAATGAGTTTATTGCTAACTAAATTTGGGTCTATTTTAATAAAGTTGATTATTTCTTTTAACTCACCTATTTCTTACTTTTCATGTAGTAAGACAAACATAGATATGAAAATACGATTACCGAAATCGACTGTGTGACAATCAATATCATTGGCCGAACGGTGCATAATCTCTAACATGTCACCGTCTTGAATATTTTAGGAGAACAAAAAAATTAGTTTTCTCGGTAGGCTTACAAAATACAATTTTAGTATCGCTCACGAAAATATGGGTAACATGAAAATTAAAATTCATTAGCGACTCACGACTGAAACAGAATAGAACCCCAGGAGGGAAAGAAGCTTTTGGTTTCGATTGTTTTGGAGTGGATTCGTGTAGTGCGAACTACTGGTGACGGAACCGTAAAGTATAGAAAATGATTCACTTCTTTCGACACTGCGAAACGGAACTTTTCCTTAAGGACAGCTAAGAAAGATAGGTATTTGCTTGTCTGTTCTCTCTCTTCCACAATGAAGTAATAAAAATACACTATGTAAATTTGAATGTAACTTTCTAAACTGTTTATATTGTTTCCAATGGCTTCTGTACTGCAATTGAATGCTTTTTCTAATGTTTTGCTTATTTGGTCATTTTTGCTCTGAATAACCGTCTTGAGTTCTTCGTTGTATAAGGCTTTTGCAATGAAAGTACATGGTACGTCATTATGAGGTTCGCTGCAATGCTTAAATTAGTTAAACAGCCGCATTGCGAGCAGGACTCCTATCGAGCGTCTCTGTATTTTGTTTCTATTTCACTCTTAGGTCTTTTATTTTGAACTCAAAATTCATACAGGGAGACATACTACTGTTTGTTATTGTTACATTTTGATCGGTGACTTTTCTACTGTGACAACCAGAATCAGCAGACTACAACAGAAAATACTTTATACTTTTTCTTAACTTCGAAATATAAGGTTGGGGCGGTTTCAAACACTTAAGAATCCCCATACTACCTTTGATTTCACATTGAACCTAATTAATAACAAATTCCAATGACCCGTTTCACTAAATTAATCAGGTACAAATAACTTCTTGTAATAATAAGATACATTGAACCAAATACACTAGTTCAGCAAATGAGTTTCATTTCACATTCTGAAACAACGGTAGACTTTTAAACTACACTAGCTGAACCTGCGCTCTCTACACACCGCATCATTCACATATGAGCATGAATCTCCTTGTCATTCCACACAACATTTTACATGTTCCTTTACAGACATAAGTAAAAGATGTCTAATAAAATCACGCAGGGTTACCATAAAGATGAGATTTTTTTCGAATATTTTTTCAATACCTCACACCGTTTCGAAGTTTGAGCCTACTTCCCGTTGGAGTTCATAATTCATGAATGAACAGTATTTTGTTTTTCTTGCATGCATTATGTAATAAGCAAATACATTACATACACAATTAATTATAATGTCAGTGATATATGGTGTTCATTGGGCAAAACACTCCAAACAATATTCATCTTAGCCTGGAGAAATGGTTATTCTTCGTTTTTCATTATCATATAAATATAACCAAGAAAGTTCTGTCGCTTTTTGTGGAGGTTTGTGTTTCATACTGTGAGCTAACCCCTCACCATATGGACGTGGCAATGATCATGGAGCTAGAAAGATGCCACATGCAAGCTTTTCCACAACTGAACACAAACAAAAGCAGGCCTAATTGCTGCACCATGCATAGTTTGTGAGATCTAGCATGAAATATGTCAAAACATTTAAATTTTTCCGGGCTACGATCATATCGTCCCGCACGCGATTTATTCGCATTTTTACCATGCCCATACCTTTTTCTTCATGTAATATCAGTCATGATTTTTTTTTTTTTTTGCAATGGTTTCACCACATACAGAATTACTTTGTCTCCCAAGCAGCAATTTCTTTAGAACTTTGCCCTTCTGAGTTATTACGCACCAAAATTCATCAAAATTATAAACTTCAAATTTCGGACTCACATAAATCTACAGTGCTAATAGTATGATAGCTGTTGATATTTCTGAAGACTCTTTACACGTCATTCATTCTCATGAAGACTCTGAAGACTCATTCAGCACAAAACTTATGAAACCCCACTTTGTGCCATTTCAAAATACAGTTTTTTTAAAAGTGTAATTTTCTGTAATTTTTCTGGTGATTTCATGTATTGGTTTGCAACCCTGCGTATTTATTTAGAAGAAAGTGTATATATTCTCCGCGTACCTCAGTCTCTTATGTAAACATTCATTTCTGTTTGGTGTTCGTCTAATTTGCACGTCCTGAGCAACAACCAAAATTGGTACTCCACCTAAAGCGCTGAAATCATATCAAAAATTCATTCTTTGTTACATATTACCATTTTTAGTCTACGAAGATCAATATTGAAACTGAAGTAGTAGCACACTCCTTCAACTTCCGGCTGCATTAAATTCAAAATATTCTGGAGATTAAGAATATTCTACGAACGGTTAACCCATTACAGGAAACTGTTTGCTGGTTACAATTTTAACTCTAAGAATTTCCATAATGAAAGCAGAAGTAGTACTTCTACCTCCGGTTTTAGTATAGAGATTCTAGAGAAGGAGATACGTTTTTTTGAGACGCAGAATGAATTACAATAAGGCATCAAGGCATAGTCACAATAATTCATCGCTTTTTTTGACGATCAAACACAAAACCAAAAATGGTTTAATTTATAACACTTTTGGTTAGAATAATAACAGGTAAAGATGAGATAAACTACTGTTACGCTGAGCGGATGAAAAAAAAAATAATCTCGCTATTTCTTACTTTTTCTGGTTTTTGCCCGTCAATGTCGAAACTGAAAATCATTAATTTCTAGCATTTTGTGTTTGATTAGAACAGAGGTTCCAAGTTTGGTGTCTTGTTTTTGTGTCAATAGAGTCGTGAGATTTGTTGTTGTATAAATTTCAAATATAGATCTATAAATTCATTAGAGAAACACTTGACTGAGATTTATTTCCACAGCTGACGGCATTTTATTTGTATACTTAGGTCCTTGCTAGTACGCTCATAACGCACTCATTCAATTTACAATTTGTTCGGTTAATGACAGGGAAATGGGATAGAAAATTCACAAATTATTAAGAATGGAACATTTCGCAACGAAGTCTAAATTTGTGGTTTATATTATAGATTTTTTAAAACATACTTGTATGAACAATTCGTTGAAGAGCAGATGAGTAATAAGAACATTTTCCAATGCCAATCAATTCCTTAGGCTTTGCAATAATTTTTCCATGTAGAATGATCTTGACTTTGTCTTGAGTCAATGCTGCTAACTGCATTCGTTCTTTGGTCAGAGAGCACTGACTAGAAATACCTTTCGACTGGAGTGTTCGAATAACAAATATTCTCATCTCCGTGAGATGACGTAAGGACTGGTGTCCTGCGTGTGTTACTTTTATGCTTAAAATCAGAAGCTTCATTTTCTGATATCTCATGTCTGGAGAAAAAAACGGCTCAAGTCACCAACAGTATTTATGAATGTGTTGTAGAGCCTCTCTTGACGTCTAAGTACTTTTAGTGACTTAATGAAATCATTTCTTAAATGAAATGAAATGAAATCATTGAATTTTACGTCCCACGCTTATGCCGGTTAGGCTAAAGGAGACGGTGATGATGAGTAATGAATGAAATGGTGGAATGAAGAAAATGAGAGAAAACGGGAGAACTCCTAGGAAACCCACGCACACGGTATTTGTCCACCACAAAGTTCACTTGGCGGGCTGCTGGGATCGAACCCGGGACTCCAAGCACCAGAGGTGAACACTCTAACACTGAGCCACCGCGGCCCCATCATTTCCTAAAGAAACATTGTTTAGTATAAGACGTCTTTAACCTTCTTATCCGAGACTTACACTCTCCTGGGTTACGATAGTACTGTCGTACTCCCGGTTGTTTCTGGGACGCCTAAACATCATGAAAGCAAAACCTACTAGGCCTTATTCAGTCATTTTGATGTATGATTTTCCTCATAGAGAAGGCCTGGCTACTACAGGAAACATATGTTAGTCGAACGCTTCAATGTAGCACAAATCATGCGTCAGAATGACTGTGGATAAGACCCACTCTGTTTTCAATATTAGAGTTTTATTTATTATAATTATTTAAAATACTATCTTTAGTAATTATAAACACAATAGGGTAATAAATTCTCTGCTAGTAGAGACACTCTATTAGAAGAGGGGAATTTTGAAATTGATATTTAGTGAAAAGAGAGATAGTTGCTGTAAAATGTTTTGCTAATGCATTAACTTTTACATTGGTCATGTTATTGGTAAAGTTATTATAATTTATAAAAGAATTTCGACAGATGACGCCAACTTATTAGGAGCAGCATTATCTAATGAGGCAAGACGAATAATATTAAAAGACAAAATTTCTAAATTAGAATTATTCTTTACACGTCTTTCCTTGATTTCAGCTCACTCTGCCTTTTACCTACTACATGCCTCATTGTCCATGCCAAGGCTGCTATAATTTCTTCGCTGTGCTCCTTCTTGGCGGGATGCTGATCTACTGGAATGCTATGACAACACCTTGAAAACCGGTCTAGAATCTATCCTGAATTGTTCACTCAACAATAACTCTTGGCTGCAGGCGTCCCTTCCTGTTAACCACGGAGGTCTCGGCATTCGTCGCGCCATGGATCTGGCTATTTCATCCTTTCTGTCTTCATTCTATGGCGCTAAGCCATTGATCGAGACCATTCTCCAACAAGATCTTAGCCTAGTATCGGATTCGGATGTCAACGATAGCATTGCTAAGTGGTCATCTATAGTGGGATCAGATCCCCCTGACCTTGATAAGAGAGGACTACAATCCTCTTGGGACGATCCTCTTATAAATCATCACTTTTCAGCTCTGCTTTAGTCATCCGATAACCCAGAAGATAAGGCCAGACTTCTAGCTACATCATCTCCAGAAGCAGGCGCTTGGCTCCATGCTATCCCGTCACCTTCTTTAGGATTACATCTTCCCAATGACCTTTTTCGAATTGCCAGTGCACTGCGTTTGGGAGCAGATGTTTGCGAGCAACACAGATGTCCTGCCTGTAGAAGTGTCGTAGACAAGAAGGGCCTTCATGGACTCTCCTGTGCCAATAGTGCGGGCAGACATTCACGCCACTCCAGCGTCAACGACATTATCATGAGGGCACTAATTTCAGCAGGAGTTCCTTCTATATGTGAACCGTTGGGATGCAGTCGTGCAGACGGCAAGAGGCCAGATGGTATGACTCTAATACCGTGGAAGAAAGGAAAAGCACTTCTATGAGATTTTACTTGTTCCGACACCTTCGCCCCTTCAAATATACATTCTTCCTCAGCACAAGCTGGCAACGTGGCTGCTCGCCGGGAAACAGAAAAGCGCAGGAAATATAGCAATTTACTCGACAAATATCATTTTGTCGCTATAGCTGTCGAATCGGGTGGTTCATGGGGTCCCGAAGGCCTTAACTTTATAAAAGAAGTTGGTCATCGCATTCGTTTATCGTCAGGAGATGCTAGAGCAACCTCGTTTCTACTGCAACGCATCAGCGTGGCAGTACAAAGAGGGAACGTTGCATCAGTTTTGGGAACGCTACCCTCTGGTAAGGAACTGGAGGAGATCTTTTGTTTGTAATCTCGGCGAAGGTTTGAGGATGCTGTTCTGAGGCTTATCACAATAACGTGTATTAGTGAATAATTATATTTTAATAATCTGTAAAATGTAAATTGTGCACTGTTCAAAAAATGTAATATTTTGTAGTTTTGCCAGCGGACTTAATGCAAAGTGGGATCTTAAAAAAAATATGAAATTGTGTAATGGAATTTTCAAAAACTGGATAAATAAACTGGAATTATTGAGATTGACAAGTAACAGCCAAAATCAAATATTTATGCTGATTTGATCCTCACATTATGTGTAATGTGAATGCTTTTTACTTCTCTTTATAATGTAATAAGAATAAGAATAATAATACATAATATTATTGTATTATGTATTAATAAAAATATACATTGTAATAAGAATACATTTAGAGTTTCAATGGTAATGTCTTGTGTATGTTTTTTAGTATCTTCTAAGTGAACAGCATCTGCCATGCTCAATTTAAATAAACATTTTGGAAGACATAAGTGTTGACTAAAAGCAAGGTGAATAACACTAACATGTAAGGAAATGAAATGCTATATGTAGCAGTTACTTATTCATGTTAAGCTATGTAATTAATATCCTAAAATTTAAAGTGATACTTTATAAATGAATGTTTATATATATATATATATTGTATTAAATCATCTTCAATAAAGGTGTTGAATTTTTTTCCTAGGTACATTGCACATTGGTAAATAGTTTATTTTAATTATTTTCCTTTTGTAAAAAAAAAAAACCTCTACTGTGAGGTCAGAACATTAACCTCTAGCTTGAAAAGGTTTTCGGTTTGATCTCAATCTATCTGAGTTATAGTAGTCAACATTTAATCATTTCGTTTTATGGGAGGTGTGCTGTATCTCCTGATCTCCCTATTCTCTAAATATTCCAGGATTGTTCTTTCATTTATTACGACATATGGTCCTAAACTTACAGCACATTATAGTTTGTCATGAAACTATATTAATATAGCTGTATCATATTTTACTTAATTCTTTAATTCTTATATATTTCTACTTACGAACACTTTCACCCATAGACATTTATAAACTCTAGAAGGACTAGAAGACACTGAAATGAACAAAATAATAACTAATATGAGGCTATTTCCGAAAGCAAGAAAACTCACACCTATCAAATATTTTTGCATTTTTATCTGTTTTTTCAAAGTTTATAATATTTCTGCATTCTCTTCCTTTCATAATTGAAGTAAAACAAAAGTAATCGGAAGATTAACTTGAACTCCAGTTTTAAAGTTAATTTCTAATGTGCCTAAAATGCGTTTCTGTAGGGAGGAGGAAACAGTTTATATTATATGCGATATTATGATACAAAACAACTATTGATATTAAATTGATTGCTGAGAGTTATGTTACTGAAAACATCTTAATTTTTATACCTTTACGTTTTACAAAATTCTCGAGCGTTTTGAAGAGGATGAGAGCAATCCTTACCTACAGAAAAGTGTTTTTTTTTTCATAATATTGAAGAAGACAACGGAGTTGAAAATGAAGTTAGAGCAAACCTATTACCTCCAAGTGTTTTAAGGGCTTCTGTACAAGGAAATATTACCACCCAAGAAATTGAAGATAACATTTTGAATGATGCAGAAACACACCATATATTCTCTAAATTTAATAGAATCCAATAGTAGCTTTCCGAATGTTTCTACTCTTGAAACTGTAACGGTACATTAGATAGTTTATATAAATTCTATAATGGTTTCTGTGCTAGTCTTTTGATTGCAAATTCATCATTTATTAGACCTTGTCTTACTACAAACTTCATACCGATCCCTCCTGTAACCAGAGAATGAAGGAAAGATGGTAAAACTTTCTCTGGATAAAGATACAGAGCACTTCTTCTACGGCACGATTATTTACTCATCTCGCACGGAAAGGACAAAAGTTGGTATTAATTTCGGAGACTTACAGAATTCATTATCAAAGAGAACGATAAGCAAATTAATTTACCTAAATATTTATACAGAATAGAAACCTAGTACACAATTTCACATAATCTTTTGTATATTACAATTCCTTAACCAAATGATGTAACTAATGTAAAGTTTACTAGATTGGCAAAAGAAATGAAAAAGCAAACATTTTTTGCGTAAGTCTGTAACCCACTTTTCCACATTGAATTTAAATTTTAAAATTACCCACTTTTACGTTGATCCATTAATATGTGTGTATAATAAAATGTGCAATGCTTCAAATCTTTGGCATTTGAAACATTGGAAGTAATGTTTCTTTTCTATTCGAATTTTCATGTGTAGCAATGTCTTCTTTGAAGATATTGATGCCTTGTAGTCTTCTTCAATGTAATCAAGAACAGCTGGATGGAATAGTTGAAAAAATATCGTGCATTTTCCTTGAGGCCTCTCAATAGTTTGCACTACAGAAAGTTAAAATTAATAATAACAAAGTAGTGAATTTATCGTGTTAGTAACCTCTCTGTCATCGTTTTAGAGTTTCACAATATTTCTTTAAAAGATGTTAGTTCAGTTTTGAAACAGTAAAATGTACATTTTCTTTTACTCTTTACTCTGTACTCACTAGTTCTTGGGATTAAAGTCATTCAAAAGATATCTATAAATTTAGTCCCGTCATGTAGGATGTGTTACTAATTCCCCCAACTCAATTTTTAAGAAATATGTTCTACGATAATTTCTGTTACAATGGTTCGATATTGCTGTAATATGCTGTACATTTTCTTTAACGCTTGACAATCATTCAATCTGAATGAATTTTAGTTCAGTAAGGAATAAAGTAGAGGCAAGGAAACTCCCCTGATTCTTAAAGTTTCCACGGTAACCTTCATTTCACTTTTTTCCGTAATTCTATGTTTTCAGGATTAAATTCAGTCAAGAATGAGCAGTGAATTCAGCTCCCTAGCGCGGTATGGATAACTTCTCCTCCGGTTAAGAAATAAGATACAAGATAACTTCTGGACGCAAAAATATGATTTGATGTAATACCGACACGCCAAGTATATTCTTCACACAGCTTCAGTTTATCTTATCTAAATAATTGCACTCACACGGTAAAACGCTGGACATTTGTCCCTATATCCTAACTATTTCCATGCCTCAAACGTAATTGTAATCTGTTCATTTATCTGCAAACGCAAAAGGTATGAAATGTTGAATTTAATCAACCTTCTTGAGAAGTTCCAATAATTTCTATGAGGAGTTCCGACAATTCTTGTAAACAAATGAAAAGGAAAGAAACAACACTAGTATAGATATTAGTGGGGCACGTAGGTAGCACATGCACATATGAAAATCTTAGATAATCTTTAAAAAATTACAAAATAATGGAAATTATAATTTTATTCTGTATAAATATTCAGATACACCTTTGCTTAACGTTCCCCTTGATAACCAATTCAGAAGCCACCAATGTTTATCTCTGAGGATAATAAAATCTTTCCGCAACTTCGTTCCTTGCGGGATGAGTAAATAGTCATACCGTAACAAACGTAATCGATATCTCTAACGAGAAAACGTTTTACCATCTTTGCTTCATTCTCTAGTTATTGTAGGGATTAGTATGAAGTTTTTAGTAAGACGAGATCTAATAAATGATGAATTTGCAATTAAAAGATAAACATAATATCAATTTTCATAAATACTTTCATTTGTACTCTTCAGATTCACACTTCTTAATTAACAAGATTAAATACGTTTTCATTTGAGATTAGTATCAATTATTTTTTTGTTGAACTTTTTCAACTTATTTACGTCAATATAATAATTAACATTACTAACATATATATTCTTCAACTCAACAAGAAAATGTGGAACATTGTAATTAAGCATACATATAATTTAGCTCACCTAACATATGTACAAGTTGCAGATTCTGCCAATTATTTACCACTCTCTTCACCTAAATTAGGTAGCACCCTTTCAGACCTGAAAGTTCTTATTTTCCGTCTGTATACTGAAGTTCTTATTTCAGCATAATCGGATGATACATTTTGAAGTAGTGAAGCTCTGTTCGTTAGTCCTTGACTAGAGTCTTATTGAGCTCGAATAAATCATATTGGGGCAGTAGTTATTATTATTGAAATGTTATCCTCTGAAATATAAAGAAAATTGTGAAGCATTTTGAGATAATTTCGCCCTAGGAAAACTCATCCTTCGAAAACAAATTGTCCTTTGTAGATTTTTCATAACAAACGTCTTATGTCATGTCATATATTAGGGTTATTAATGAAAATGTTTATTTATGAAATATGAACAAAGTTGTGTGAGTCATTTTTGAAAAACCGCTCGAGAAACTCACGTGCAAGAACCAACTAACACTTGTAGGGTTTATGCCACGAATAATGTTATGCTATATTGAATGCTTATTAATAAAAATAATGTTTATTTAAGAAATGTGGAAGAAATCGCTCTAGTCAGTTTCGAGAAAATCGTTTAAAGGTAACTCGCTTACAATAAGGTTGATCAGCATACAGGTCAATATAGTCGTAAACTATATATATATATATATATATATATATATATATATATATTTGAACTGAGTGGAAACCTGAAGTATTTTTATATATCACACATATAGGTTACGTGACATATGTATGAGGTACAACTTTTTTCTTAAATTCATTAACCACCGCCTGTCACTTATATTCAGTAAAGTCCTCCCTGACTTGGCATTTTTCAGCCTCAGTTTGCATACAATATTTCAGATCGATAAAATGAGTACATTTTGCTGTTATGTTCGTTAGTTTTTGTTAAGATCTCCTTGCAATTTTATAAATTAATTTTACACTAATTGTACTTTACCTGGAATTTGGGTGCACGTCATTGATACTTGATAAATTTTCTTGGATGTCTTACGGCTCACTTGTTGAAGTTTCTCACTAGTTTTACAGGTTAGCATTCGGTCCACACTAAAACGATCACCATGAACCTTTCATTAAAAAGGATAAATAGATATAAATGCTAGAGAAATAAAGTACAAATTAATAAATATATGCGTTATGAGTCATATATGAGTTTATTATTTTCTTCTTGTGAAACGGAATCTTCCTTTGATTTAGAATTACATCGTTATTGAATGTGGATTTATAATGAAAGTTTGACTATTATAATATACACTTCCAATTTATATATAAATTGTGGTGTACGTAGTAGAAGCAGCATAGTTATCATTGGATAGTATCTTGAATTAAGCAAATCTAAATAGAGTTGATGCGATGTTTGTTCTAATTACCTACATTTACGTTATCTTAACATCTAAATGTAAGATTTTGTGGTATAAGATTATTATTATTATTATTATTATTATTATTATTATTATTATTATTATTATTATTATTATTATTATTATTATTATAAATGCAAGAATACAAATCTTAAGTTGATTAAGAGAAAACCTACTTATACAGGTACCATTTATGAATCTATATATCATTATTGTTATTCATTATGAGATGGAATGTGGGAGTTCGCAAAAAATATAGTAGATACTAAAAGATATCTAGGAGTAATGTTTAACAATACATTCCGTTTTAATTCACACATACACAATATATGTAAGAAAAAGATTGGTTATCAATTCAATCAGTGGTTCAGTTTTTCTCAAGTAGATGCATATACAGTTTATACAAACTGTTGGTTAGAACTGCATTAGAATATTATTTGGAAGAGTTTAACACAGACACTCATAAAAAAATGAAACGGTACAGAATCATTTTATTAGAATACATTGTTTTAAGTTTATAAAGATAACCAAGAATATTCTGTTGCTTTTCGTGGAGGATTGTGTTCAATTGAACCTCACATCGTAAGTTGAAAGCGAATGAAGATAAGGCGAAGGTCAGTTGTTGGTGTTTGAATTTCCTACCTGGTTGTGGCAGTTCAGTTACACCCTGAACTTGGGTAAGGACAGAGTATACATGGGACCTAGACAGAACGTCATAAGGGCATGTATGTTGTACGAGTTGAAACTGTGGACGGAACATATGACAGGACTTTAGTGAGTGTATCTTGACTACGTGGACAGTGCAGCGGTGGTTTAACAAGTTTAAGGAGGGTGACAAAACACTCAAAGGCCCACTACGTGATGGAATACCAACACATGTACAAAATGAAGATCTTGAGACAGCAATTCAGTCGAATAGTGGCCAAACATGCGAGAAACTGATACTACAATCCAGTGTGAGTGGAGAAACCATTTCGGCAACACTTCCATCAACTTGGGAAGCACTACCAGTTGGGTCGATGTGTCCCACATAATTTGACTACGGGCGAAAAGACAACGCGATCATGCACCTGTGATTCCTTGCTGTCTTGTCTGAAGAATGAGCCATATCTGGACAGGATGTTGAGATGTGAGGGAAAGTGGGTCCTGTACGAAGCTCTACTGCGGGGTCATCATCGGTTAGTATCTCATGAACCCGTTCCAAAACAGCCGTAACTAGCACTGTACCAGAAGAAGGAAATTGTGTGTGTTTGGTGGACTGCTCGCGGCATCGTGCATCGGGAACTGCTACCAGCTTGTGAGAGCATTAAAGAAATTGTGTACTGTCAGCAGTTGAGCCGTGTTCAAGAAAATTCAAAACTCTAGGGCCAGAACTTCTGAATAGCAAAGGCGTCTTCCTGTTACAGGACAACGCTCAGCCCCACGTGGCTGGGATGACCCGGGTTACCATTCTACGCCTTGGATGTTAAACACTATTGCATTCGCCATACTCCCCGGACATTGCACCGTCCGATTATGGCTTGTTGCATTCCTTGGACTATCACCATAGAGGTAGTCAGTTCAAGTTCCTAGTAGAGATGCAAAATGCACTTCGTATCTTCTTTGCTTCACGGCCCACCAAGGTATACCGCGATGGAATTCATGGCACTCCACAACGTTGGCAGAAGGTCGTGGATGTTGATGGGGTTTCGACCCAGGAACATTTCTCGCCGAGGGAATCGCAAGAATTTATAACGCCTCTAGTTGTATGTTTCCATAATGACATGGAATTAAGTTCTTTATAATAAGCAGCGTTCGAAAAATGCTTGTGTACAACACAGGCGTTGAGTTATACAGCAGTGTATAATTTTTGTAAACTTCTTAGATTTTAGTATGGTTTTCAACATTGAAGCGAATGAGAATGTCGACTGAGTTCGATTTTCTTTCTGGATTTTTGCCAGAAACAAAGGAGATATCTGCGGTAGATAAGACATAAAAGAGAGGTTAAAAAGGAATGTTCAGGTAGTGGAGTCAATGCATGCATCACGTAGATTTCGGTGAACTAGGAACACCTAACAACTCCTTGTAATGCTTTTCATTGTGTTGTTATGTGATATCAGGTCATAAAATTATTGGCAAACCACTCTAATTGTACATCAATAACCAGTCATCCGACTAAATTCATCAAATTCCCTCTAAACATAGTATTAAATAATATTGCACAACAGTATTACTGAATAATATTTCAAAAGTTTCGTACATTTCACAATAATTTATATCAAATAAAATTGAGGGGATGGTATTTTACATGGAACGCAGATCATTCAAACATATTATGTAGTTGGCAACCTTGCTGCTAATTGATATTTTGCTGTTAGTTTGACTTGTGGCCACGACCAGTTCACCACTCTGTCGACGGATCTTGTAAAAAAAAAAAAAAAAAAAAAAAAGGAGGAGGTATTGAGATTTCGGTCAGTTAATAGTATTGTAATAGCTCCAGATTACTAGAGAACATATTTTAAATTTGAATCATCTTAAGAGTAAAGAAGACTTCTTGATCCAAAATTTATGAAAAAGACACTAGCCTTGACAACAACTGTTATTCAAGGTATATTACAAAACCTTGGAGTTCCAGTCTTCAATTTATGATATAGACTATAAAATAGAATTTCAACCAGGTAATAGAAAACGTGTTTTAATCTCTCGACCTGTAAAAAATTATAATCACTGCCTATCTTAAAAGTATTTTATTTGTTTTGACTTAGCAATAAATTTTAAAGTAGACACAGATTTATTTCTTAAGTATTTTTAAAATTCACTCGTTACATATATTGAAGACTCCGGTATCTATCTATCTATCTATCTATCTATCTATATATATATATATATATATATATATATATATATATATATATATATATATAATTCATATATTTTTTTCGTTTTCTGACTGTTTTATTGTATAGTGTATATTCGTCATTCGTATCACTGAATTATACGATCAAGTGATCGATTTTTGCCTTTACCTGTTCTCAGCACGTTAATGACGTATATTATTATTATTATTATTATTATTATTATTATTATTTTTTTTTTTGTTGTTGTTGTTTTTGAATGGAAATATATCTTGCGCGTTTCTCGTTCTTCTCCTTCCTATTTTAACTCTAAATATATTCTTCTATTTTTCAAATCAACTATTATTCGTGTACATGTATTTATGAATACTTGTACGGCTTCTTAATCGTCGTACCTCTCTTTCCTTTCATCTTTCCATTTATGACGGGATTGAGAAAACAATTTATTTGCAATATGTATCAAACCCAAATGGTTTTTCAATGAATGATTCTGTATCGAAGCGTCTTCTTATCTTCTACCAGTTTTTAAAACATCTTCGCTTTTTTTACTCCATCAGTTCATTCCATTTTCTCCATCTTCCTCGAACAACAAATTATCAAACTCTTTCGATATTTCTTTTCTAACTCAAGTAATATCAAAGTCTAACCATAAGTATGTCCAATAAGTATATGGTTCATTATATTTTTATTTAACTTTAATAACTTTAGGAGAGCAATAAAAATATAAATCTTTGAAGAAAATAAGTTTTAATTAAAAATATTAACATTATTATGCAGCAGTTTCACCAAGTAACTAAATTCTTGACTTCATCAGACATAGTACAATACAATAAAAAGTTGACTTTTAGTATAACAAAATCTCAGAGACTAGACGATGGTTGACCGATCGGAGTGATCTAAGCCAATCAGTATTAGAACTGAAAAAGTTGCAAAACATACTAAAATAAAAAAAAATCAATTTCCTCTCCTAGCCCGATAACCACTACTGGAACAAACCCTGCTTCAAACTAATCTTTTTCAATAACTTGCCCCATTTTCGTATCAATATCCTTTGTTCTTGGTCTAAAACTGAAACCTCGGAATAATTAATATTATGTCCTGTGTCCCTCGCATGCTTTTAAAGTGAGTTCCTTTCTCTTGTTAACTTATCATCTTTATGTTGTTTTACACGTTTTTTAGCTTTTCCCATTTCACCAACATAATAGCAGTTACAATCACTACACCTTATCCTGTAAATTACTCCTTCCTTTCCCTTCACTCCTTCTCGGCTTTCTTTAGTTTTCTTCTTTATAGATATTAAATTGAACAGTCTCTTACATCCTCTCCTATTTATTAAGACTTTATCTTCTTAAGTGGTTTCTTTGTAATCCCAGTGTCCTTTCCTTTGTTCACAAATTCCGTACCATGATTTCCTTTCTTTCCGCCCTTCATCTTCCTTTATTTTCTCATAATAATTTGACTGTTTTGCCCTTCTCTTCTTTTCTTTTCCATTTTAATCTTTCTTTTAACATATCCGATTAACTCCACTTCCTTGTAAAATTCCTTTATGTCTTCATTGTTTTATTTTAGAACTATTTAGTAACCTAATCCTTTTCTCTAAATTCTGTATGAAGTTTTTCCTTATTGAACTATCACTTTCACTCGTTTTATGACAGAATATCCGTGATGCACATCTCTTCTGGAACCATTTTGTGATCAACTTCTCTCCTCGCCTCCTTGTTCTCATATCCAGGAATATCATTGCTCCCTCCTTTTGTACTTCCATTCCTAGTTCTATGCTTTTTCTTACTGATACTCTATTTCTTCACGCAATTCTTTCTGAGTTCCCTTTTGTATTGCAAAGCAATCATCGACATATCTATTAAATCATACAGATTATCCGCTGCATTTCTTTTAACTTTCTTCTCCCATAGATTCATTCAATTTTCCGTCAATACTGTGTTACTTCTTGATCCGATACTTAGGCTTTCCTTGATCTTGGCTCATTTTTCTTACATAATGAACTGTTCCCTTGAAAACTTCAAATTTTCTCTAAGACTATCGTATGCGCCAAATTCGTCCTTTTGTAGTTTCATTCTGAATTTGATATATTATTGAAGTTATTTAGCGAAAACATGTAGAATATGCCAATTTGAAAATATTAAAATAAGTTATTAGACTGAAGGAAATATATTATTCATTGACATACAACACAATTAAATATATGAATTTATCATTTAAACTTATATAAACTTATAACTAAGGTAAGTTTTTATACTCACCAGACTGTTGTTAACCATTACACACTCAAAATATTTCTGAAATATTAAAGGAAAGATCAGAATGCATTAAATATTTATTCGCTCATGGTCATATTCTGTAGAAGATGATCCTTCTAAAGTTTTAATTTAATAATGAGGTTTCTTTATAAACATATTCAAACATACATTTTGACATGAATATGATATCAAAAGCACATTTTTCTCTTCATGAAACGTGTTTTGATCTCATGGAGAAAATGGAAGCTGAGATAGTTAGTTTCTCATGCATTACATTAATGTTTCCAGCCACGTCAACCGTAAATTCTATTGTATGACAAGAAACGGTTATGTGGAGTCTAGAAAAGCAATGATTACTGGGAGTCACCCTGAAAATGAAGTTTGATATGAATCCATCCAAAAATTATTCCATTTCATATATGTGCTTGTAACATAGTATAACTCAATATTCTACATGACTGAGACCGAAATCAACCTATGCATAGAATGTGCAATATTTTAGTATTGACACTCCTCTAATCAAGTAACATGTAATTAAACGAAGACAATTATACTAATATTAAATAGACTTAAGCTGAACAATAAGCAGTATTAGGAACTTAACTAATTATTCTGTTTGTACAATATCAGCTCATCCAATAAGTAATATCACCTTCTCGAAGAAAGTTGCAACGAAGCCATTTGAGGAACGTGAACGCTATTTAAGAATACTGAAATACACGGCATATGGCATAGCTCTGTTATATAGATCTTTTCTCAGTGCAGCAGTATGTAGGAGGAAAACAATCTATATAATGTTTTGGAATTATAGCTTGCATTAGATCAAAGCAGTGTTGGAGAACCACATACAGCATGCCATGATGTATGAAGTTCAACTGCGACAATAAGCCAACGCAGCGGCATGAAACAATAATGCCGAATATAGTCAAGGTGGGTGTGTACAATTGGCAGAGGTTTTGATCAAGGGATACCAGCTTCAGCAATAAGTCCCGAGAATGGAGATTCGCAGCTAGACAACAGTGAAGGAAAATCGAATGCAAACTGAAAGAACTGTATTGACAGCTATTCGACCATTTATCGTTATCTGCAGGTCTCAATGGAAGCAGCAACGAGTGAACATCTACAGTTTCCTGTTGACCTGTTAAGGACATGAGAAATTCATTGACTGAATAGCGAGAGGGGATTAAAAGTGCATCTTTCTCTATAACACTACACGCAAACGTCTGTGGGTATCTAGGACCGTGCAGAAATTGTGCCTAAACAAGATCTCCGTTTCTACTAAGTTATGTTAATATTTAGTGATAAATACATTGAGTAACCAATTTTGAGCTCTTTCCACGTAACCGCACAATCAATAAAAATGACTAGTGTCAGCAGCTTCAATTCCTACTACTGCATGGATGGAGAAACGTTCTGCTCTAGGTTATCGCAAAGGTGTACTCATTCAGGGTAATAACACACGGCCACCATGGCAAGAAGGACATGTGAAAGATCGAGATGTGTAGTGGAGGAAAACACCTACCCCACGTTTTCATCAGATTTTGCTCTAACCGATTACTGACTTATTCGCTGGCTGCAAAACAGTCTTTCTAGGAAAACACTACATGATGAGGGTGATGTGAGATGAACTATTATCCTGTTGCTTCCCTCCAAAATCGATTATTTCTTTCAGCCGAGGATTTAATAACTGATTGAAAGATGGCACAGTATTTTCGAGACAATATTCCTGACTAAGAGTAGTGTTGTAGATAAGTTACTATTCTTTTCTTCGCGGTATAAAAATACGGTAACTTATCGGGCAATTTGGTATTACTACACAGCCGCACAGATTACAAACATGCGGAAGCTCGAATACAAACTTTATTAGTCATATTATCATAGGTATTCAGTCATTATTGGCAAGTCTCTTGCTCCAGCTGAGAAGCTTCCATGAACCACAGTCGTCAGTTAGCCTCTTCGTCATCAATTACGACTTTTCTGTTTTGATATCATTAATCAACTATAAAATCGTTCGCCCCATTTCTCTTTTCCCTGCTACCATACCCTGTAGCACTTTTCTCGTAATAGAGTTCCAATAGTTCTCGTAATTGTTTCTCTTCCTCTTTTCAATATTATCTAACCTCGTCTCATTCTTTTCCACTAGATATAGTTAACTCTCTTCATTTTTCTGCACACCCATATTTAGAAAGTTCTCAATTATATTTAATCACTTTTACATGATATTCTTGTTTCTGGTACCTACCTGATCACAAAAAGCTGGAAATTCGTTCAGAAACAAAGTCCGAAAAAGTGAGCCTAGATCCGTCACAGTTCCAGCAGATGTATACACAGGGAATTGCATTTTCCCTCCGTTCTTTATATAGACACTAGCTGCAAAACGTACTGTCATCCGAGCGATGTGAAAATGAAAAAAAAAAATCAAACTACTTATTTCTGAGATTAATATTGATTGCACACCTCATGCACAAATCCAATATGCAAAATCAACCATTATCTAAAAATTGCTGAAAACGATAGAAAATGGATATTTAAACCTCCAAGTAGAAACCTGGACTTGGAGCAGTTCTATTATCAATATTATAACACAATCTCTGGTAAGTTGCGTGTGTTGTCAAGCGGGTTTAGTAGTGCTACTGACATTTCTGAAGCGAAGGGCGACGCTTCAAGCCTCCGCGCGGAAAGTTAAATTTTTCTTCCTTTTTTTTAAATATATGAGAACTTTTTTATAAATATAAATTTCTACTTTGAAATGATTGGAACTGTCCTTTTCAAATCCCTGTCACATTTACTAGCCCGCCATGTCTATAATTCGTATACGAAAACGCTAAAATGAGAAATGTGAACACAGTTGAATGTCTAAAACCACACTCCAACATGAAAATTATTCATATATATATATTTCGGGGGGCTTTGCTAACTTCATTCTTGGAAATGTGAACATTCTACAAGATATTTCATTCACTTTACAATATTTTATTTGAATAAACATAAAATTTCGGTGGGTGGGATCAAGCCCGGAAGTCCCCTAAAATACGCCTATATATATATATATATATATATAATGTGTAATTGTTTTATACTATATAGCATGAATATTTGCTGCTATATAAGAAACAATTATCTATAACTGAATTTAGATAGGAAATCGACGTAAAAATGAAATTAAATTTAAAGTTTTACATCCCAGATTCTGCCGGTTATTCTAAAGGAGACGGTGATGATAAGAGATGAATAAAATGGTGGAATGAAGAAAGTGGGAGAACCCCGAGAAAACCCACGCACACCTTGTTTGTCCACCACAAAGTTCACTTTGCGGGAGCAGGGTTTGAACCCAGGACCCCAAGCGCCAGAGGTGAACGCTCTACCACTGAGCCACCGCGGCCCTATGGAAACCGATATAGTTATTATAAGAAGTTGCTTGTGAAAATGAAGTGTATAATAATGGTTGTATCTGAAATAGATGTTGCGTAATGGTGTAATTGGTTACCCTGCCAGCTTTGAAATACTGGGTTCTTCAAACTGTCCATCCTTAGAGATGCGTAGAGTCCAGTCGAGACAGAAATTTCCTGACAAAATTCGAGTCGAGACAGAGCTCTTCCAATAGAAAAATATACATTTGTCGAGTCGAAACATCACTTTTACAGCATATTGTCGAGACGAGACGGCCTCAAATCTTGTCTCGTGTGCATCCCTATCCATCCTACCTACATAACATCAATGTTGGGTGCAAATATTCAATTTCTTTTAACGATAATTGTAATCTACGATACAGATTGAAGTAAGATATTGGCTTGAACTGCTTTATTACCCACTTAACCTTCGTATACTGCAATTATATCTAATTGTGGCATGAATATTTATTATTATTAGAATGTAAACACTGAAGAATATTAACACACAATGAGGAAGAACGTAATGCTCGTAGTAATTAACAAATTGGCTGTAAATTTATTTAAATTTAACTATCTTGGAATCAAAATCATCATTATTAGAAAGAAAGCAAGAAAACCGTTTTGTTAATTTGGAGATATTATAAGAGATTGAGGAATGTGTATTTAATCGAACAGAATATATGAAACTAAATGGAGTGGCATGTGGAACCTAACTTAAAAGAGGATAGGATGTGTAAATGAAAAATGAAAGAAACCAATGGTTAACATCAGTAGTCACTACTTACAGCAGATGAGAGAAATCAACCCCCCCCAAACAAAAAAGCCCAACAATTCTAAAACATAAGGGCGTCACATTTTCTTCGTTTCCTGGCAAAATTGAAAAATGGATTTTGCATATTGTTCGTCTATACCCCTTCAATATAATTAGCTAACAGACCAAGTACGGTCGAATGACTAGACGTCAAGTGAGTGAAATTTATATAGGAAGTTTCGATACAGCGTTCACCGAAGTGACAAAAACGTGGTGTTGAAACTTCTGGTAGGACCTATTTCGTAATGGATTTTAGGTCAGTGGAATATCTTTATACGTATCAGAAAGCTCTTTAACTCCGTACTAAAGGCGTGTCGTATGATTTATTCAAATCATCAGGTATTCAAATAAACATGAGCCAAATTCGTTTTGCTTCACTGCTCACAAGTTTAACTTGAAATAAGATCTTACTTTTCCACGGAAACACAAACTGTTTTAATGCTCATTTTATTATGGGTGAAATGCATAATTCTGCAAGTAATAAAACTTTACATATCCACCTCCGAGATTCGAGCCGTCGTCCTTTGGCTCAGCAGTTCGACACGTAGACAATTAGACTAATTGTTGTTGTGTAACACCTTTATAGGAAAATTGGTTTGAACTACACGAAGGAAATTGAGGACATTGATTATAGCTGGATTTAGGCAAGTACCATGTGCTCTCATGTATACATAATTTCGACATACTTTATTCTTAAGTATTACAATGATGACTTGTTTCTACAGTACAGTTAATAACGGATCAACATATCTTATTACACTTAAAAGAGGAACATACAGATTTACAGAATGTTTTCGATTGTGAACGTTGGATTGAGGGTTCTAACCTATCACTTTTTTTTTTTTTTTTTTTTTACTGTTTCCCGAAGATGCTCGAAGATGAATTAAGAAAATGTTTGCCTCAAGAAACCAATATTACACAGTCCAAGTTCAAAAACTAGTTCTTATAGCAACCTTAGTGATTTTCTAATTAAACTTAATTTAGAGTTACCCCGTGTCGTAAGCGTCGGTGGTCCATCGATGGGTAACTAGCAACCTCTCGCCAAAAATTGATGGCCCCACTGCAACGATCCGCGGTGGCTCCACTTCCGTTTTGAAAATTATACCACCAGTGGGCCACCGGTGGCAAAGACGCGACGAAATGCCTATGAATTACAAAATTACTCCACCAAAATAGGTTAAATAACTTGTATGCATGATTCATTCACATTGAGATGAGTTTTTGAAAAGCACTTACAAAATATATATACAGTTCTCCCGGATGGTGCGAAACAGCAACCTTGTTATGTACAAGCATGGGTTATTCTTGACTCCGAAGCTCACTTTAGGAATATTCGTTAGGAAAAACAAATATATAATAAGAAACGCATGCACATGACTGGCGATAAGTCGTTTCGGTCGACTCGCCGATCCTCCACGACGAATCGAAAGACGGACCGAAAAGGAGCCATCGCCCTACGTGGTGGTAACTGCAACACCCGTACTCTAGATGTCTGTTTCGACTCGACGAAACCCTGCCGCCAGTGACACACTAGCGGCAATCTTTCGATGCATCGCTATATCAACGAATGATATTACCGGCTAGTGGACCACTAGATATAGGCGACGTTAACGGCATGGGGTCAATTTTCATCTCACAAATGCCTTCTACAATGTCGTATTCAAATAAATTTCTCGCAGCGGGGAGCAAGCCATGCTGTACAATATCCAGATACTTCTGGCTGTTCAATCGGCCTTCTATACGGTGTAGTTCACCAACAGTTTCCTTACACAGCCATCCCCAGCAGTGAATAGTAACGTGCCCCATTCGATGCGTTCTATGCATGTACTGTGGATCGTAACGTTTTCCTGTGGGTCTATACACAAGTCGAAGACCATCATTTGCTGAAGAGAATATCTTTTCGTCTGTGAATATTACATGAACCCAGTTACGACCAATATTTGCCTCAGCAAATGCTTAGTCGATCAACTTTATGACTATCCGTCAATTGCTCCTTACACGCGGCTCGATATGCGTGAAGCCCTGCATCTTTAAGGCGTCGCCGAGCGGTGAGGAAGAAGCCAGAAAAACGAGACGCTATCACTAACTGCCGAGATGACATAAAAGGATTGCGACGGCTTACATCAACTAGGGCTCGATCTTGTTGTGGGATTGAAAACCCTTTGAAGGGCAATGCCAGGTTTCCTACACACGATACTTGTTTCTGAGTATTTCTTCCACCAAGTATATGCTGTAGAACAGGGAACACCAAGACGTTCGCTAGCTTGTCTCTCACTCATACCACCGTATTCAGCAAGAGCAGGAAGCTGCTCGCGAACATTCTGACCATGATGAGCCATGACTAATGAATGAATTGCAGCTGTTTGGCTGTAGATCATTTCGTCACTCATAGGCTTAAGTGGAGAAACTCGTCTGCTGCGACAAGGCATACGTCATGTTTTCGTAGTTCAGCATTTTTCGCGAAGAAAAAGTGTTACAGACTTCTGTGACACACAACACACACACACAAACACACACACACACACACACACACACATATATATATATATATATATATATATATATATATATATATATATATATATATATATATATATATATATATATATATATCAGAAACATGAATAATTTACATTGTTGACGTCTATGTTAACGTTTTCATACATAAGTTCTGGAAATGGCGGGTTAGTAAATGTAACAGAGATTTGAAAAGTTACAGTTCGTCTGATTGTTTTTCCAAGCACTTCAAAGTAGAAATTTATATTTATAACAATGTTCCCATATATTTAAAAAAAGGAAGAAATAAAAACGAACTCCGCACGGAGGCTCGAACCGTCGCCCTTCGCTTCAGAGATTTCAATCAGCATTACTAAACCGGCTTGGCTACGGAAGCACTTAGAAGGAAATGCGTTATAATATTGATAATTGTATCGCTACAAGCGCAGGTTGACACTTAAGATATTGATTGTTTTTGCATATTGGAATTATGCATGAGGTGTGCAATCAATATTAATGTCAGAAATAACTAGTTTGATTTTGTTTTTACATTTCCACATCGCTCAGATGACAGTACGGTTTGCAGCTAGTGTCTATATAAAGAACGGAGGGAAAATGCAATTCGCTGTGTATAGATCTGTTCGAATTGTGACGGATCTAGGCTCACTTTTTCGGACTTTGTTTCTGAACGAGTTTCTAGCTTTTTGTGAACAGGTGTGTACATACAGTTCAATACTCCACACAAACAATTTATGAGTCTTTTACTCAATTCTTTAATCAAAGTCCTCAAATTTGAATATTCTTCCTATAAAAGACCTCTTTTCACATTCCTATTCTTCTTTTTCTTTCATCTTCGCACTTCACTAATAATACTACCCAAGTCTTGAAAACTAATCACCTATTCTATTTTCTCATATATTTCTTTATTTGGCACCGACAACTTCGTCCCAATTGCAATGGCTTGTCTTTCGAACATTTGTTTTCAACAGATATTCTTCTTAGCTCATCCTCAAATATTCTAAGATCTTATTGATTTTCTTTTAATATTCTGCAACCAGTGCCGTATCATCTGTAAATAGTATACACCTAATCATTCTACCTCCAATATAAATAGCGTCTTCATTCGTGTAGGCTCTTTTCCACTGTCTCTTCTAGGCATATATTAAATAACACTTCGAGCGACAGCAACCCTGTCAAACCAACCTTCTAATTACATCTTCCTCTGTCATTTCTTTCCCTATTCTAACACTTACTTATTGGCTTATATATAAATTTCTTCCGTTCAACCCAACGTTCTTTAGAACTCCCAAGAATAATTCAGAGTTCAAGCAACCAAAAGACTTTCTCTATCAATAAATAGATCATACACCCCTTTCCCTTTTCCACGCACATTTCACTGATTACTCATAATAATCCAACTGCATCTCTTCTCTTTCATCTGTCTTAAATTCTCAACTTTTCCTCCTCATTTTTTTTATTTATTCCTCCATACAACCTTCTGTTCCGTACTCGAAGCAACGTTTTAGTTGCATGAGATATGAGACTAAGTGTTCTACAACCCTAACATTTCTCGTTGCATAGTAGGAAAATTCTTCTTACCATATTCTGTATGAATTCGATTGGTATATTATCCATCCTGGTTGTCTTTCAATGTCTTATCACAGATACAACTTTTCAAGAACATCCCGAAGAACACTGAGTCTTTCTATTTCTCGCGTACTTCATTTTCTACTTTAACATCTAAGGGACATGGTATATCCTTACTCTTATAGAAGTCCTCCATATATTCTATCCATTATCCTAAGACATCACTTTTTCTCTCTGAATAATTTCTCGTTCTTATTTTCTACTGCAAATTTAATATCTCTTGTTTCTTTCGAAGTTTCATAGACCTCATCTCTATGTACATTTCCCCACATTTCCCAATTCTTTCTAATTCTAAAGTTACAGTCCTCATAATTTATTTTGTAAAACTCTTCCCTTGTTAAGTCTGTTTCCGTTTGTAACTCGATGTTTAACTTCCTGTATATTTCCCCTCTTCCGTATCAACATGTTTTCATATCCTCCTTTTCGTTATTTCCTGCAACTTCAGATCTGTAACCCATAGTTCCTTAGCAGTTTTGTGTTCGCGGTAACCTACTGCTTCTTCTGCGGCCTGCTGTATTCAACACTTAATATGCTCCATCGGCTGTTCCTACCTGTACGTTATCTTTCCTCCTTTGAGTATTTATCTTCGAATTTTCCAACGAAGATTTCTCACTCGTTTTTTTTTAACTTTCAGTACTTAACATGGTGTTCCCTACTTTTTTCAGGTTATAATTTTCAGTTGAAGATCCAATTCAGCCACCACAAGCTTATAATCCTAGAAAATACCTTCACCAGGAAGGGTTCATCGTATTTCATTTTCTTTTGTACTCATTGAACCAAGTGTTCTAAATTACTACAGATATTTACCAGTAGTGAAGTTTGTCTACAGAAATTAATTAATCCATCTTTCCTTTCATTCTTTTCGTCTAAACCATATTTTCTTACGTCACAATCTTTTTGTTTCTCTCCCATAACCGCACTGAAATACCCCATTACAATTACGAATGCATACTTTTTTCTTGTCTATATTTTTTTATATTTCCTTATGATTTTCCTGTAACTCTTCAGTTGTATCACCACTAGATTATTCTTTTTTCGTTAAGTCTTAATATCGTAACTGTGTCATCAACAAATACTACTTTCGCTTCCTTCTCTTTCTAGCTCTGACTTTCGTGTCTAGTAGGAAGAATTACATACCACAGTGAAATTTAGAGCTATGTCGGCAGTAGTGCGCTACAAGAAGGACACACTTAACCTAAAAGACTCTAAATAGAGTAGCAAGACGTAGAGTGTTCTGGGAGAAGGCAGCCCTCTCCAGTAACTAAGCTGGATGAAATCAGTGATCGGTGCAGCAACTTAGACATTAGTTCCAGATGTGGTCAGCGTGACTTTAACTGTTTGGATACTGGGTAGTGAAAGGAAACGGAAAACAACTATTCCATTTTTCCATAGTTTACTCACAACAGGAATAAAACTTTATTAGTGGAAACATTAAATCACTAACTAACGGTGAAATGTAAGAATGCAGATCAGGAAGTAATGCACAAAAAGTATGTAGAAGAAAAAGTGAAAGAAATCACTCGTTAATAAATATACTTACCGCTTGAATAAAAACACAATGAGTTTGGAAACATGTAATATATATCTGGGTCGACAATGATTAAAGTGACCATAGTGATGGGCTGTTGGCAGGCCAGCATCCAGGGTGTCTAGGGGGCCGGCCCCTCTAAATGTTTGCTGCTCCCGCCCTAAAATTTACACGTTAGGCTTGCAAATGAACGATAATATGGTGATGAACTATAAAATGGTTGGATCTGGCGCCCCCTGAATTCAGCCACCCCTTACATTTTTGCGCTGGGTACCGGCCTTGCTGTTGGGGTAAGGTTAAATCTGTAACCATAAGGAAAAGTAGAATAGTCAATGTGCATGTAACTAAGCAGATACTGAATAGTAAAATATACAATCTCTGACTTGAAAGAAGAGCAAATTCGTTGATTCCTTTATGTGCTGCAAACTTCACTAGAGTAACAAGTACATTGAAAGCGAAATATAGTATGCAACGTCATGGCGGTATATAAAATTGACGGACAAAGTATTGACGAAGAGCAATACTGGTCGTAAGAGGATTCCAAAATACGTATTTAAGTGGCTTGTAACTTAGAACGGATGTGTACCAGAGTAGCTCAAGGAGCACTTCTTACCTCTACGTTAATAATTCATTCGTAGTAAATTACACTACATGGACGCACAGAGCCAGATATTATTTCCGATAAGGAAACATATTGCTTTACCATGATGCTAATGGTACACCAGACTTGCAATATTGACAGTTGAAAGTTTTAAACGCATGATATGGTACATTCAGCTTATTTCAAACAACATGAATCCTTCGCATTATTACTTTACAAACGTAATTGAAATTATATTGATATAATTGAAATTATGACATACGCTTGTAGCACAAGAATACAATTCGGTTTTCTCCAGAGAAATCTCAATGTTCATCTAAAACCTATTGTCCTCTAAAAACTTGTCTTGTTAATACAGAGTGGTGTTTTGGTTTCAGTCTTACCTGTTTCACAGTGGCCATTTTCTAAGTTTGATCTATTGTAGCAGCTTAACATAGGTACCGTACGTTCGCCAAATCATGTATTGTTATCTCCGAGTTATGAATGTGCATTGTGTACTAATCTACGGTACTTTGGGTTTTCATCACATTATTCTAATATGATTATATCTAAGGTCTATCCGTTCCAAACTTGACAATGATTAACATATTTATTAATATTGCTGCTCTTTTCGGAAGCAACTTAACATTGTTCACTACTTCGTAATTGAGATATCTACTGATGCTTTTAAAGCAGACATGTTTGAATGTAGAATAAAATAAAACACAATTTCATTAATCAACGTGAAAACAGTTTCCAAAGTATACAGTCTATGAGCGTTTTGTGGCTGATGCTCTCTGATGCTTTCATTTCAGTAGGATTTAAATTTTTAGATGAAATACAGCAAGGTTTTGTTTTGCACACTCATGTTCAAGTTAACGAGAGTCTCATCGTGATATGAATTTCTTAAACTACCTGTATGAGCAGCTTGTGTTTATGCTCTTTCACTATGGTAGTCCTTTCTCAACACTTGTCCTTTGGTTGCAGACACCCGCCAAATAGTACGTAAATTCCTATCACTCGACTTCAAAAGCTAGCTACAAAAGTACTTCTTCACAATTTTCTTTCTACGGATAGTTTCTGTGATAAGAATGCTGACTATCCCCTTCAGCTTTCATTATATCATGTTTATATATGCATTGTAGTGCGTCATCTTCAACAAGTCGGGATCTCACTTGGGCCACAGGAGTTGATCCTACATACAGGAGAATATAACTGCTGCAAAATGCTCGTGATATCCGTTTCCATGAATGGATTACCAATTGCGGCTAAAAGTGGGTGCTTTCAGAAATTGGAGTAATTTCGTGACTTTTTGTGTCAATCTTTTGACTAGACTGCATACATTAATCATGTTACTTGAACCCGTAGTAAGTTTGATGACACTTTTATCACACTTTAAATACTGATCTTATAGTTTTCTATGTTCATGTAATAGATAAAACTATTATCTAACTTACCCATCTTTAGCCCATGACTACTGTTCATACTATACCTGTAAAAATACACTATGTGATCAAAAGTATCCGGACACCCCCAAAACATACGTTTGTCATATTAGGTTCATTGTGCTGACACCTATTCATTATCAGCGACATCAGTAGTCATTAAACACCCTGAGAAAGCAGAATGGGGTACTCCGCGGAACTCATGGACTTGGAACGTGGTCAGGTGATTGGGTGTCATTTGTATCAGAAGTCTGTACGCAAAATTTCCACAATCTTAAACATCCCTAGGTCCACTGTGTCTGATGTGATAGTGAAGTGGAAACGTGATGGGACACATACAGCACAAAACCGTACAGGCCGACCTTGTCTGTTGACTGACAGAGACCGCCGACAGTTGAAGAGGGTCGTAAAGTGTAATAGGCATACGTCTATTGAGACCATCACACAGGAATTCCAAACTGCACCAGGATCCACTCCAAGTACTATGACAGTTAGGCGTGAGGTGAGAAAACTTGGATTTCATAGTCGAGCGGCTTCTCATAAGCAACACATTACGCAAATAAATGCCAAACGACGCATCTCTTGATGTAAGAAGCGTAAACATTGGACTATTGAACAGTGGAGAAACGTTGTGTGGAGTGACGAATCACGATACACAATGTGGCAATCCGACGGCAGGGTGTGGGTATGGCAAATGCCCGGTGAACGTCATCTGTCAGCGTGTGTAGTGCCAAGAATAAAATTGGTGTTATCGTATAGTCGTGTTTTTCTTGGAGGGGGCTTGCACCCCTTGTTGTTTTGCGTGGCATTCTCAGAGCGCAGGCCTACATTGATGTTTTAAGCATCTTCTTGCTTCCCACTGTTGAAGAGAAATTCGGGAATGCCGATTGCATCTTTGAACAGGATCCAGCACCTGTTCATACTGTATGGCCTGTGGCGGAGTGGTTACACGACCTTAACATCCCTGTAATGGACTGGCCTGCACAGAGTCCTGACTTGTATACTATAGAACACCTTTGGGATGTTTTGGAACGCTGACTTCGTGCAAAGCCTCAAAGACCTACATCGATACCTTTCCTCCGTTCAGGACTCCATGAAGAATTAGCTGCCATTCCCCAAGAAACATTCCAGCACCTGATTGAAAGTATGCCAGCGAGAGTGGGAACTGTCATCAAGGATAAGTTTGGGCCAGCACCATATTGGATTCCAGCAATACCGATGGAGGGCGCCACAAACTTGTAAGTCATTTTCAGCCAGATGTCCGGATACCTTGTATCACATAGTGTATGTTACATACTCGAGATTTATTACAGTAATTTTGGTGAATGTTACATGTGAATAACAATAAACACAATACTATTGCGTTTTTGTGTACATACAGTAGGATATACACGTACATTCGTATATATTAAGTATTCCTGATGCCTTTAAAGTAAGTCCTACTTATAAATGTATTATTAAAAAACTACTGTACATATTATGAGTGTTTTCTGTGTCTTATGATCTATAGAATTAAAACATTACATGAACTTAATGTGGAAGATTTCTCAGAAAAGGAAGCACGTAAACAGAAACCTCACAATAAAAAGTCAGTATTGTTAAATCTGGAGATATTGGAGGCCGTTTCGGAAGAACATTGTCAGAAGGACTTCTTCGTCCTATCCATTCGTGCACATCATTGAGTTTCGCACGAACTGCATAGTAATAATTAATCAGTGATCCATCCTGTTGTAACGTATATTATTATCGTTAAGCTGTGGTAGTACCCTAACCATGTACGCTTTTCTAACTGTTTCTCCTACGAGAGTTATACGCGACCCTTTATTCAATCAAACTATTTGTTGTCTAAATACATTTCGTCAAGCACAATGGATTTGAAGTGAGAATTTGATATTATATTCATATTGTTTTTGAAAGTAGCTTAAACATGGTAAAAAGTTTATATAAACATGGAAAGTAGTTTTAAAAAGTGTATTGAGTTCCAAACTATTGATGGTTTAAGAAATATTGCGCCTTTGATATAGCCGTTGTGCCCCCCTAACATAGGGGATGGTTCCTAAGATTGTTCAGAGGGGGCATCGATGCGGGGCCTGTGATATTTTTGTTTATATTCGTAATACTCAGCGAGACAAACACAATGACACAAAAACTCATCCGAAGTCGTCAACATACAAAAAACTGGGGTTAAATATGGCAAAGTGTAAAAATAATCCATATGGGGCAACACCATGTAAATACTTTTTGTTGAGGAGTTATCGCTTCCTTTAGATCGGTTTTTGAGTAAAATTGAAAAATGTGAAATATATAAGTTTTGTGATAAGCTGTCTCTTCCAACAAAGCGTTCAAGTAACCTTTATGTATACAGGCATATGCACACTCAAGAATGGGGAAATATCAAGTAAGTATACCATTTAGCCTGCATCGAAAAATGTTGTAGGAAATTAATGCGTTATATTTCATATGACATAGAAAGTTACTTTTCTGGCATAAGTATAGTAACTGTAACACATTACAATTTTATGTTAAGTCAAATAACTTCTAACGCGTTACTTCTCTTTGGGGAGCGTGTCTAACATTTGTGTGTGTGTGTGTGTGTGTGTGTGTGTGTGTGTGTGTGTCAGAATTAATAGTATCAGAGAATTTCTAAAATCCAGAGTAATCGAGTATTTTGCAATGTTCAAAAATTCCAAGTTATTCTTTTGCAGTTACAGCACACCCACCCTTCTTTTATTAATCCAAATTTACTTTAATATTAATTTGATGTGTTGATGATCATAAGTTTAGTTTGTCTAGCCGGGTACTATAATAATCAAGCAGAACATTATATACCCCATATCCATGTTCCCTGCCTTGTGTGAACAAACCTAACTGTACATATACGGCTTTGAGACCTGGGTTCTAATACAAGTCCAGGGATGTTCAAACAGAACTTTTTTGGTTAATAAATGCATATCAAAATATATCCGTACCTGTTAGTTTACTTTCTAATATTAAATCTAGGCTGATTTGTTTATGATTTGGTCCCAAAACTTGATTTAAAATTAGAATTCGGTACCAAATGGTCGAGTTGAAAACATAAATCCTCCAGAGAGAGTGGCAGATCTAGATTGTCCTCAAAAGTATGCCTTTTTCTCCATATTTTCGAGGTGATGTAGGCGATTGTCCTCGAAAATATATCCTTTTCTTCTAAGTTCAGTTAAATATTATAAGTAAGGTATTTAAGTCACTTTATAATAACTGTAACTACATTATTCTTTTTTTGATTTAACAATAAGCGTTTTGAGCCTGTTTCCATAGTCCAAGAAGGTAACCTGCCCCTTTTGAACGACCCTCTGGATCCGCTACTATCTAGTCGGAATACTCGCTACTGATTTGCTGTAAATTTATATAATCAAATTGCATTCCTACCTGCAGTCGTCCATATTCTTCTCCACTGTGAGAGAACCAACTCAATTCAGCTAGATGTAAGAAAAAGTACATTATAAATACGTACGCAATTGCTGGGTAAATTTCTCTATTCGTATACTTAATTTTTCTGTTGGTACTTTCTTGCCCTTGGTCATGGCCGAAAATCTTTATACCACTATGTTATTAACGTGTAAATTTATCTCTTACTTCGAATTATGAAAGAAAGATTAAATTTTAGATAAGCAAGTAAGTATTGTAGTATACAAAACTTCGGAAAGAAATTAATTAAAAATAGCGAAATAGATGTATGCTAATTCTTGTTATCACACTTATCATTTATTAATAGATGTAAACTTATCAGTTATTAACTCACGAAGAAGTCTTGTTTTTGAATTTTTAAGAAGTCACGTTGTGTCAAACATATTGTCAAGAAAACATAAAACTCTTTATTTAATATTCTTTATATTAAATCCCAGGCGACAGACACTTTCCCATGCTTTTAGATAGTGTTTCTCTTATTAATTTTGAGAATTTGATATTACGTAGAGAAGTATATTTCTGTCCTCTACTTTGATAAAACCAACAAATATTTTTTTCACTTTGCATCCCTACAGTATTATGATATCACTTAATGAGTGAAATACTATCATTTCCACTGCAACGCATGAGTAAACTTCCCTTCTATTAAAATAAATAAAGAAATATATGCATATTTTAAAATAGCTGTATTCTGGCAACAAGCTTCCAATTTCTTCTAAACTTTAATATACTACACATACGTAACCAAGGCTTCACCAGTATTACGTAGGATTTTTCCTTGGCTTTTGCCTACTAAAGTCTGAGTCTCTTTCACATTGTGTCTGTGTCAGATCAAGATATAGTTTTTTTTTTTTAAAAAAAAGAAGAGGAAACAGCATTAACAATCTGTGATCTTAGTTGTCTATACAATTTTATTCAAAAGACCTATTACAAATGGGTTATCTTCAAGTAGCTGTAACTTAAATCATTTCAGCTGTACTAACATAAGCCTCACACCATCCGAAAGATCAAAGGAATCCATATCTTTATGCAAATGTTTAAGGTTGAAACTATTTAAACAGAGTGAACAAGTCAACAGTTCCAGCACACCAATAGTACATTTTGCTAAAGTCATAATGAAGAGCAGCTTTATTAGGATACTTCATCATCAGTCTCACCCAATAGGTGACGTGAATTTCGTTTGCAAAACAGGTATTTGTTTTTACCAATTTTCTCGAAAACTACACATGAGATTTCAAACTGGCACATGCCATTTCCCTTTACACAGTAAGATTTAACTTTTGGTATATGTTTTATCTTTGAACATTTTTTTCATTAAGCACTAATAATAATGAAGATTTAACTGACTTAAAAAATAATTTGTTGTGCTTACATTGCCCGATTATCAGATTTCGAATATCTATATTGAAAAACAAAACAAGAAAGAATTGATTGTTTCATCAGAGACCTCTAGATGAGTTTTTGCTACGAGAAACTTAATTTGAAATTCATCACTAATGGATGTACCATTAAAATGTTGATAATCACTAGTGTGTTACATCTAATGAAAAGTGTGAATGTTGGTTTTTCCCTTAATCAATAATATTTTTTTCGAACTCAAGCGCTGAGTATTAGCTTCTGCTACATACACAAAACTTAAGTAAATTTATTTACGAAATCAAATTCGAAATCATTTTATGTAATTTCTCTCTGTTCACTCTGTAACACTTTTTAGAATATAAAAACCAGTGATGTATGTGATCTTTTCGTTTAAAAAAAACTAGGGAACACTATTTTTGTCTAGAAAGTTATACAATCTGTGTGTACTACAACCTGTGATGAACATGGAGAAACTGTGATAATAGTACATGTGCTAACGGAAGTAGTCATCTTATTTCAGCAATGGCAATCTTCAAAGGAAAGAAGTTTCACCTAGAATTCCAAAATGATTTTCGTCAATGTACTTGCGACCCTCACTGTATCTGGATTGGTAAATCGGCCGATATTCGGCCGATCGTACCCTACTTATTATATTTGTATTGGAATGCACATGAAAAATTCTAGTACACTTAATCACTTACTGTATACAAAATACTTTTATTTAACTCT
This sequence comes from Thermobia domestica, assembly GCF_964235325.1. NCBI lineage: Eukaryota > Metazoa > Arthropoda > Insecta > Zygentoma > Lepismatidae > Thermobia > Thermobia domestica. The sequence goes on along the minus strand of NC_137462.1, from coordinate 148,230,037 downwards.
AACCTTCTGCAGATGAATTCATTAAGCACTGTGCATGCACGCCGTCTTCGTATTCGTCCTGAAATAAAAATAATTAATTAGCAATGAAAAGTACTTAAATCAAATATTCATTTTCAAGTTTGTCATCTTAAAATTTGGTGCCACTTCTGAATTATGTGGTAAGGATATTTATAGGAAAAGATAGTTGTTGCGTGATTTGAAGGAAAATCAATTTTGTTTCTCCAGAAGGCAGAAACTATTTTTCTAAAGCATCTTCGGTAACTACACGATTAAGAAACTTAAAGCTAAGAAAATATTTTAAGAACACTTTACAAGTTCATAATTGTCTCATTACTATGCAAGATATAGAAATGCCACCAATTCCAATTTAATAATAAAGGCTTAATGTATATTAAAAATAAAAGCAATGTTGTTTTAATGTAAGATAAGTTCCCAAAAAGTATGATTCGAAACTGAACGGGCTTTTGGCATTGAGGATAAAGGTGGGAGAACACATGAATCTTATTCTCATTATAAATATTTATAAGATTGCCATGCAATTGTACCTCCTCTCGTTTTCCAAATAGTACACTTTGTGAATCGTGTAAAGTATAAGAAGCAGAAGATTGTAGTCGGAAAAAAGAATATTAAACCTACATTTTATGATACAATTATGAAGTACTCTCTTACCTTTGAGGTAAAGCAATAAACAACTTAATATTATTATATGGCCACATACAATAATTAAAGTTTATATACTTCAAACTAGAAACCAAAAACACATGGAAAATGTAGCAGTGACACGTGTACTCCACTCAAGAAGTTTGGTATATATGTGGTTGTATTTTCTCAACTAATATTGAAATGTAAATAGGATTTGGATCAGGAATGATATTACTGAGGTTTCGGAATCTCTAGCTATGTGGGCCCTTCACGTATCAGCGATGACGTCCCTTGACAAAACTACCAGTGTAATTAAGGAAGAAGAAAGAAGTGAGTAAGGAAGGATGCAGCCTTGGACCACTGTGTTAGATACCATCATGGCATTTGCTATGTGTTAATGAGGAAGCCCAGGAAGGTATCACTCAGGATAGCTGACTTTTTTGACCGAGTGTCCAAACGGGGAATCGAACCCGGGAATATTGAAACCGGCATTTTAGATGATTCTACCACTTCTAGTTTTAGTAGAAAGATTAGGGTAAAGATGCGATATATTTTGGTGACAGAGAGACCCTTCTCGCTATTTGTTACAATTTTCACAACTAAGAACCAACGTTAAAACGTGAAAAGCTTGATTTCTTATATATTGGTTTTTCTTATTCTATAGCGAAGTTGTTTACTACTGCTACTTTTTGTTGGAATATGGGACTAGAAGAGAGGATTGTGCCTATTCTTGATATTCATGTTATCTTAGTCCTTGTAACTCCTTGTTACTGGATGAGACATGAAATCACTAATCACTGCTGGTCCTTGTCTAATATGTTCAAGATGATAGAAGATGAGCTCTTTTGAAAGCAATGTGATGAGAGATTTTTAAATATAAAATCTACTTTCTAGAAATCTCGTGTTTAGTAAATTAGTATTTCAGTCAAAAATCCAACATTCTCGTTTTAAGAGATTCTTCATGGTATCTTTGAATGAGACAATTATGATGTCCTACATTTCCTTTCTTCTCAAACAAAGTTTAGGACTATTGTCTCTGCAGTAGAAGTAAAAATGAACAATACATTAAAATCAAATCTTCAAATTGTTTATTTGTCATTCAATAGTGAATCTTCGGTCCTCTTCGAAGTCAAAAAGATTTAAGCTTCAAAATATTTTAATGCTTCATGTAATGTTATCAACAACAAATGAATTTTTGTTTTTTGAGTTCAGAAAGTGTGTTAGTACAGTACAATATGGGCTAAAGGGGATTAAAAATACGTGGATGATTCACAGTACTATTGTCTGTTTTAGTAGTTAACAACGCTAACTGAGCTAATCTCAACACTACGTCATAACTCTAGTACATTTTGGTGAGCCACAACATGGAACATCAAGATCCCAGATTTCGTATAGTACTATAGGTAAATATATTTCACACCCGGTAGAAGAGTGTTAAAACTCAAAAACTGGAAATTTTGAGTTATTATCACTTAAAAGAGAATACAGAGAGAGAGAGAGAGAGAGAGAGAGAGAGAAGCGACCTCTACCTGGTGGAAGTTTTGCAAAAACCTAACTAAACACATTAACTCATAGGTGACACAAATACCAGTATTCCAGGGAAGATTTTGATAAAATAACGATCTTTAAATACCATGCTCTTTCAAATGAATATTTGTGAGTTGTAACCTAGTGTATGATATCTCTTAACTTAGTGTATGATATCTCTTTTTCATGACTTCTTCATATTCCGTAAGAATAACTAAAGCATTAATACAAATAAAATCGTTGTAATTGAGTAACATTCATTAACGAAATCGACGATTACTATTAATTAAAATAAACGTGTGATTATAATACAATTAACTATCAACTATTTTCGTGTATCGACTGGAAATTTTGATAGTACAGACTGAGGGTATGTCTAAGACGCCAAACAGTATATACGTCTATTGATTACCGATACAAAAATATAGATTAATATTCATAATATTAATCAGGGTAAGACAAACTATAAAAAATAATTGATAAGAATTTGAAGCAATAGACACAAGATGCATCGAGTGAAAATGGCCCATATACTTAAAGAATTTCCTTTAAATCCCCTCTATTGGATTTAAAGAAAAAAAAAACAACTAATGAAAGAAGAGAGCAAATCTCCTTGTAATGTTCGTAAAGAAAATGAAATGAAATCTTTGAGTTTTACGTCCCACGGTTATGCCGGTTAGGCTAAAGGAGACGGTGATGATGAGTAATGAATAAAATGGTGGAATGAAGAAAGTGGGAGGAAACGGGAGAACCCCGAGAAAACCCACGCACACGGTGTTTGTCCACCACAAAGTTCACTCGGCGGGGGCTGGGATCGAACCCGGGACCCCAAGCACCAGAGGTGAACGCTCTACCACTGAGCCACCGCGGCCCCAATGTTCGTAAAGAGTCCTTCGGTTGTAACCATACTTATATTACGCTAATTTCGGTATCTTTTTAATTTCAATTAAACCATATATAACCTCAAATTCGAAAACTAGCGTATATGTATGGGTGGGAGAGGAGAACACATCGATCGGTTCCCCCGATATTAATTTTAGTGGTTTCGTAATTCCACACTGAAATATAGAAAGGATACGTAATCTATTATCGCTACTAACAAGCAATACTATGAAAATAAATCTCTGAATAGTAGTAGGAGGATTTGAGTTCATAAAATAATACTCGTACAGCCGATCTCCTTTAGAAATTCAAACAGTATACTTAAACTTTCAAGAACCCAATAATCAACATATATTTAACAATTGAACAATCAGTATTTCATTATGGTCTTCGTAATAGTGGAAAGAGAATTTCAATAGATTCAATCTTAGACTATTATCCAATTAGCAGCGTAAACTATTTGCCTCAGTACCAGCTAACTTCTTCTAATTAGTCACGTCGATTGGTAATAATGCAGGAATCTAATTCAATTTAGAAAAAAGGTAGAAAAGTTATAGGCAAAGTGCCTAAAACTAACAAAATGGCAAACGGCCCTTTAAATGCAAGAATAATATAATGAAGGAAGGAAAAGCATGAAACTTACGTACCTCGCTGTCTTATTAAGCCAATCCGTGCTATCGAATAGAACAACTAGCCGACATGAGGTTACAGCACTCCACTTTAAACTTCATGATTACATTCGAATTTTAAACTCTAACAGAATTATACTTCGAATATCACTCGTAGATTATGTATATAGAATAACTTTTGATACAATAACTCGATCACAAATTATGATAATAGTAGCGAAACAACCATTATACTTCCTCCCTCGGACGTTCCAGCACAACTATGGGCACCTATAGAGATAGCTCATCCGTCGTGCTAGTACGTCCCACCAGAGGGCATAACCAACAAAAACAAAAGAATAGGCAAAAACGAAAAAGCTTTTTCGGTACAAAGTAATATAATATAAATTATTCCTAGAAACACCTTTTCTACAAGTATTTAATAACCAGTGACATAAAATCCATAAAAAAACATGGATTATATGTTACACGGTGAAGATTAGGTCCAGTTTGGGATGTGTCAAGAATTGAAAAAATGAAATGAAATCTTTAAGTTTTACGTCCCACGCTTATGCCAGTTAGGCTAAAGGAGACGGTGATGATGAGAGATGAGTGAAATGAAGAAAGTGGGAGGAAACGAGATAACCCCGAGAAAACCCACGAGCACGGTGTTTGTCCACCACAAAGTTCACTTGGCGGGGGCTGGGATCGAACCCGGGACCCCAAGCACCAGAGGTGAACGCTCTACCACTGAGCCACCGCGCCCCCCTGTTTCAAGAATTGTAGTATGTGCAATGTTGGAATTACGATGAACGTGACATTTCCTAACACGTACTCTTATTAAAACATTATAGTTCACAGCATCCTAAATGTTAAAGGGTACGCAGTTCGTATATTTGCATACAAAAATTTATTTCTTCTTTGACGTGTATTTCTCTCGAATGTTGTGCATATTCAATCGCAATGATCAAGCAGTCACATTTTAACTTTGCAGTTAATAAACTATTCTTTCTATAGGACGTAGAATAGTAAATGTATACACTTACCCCTTTTAAAAAGCTCAAAATTTTCATTTTATCATACTTATAATATAAAGCCGATATATATATATATATATATATATATATATATATATATATATATATATATATATATATATGTGTGTGTGTGTGTGTGTGTGTGTGTGTAAATTTTACTTTTGTTAATATATGTAATCTCATGAATATTACTTACTTGCAGAATATACATAAACACGAAAAAGGAAACATGAATAACGCATGCAATGTTAATATATTAACTTTCTAGTGATAATAGGCATGAAGAAACTTTTGTAATAGTGCGAGGAAATGTATTTTGAAATTATAACAAAGATTTTAATTCATAACTTTTACAAGTATGCATACTAGGTCTATACAGTGACAAAAATATTTTTTAATTAGAATTAATAATTTTTAAACTAACTTAAATTTCAGTTCAGAGGTCAACATAGGCGAGCATGTTTCAACACTTGTATATATTCAACACTTCTATGTCTATTTTTCCAAGACAAATGAATAGTTGTCAAATCACTTTTTTAACAACTTTATGAACCACTATAAGATAAATTTTAAAATTTAGCTAAAAACCGTATCCATTAATTTAATTCTTATAACTAAATGTTGTATTTACTTATAGGTCAATAAATTAACTTTATGATTTTACTGGAGTTTATGATTACTTTTGATGTTTTTGAATATCTACGCTATGCTTAATGAACATCGATTAAAATATATTCTCACCTCAGTTGTATTCTAATACCGTGTAAAGTAGCAATTAACTTAATATTGTATGTAGTCCCTTCAGCTAAGTTAAATTATTTGTAAATTACAATATTTTGAAAAAAAAATACAAAGTGTAACTTCTTGTAAAGTTCGTAAGAATATTGGAAGACATTTTCATTGGGTTAACGTAGAATGTCGCATTCCACTTTGACTGAAGCTAAATGTGTTATCTCGAGATCAGACACTAATCTTGGAAAAAGAAAAACATTCACATAGTTTCAGATCCAACAAGTAGGGGGCTTCTTCGTGACACTAATATTTTATGCCTTTGTGTCTGAAATTGACGGACAGATACTTATAGGGCAGCATATAGTTTTAGTGCTGAATATAGCCAATAATTCCTAAGTTGAAGTCTCTACTATCCATTTCATAAAGATAGGCCCCTGACTTCGCGGTGCTGCCGTGACGTCCAGTCAAAACTTATATTGCATTGTCGTACATCGTTGGAATTGTTGCAATGTTGTCTTTTAAATACTTAAGACATACAAATTTTCTTTGTACTGTGTAGTGAGAAAAAAATAGAAATTAATGAAAAAGTGCGTATTTTTACGTACTTTTTTGGTAAATCAATTTTTATAGGACTATATCTCAGAAAGGAGATAACATAAAATAATTTCCCGTTCACGATATCTAGATGCATATATTTCCTGTAAGTTCTAAAACTGAACACGTTGTAATTTTCTTGTTATTCAGTAAAAAGTGATACATCATTATCTCTGAATTGCTACGGTGTATTAACAATCTTAAAAAAAAAAAAAACTTTTAGAAAGATCTTAAAGTAGCTTTTTCAACCAAATGTTTTGACTTGTTTTAAAAGATAAACAATCACAAATGTGACATTATGATTTTCTCTGCTTTGCGCCCTTCGCTATCGCAGTTTATACGGAGTGCTACGTTGCCACATTTTCCTGGTGCGTATACACTCTCACCGGACGGGTATTTAAAATTGTCACGCACACTGTCCGGCACTTCTTAGAGATATTTTTAAAAGTTAATGTCTCCAGAGATTTTAAACCAATTTCTTAGAAATTAACAGGACATACAGTAAATGTGCCAAATGTTATAAATTAGAAAAGCGAACTCTTACCGTGTTTGGATTTGCATGTAAGGGTCCTCGAAAATTTGTTGCTTTTGGTCAGTTTTTCACTGATTGCACGCAGTGTAAAATACGCTTGCACAGAAACAAATACACACACAAAGTTTATTATATGATACATCCTTAATTGATATGTAATATTGAGTTTACATTTTACGCAAAATCTGTTTTCAGATCTAGGAGTCCCAGTACTTCTCTTTAGTCTTGCACATTTCGGAGCACTTTTCCACGCAAAGTCCAACTTTATATATCAGACAATAAACCAGAGATGCAAATAAGCAACAAAAGCTTACTCGCCCAAGGAAAAGTTACTAGCCCACATCACATAATAAAAATAATTTACTTTACTTCCGTATGATATTAAATACTCGCCCATACCGATGAAGCACACTCCCCTGCCGAGTGGTTATTTGCATCCCTGCAATATCTATTAAATATTTATTACCCGTGCGGATGCTACGCACTTTGTATCTTCTTTGTCCTACTCTGTTAGAATTCGCAGATATTGTGGGGAAATTTCCTATGGGTAATGTCCTCTTGTTACCAGCCTTCAACCTGGTGAAAGTCCCTGTACTTCAATGCCTGTTGAGTGCTGTAGTTTATCTGCTACATTAGCATAAAAAGTTCGAAATGCGATATATTTTCCTGCTTTCTTCCTGTACAGTATGTAAGCATTGACATGTGTGATAAGTCAAAGCTTCTTCCACCACTTGACAGACATACTAATAGCTCTTGCGTAGTTGATTTGTAAAAACCGCGTAAAGCTAGCTTTCGTACAAGGCATATGTGAATAATTAGTGTAAAAAGTTCCTTGTTTTCAATTGAAGTAACACGCTTTCATTTAGAAAACAAATTTTTGTTTTAGTAAATTTTCTTTTTCTCAATCTGCTGTTTCGCGTATTGATTCATTTCTTTTACTACTATTCCTGGCTGGAGTTCAAGTAGTTTGGATTCCACGTTAATCAGTAGGTCCACGTCTCATATAATCGCTGCTGAAAAGGACGTTAAATTCAAAATCAACTCAACTTTTCTTTTTACTATAACACTTCATCGGTAAAAGCAGCTGAAACACTTTATATGCGGAAAACTCTGTAGATAGCCCATTTTGATCAATTCCCGGGACACCACTAAACAAGGGTTTTGCATTTACTTGAATTTTATCGCTCCAAGCTACATCAGAATGTGCCTTTGAAAAGGAACGACGCGTTTTTTCTCTATTTCCCTGCGCAGCCTCAGGTTTACTTGAAACAGAGTTCACTCTCGGATACGCCACTGAGCACAGAATAATTAATGTCATTACTATTAATTATTAACTCATACTCGTCTGAGTCGGAGTCATTCATCAGGTCTGCAATTTCATTATCGCTAAATATTTTGCCTCTTCTTTTTGTAATACCGCCGCTCGTAAAGGAATATCCATCAAGGGTGGATAATTTAACGAAATGTGCTATATTTACAATTTGTTATCTGTTACGGTTACTATTTTGTAACCCATTTCTGCACCTAGTTAATAACGTTATTGGTCAGTGTAACTTTTAAAATGGTACGCTCAGAATTATGTTACGCTGAGTAACGTTACTCAATGGAACATTCTGCATTTTGGTATTGTAGTTACGGTCACCAAGGGATTAGCGTTACTCGAAATACCCACGTATGTCGTACCTGCTTGAGATTGTTAAGATAAAACTGGTTCCACTGAATACCAGTTCTCTCTCGAACCCAAAGGGTTTTGTTCCTTGATTTTAGCGATATGAAACGTATTGAAATTCTGCAGAACATTTTTGTGTAAGTAGACATATTTTTGTTATGATGAGTACCATTTCTATGATTCTCTTTTCTTTATCGGTTACCTTTTGTACCTGTATTTCATCTTCTTCAATTCTGATGGTCTTGGAGTTACGCTTGAGTAACGTTTAAACATCCTTGGCGACAGGGAGTCTAAGGTTGGCTTTAAAAGAATCTCCATTATACTAGTAAATAAATTCCACGTTTTTCAGTCTGTTTTCTTTTTCCTCATACTTAAGATTCAGTAAACACCTTAGGCCAGCGTTTCCCAACCGGTGTGCCGCGAATGGGCCGCTGGTGTGCCGCGAAAAAATCGAAACAAATTATTAATTCTATACGAACCAAATTGCAAGACAGGGGAAAATGTATATTTATATTTCACATTACTATGAACCTCTACTATAAATCTACAATTTTAAATTTCATAATGTGTTACTTTTCTGTACATTTTTAATGTTGAAAAACGTATTTATCATTGTCATGACCATTATTACTTCTTTATTGTTGCAGACTATTTCGTAACTTGAAATTTTAACATATCATTCAATAAATTCAACAAACATTTTACCTACAAATTACCTACATTTGTGTTTTAAAAGTATAGGAGATTTGTTTATTTGTTCGTTATTTAGTGATCTTCCCTTTTAGTTAGAGGTTAGATACAGTTTTCGAAAGAGAAAGTGGATTTTTAAAAACCCGAGTCCTATATTTCATTGGGGGCGCGGTAATTTTGGCACTAGAAATTTTGGCACCAGTAGTTTTGACACGGTAATTTGGGCACCGGTAATTTTGGCACCAAGAAACGAAGCAAACGGAAATTTTGGCACCATTTATAATTGAAGTACAGAAAATGTGAGAAAATACTCTGAATGTAATAAATATTTAAATTTACATGTTATTAACTAGGACTTCACTGCACTGGGTTTGTATTTTACTTTCAAGTACAAACAATAACAGCTGATTCGAACTATGGGAATTAGTACAGAGAAAAAAAATAGAAAATACTCTGGATATAATAGATATTTACGTTCACATGTTAATGACTAGAACTGTATCAGCGCGAATAACGAAACCAGGGACGAACGTACAAACACCACTAAAAGATAATATTGTCAGCTTCATTAGATATTCAAAGCAAGTCAAAATTATCCCCTAATGGGTTTGTATTTTACTTTCAAATGCAAACAGTAACAGCTGATTCGAACCATGGAAATTGAAGTACAGAGAAAAAAATAGAAAATACTCTGGATATAATAGATATTTACGTTTACATGTTAATGACTAGAACTGTATCAGCACGAATAATGAAACCAGCGACGAATGTACAAACACCAGTAAAAAGTAATATTGGTAGCTTCATTAGGTATACAAAGCAAATCAAAATGGAAATTATTGAACTCATAACTAAGAAAACTTAAATACACACTTACGCAAGAAAAATTAACAAATCAATAAATGAATTTCAATAACACATGATTTGCAATAATATATAGTTCACAATAATCCCAATTGTAAAACATTGCACCTTTTCTTTACATCTTTAACTTTTGTTGTGCGCAACATTAAATGAAACAGCATGCAAAAATTCTTGCATGATCTTTGTTCCAGCATTGTAGGCCAAACACAAATTTTGAAGTCTTTTCTGCAAATGCTCATAGATCCGCTTCGTCTTCTTGGCTGGACGCTCCCCTACAGCAATCTGCAAAAGCAGTGTCGAGACCATGGCTTCGAATATATAATGAAACTGCCAATAGTATCTTTACCGATGTCTGTACTGTCAGTAACAAAAGTTCTTTTCCTATGTTAAAATTTCTTCCGCGAATATCTCTCGAATGGACGGACAGATTTGAGTGCAATATTCAGCAACTTAAAGCAGATATAGTTTTCGGTAAATTTCAGAAAACTACTCAAATCAGTCCATCAATTCAAAAGTTATAAGCAAAATAAACTTTACAGAAGAGAAAGAAATTTTGTCGCTGACTGTACATTCGTCACTGGTTTGATTCGTCGCGCTGGAGCAGTTCTAGTTAATAACATGTAAATTTAAATATCTATTACATTCAAAGTATTTTCTCACATTTTCTGTACTTCTATTATAAATGGTGCCAAAATTTCCGTTTGCTTCGTTTCATGGTGCCAAAATTACCGGTGCCAAAATTACCGTGTCAAAACTACTGGTGCCAAGATTTCCGGTGCCAAAATTTTCGCCTTTCATTTCATTGCTATTGTTTTCTATTTTAAAATTAGAATGAAAAATAAGTATAATGATTTAGCACGGGGGAAAATCAGTGATCGAGCTTTCTTCTCTGTAAGAAGGAAATTAGTATTCACATTAAAATACCACGGTAATTATATATATATATATATATATATATATATATATGGGTGTGCCGCGAGAATCCAAGTTACACCTGTAGTGTGCCGCAAGTTGAAAAAGGTTGGGAAACGCTGCCTTAAGCCCTCAGGTACATGTCCTTTGAGAATAGCATTACTTTGATTGCTCTGTATTTAAAAAGAGGAAAAAGAGAAATGATCAAAGAGTGAAGTTTTTAATGTAAGCTTATTGATAAGATTTTTACTTCTTGTGATGACACTGCCGATAGTTGAGTTGATTTGGAGTTTAACGTCCTTTTCGGCAGCGAGGCTTTATGAGACGGGACCTACTGGAATCGAAACCACATGTGCTCACGCCGGGAATCGAACCCGGGTCTTCCAGGCGAAAGGCGCGTACGCTAAGCGCTTAGGCATGAAGGAGTTCACTGCCGGTAGTCACCATATGTTTATTTTACAACAGTCTTGCACTGATCAATGTGGTTGAAGCTCGAGCTCACTTCCCAACAAGGATCGAACCCGGAGCTACATTCACCAAAGTTACACATATACTGGCCCCCAGGGAAGCAGGAAGGACATTTCATTTGCTTGCAAGCAATTTAGTTTATAAATCAAATACATATCAGACATTAGTGGCGTAGCGAGAAACTCATCAAGGGGGACCAACACACAAGATTTGGTAGAAAGGATCTTCTGAGGGGTGCACCAATAACTACCAGTAAGCCTACATTTGAATTGAATTGGATTTTTTTAAATGCCTCTAGGCACCTGTGGTGTGAATGAGGAAATGCCCTGGATATCCTAAGTATCTGTTCTCGGTGAATCCTTTTGTTGAACTTTTAGAAAATTGACTTAAACTATCGATTTTGCAAAACTTCCCTTTGATTTAAGCCCAAATCGAAACATGACAGAGGAAAATTTCGGAAAGTGTTGCTATTTTCACTCCTAGCTTCTCACTTTAGGTAGTGTATATTTACAAGGAAGGGGGTGCACGTGCACCTTTGCACCTTTAAACATATTTCTATTTTATCATATTTTTGTAAAAAAAAAAAAAAAAAAAAAAAAAAAAAAATCTGCCAGAGAAAGAAAATTGTCAAAAAGTGCTACCCATTCAGAAGACTATTTTCTTCTCATGTGAATGTTTTGACTTCTCGTGGCCATATGGTAATCTACAGTTTATTTTGTCTCTTTTTCTCCCTTTGATTTTTAATGTTCATTGTATTGTTTAAATGCTTATAAGTTAACTTGCGAGAAAGTGTCATAGTCGAAGGTTGTACTACTTGTAGAACTGATATTAAAAAGTAAATAAAAGAATTATCATGGAAACAATTTTTTCATGTTGTATTCAGAAAACAAACATAGGGTTCTTGCGGTTCTAAATTGCGGTTCTGAAATTAATATATCGCAGGCATTCGTTGATATAGTAGCCTACATGTTGGTTTTCACCAGGTACATTCGTGAAGTGTCCCCTCGAGATTCGTGTAAAATTGATTTAAATACAAAGTTCTCTGCTGTCTAATGTGTATTGTACTAAATTTAGCTGCCCATGCCGGTAATTGGCATATTTATGGGCCTTCATATATCCGGAATTCTATCATACACTACCATAACGCTTGGACACAAAATTCATTTTAGTTTCTTTAGATGTTACTCACTGGACATGAATATGGGCATATGAAAAGCAAATTGGATCAAGTACTGCTTCTGACACATGTTACCCATCCCGGCCGCCATCTTAGATCTGCCATATTAGATTTTACTTTTGGTTTTTGAAATGGAAATAGGTGCAAGTGTTACATCGGACATTTACGTTTACATTCACTGGTGTAATGTATTTTACCGTAGCTTGTACCATTTGGAAGGTATTACATGTTCATTCCCTCCAGCCACTTTGCGAATAGACATTGCAGGTTAATATCAGTTACGATTACGTTTTTGTTGTTGACAAATCAAAACAATTTCTAACTGGTAAACTCCTTACAACATAGGTGTCATAATCTTATTACATTTCCATGAGTGATTGTTATTACTTCCATGTTATACTATAATAAGGAAGTATTGTATTACTGTCAAAATGCCTAATGTAGATCCAGATACGGCCAGATTTGGGTGAAGACCTACCATTTCCGTATTGACATCTGTGTGTCTGCATGTATATAAGTTCAGAGAATATTTCATCAACGATAACACATAAAAGATTGCATATACACACGGGGCCCTGCACAACTTTCTATTTGGTTCAATATGAAGTGCTTGACATTTAATGGTATATACAAGCTACGATAAAACTCAGTACACCAATGAAATTCCGAGAAAAGTTTACATTAATTTGATGTATCATTTGAACCTATTGCCATTTGAAAAACCGAAAGTTAAATCCAAGATGGCGGCCAAGGTGGGTAACATATGTCAGAGAAGGAGTACTTGATTCAATTTGTTCTGCATATGCCCATATTCATGTCCAGTGAAATCTAAAGAAACTAAAAGCAACTTTGTGCCCGAGTGTTATAGTAGTGTATGATTGAATTCCGGATATATGAAAGCCCATAAATATGGAAATAACCGGTATGGGCCGCTTAAATTAGTACAATACACATTGGGCCACGGAGAACTTTGCATTTGAATCAATGTTACACGAATTCCAAGGGGACACTTCGCGAATGTACCTTGTCAGTCTCCGTACAACTTGGAATCGCTTAACATTAGTTTTACGGGAAGAAAAAAACGACATCATTTGGAACAACTTTCCAGTTTCGATCATCTGTATTTCCTCAAACTTATTTTGTTGGATCTTGCTTATCGAAAGGTTTTTAAAACTGCCTTACTGCCCCCAAAGTCTGAAATTCAGGGTGGGGTGGGGGCGGATGCCCTCCTGCCCCATTGACGCCCCTATCTAGCGGCTGTCATATGAAACTATCCCACGGCCTTTAACGTGGTTTTAGTTATACTTATTGCGGACTCTTGACTGCGAAAATATTACGTTTGGAAATAGAATTCATTTGCTGAGCAAACCTGAACCTTATTGAAAATGGACTTGGATCCATAGTGCTCTGAACGCCTCATATATTACTTTTCTTCAATGAATTATTGACTTAAAAAACAACCAATTACATAGGCTTGCAGAAAATATTCTAAAGTTAGCACAACATGAAGTGTGCTTCAAACTATCATTACTTTTCGAAAATTTATTATTTTAAGATAATTTCATTAGTATGAGTGTTCTGAAATAGTAATCAAATTTTTGCAATTAAAAATCACACCCGCCTCCATGAAACGCGATCTTAGCCCCTAAGAGCATAATTAGGAAATTTTCAGAAGCAGTAACTCCGAAATGACTTGTTTTAAGGCTAAAGTAACCGCACAAGCGTATTTCTGGTAAAGTTCTAGCCTTAAAACACGTAACATGACTCCATTTGTATTTGAAATTTTGAATTCCAATCAAAAATGGCAGCCATGATGCTTGATAGCACTATCTGATGTGTCAGACCACTTAAAAGTTTCATCATTCTCCCTCAACCCGTTCTTAACGCACAAGGGTGGTGAGGACTTTTGTTTCACCATGCATATTGATAAATTGTGTGAAATCTCCACAGTAGGTCGATTTTAAAATCTACCTAAAAAGCTAATTACAACCAAGAAAGTACCTATGAGAATCACTGGCAAGAGGGTGTAATAAAAAGGGGTTGGAATATGAAATAAGTTGAGAATTACTAATCTATACTGAAATATTCTGTACCCAGCACAGTGTTATTAATCAGGATAAAATAAATGAAAAGGTCGGTTGCTAGTAAAGAGCAAAAAGTCCTAAGAAATAAGTTATTACATGATTTTGAAACATGTTAAAAATCATGTTTTAAACTGTTCAAAATTTTTGACATGATTTTTTTTCGTCTGTGTTTTAAAACATGTTTAAAACGTTTTGAACATTTTTTTTATGTTTTAAACACATGTTTTGTTCTTTTTTTTTAAAAAATAAAACTATTTTTTCCAACCCTTGTCTGGTGCCTAAGTAATATAAAACAAAACCATGTACCAAATTGGTCGCCAGGTTGGAATTTTCCATCGCCAGATCGCCAATGATGACTGAATATTTCAGTTTGGCGATAGACATTTGCATAAATTATATCTTGCAAAAAAAGAAAAAAAGAAAAGAAAAAAAGAAAGAAAAGAAAAAAGAAAAGGAAAAAGAAAAAGGAAAAAAACTATATGATCTTGTTGCTGGATTCAGACTTGAGGTTTTGTGGCGTGCCTGTAATATATAGCAAATCAATATATAGAAGTCATTACATATGCCGGCATGAAAAGGTAAGAAATATGGCGTTTGAAGCGAATAACTGACAATGTACAGGGCCAAATGAACACATTCTCACACCCAAGATTATACTTCAGCCCCTTCATCTTCCATCAAACAAAATATATTCGTAGTTCTTTTGTTGTTGTAAAGGCGAACCTGTCCTTTGCCCTGTCGCTTTGTAAAGTATAGAGATCTTTATTCTTTGGACAATGGGCTATCTGCGCACCATATTTCGATTATATTCAGCCAGTAGTTACGGAGAAATAAAATAGAACATACAAGGCAAGCCGAGCCGAGCCTATCGCCGGTCGAGCTCGGCCATCACTTGTAGTGATCTTTATTCCTTAGATGATTGGGTATTTTCGCATCAAGTTTGGTTTAAATTTAGCTGATAGTTACCGAGGAATAAAGTACTACATATGCACACACATAATTACAGTACATCTGGAGTAAAAGTACAACATCCGGTCAGCTTACGCCGGGAACTAAAAAGAAAAGTCCTAACATCAGGATCACAAATAGAACATACTGTATGTAAGCGGAATCCACTTTCAAAATCGCAATATTAATGGGGGGCTTGAGCCGGGAGATCCTCCCTGACTACGCCACTGTCAGACATGACCTACAGCTTAAGGGGATGTCTTCCCATCATCAGAGGCTTCAGAATCTTCATAAGATAACATGTAAAATTTAATTCATAAATATCTTAGAAAATACTGCATTTAGGAACTGGTAATTTTGTTGCCAAAGAGTAATACAATTCAGATGACTGTCACAATTTTCACCTAATTACTTGGATTAATTGTAATGCATTCTTCCGTATTGAGTTACTGCAGGTAAAGAGTCAAAAGACCACTTGCAAATCTTATGAATTACTATGGATGACATTCTTTGAAGAACAAATGCTGAGGAGGGATGTATTATGACAATTTGAAAAGTGAAACCCGTGTGTACCCCTCCAGTTTCATAATCATTTATGCCTTGAGCAGTCTCCCTTTCCACTCCCACTTCCCACTGATTTCCCACAACTTTACGACACAACTATCTGAATGTGCTTTTTCGGCGTAAGTTGGTATGATTCACGTGTCAACAAAATACTTTGTAGAACAAAGATAATGATCTTTGAAACCTCAGTATGGAATGTCTTTCCAATTGCTTTTCTACATCTTTTGTTGGTTGAAACGGATGGATTCTTTTTCGAAGCAGTAGCTTTAATCTCTTCCACTCACAAATGTAAACCAAAAAAAGTCTAAATGTTTCTTATATATTTGCCTATTTCTTTTGTTTTCTGGAAGGATAGATTTCTTTTCAGTTTATAATATTTATCACAAAAACGCACACAGTGCGATGTTTCTGTGGTTAGAACGGATTAATTGTGTGCAGGGATGGCAAAAATCAAGTTTTCGTTGTAAGTTTTTTTTTTTTTTTTTTTAATAACTAGAGTTTGGTTTATCAAAACTCCATTATATATTTACCTTATTCGCGTGTGTTAGTGTGTGACAAAAATAAATAAATAAATAAATAAATAAAGTATTTCATGGATCATCACCAAATTTGGTAAAAATACAAAGAGTCAAGAATTAGGAAGTGAGTTTGTTATTAAAATAGTCTTCTCAAACCGAAAGTGGTTTAAAGAAACCATTTCCGGTTTGATCATTGATCATCATAGATCGAAAAACGTAATACGTATTAAGATCCGGGTTTCAGTTTCGTAAGAACATATTTAATCTCTATTATTAACTCTCTAATAAAACCGGAAGTGGTTCATTCAACTATAATTTCTCGTTTCAATAAATATTGGTCTACATAGAGCAAGAGCGGTAGATGAAAGCAGTTTTCTCCATTCGGATAGCTATCAAGTGTCTCAAAAGTGCAGTGGCGTAGACAGGGGGGCTCACCCGCCTCAAGCTCTCCCCATTAGTGTTGTAATGTTGAAATTGGATTCTGCTTACGTGAAGTATGTTCCATTTGTAATGTTAGAACTTTTCTTTTTAGTTTCCTTAGTAAGCATAAGGGAGCTTGTAGTTTTACTCCAGATGTAATTAAGTATGTGTGTATGTAGTACTTTATTCCTCGGTAACTACCAGCTAAATTTAAACCAAATTAGATATACAAGTACACAATCATCTAAGGAATAAAGATCACTACATGTGATGGCCGAGCTTGGTCGGCGATAGGCTCGGCTCGGCTTGCATTGTATATTCTATTTTATTTCTCCGTAACTACTGGCCAAATATCATCGAAATTTGGTGTGCAGATAGCCCATTATCCAAAGAATAAACATCTCTATACTTGGTGGCCGACTCGGCAAAGGACAGGCTCGGTTCGGCTCTGTTTGTATGTTGTACTTTATTTCTCGGTAACTATTGGTCAGATTTAAATCAAATTTGGTTTCCAAGTATCGCTTAAGGAATAAAGATCATTATATATTATGTCTGGGCTCGGTCGCCGACAGTCTCGACTCGACTTGTCTTGTACGTTGTTGCAGCTTTATCCAGTGTAAAGCAGAATTGAAGCCCATCTTAACCAGTGTATACCTGATCGTTAAGGGGGGACTATAGCTCCTATAGCCTTCCCTCGGTTATTCCAAATATTCTATATTCTTAAATACAATAAGAGGGCCCACATGCGCTTTGGGGGGGGTCCCGGGTCCCCTTGGTCCCCCAGGATCGGCGCCCATGCCTTGAAACGGATGGATTCTTCTTCCAAGCAGTAGCTTTCACCTCTCTGCCACTCAAAACTATACAACGAAGAAAAGTCTAAATGTTTCTTATTTACCTATCTTTTGTTTTCTGGAAGGATAGGTTTCATTTCATTTTATATTAATCATAAAAAACAGACAGTGCAACGTTTCTGTGGTTAGAATGGATTAATTGTATGTAGGGGTGGCAAAAACCAAGTTTTCCTTGTTTGGTTTTTGAATAACTAGAATTTGATTTACCTACTCCTTTATATATTTATCATACCTGTGTGTGCACGTGTGTGAAAAAAAAAGAAAGAAAAAGTAAAAGAAAAAACTAAAAAAACTGGTTGATGGATCATCACCAAATTTGCTCAAAATATAGTCAAGAGTAAGGAATTTTATTTGTCATTAAAACCACCTACCCAAACCGGCAGTGATTTAAATAAACCATTTCTGGTTTGATCTTTGATCACCATAGATCGAAAACGGCAATATGTAGTGAGATCCGGTTTTCTGCTTCGTAAGAATATATTATTAACTCTATTATTAACTCTACTACAACCTATAATGGTTCAAATCAACTATAATTTCTACTTTCAATAAATATTGATCTATATATAGCAAAAACGGTAAAAAAAAATAGATGAAAACGGTTTCTTCCAATCGAGCAGCTCTCAAGCGTCTCAGCTGTACCTTTCATCTCTTCTTCTGATCTTCAATTGAAAGCTCAGTTTCAATAGTGATCTCCATAGAACAGGAATGAAGCGGGTTTTTGCTTTCTATTCAGCTTTCTAAAAATAACTACTATATTCTGTCTTCCAAAAGATGTGGAAATCAAATATTACCGATTTTAACTTTGATGGCTATAGAATAAAAACTGTAATAGATAAGAAGCGGTTTTCTACAATTTATTAGGCGTTCCAAGAATATATTTTGTCTCTAGTCTAATCTCTCTACTAAAACCGGAAGTGGTAGAAATCTACTACAATTTACAGTTTCAATATTAATTGTGAAAATATCGTACCACAGACGCCAAACTCTTCTGCGTGATGTACACGTGGCACTGCTACTTGTTTTTGAACCATTTTCTTTATCTTGTGGATAATCGTGGCCTCTATTTTTTTAAATAATAAAATAAGTCAAACTCGAGGTCATATGTAAACTAATTTTACAAATGATTTACCAGTAGAGCACAAATTATTTACTAGTCTGCCCATTCATTACTGTTCAAGATTGAATAAGCCAAACCGAGTAGCGTGTCTGAACAAAGGAGTGAGTTAGGGAAGCTAATACATAAGATTATTTGCATGAATAAAACCTACTTTAGATTTGTAATAAGGGATAAAAAATCTTAAACATCTGAGAGGTTATTTGGTTCACACAGTTACAGTTAAGAAATTGATAAGAGAATAAGATAGATTGGGCTAGAGCCTAAGTTGGGATAAAGCGGGAAGTATAAAACACATTTTTGTAATGAAAGTCTTGATTCTGAGCGAAAACAGCTAGTTGACCTTTGACCTCGAGTTGGATCGGTTTGCGGTCACTTCTTAAGATTGAGACCGAGATCAGTCGAATTAGCACCCTCAAGTTGCAGTTATTCATTTTTTTTTTTAAAGAAGGGGCCATGGCTACAAAACTTTTAATTTATTTAGATTACATATGGATAGAAATAAGTATTTTCTAGCCCGTTCTTATGTAACAGGGGGGTTATGAAGGACGGGACCTACAGTTTAAAGTGGGTTATAAACCATTACTCGGTTTGAATCGGAGAGAAATTGTCCTCTAGCTGGGCTCAAACCTGGGACCCCTACCTGATTACAAAAGTGACAATTCTACAGACTCATCCACGGAGAACACCTGATAAAGATATATTGTACTGATATTGCATGTACTGTACTTGTGAATATTTTAAGAATCACTTTACAAGAAGAGAAAAAAAACTGCACAAGTTAAATCAGTACAAAGTACAGAAGATATACTTTATTCCTCCAAGTTAGTTCACAGAGTCAAAAATTTAGCGACCTAAATTAATTTGCATATAAATATAAGAAGTGAATAAAGATATGAATCAATTGAGTTCACTCTGGTTCTGAACCATTTATATTATTTTATTGGTTTAAATCAATTGTTTGTTTAACATACACATACAAATTCTATGAACTTCAATAGGAAAATAATTTTGGATCTTTGGATAATTTTAGCACCAGTCGAGCTAACACTCGACTCGACTCGAAACTCGAGTCAAGTTTAGAGTCGAGTCAAAGGTAATTTTCTCGAGTGGAGTTCCGAGCCGAGTCACTGTTTTTGACGTCGAGTTTCGAGTGAGTCGAGTTTGTTAAATGGCTCGCTCGTTCAGCTCGTTTTAACTCGTTTTGAAATAATGGTCTGATTAGACTGGAAAGCGAAAGCCATGAGAAATGTAAGCAGCAGTGTGAAATAATTTTACTAGTGTTGCTCACGACAAGGAACACTACTCGCATCTCGTCTCGTCTCGATAACGAGACGACAATATTTTTTTATTTTTTATAACGAGACAGCCTCAAGTGTCATGAGCATCAATATAAGTATATACTGTAGCTCTTACTATCAAAGCTAAGATCTGCACGTTCGAATTTTTGAACTCAAGCAGAAGCCCAACCCGAGTGGTGATGTCAATCGGCTCGGCACTCGGTTCAACTGAGCGAACAACTCGAGCCGGCTTGGATCAGATGAGCCATCGGCTCGGCCCAAGTGAGCCAATGGCTTGAGCCATCTCGGTTGAGACGAGCCGTCGGCTGGCACAATTGAGCTTTTGGCCCGAGCTTGCTGGGTTGGGATGAGCTACCGACTCGGCTCAGATGATTCACCAACTCAGCTGAGATGAGCCATCGGCTCGAGCCAGCTCCGTTGAAACGAGTTCATCGCCTCGGTTCGACTCGGCTCAACTGAGCCGATTGCTCGAGTTGGCTCGGTTGGGTGAGCTGTTGGCTTGGCTCACTTCTCGGTTCCGCTCGATAGTGAATGAGCTATGAACCAAGCCGCTCGAGCCACTGACAACCCTAGACCCGAGCCGAGCAGTTTTGAACATGTTTGACCGGCGCCCTATAACTTTTAACAATTTTTGGCTCGAGCCTGAATACTTTCTTCTCCGGAACTCAAACCCAGATCCTCGTGAACAATGTCCTTGCCTCCTGAAGACTTCTCGGTGACCGAGATCGGAAGTCAACTAGTTTTTAGTATACAGGTACACCCCGCCTACTTTCTTGGTTATACATGATGTTATTATAATAATAATAATAATAATAATATTAATAATAATAATAATAATAATAATAATAATAATAATAATAATAATAATAATAATAATAACAATAAGTAGTAGTAGTAGTAGTAGTAGTAGTAGTATCATTGACCTATTATCTATGTTGGATACTTAAAAATAGTAATTGAAACTACACACGACTCGACTCGAGTCGAAACTCGACCTGAATTCGAGTCGAGTTGGAGGAAATTTTTCGAGCCGAGCTCAAAAATGTCTGCTTCGAGTCGAGTCGAATTTCAAAGAAAACTCACTCGTATCCATCCCTACAGTGGAATAGATATAAAGTTCGTGACCCGAGGTCTCGCTATGTATGTTCACAGGGTGTTCGAAAACGACATCAAATTACTTAAGGAATTAAATCCTTACACGAGAACATAAAATGAAAGTTACGGGTCACCGTACTAAAAACATTCTCGCTTAAATTTCTTAGGTTAAATCATATTATGTTGCTGTCAAATACAACAAAACTTTAAGGCATTTTCGGAAAACTCCAAAATATTGCTCGAGTTGTTGCTTTCTTGTACCGTTACGACCAATTTTCTGTGGACAATATATCTGAAATAACGCAACTGTGCACCAAGGTTGGTCTATAGGCTTTTTCATGTTTTCGTCCGAGGATTCACATCCGGAAGTTATTTCCTGACACCATGTGTATATATTATATTTGCTTATTTTCGAGTAACAAGATCTAGAAATGTTCGAGGCCCTAGTTCCACTTATACTTGTTACCATAATGAAAACTTTAAAAAATCGTTCACGTAGTCTAAATTATAGTGACATTACTATGTCCGTTCTTCATTAGCTTGGTTGGTTTGGTGGGTTTAGAGTTTATTGTCCCTTTCTGTACCGATGTTATAAGAGACGTGAGCCTTCAGTGGAATCCGAGTCCTTAGTGATCTGTTGATATTTCAAGGCTCTTCCGCCGGGTATCGAACCCGAGATCTGTGACCCAAAGTTGCGCGAGCTAGCCACTAGACAGACGAACGGGAAGGTTTATTGTATTTTTTTTTAGAATGTTACCTATGTATGTTTATTCACGGGAAAGTTGGTTCATCGGGTTCAATCCATCGTTTCAATCTGTTGAATTTAGCTTGAAGTAAAGTTGATTTTTTTATTACATCCAGAAAAATATGTGTTGAATAGCTAATGTTGCCAGAAAGTAAAAGTAACTACCTGTCACAAATTTCAAATCCCAGTTACTAGAGGGAATTCTGTAGTTTGTATCCATGCAAACGTCTCATACAAACTTAGTGCTGCAAAGGAAAGCTAAATTTCAACCATGATCTGTATCAAATTGTTGATCCTCCTCTTCAAAGTATATACTCTCCCCTATTTTCTACTGTTGAGGCAGTGTTATTACAAAGAGTTGGAACGTACTAATATGAAATTAGTGGTTAGCAATAATTATCTAACTAGAGTTACTAGTAATGAAGAAATTGGCGTTCTCTACCTGATCTTTGCTTTCGCAGTATACATCATACAGCATGAAATCGCAAGAAGCAAATATTTCAAATTGTCTTGGAAGCAAGTATTCTTTCTTTGTAACATTTACAGAAAATCTATCCGCTCTGCAGAAACGGAGGAAAGAAATGGGATGAGGGTGGCACCCCGCGGCGTCTACCACACCCATTGGAAAAGGACTTCAGAGGGGGAGGGAAATACCTGCCTGTCAACAGGACATCTGTTCGCGAAGATCACATTGGAACACACAACCTTCAATATATAGTCCATTACAATGTTACTTTAAAAAGTTCATTAATCTTGATCTACGTCATTAAGCGTGAAATTGAAACAATCATTTCATTTCTATTGCTTTTCTGTATACGTATGAAAAATTTTAAGTTGTTACGTACCATATTTCGTTAGATATTCATGAAATAAAGTTTACATGTTATCTTATGGGGACTGAGAAACCAGTGGCAAAAGGTATAACATCCCCTTAAAGATAACCTCCCGACATTCACTTTGTGGAACAACGAAAAATGCTTGTGAAACCGGTCAGGGTAGCAGGCCACATGCTTTGAACCCAGGATCTCCCTTTTGCGAAAGAAGAACGCTAGCCACTAGGCTATGCTCGCTAGACATAATAATAATAATAATAATAATAATAATAATAATAATAATAATAATAATAATAATAATAATAACAATATAGTTTGATTCAATATAGTGAACAAATTGGGGATCTGCCTGGATTAAGAATCAGCAAACAACGGTGAAATATTCCAAAAATAATGCAGATTGATAGCCTATGACGTGGCCATGCATCACACAATTTCCTAGCTATTTTGTGGGCTTTGTTTTAATAATAATAATAATATGATTTTCACAGGCTTGCGCCCACCATTCATGGAACAGTTCTAACATAAATTAATCCTACTCTTGTTGTGGACAGCTAAGAGCGCTATGAAAACAAAGCAAGATGAAGAATGAAAGAGATTGTCTATTTTCCCTCCCCTTTGCTACTTTTGTCTCACTCTGTGCTTCCCCCTGATCCTGCTATCCCCTTCCACCTGCCTTTTTCCTTGTATGTGACTGACTTCCTCCTATGATATTCACAGAAATCGATCTCTTTTTTTCTCCCTGTCTCTACTTCATATTTGCAATAACAACATATGAAAGTGAAATATTCATTCTGCTTCACCACCTGAAGAACGAAATTCAATGTGACCCTCTGAAGAACAATACAATAGATACCATGTCCGAGGAACTCTCCAAAGATCTGATAAGATCTGTAACTGATGAACACAATACCTTTACCAAACCTGTCTGGTCAACTGTGTTACTCATGTGGCAAATAGTATTTGTAACGAAATAGCTTCTGTTCCACACATTTTCGTTCCATTAGATACCCGCAGAGGAAAGAATCTCATTCAGCTGGTACCAGTTGTTGATTTTCTCCCACCAAGCGTGAAAGGAATACCCGAAACAGATTTGTTCCTTCAATTAGTTACGGTACAATAACGTTACATGCTCGAATAACGTTACGGTGTCGTAACAAAAATTGGTGGTATACCTTGTACCTACCTATATTAAATAACCAATAATTTTGTTACAGAGAACTATTTTCGTTACGTTACAGTTACGTTAAGTTATCCACCCCTGATATCCATGTATATATATATATGTCAATCAGAAAGCACGAGATATGCTCAGGAAAATATACATGCCCATTTGTCCGTCTCATTGCAATGAATCCAAATGATGTGAGTGCGTGTGTAAGTTTTTGACGCCTAAGAAACCGAAGGGAAGTGTTGAAGACATAATCAGTGCGACATGATTAGACGCGAATACAGCCCTAGTCACCTACTCATTGCATTGTTTTCTTTCGTTGAAAGAAAACAAAGGACCCATTCTGTGTTACTGTACATTCGGCAAGGGAATTGATCGAAGAACTTCGGTGAACACGTGATTCCGAAGGCTACAGTACATTTCTTTTTAACCTTTAACATGTTCATAAGCTGGAAAGTGTGTATACTGATAGATCTTGAGGTAGAAATGGAGCCATTGTTAATAAGTATTCAGGAAGATATCAGGAGCAGGGATGAGTCAACAAAGTCATGACGAAAGTGAATGAGTAAATAGATTAAGAGATGAGTTTTTGGATGTGTTACTTCAAAGGTTTATTTCGATTACATTGAGATGTATACTCATGTCCAAAATTATTGTCGCATATCTATAACCGTCTTCTTGTAAGAATATAATTTCCTATTTATTTGTTGTATTGTTGTATTGTTGAAATTGTACATTAAGCCGTTGACGAGCTCTGAGGGTTTTACGGTGTGGAGCAATAGATAAACTTGTGATAGTGAAAAATATCTGTGTAAAATGTGAACGTGAAGCTTGGGAGAAGAAAGCGGTGAAATCCGTTTTCAAATCGGTTCGGAAATAGTGCTAAAATTACCAAAAACTTATTTGGTTTTAAGAACAGAAGCAAACTTATGCATCATCTAACAATGAATACAAAATTAACGGTTCATTTTTTAAAACATTGCCATCGTAAGTTAATTAAAATGTATATAATTGAAACAAATTTTTATGTAATAAACTAAATTAATGGAATCATCAAGTGACGGATGAGCTTCGCAAGCTGGAAAGACGCCAGCTTTTACAAACAGTGATTCAGTGTCAAGTGCTAACAATGGTAGCTGTTCCTTTGATGCTTCTAAAAGTGCTAATGTATTGCCTTGTCCTCATTGCGGAAAGCATTATGTGAGTGCCAGAGGTTTAGCTATACATATTGGTAAGAAACATCGGGTTGTGCGTGATGATGATGTTTGTTCTGATGTCACTTTTAATGCCTGCCTTCAGAGTAAAATTGCAAATGCTGCCGACACTAACAGCAGTATCAACACGAAAAATTTGACGATTTCTAACCTGGGCAAGATATTACTGTCACTAAGGTGCTCGACACATATATTAAGACGTGTTCCAAGAGGTGCTCGTTCAGCGGTGGCTGACGCACTCGCAGAGATGTTAAACCATATAACAACTTCAAATGATGCAAAAGACTGGATCAACCTTTGCCTATTTCCATTTGTTGCTTTAAGTGCTCCCAAACAATCAGATAAAGTTAAGAATCTAACTACTTGGGTGAAGCAGCGAGTTCGCCTCTGGTCTAATATTGGCCATCTTACCTGGCCTTCAACTAAGATGAACAAACCTCGATTAAACCACAAATTTTCTAATTTGAAGGTTGTAGAGAATAAACTTGCCGATGGTGACATCCGTGGAGCAACACGTCTTTTAATTTCTGATGATACGGTTGCGACTCCGGATACCTCTGTACTGGAGACCCTGTTGGAAAAACATCCTGCCCACCCTGGCAATTTCATTGCACCGGATCTTCCTGATGGTCAACACACTTTTCAAGGAGTTTCGATTATGGAGGTTCAAAAAGCAATTAACTCCTTTCTGTCAGGCAGCGCAGGAGTTCTAGATGGGCTTCGTCCTTCAATTCTTAAAGACCTTCTTTCTTGTCAAATACTGGAATCCAAGGAAAAACTCCTAAAAATCCTTATGTGATCTATTTGATTTAATCATTTCTGGAAAAGTACCAACGGAAGTTCGCCCACTGTTCTTCGGTGCCAAACTTACAGCGCTAAGAAAAAAGGATGGTGGTATTCGGCCCATAGCGGTTGGGAATGTTCGGCGCAGAATATCGGCAAAAATTGTATGCTTTAGAATACGTGAGCCAGTTAAGAACTTTTTATCCCCCCATCAGCTTGGTGTTGGTGTTCCTAATGGTGCCGAGGCAGCTGTTCACGCAGCCCGAGTTTATTTCTCTTCTACTCACAGTGCTACTAAGGCGATTGTAAAATTGGATTTTCGTATCGCATTTAATGAGCTTCGCCGGGATACTATGCTTGCCGCAGTGACTAATAATTTTCCTTCAATTTATCCATATGTTTATCAATGTTATGCTCAACCAAGTGATCTGTTTTTCAACGGAAACACTATTTCTTCTCAGAGAGGTGTACAACAAGGTGATCCTCTGGGCCCAGCACTTTTCGCTATAACCATTCAGTCTTTAGTTAAATCACTGAATAGCGAATTGGTACTTAGACGATGGAACAACTGGTGGTGAACCCGAAATAGTTCTTTCATCTTTAATAGCAATAAATAAGAAGGCATCACTTCTTGGCTTGCGTCTTAACTTTTCTAAATGAGAGGTGGGTTGTCTTGGAACAGATGAAACCGGATTCGACGAAATCTTTAGAAGATTTAATGAGGCTGCACCAGGCATACGCCCTCTAGCAATCCATAATGCATGTCTTCTAGGTGCTGCTCTCACGTCGGAAGCACTCACTAATGTGCTATTGAATAAAATATCTACTTTAGATTTGTTCTTGTCTCGACTTCCCTCAATTTCAGCCCATTCAGCCTTTTTCCTTTTACGAGCATCTTTATCAATCCCTCGCCTAACCTATTTTTTACGATGCTTTCCATCTTGGCATGAGAGTTCTTTGCTGGAAAAATATGATACTGTCCTGAAAACTGGCCTTGAATCAATTCTAAACTGGTCCTTAAATGACAACTCTTGGATACAAGCATGTTTACCTGTTGGTTTGGCCGGTCTTGGTATTCGACGAGCTGTGGATATGGCGATTCCTACATTCTTAGCGTCATACCACGGATCTCTGCGTTTAATCGAAGCTCTCCTTCCACAGGGTTATTGTTTGGACCCAGATTGTTCAGTTCAAGAAGGTTCTAATAAGTGGGCAAACTTAGCAGATACAAGCCTTCCGGAAATTAACAAAAAGTGTTATCAGTCATCTTGGTATACACCAATTGTATGTCAATTACATAATCATTTGTTACAATCTGTTGTTGTTCCAGAAGATAAAGCCAGGCTTCTTGCTGCCTCGTCTCCCGAAGCGGGTGCATAGTTGATGGCGATACCTTCTCCGCCTTTAGGCCTTCATTTGTCAAATGAAAGCTTTCGAATTGCTGCAGCCTTACGTTTAGGCTTAGCAGTTTGTGAGCCTCATCGCTGTCCAGCTTGTGGGGATGAGGTTAACCAACGTGGTCTGCATGGCCTTTCATGCATGAAGAGCGCTGGTAGATTCGCCCGACATTCCTCGGTAAATGATATAATACTACGAGCCCTCAACACAGCTGGATTTCCTTCAATACGGGAACCTTCTGGTTGCTGTCGTTCGGATGGAAAGCGACCGGATGGGATGACACTGATTCCATGGATGAGAGGTAAATGTTTATTGTGGAACTTCACATGCGCTGATGCATACGCTCATTCAATTTCCCTCTACCAATAATGAACGCTGGAGCTGTAATCGCAGAGAAGCTGAAAAGCAAAGAAAATACTACAACCTTCTCGAAAAGTTTGTTTTCACTCCAATCGCTATTGAAACAAGTGGTGCTTGGGGTGCAAGAAGTCTAGAATTCATTAGGGAGGTAGGAAGATGCATTTCTTGTGTTTCCGGCGAAGTTCGCTCCACATCCTATCTAATACAGCGCATATCCGTTTCTATCCAACGTGGTAACGTCTCGTCGGTCCTTGGCACTTTACCACCTGGCAAGGAACTGGATGAGGTGTTTATACTATGAGAAGAATTGTCTTTGTAGAAGAACGTAATCAGAATCTAATTGCTTGATATTGTAAAGATAATTTCGATTATGTTTTATTAGATTGTAATACCCGATCTCAGTTGGGCGGAAGTAGAGACCTAGATTTACTGTTGGTACAAATGCCAATCAAGTATTATTATCTTCCTCACGCTTTTGTGCAGTATTGTGTCTTCACGATGAATTATCTATTGTTATATTTCAAATTTTGGGGTGCAACACATTTTACTTAATTCAATTAAAATTGCAATCTTTTTCCTATTACATTCTTATGAAGTAGGCTTCGCGCTACAAGTTTCCTGAATGCGACAACAAAGCACGACAGCGTTGCCGCACTTCCAGTTACTATATGCTGTTTCTTCATATAAGCGCGGGGAATTTAAAGATTGGGCTGCAACATGGCTCACCGCTTAACGCAGAGAATATGTTGAAGTAAACATTTAAAAATAAATAAATAAATAAATACCCTACCAACTAAACCCTTTTTCGTTAATAGTTCCAAATATTTGGAACACTAGATTTCCAAATTTACGAACAGTGTTTTGTACGTTTCTCTATCTATCATGGTAAAGGAGATCAGAGCATCATACATTTGTTTTAATTACACAAAAAGTATCAAGTGAAGAAAATTGAACTTTTCACAACTTAAAGTTAATGGATGCATCTACATATTGTACACAGGAAATTATTTCACCTGATCTCTTTTCTGAGATACAGTCCTATAAACATTGATCTACCAAAAAAGTATGAAAAAATACACACTTTTTCATTAATTTTTATTTTTTCCCCACTACATAGTACAAAGAAAATTTTTATGTCTTAAGTGTTGAAAAGACAACGTTCCAGCAATTCCAACGAGGTACGGCAATGCAATATAAGTTTAGACTGGACGTCACGGCAGCACCGCGAAGTCAAAGCTCTATCTTTATGAAATGGATAGTAGTCCTTCAGATTTTTGCGAAACTTAGTTAAAGCCTCATGTAGAAATGATGTTTACTTTCGACCCAGTAGGAACCCACTTAACAATACAATTATAGCAACATCACAGAACAGAAGCATCATTGCCTTACATTTTGAACGTGCTGTTGGAACCTTATAAAGTTTCCGCTATTTCCGTTTCTCTTGGATCTCAGTATTCGTCTAAGAATTTTATTTTTAAAATACTTTCAGTCTGCAATTTTCCCTCAGAGTAAGCGGAGATATTTTGCAATCATACGTCATTACATACACAATTACCGTTTAATATATTTTATGCTTCAAATTCCTCGACAGAATTCGCGAGAAAGAGATGTTCTACCATCCCTTATTATCTTTACATCATCAGTATATGCCATAACCAGGTGTATACCATTAAGCTCTAGACCCTAATATCTCCTTTTGATTTTCCTTACAGTTTACGGCAAAACAAATTTGAATAATAATGGCGACAGTAAATCTTTTCTGAGGACATTCTCGGCATGAAAGCTCGTGGAGAGGAATTTTACTATTCCGACTTTACTTTTGGACTCAAACACATTTTAATTTATTAACCTAAACACATCCAGTACAGCAGTCACATTAGTAACTTCACCCTCAGTTGTTGCCTCTGGAAGTGCTCCAGTCTCAATCAACATTCGAAAGACGTTGTGGAATATTGTATGATGTGGAATATGGTTCTGAGAAAGTCTGCAGCAATATCCTTCCATGGCAGCTCTGCTAGTATCATCACAGAAACCGTACATAAACACCACCCACGTCACTCTATTCTTCGCATCTAAAGCGTTTCGGCATGATTTAACTAATCTAATCTCAGTGTCACTACATGAGGCTACTGCAATTAACAATAGAGTCTTCTTAACGGAAATAGCAACGGGTACAAATAATTATTGTAATGTGGAATGACACAAATAAAAGATAGGCAGTATAACTTATTTTTCAGTGTTATCCAAATCATAAGCAAATTATAACTAAGAACAAAAAGAAAAACACTAAAAATAAATAATAACACAGAATAACTTATACGCATCAGAAAAGCACATTTTAAGACAAAAATTAAGTCAACACTAATAAGTGAAAGCTAAGCTATCGAAGCTTATCTAATAGCTAGAGTATATGACTTTTTTTGTATGTGAATCTGGTGCGATTTTCGTCGGACATAAGGATTGTTTTATGTCACAATCATTCAGTTTCGTTAATAATTGGTTTTATTTTGCTTGTAGGGTGAAATCGTGGAAAGAACTATGAACTGTTTTTCTTAGTCAATGAAAATCGACTATTGGTTTGTTTGCTTATAGTTGCAATTACCAATCTGGTGTTATTATCACTATATTGCCTAAAATGACTAAATTGCCTAATATCAGAAAACAGGCACTTCTCAGCAATGTGTAAAATCAGCTGTTATCTTATTTTGATGTGAGGAACCCTTGTTGGACTATGGACTATGCTTACTGGTTTAAATTCATCTGGGATAATATTTGAATGAGGGTTTGGATTTTTGAAGGAAAATTGTAGAATACAAATTAAGTGTTAGTGAGAATACATATTAAAGTTAGTGGTAACCCCTATAAATCACATGTTGAATAGCTACAGCCAGTTTCTAGGACAAACGATGGAGAGATTTGTTAGGCCAACTTAGGAGACGATAACTGACATCTTCCAGAACACCCGTCTACGGGACCCGATGCTTCTCTGTTTCACTCATAAGCAACCCTATTTCTTCCTGTTTATTCACTAGCGACCAAATTATGTTTCTGACAGGGGCAGAATGTGAAGCAAATTTTTATCTAAATCCCCTTTTCGTAGCAACTACAAATTACGTTCTCCAAAATATTTTAACGATAAATTTATGTTGCTCCAAAGAGTACACTATTCTTCCTGTGTCCTGATCATACTCATACAGTAGCACAGAACTGTACAGCACAATTTCCAACCCAACTGCCCAGTTTCCTCTTCCTTATTGACCTTGACGAGGTTGCCATCTAATGAAGAAAACTGAAATCTCATCCGCACCGCAACTCATTCCAATTGTAAGGTACACTGGAGAATATTTGCTATTTTTCTTGAGGTGTGGCCGATATTACTCCAGATGAATTTAAACCAGTAAACATAGTCCCATAAATCTCCCATCCTTCCTTCGCTATTTGCCACAAACTGCATGAAAATCGGACGTCAGTTCCTTGCGCGCCCTTAAACAACATGTTTAGAAAAAGCACGATAAGATTATGTTTATTTGTAATGAGGAGTTTAGAGTGGGAGATTCGGGTTTGATTCCTGGCCGGAGCTCATGTGGCCCAGATTCTATGTAAAATGGTATGTTCACACCTTGCCAGCCAAACTACTGAACGGGATAATAACTCCAAAACAAATCAAAACTAAATTAATGAAGTGTTTATGTTCCGAATTTCACATTTTTAAGTTGACGAGATCTTGTAATACCCAATATTTTGCATTAACAGATCCCATTCCTCCTCCTCCTTTCAGGATGCATTTTAACAAAAGTAAAATTACAAACACACTGTTCGCGGTAGGTCACAACAGTATTCAATAATGCATTTAAAATATTTCATCCAGTTTCCATCAGTCAGTAACACAGAAAATTATTTCATTTATATATTAGATTATCACTTTGATGTAGTAGCCTGTTGAAGCATATACGCCCTATTACCTACCTAATAAGCTGTTACTTCATTAACTATATTTCAACTCATTTTCTCTTGTAAATTATTTTTCATTCGAGTTATAATAGTACTTCCACTTCCTTGTCGATTTCCATATTTCACTTAATCTTTCTAATTTTTGTTTATTTTTCAAATAATAATTCATTGAATTTGCCGTTATTCTTTCGTAGTTCGTTTCTTAACTTGCTCCTTCCTCGGAATTGTCCCTTTCTGCATTCTCGTTCATTCATTTCTTCACTATTTCATTATGTATACTTAGTCATCTCATCTAATTGCTCTTAGTCATGGCTTTGATGTACGAAGTACTGGATTCTGTTCCCGATGGGATAGCATAAAACACATATTGGTGGTTTGGATTCACTTTAAATTTAGGAACTGAGAGAGAAAGAGAGACGCTAAACATCAACAGCCAACAGCACAACAGCAACCATTGTAATTTATATATATATATATATATATATTGAAGTTATTTGAGACACCTTTGAAGTTATTTCTGAAATACAATGTTCTAATATACTACACCTTCCGAATTTTGAGTGACTTAGTTTCTAATGTTTGTCAAGTAGCAAGAATCTTTAGTGTTTCTAACAATACGTTTTGTTTATTATAAAGCACATTCTATACGTAAGAGATTTATTTAATTAGTCTAGATTTTGACTATTTAGTTGAATAACTATTCTCACCAGACACAAAAGGGGTCCCTGGAAGTATGGACCGTAATCCTGTATATATGCTACACTCAAGATTGAACCTAGAAGAATTATAAGAATATGAAACTTCATCTCAAATTACAAGTATTCCTTCTAACGAACCTTATAATTTCTATCTTTTCAGGCTTTGTCAATATCATATATGTTAATAATAATATATATATTAATAATTATTCTTCCGTACCACTATCCATGTGTTATCGCTTGTTTTCTCTTATAATAACGCAAACAATTGCACCATAAAATATATTTACTTACTTTACTATCAAATATTACGAATAAGGTGATCTGCGACCATGTCTAAATGTCTATAACAATTATTACTTATCTTATGCACGTTCTTTCTTTTAGAAAAGAAATAAACCAAAAACATGTATATGTAATATTTGTTTTTTACGAGCAGTGAAGTACTAAAGATTTACATCTTCAAAATATGTTGAAAGTCTAAGGAAAAGATGTTACAACATTTAAGATAATAGTCTGAGGATCTCATAAGTAAAATACTAATAAACGATCTTTTTACTAAAGTAATTTGAGGACACCATGACAATCACCTTTCAATATACAGCAACGGGAAGTAAAATGGATCAATTAAGGCATTCACTATTCAAAAAAAGAGCAGGAAATGAAAGTGTTATAGCTACATATTTTTTTTTTAAAATATGAATTTTCTACTCTATCCATGGCAGAATTCCTTGTAATTTAATCTTATGAATCGAAAAATGGGAAATGTGAATAATAGAAGATTTATAGCTGGTTTTAGTTTTAATGTACAAGAAAAGAACGTGCTAATGACCATCTTTACAGGGAAAGAACATGTCATGTTCAACCTTTCTTACAGATGCATATCTTCTGTTGATTCCCTTCTTTATAGCATTATGAAAATCAATACTAGAACTCATTGTTATAGCAATGCTATTTTCACATTACCGTGAGACTTTTTGTTCGAGATCAGTTAAGCACAGTTGGAGTACCTGTGTTCCGGGTGGTATCTTTGGTATCAAAAGCTCTTCGGAGGAGGAAACAATAAATACTTCAACTGTAAAACACAAACCAGTTAGGATGCAAATGAGAGTGGTTATGAAAAAAAAAATAGAGTCCACTCCCATAAAATAGAGGAAGACTGTGGATGTATACGTAACTGTTTTGAGAAGATTAATTCTCAAGAAAGGTCTAGTATCATTGCGAAATTTAATGATTTAGAAGCCTGTAATGAGCAATCATTACGAATTAGTGGCCTTATCAGCATGCACTTCAGTGCATGGCAGCCATGTTCCGCGAAGAAAACAAAAACTGGCCTGCACTGCCGTAAGCATGTTATACACGAACAAAAGTTTTGGGTAAATTCGCTGATTTCGAGGCTCTGTAAAAACAATTCTATGAAGGGGAGGAACATGAGATTTAGAATTTAAGGAGTTATCCGAAATATCCAAGCAAGAAATCATATCTTTCTCTCAACTCATCAAATTGATTAGATACTTCCCAATGAGATAGACACGTGAAATTCTTCATAAAGTTACCTTATAATGACTTGAGTAATGAAAATGTCCGAAATGTGATGAATGTGCTATGGGACACTTTTTATGGGCAAAAACTGGTCCTCAGCCAAGCAGAAATGGTTTCACTCATCCACTCATCACATTGATTAGCTAGTTGCCAATGCGATAGAGACGTGAAACTCTCAATAAACATACCTTATAATGATTAGACTATGGAAGAAGTCCGAAATGTGGGTAATGTGCTATGGATTTTTTTGTGGGCGAAAAACTGTCCGTTGGCAAGCAACAAATCGTTTCAACTCACTCACTCATCACATTAATAAGCTTGTTCCCAATGAGATAAAGGCGCGAAACTCTGCATAAATGTACCTTATAATGACTTGAGTGTGAAAAAGTCCGAAATATGAAGAAGTGTTGTGGAAAATTTTTCATGGGTGAAAAACTGCCCTTAACCAAACAGAGATCGGTTCATTCACTCACTCATAGGAGGGGCAATCCAAATGAAATCGACCAATGATGGTTGCTGACAAAATTTATTTTTTAAATTAATTTTTTACGTAAGTTTTTACCACATTCAGGGAGTTGAAAATGGGTATTCATTTACTTTTGAGCTACGCAGGTTTAGTATAGGCCATTTTGTATAGGCGCCTGAGCGTATTTTGAACATTTTAGTGCATTACGTTAAACGCTGTTACTTTTTAGTTTTTAAAGATAATGAGTTGAAACCAAAACCATGTGAAAGATAATGGAATTAACAATATTCTATGTTCTGTGCACATTAAGACATGGTTCAGAACGTCGAGGAAAGAAGTTCTGAACATTTAGGTTGGAAACCTAAAAATTGAAATTTTGAAATGTATATTTTGAAACGAAATAAATGAGACTCACCTTCAATTTTATGTATACAGAAATACTAGGTAATAGACAACGTCCCAAACAAGTTTCAGATGTGAAAACTATGTACTTGATTTTTTGGAAATTTTTTAACATTGCAAATTTTCGAAAATCATGTATTTTCACCATCAAATATCTCAGGGAGGACAGAAGTAAAAAATCTCAAATTTACACAAAATAGACGAGTGTTATGCAGCAACAAGTGCGTGAAACTGCATCACTGAGACTCGAGTAGTTTCTCAGTTATAAGGTTTTACTTCAGTGGGACTTAATATCATGAAGCGCTATTGAAGTGAATATAAACTTTGCAGCAATAGTCAAAATAACACAAGAGTAATGTTAAATGGGTAAGTGTGCATAACTTGTGAATCATATTTTATACTAAAATCGAAAGTCCTCTGTTATTTCTACTTATCTATTTCTATTTATCTATAGCGCTGCTGTTAACCTTCCTACTACCATGGGGTCTTAACAATGCATAATTCGTGTACCGTATTACATAAAAAACTGAAAAAAAAATGGATTTTCATATTTCCTTAAGAACTCCATTTTTTTACATTGTGGTACTTTTTGTGATTATGTGTGCCCAAGTTTTTCTACTTCCTGCACTGAATACCATTGGGGTCATATGGGACCCCAGCAATTATTAATTAGCTTTTGTATTTTCTGATAGATGTCAGTAATTCCTAGGAATGACTTTTGACACAAGTCGCTCTTCAATTGTTTCCTCGAATGTTTGAATGGCACCATGCCATCATACCATTGGGGTAATATGGGACCCCAGCAATTATTAATTAGCTTTTGTATTTTCTGATAGATGTCAGTAATTCCTAGGAATGACTTTTGACACAAGTCGCTCTTCAATTGTTTCCTCGAATGTTTGAATGGCACCATGGCATCATACCATTGGGGTCATATGGGACCCCAGCAATTATTAATTAGCTTTTGTATTTTCTGATAGATGTCAGTAATTCCTAGGAATGACTTTTGACACAAGTCGCTCTTCAATTGTTTCCTCGAATGTTTGAATGGCACCATGGCATCAAAAAAGCTCTCTTGCGAAGACATATCGAAAATTTGGAATGAAGAAATCATTTATTCCGACTTTTCGCCAGAAGATCTTGCAAGTTTTGATATTTTATCTAGTGACGATGGGGAAATAGATGAAATTTTGGACAATAATTATATAGACGAATAAGATTCAGATTCATATCTCGATTCTGAAAATATGTGTACGCTTGAAAGAAGCACTAATGATACCTCAACAACTGCTACATACAAGTAAGTTTATTCTTGTTACATTTCTGTTGTTGTCAATCATTGTTGTTAATTATTTTATTATTTTATACAAATGATGAAACGCGTGTTCGATATACAATCATGTATTATAAAAGTTGAAAACAATGATCTGGTTTGTTTCGAGTTTACCGTCCCTGGAGTATACCGTAGAGGCTAAAGGAGACGTGGACCAACTGATTACAGGGCATTACTGCCGTATCGCCGGACCACACACACACACACACAAAAAAAAGATTATTTACTTACTCTCAAAAGATACTAGGCTGTCACCCTGGCTCATTTGGTAGTCATTATTGTTCGGTATATAGTGTGGACGTATAGCATAAAAACTAGTGCATAAAACACGTACCAACTTGTACTAGGTGGCCACTGAAAAGCACGAATGCTATCTATCCGAGTCAGTGCACAAGCGAAACAGGCGGCCCGAGCGGTAGCGAGGTGCGTCCGTAGGGAGCAGACAGGTCAGAAGTGGTGGGTATACGCATGAACTAGGATAGTGGAAGAACACTTTATGTGTTATAAAATGCCGGCTAGACTAAAGTGAAGTGCCGTCTATGATGAGAATAAATGAAATTGCTGAAAGAAAAAGTGGGAGGAAACGGATGAACCCCAAGGAAACCCACGCGCACGGTGTTCGTCTACCACAAATTATACTTGGCTCCAACTGGGATCGAACCAGCAATCTCACACACCAGATGTGAACACGCTACCAATGAGCCACCGGAGCATAGTATTCAATGTTGTGTTTCTGAATGATCTACTAAAATATTTTCTAATGAGCAAGATCAACTACGATGAAACATATTTCAATCCTTGTTCTGATTTGGATTCTAATTTACTTCAGTCATGTAATGTTACTGCATTATTTTTATTTATTTTCTCTTTCTTTTATCTTATGAATCTGCATTTTCTTTTCAGGTCGAAGAATGGACAAGAAACCTACAATAGTTGTCCAGTAAGGGACTCTCAGGGTAAGACTCCGTCCCGCAATATTATCAAGACTGCAACAGGGCCAACACGGCATAGCATCAGGAATGTGGATACGACTCAATCTGCTTTCGAACTTTTCGTGAGACCCAATATTCTTGAAATTATTTTGAAGTGGACAAACAAGGAAGGTTCTATTACATATGGTGATAAATGGGTGTATGTTGATAAGGGTGAACTTCAGTGTTTCATAGGCCTTCTTATACTGGCTGGAGTATACAAAGCACACAATGAAGGTATTACACATTTGTGGAATAAAGAAGATGGGCGACCTATTTTCAACAAATCAATGTCGAGGAATAGATTTACACAGATTTCTCGATGCCTTCGGTTTGATGACGCTGAACAACGACGCAAAAACCGTAGTCCTGAGAAATTATCTGCAATCAGAGACGTTTTTGATGCATGGGTAAGTACCGTACAGGATGCATATGTAGCAGGAGGTAACATTACTATTGATGAACAATTAGTGTCATTTCGAGGACGCTGCCCTTTTCGTCAGTACCTTCCATCCAAACAGGGAAAGTATGGGATTAAATTTTGGGTAGCGTGCGATAGTGAAACATCCTATGCTCTGAATCTTCAAGTATACAAAGGAAAGGAGCCTAATCAGCAAAGAGAAGCAAACCAAGGTGAGCGGGTAGTATTGGATTTGATCAAAGGACTTGAGGGGAGCGGGAGGAACGTTACCACTGATAATTTTTTTTACAAGTTTGCATCTTGCCAGAGAACTTGAAAAAAGAAAATTAACTTTACTGGGAACAATCAGAAAGAATCGTAATGAATTACCGCTTGAATTCACACAGTCTAACGGGAGAGATGTACATTCATCCTTTTTCGGATTTCAGGATTCAATCACTAGAGTTTCTTATTGCCCAAAGAAGGGGAAAGTTGTAACTCTTCTAAGCAGCATGCACTTCTCCAATGATATTGACGAAAGAAAAGAAGCCAAACCGCAAATTATATTAGATTACAATGCGACAAAATCAGGTGTGGATAC
This sequence comes from Thermobia domestica, assembly GCF_964235325.1. Lineage (NCBI taxonomy): Eukaryota > Metazoa > Arthropoda > Insecta > Zygentoma > Lepismatidae > Thermobia > Thermobia domestica. The sequence continues at coordinate 148,191,937 of NC_137462.1, read as the reverse complement.
AATGGATAAACTAGTGAGAACATATACCACAAAAAGAATGACTAGAAGATGGCCGATGGTTATCTTTTACAATATTCTAGACATCAGTGCGCTCAACGCTTGCATCATTTGGCTTTCATTCAATCCTGAATGGAACAGCAGAAGTAATTACAGAAGGAGAATATTTCTTCTTTAACTAGGGAAGTCTCTAACTGCTCAAAACCGAATCGGCGCGCAGAAATCTCATGTATATCTTCAGAAGCAAATAAAGGTCGAAAGCGTGGTCGTTGTCATCTCTGTGAGCGGTCTCTTGACAGGAAGCATCAGGATATATGCAAGAAGTGTAACACATTAGTGTGTAAGCAACACTCAGTTATTGTTTTTGTCAAATGTGATAACTACTAAAAATTACAATATGATTTTGTGCGTGTCCTTTTCTGAGTATTTGTTTAAGTTTCTTGGAGATCAAAATGTAATGAACAAAAAAAAACAACAACAAAAAAAAAAAACGCTCGTAAGCAAATAGTTTCAGAACTGTTTTATAGTCTAGTTGTATGTCTAAAATACAGTATTAGACTGGAAAATTCAGCCAATTATATTTTTTCTTATGTGAGTAACTGTCCTTAATTTATATAATAGGGCGTATGTTATCAATTTATAAACACATTAAGGGTATTATGTGACCAGAAATATATAAATTTATAACATAATGTATAAACAAACATATTACAATGTAAAAGTTAGCAAAATTAAATTTTCCTTTTAAAAAAGATAGGGTTTCTTAAATAAATGAAATGGGGTCATCAGTGACCCCAATGGTATTCAATGTAGTGAAAAAATTCCGGTAGTAGAAGGGTTAAGATATTAGTGAGGTAAATAGTTCACAAATTTGTGTACAGAGTTTGACAAAGTACGACCTGTAGGAGTTGTGATCTCTGTGGGTTTGAGTTCCCGGCTAATCTTACTGATTGGCACCCACACTTTGTCATTCGTAGATAGTTTAAAAGAGGCTAATGGGCCATGGCGATGGAAAAGTAATCAAAAAATCGTTATTTTCCTGACTGAAGTCTTCAATTCTCCCAATCCACCATTTCTGTCATAAATATAGGCTACGGTTTCATTAGGTGAAAATGATAAGATGCTATGTTCTGGAAGTACTGAAGTATTGTAATCAGTAAATACATCGGATTGTGAGTATTCATAATATCTGATTTGTGTTTTCGTCAGAGGTACAAATCTATAATATGATCTGATATTAATATCTCTTTTACAAGTAGTAAATCTCAAATTTGATGCTGTTTGACTGCACTTCTTATGATGAAATATAGACAAACTGTATGAATGAGATATTATATCAACACAATACATGTTCAGCTTTCAAAATCACTGCAACAACTTGAACTCAGAAACTACTCAAGTCTCAGTGATGCTCTTTGACGCACTACTTACTGCACAACTATCGTCTATTATTTGCAAATTTGAGATTTTTCACTTCTGTCCTGCCTGAGATATTTGATGGTGAAAATACTCGATTTTAAAAAATTCAAAATTTCCAAAAAAAAATCAAGTGCATAGTTTCCAGATTTTAAACTTGTTTGGGACATTGTTTACTACCTAATCTCTATGTAGACAGAATATTGAAGGTGAGTCTTATTTATTTCGTTTCATAATGTATGTTACAAAATGGCCATTTGTAGGTTTCCAACGTAAATGTTCAGAGCTTCGTTTCTCGACGTTCTAAAGTACTCCTCAATGTGCAGAGAACACAAAATATTGTCCATTTCATTATCTTTAATATGATTTTAGTTTGAACTCATTACTTATAAAATCTAAAAATTACAGCGTTTGACGGCATACTGTGAAAGTACAAGATATGCTTAGGCGCCTATACAAAATAGCCGCCACAAATAGCTAAAAAATAAATGAATGCCCGTTTTCAACTCCCTGAATCTGGTACTATCTTAGGTAAAAAGCTAAAACGTAAATAAATTTTGTCAGCAACCTTTGACCTTGAAAGTGGTCGATTTTATTTGGATTGCCCCAGCATTGATTAGGTACATCTCAAAGAGATAGAGGCGTAAATCTCTTCATAAAGGTACCGTACCTAATAATGAGCTGAACATGGGAATTGTCCGAAATTTAAGGAATGTGTTTCGGGAAATTCATATGGGTGAAAACTGTCCTTGGCCAAATAGAAATCGGTTCACTCACTCATCACATTGACTTGGTATTTCTCAACGAGATAAGACGTGAATCTGTGCATAAAGGTATCTTATAATGACCTGAGTATGGAGAAAAGCCCGAAATTTAAGGAATGTGCTTTGGAATTTTTAATGGGCGAATAACTCTTCTTACCCAAACAGAGATCGCTTCATTCACTCATTCATCATTGATTACGTACTTCCTAATTAGATAGAGACGTAAAATGCTACATAATGGTACCTACCATTTTCCATAATGACTTGAGTATGGAAAATGTTCTGAATTTATGGAATGTACTATGGCAATCTTTATGGGCGAAAAACTGTCTGTAACCATTAGGTTTTTCTTATTGAAATCAAGATCTGAAACTTTCCATAAAGGTACCTTGTAATGGCTTGAGTATGGAATTTGAGTAATTTGCTATGGGAAATTTTTCAATGGCAAAAAACTGTCCTTACAAGCAGAACTTGGGAACTTTTCCGTTATTCCACACACCATGTGCATACTGATAATGTTGTCAGTCGTCTGAGTGGTCGAGTGGCTACTTTTCTCGCTAGTCTATTGGCTATCACGTGTGCCTTTCGTGTACGAGGTCTCGGGTTCTTTTCCGGATTTAAGAACTTTTGGAATTTTATCTGTCCTCGATTTTCTGTGTTCTGCTCTGTCGTTCTAGGTTAATAGAAAAACGAGCTAAGCTCACTGAGAAATATTTGTTATCCGAATAGCGGCATATTGTACAAATATACTGAATCCTTATGTTTACTACAGAAATCAATACTTAGCATACGTTATCCATATGCTACTTACGTACTCTCCTCTTAGATGTAACACCATGTCTGATATCTAACAGTCTCCCGTACATTTACAACTATTAAATCACTGGTTGCTTTTCTATTAAATTTGAGCCATTAAATAATACACACTCCGTCCTTTTTTGATTCCATTTATTTATACCTGGTTGTCCTGACAACGACGTTCCAAAACCTTATTATTTTTAAACATTTGAATAGCTTTATATATTAACATTATAATTATAATTATACACTATTTCTTTTTATTTATCTTCTTCTGATAGTAAAATCAGCCAGCCTAGTACATATTTGGAATCTTTTATGGCCGAAAATTACAAATATACAATGTACTGTTGTACATTACATACGTATACATATGTTGCGTACGTCAGCTATAAGTTACATACGTCTATCTGTATGTGAGATCCTGACCGCTGATATACATTTCTTTCGTTCGTACGGAAAGTACGTAAGTATAATACGTTTAATCGGAACACTTAACGGAAAGTATGTATAAAACATACTTTTTCAGTTACAAGTTTAGCGTACATTAAGTCGAAAAACTACAGGATGTACACAGGTAACCTACTTTTCTAACTTACACTACATACTTTTTTCCTCACTAGTCAGTATGCGAGTAAAACAAATAAAATCTAGTAATAAGTAGTTAAGCAAGTTACTGAGGCACGCTCGGTGAATCAATTAACTTTAAAAAAACGGTGACCTAAGGCGCGTTCATATTAGGGTAAATATCGTGGTTGGAAATCCAGACAAGGAAAGCTAATATTTTTTTTTCTTTTTTCGCTGAATATTTTTTCCTTTATTGCAGTCATTGGTATTACTTGTAAATAGATATTGAAATTAAATTGATAAGTAAGAGAATGTTGAGGTGGTCATATTTAGAATTAATTAAGTTTTCCAAGAAATGAGATTCCAATTTTTTGGCTTTTATATGAGATATGTTGGTGGCAAATGTAATTAAGTTTACAAGCTATGTGAAGGATGTATATCATTGGAAGGAAAACCCGAGGCAACATGCGCGTCATGTAATGAACTCCGAAATTTCACAATAGGAAGGGTAGAGAACAACTGTTGAAACACCAGCCATGTGTAGTGATATAGCATGGAGGATTCAGCACCAAGGGTTTTGGAACCCTGTTTAGCTCCTCGTATTTAGGTAATGAAAAATGAGATACTAGTGATCGTGATTTTGTAGCTCAGGTAGATGAACTAGAATCTCGTTTGGACATAACTGTATGACAGATATTTAATAGAATAAATCCTCCCTACTGGCCTATTGGCTAGCATGTGCGCCTTTGGTGTACAGAGCCATGGATTAGATTCCCGGTGGGAGAGCCCTTGAGAACTTATGTTACATGTAACACATTATAACTTTTCTAAAAATATAGAACTTAAAATTGAAATCCAACAATATGCGGCAATTGAGAATCCCATATACGATATTGATATGGTGAACTAAAAATAAAGAAATAAAACCTGAACAAAAACACCAGAGGGCGGTTGAGTAGTGCAGCCAAGTTCGTCAGACTCAAAAAGTGTTGAGATGAGGATGAATGAACCAAGTTCCTTTGCCACTCCATCTAAAACAAACACTGGAAGTTGGAGCGAGGTGTCAAGGAAAATTATCTTAAGGAGCCTTAAGGATAGTGGTGCTTAGCCACCAAACTTTTTGAGCCACCAACCTTTTGAATATCAGCTTCGCTAAGGCGCTAAGGCGCTAAGGCACATATACAGGGTGTTTAATAAGTAATGGTCATAAATTAAACCGTAGATAGTACGTACCAAAACTAACAAAAAAGCCTTAGTAAACATGTGTCCGCAAACGCTTCGTAACGGAGATAGGGGCTGTCGAAAGTGTGGGAAAATGAAGATTAGAGACGAATATCTGAAAAAGTATGAATCGGACAGAGGGCGATCCAATGAATGACTATCGAAGTCAGACATGCGCTATGCAGAAATGCATGGTTGATAACTCTGCAATGCGCGCGCAAGGGATTCCCCAAAGAAACGGAGGGATTCGCGGAAAATTGTCTAAGGAAAGGGAGCTCGAGATGAACATCGAGGGCGAGTCTATCCACCAGTAATTCATACGTCGTGGTACCAGGTCGAAAGCTCGAAAAGATACAAAATGGCGGAAAATGTTTACATGCCGTGTGTGGTTGCAGAACGAGCAGGAAATGAGAGAGGTAATCGAAGTGTGGTGATGTACGTTCAAAATTACTCCAGGAAGAATTCCTACAACTAATGCATACGTACAAGTGTGGCAGCACCCAGGTAAATCAAACGGTATGCAAGGCACTGATGAAGCATTATGTGCTAAGCAGTTAACGTAACGAATATCTGCAAACTCGATTGCAATGGGAAAAGCATGACAACATTCGAGTATGTGGGAGGCGAATCTGAAACATTCCGTATGTTGAACGTGTAAGTGTATTACAACAAGCAAAAAATGATGGACATATCGTGTTTCTCCATATCAACAAACAGAAATCCTCATGTTGGTAATGTGTACAGCATTAATCATAAGGTAAACAGTAAATACCCAGTTATGTAACTACAGAAGAGATGCGTGAGAAATTAACGTACCTCTATCATTAAAGTAAATGTTGGAAGTGTCATCCATTCATGCGAATGCATGCTCGTATCCGTTTTCGCAAAGATCTACGTACTCGTGATAACATGTCGGCATCCTGTTCAATATGTCCGCACCATTGTTCCACCCTTTCTCGAAGGTCTTCTAATGTTGCAACAGGGGTAAAATAAACTTGCGATTACACATGGCCCCAGAGAAAAGAAATCTAAAGGATTTAAGTCCGGGGAGCGCGGTGGCCTAGCAATAGGAACCCCACGTCCTATTCACTTTCGTCCGAACTGGGCATATAAATGTTCTCTGACAAGATTTAGGAGATGTGCTGGCGCTCCATCATGCATAAACCACAGTCGCTGACGCCTATCGAGAGGTATATCTTCGAGTAGAAGCGGCAAACCGTGTTGGAGAAAAATCCAAATATGAGACTGCAGTTAATGCATTAGGAAGAAAGAATGGTCTTACGAGCTGATCACCTAAGAGTTCTACCCACACATTTAAGGAAAACCTACGCTGATGTCCTAACTCCACTATTGCATGTGGATTCTTAGGGGCCCATACATGAGAATTGTGAAAATTAACAATGCCATTCCGGGTGAATTGTGCTTCATCAGTAAATAGGACTTCATCAGTGAAATGAGGATTGCCAGTAATTTATCTGCGATGCCACTGACAAAACTGCATTCTCGTCTGAAAGTCTGTGGGAGGGCAGAGGTTGGACACGTTGCAGATGTTATGGGTACTACTGCTGTTCATGGAGAATGTGCCATACGAGAGCATTGGATACGCGTTCGGCAAGTCCCACACGTCTTGTGCCCGTTCCTGGGTTTTCGTCCACTGCCTGTAGTACGCGTTCTTCTATTCAAGGGTACGTACTGTCCTTGGACTTCCCGGCCTGGAACAATGTGTAAAGCTCCCATGTTCCCGTAGCCGCTGATGTATTCTGAGGAATTTTCTTCGGTCTGGTTGCTGTCTCGTATGGAAAGTCTCGCGATATAACCTAACGGCCTCTACCGCATTCCCGTTTGCTTTGCCGTACATAAAGTGCATGTCAACATACTCAATATTACTGTACATTGTATCAATGGCAAGGTTAACAATAATTTAGTAACACACTAATAGCACTAATTAACACTGCACAATAGTATTCCCGTGGCTTTGCAACACTACTGAAACTATTGCACTGTTCCCCGCAATACGATGAAGTAAGTACATACACAACACTGTAAAGGCACGCGCGTTTGACACCTCTTCAACACACAGAACTACTACATTCACTGTAGGCAAGAAAGACAAGTGAAGACAACGAACCTCTACACTCTGAATCATTCTCCCAAGCGACTACTCTGGTACGACGAAAGCATGTAGACCTGTAGCAGAACCCTTCAGGCAACATAACAAACAAACGTGGAAAGACAAGCGTGTTTCCAATTCACGTCTGTAATCTAAACAATGTAGAGTTCTTCCATTCCATATTTCCTGGTTTACCAGCTGATTGACAGAACTGCGTGTACAGGTTTTTTCTTTACGTATACGTACAAGGGAGGAACCAAATAATGAGCAATCTACAGGCGCTCGATTGATTGAGTTATTGTTGTTGTAAACGAGCTTAGGAGCTTCGAAGGACAGGACCTACGATTTGGAAAATCTGAGATCAGAACCAGTGCATTCAGTGGGCACTTCAGCGGATTTGAACTCGTAACTTCATGCACCCAAGGTGAGCTCAACGTCTGTTGCAACCCCGATTCAGTATTTCCAGCTGGCTTGCATGTTCAACCAGTGTTCCTTTCGCCCATTCCATTCATTTTCGCGCATCGTTTGTTTTACCTTGGTATTGGTACAGTAAAGGACTACTCTGTACATGTGCATTCGTGTTAGGAATCTGCTCTGAAGTAGTTCAGAACATGTACCACCACCTTTTTTCGATTGCCTCTCTCATTTCCTGTTGGTTATGCAACCCCACAAGGCACGTAAACATTTTGCGCCATTTTGTATCTTTTCGAGCTTTTGAACTGGTACCACGACGTATGAATTACTGGTGGATAGACTCGCCCTCGATGTTCATCTCGAGCCCCCTTTCCTTAGACAATTTTCCTGGAATCTCTCCGTTTCTTTGGGGAATCCCTTGCGCGCGCATTGCAGAGTTATCAACCATGCATTTCTGCATAGCGCATGTCTGACTTCGATAGTCATTCATTGGACCGCCCTCTGTCCGATTCATACTTTTTGAGATATTCGTCTCTAAACTTCATTTTCCCACACTTTTGACAGCCCCTATCTCCGTTACGAAGCGTTTGCGGACACATGTTTACTAAGGCTTTTTTGTTAGTTTTGGCATGTACTATCTACGGTTTAATTTATGACCACTACTTATTAAACACCCTATATAGTATACTACAGTAAGATGGGTGGTTCGAAACCCTGACAAGAAATATTTATAATTCTCCACGAGCTGTCAAGGAAATTGACGAGCCTTGGGAATGGTGCCTGTTAGCGTGGTGGATTTGGGGGCCACCACCAGCCTTGGGGCTGGAAGGTCCTGGCCGTGAAACAAGAAACAGACACCTTGGTGTATTCGAATATGTTAAACACCTCGAGCCAAGTTTCAGATGCAGTGGACAAGGAACTTGACTCATCCATCCTCATCTCAACACTTTTTTGGGGCTAACGAACTTGGCTGCACATTTTTGCATTTCCTTTTGTTTTTGTTCAGATTACTCCAGTTTCACTAACAAGAAGAAAGTAGGCCTTGGTAAACGAACTTCGGAGCCATCTTTTGCGAGATAGTAGTGCACATTTAAAGTGTTAATGTGCCCCGCTGGGAGAGTGCAATAGTTGGTAATAGCGGAGAAAAAGGTCTGAAATTTTCCGATTCGCCACATATATGATACGACACGTTTAGTTATCAAGTGGCTGCGTTGCAGAGTGAGGAGCATCTACATCTCACGTGCAAAGGTCCCGGGTTCGACTCCCGTTCGAGTCATTTTTTGTCTTTTTTTTAAACTTTAACAAATAAAGTAGCTATTTGTAACTACAAGTAATATATTAATTCACCATATCTCTATAAGCATAAGAGAATAAAAATGTTCAAATCAGTAGTAAAACTTTTGAAATTTTTAATACCATATGTACGTTCACGTACAATTCCGTAACGCGCAGACCTAATTCACAATATATATTGCTTACGCAAATTTCGTAGCAGTGTTGCCAGATTTGTAGATTAAAAAGTAGCGAAGATGTGGTCCAAAAGTAGAAAATTTGAATTACGGAAGTACTCCAAACATAAAAACGAATTTTTGCAACTATACAGTTTTACCAATAAGTCATCGATTGAATGGAAACACCTCAAGTTGGAAATCCAGTAGAAAGACAATATACAATAAATTAAGCAGACCACAATATGTAAAAAGATTGACGTTTCTCATTTCGAAAGAAATACACGTTTGTACTTAAGTTAGCTTGTAGGATCTGAAATACCATTTACGAAATCTACGGCACGTTTCTTCAGTTATTTCTCACTTCTTTAATATATATGGAAAATTCTTTTCTTGCAAGTCAGAAATTTTGGGCTTTTTAGTCATACTTTCCTCATTATGCTAACATGGATAAAACAGTAATTAAATTCGCAAATAGCTCCGTTCACCTTCTAGGTCTAGGCATTAATTGCGACAGTGCAATTAATTGATGGAACAAAGGTTCAGTGTTGTCAGATGTGAAGATTAAAACATTCTAAACTAAGAATTGAACTAGTATTAAACATATTAGATTTAATAATAGAATATTCAGCACAAAATTGTATTGCATTATATAGTACCAATAAAGTTTGAGGATTTTCTATATGAAAATATAAAAGTAGCGCAACTATTAAGAGTTATTTTTAAGATAATTAAAAATTATAAAGATAATTAAAAATAGTTCAAAAAGTAGCTTGTCCCCCAATTTGAAATTTTGATAGCGAGAACACTTTAAAAATCACCTAATAGGCTGCTTGTAGCCCAACCTAGCAACGTAGATAAATTTTATACAACGTTACTGTTCTACCTATAGTTTAGATATCTACCTAAACTACTGCTGTAACCAAGAAACTTTTAGAAAATTAATAAACTGAAAAGAAAAAATCATCGACTTCAGAAACAAATACAGAATTAAAACTAAAAGAAGAAAAGAAAAGATATTAGCCGACTTCAGTGAAGACTCTACCCAGAAGGAAATAACAATATTAAAGCACTACGAAGGAGGAAACTCTTCATCAAAATCATCTATTAAAAAAAGGACTCTAAAATAAAATTGGAGAAAAGCCCAAAAATTAATTTATATATATATATATATATATATATATATATATATATATATATATATATATATATATATATATATATATATATATATATATATATATATATATATAAAGTAAGTTTGGTTGGTGAATTTATGAGGAATTACTTTGTTTAGTTTCACATAGACTTTTAAAAATAGCAACACTAAGGATATATATATATATATATATATATATATATATATATATATATATATATATATATATATATATATATATATATATACCTTAACGTCAGTTTACTCCTATTTAATGAATATTTTGTCCATAGGAAATTATTAAAGTGTAGTTTTTTTTAATAATAAAACGAAATTGTCACGTCATGGTATTATCACCATACTAGGAATGACCACCAAAATGTTCCAAAGTGTGGAAAGGTCTGACTATATATAAGTTGCAAAAACGTGTTTTCGTACTACGTATAGTTCCTCAGTTACAAATATTTAAACTTATCCATCATTTTATTAGTGTATAGACTAGATAGTTGTAGATGGAACAACGACGTCATACTAAAAATTAGCCATCAAGGTGCCGTTGCCCGGAATCTGAAAGAGGACATTTCATTTCGTAACAAAAAGCAAAGAAAAAGATTATAAGTTACGGTCACCCAACAAATAATCTTGTAGGTTATCCAAATATTAGTATTATTAATATTAATAATAAAATAATAATAATAATAATAATAGTAGTAGTAGTAGTAGTAGTAGTAGTAATATTGTTTTTGGTTTGCAAAGAAATAGATTTGTTAACAATTTTTTTGCTTGCTACGCTCGCAATCCAAACGTTTCAATAAGAACCAAAACAATCTTTTTACTTATTACTTTAAGAAAGTTATTATATATGAATTCTTAATGACGATGTGATACACATGTTGCCAAGTAATGACATACAGTGTACCCAGGAGCGTTTTAAAAATCGGATAGTGTCAAACTTTGTAATACGTGTTCGGCGTTTTGATGATGATGAGTTTGGTTAGTTAATCAACTTTTCTACCGAATCAGACCACTACGGTTTGAATGAGGGTATGATAAATGAGAAAAATGAAGACACACAAACAAGGTGCTGTTTAAGCGGGAATATTAAAAATGAAGGTAAACAAGGGGAATAATAAGATTTTCGAACTCGAATTTTGAGAACTTTAGTTTGCCAGACTTATTTATTCTATTTATCTGTATCTGTGTCCATTTGTCTGGAAAACAACAAGTCTGAAGAGCTACTTGATTTATCACCATCAGATTTGGACAGGATGTAGAGTCTAAAGTCTATTTTGTTGAAGGAAGCCATCCATCCACCGAAAATCGGTGAAATAAACCATTACTGGTGTTAATATTTATCGCTTAAGATCAACAACTATAATAGATAGGGAAAAGAGTTTCTCGAAATTCATTAACTGTTACAAGAATACATTTTATATCAATCCTTGATTCACCACTAAAACCGGATGTGAATAGAAATTCACTACAATTTATAATTTTAATATTGAACTATAAAGAGGAAAAATGATACGGGAAAGCGAGAAGTGACTTCCTGGGAATAGTTTTAGCGTTCTAAGATTTGGTACTCCAGCTTCTCTAATTATCCGTCTATTCAAACCGAAGGAGACAGTAATAAACTAGTTCTGATTTTGACATTTATCGCTACAGAGTACAAACTGTGATAGATAGCGAGAACTGGTTTTCTGCAATCAATGAAGTATTCTACGTATATTTTATATATCTACACTTTCTACTAAAACCTAAATGATAGTAATCTTGTACCTCTTGCGGTTTCAATACTAGTTGAGAAAGTTACATGGCATACAAACTAAATGTCCTTAACTGGTGTAGACATTACACTATTACTTGTTGCATGTACTCACACTTTGAACAGTTCCGTATTTTTTAAATTGTTCTTGCAATTTCATCATTTTCTATCCGGAATTGTGCTAAAAGTAATACTAAATCAGTTATTGTTGCAACTCGTTATTCAGAGAACACAATACATATTTTGCCTTCTTCTTCATTTATTATTTCTGGTTTTACTTGTGTTTAGACTGTAGATTCCCATCTTCACTGCTAAAATTTTATATCTAACTACTAGAATCCGAAACCGCTGAGATGGCGAATCATCTGCTAGCGCTATTCAGAATACAGGAAACAACCTGCCCAAAAGTTGCAACATAAGTGGGAGCAAAGTGGGAAATTGAAGCTTGTAGATTTACGAATAGAAATACCGAAACAACAAAGTAAGAATGGTTTTTAATTTTGCCTCCATTTCTCGTCTCAACCTTGTGTTTTCTTCAATATTTTATCAAGTAAGTTGTAGAGGCTGCGTCATGTCTATATCAACGATATACCAACCTACGTAATTATCATTTACTAAGTTTCAACTGTTCATTAAGGTATGGGATTAAAAATGACAAGAGTATAGTTTAAAACTAACTGTTCAGGCACCTTGTTGCGTGTCAGTCTCTTTATTATGCACTGTACTGTATATTCTATTTCCATAACAGGAATTACGTTAATAAATAATATACACAAATTATTATTGTTTCATTATAAACATGTTTGATATGCCTTAAGCAAAAACACTTATATGGGCTAAGGCAACTACAGAAAAAGAATGACATAAGTTCAAAAGATTTGAAAATGAAATGGAAATTAAGATACCTTCTAATTCATTGTATTTCAACCATGACTGTAAAAGATGCTGTGAGTAGACCCAGAGCACGAGGGTTTGAATGGAACCCGATACCAAAATTTTCACATGCTTTTCTGTACAATTCACAAACTAACTGGACAAACAATGGCAACTCAGCAATCATCATTCATGGGATATTCAGTTTTCTGCTCCTCCTTATTTTTAAAATTGTTACAAACTCTATAGACAATCTTGCGAGCCTCTTTGTATAGCACATGATGCTATTATCTCCCTCTCTATTAGTGAAAATATAGGATTAAGTTTTAAAACAAAAACACGTTTGATCTCTGCTCACTATAGTAATCTGTTAAGGAATTGATAGGTAATAGGTTCCAGTGACAAGTGAGAGAGTGGGGTTTGTTACTGCGCGTTCAAATTAAAATTGTCTTCCGAGCAAGTCCAGAGTCTAACTTCTCTTCTTTATCCTTCAACTCTTATTGTTTACTAAACCCTTTTTCGTTCCAATCAAAATTGCATTTTTGTTTTAGCCTCATATTCTTTATATTTTTTATAACAATATATGTATGTTAACAGTATTATTTAAAGATGAAAAAGAGAAAAATTAAAAATATATTTACCTTACAAATTCCTATTTATTCAAAACAATATGGAATACATTATATAAAATATTGAAGAGTAACTAAATGAGTACGTTATAATTGTGTACATTTTTAGTATTAGTAATTATAATAGTTCAAAATATCCCATAGATGCCATTATTCCAAGAAAATTAGATTGTTTCTATATAATTTCTGAGAAAAAGTACAAATTACACAGTTATGAAAGTTTCCTTCTTACTATATAAAGTAAAAATTTTATGGATAACCATATGATAAGCAAACTCTACGCTACATTCAATAATTATCTTTATTACACACACCTTTCTTTAATTATTTGTTCTAAATTTACATTGAAACGTCAGAACGATGAAAATAGTATACCATCGTCTTTATGCAAGTAAACGCTGTGAATGTAGTTAAAGATATATTTGCAATAAATGAAACATAATGCTAACATCACATTATACCTATATTTACCTTTTATAGTGATAAAAAATTGTCAGTACAATAAGCAATATTGTTAGAAAAAATTACCATAGCTTTTTCTTTCTCAGTTGAACTTCAGCATTGTCATAGAATTAAAACTGTGAGTAATAGTACAAATATTCTTTATGGAAGTGGATCAGATATCTTGACCAGATCAGGCCAAGCAAATTTGGAAATTTGACTCTCCGTTTATTTCACTAACTTTCTTATTATCTAAAACTTAGTTCTGAAAGTTACCTAAATTATATAAACGGAAAGACTCCTTTCATATATAAATCAAATATTTAATAAAATGTTGTTTAGAATGATAACATTTCTTTCTATTACACATTTTAAGTCTTCTCGTTCACAATATTGAAATATTCTCCACTTCGGATGTGTACAAATTATCGAGGTTGTTTTGCAGCTGCACTTTGGAAATGAGTGATTCACTATAAAAAAGAAATAGTACTATATTAGTATCTCATAATAGTACCATCTTAATATTTCTAATAAATCTTTCCCATCAAAATCATAAAAAGATAGATATTTTGTTAATTTCAAATGATTAATCTTTAGACTAATATAAATTGTTAAGAACTAGAAGGACTTATTCTAATCTGTACTTCTTGTTAAAATATCAACTGAAGTAGTGATGTACGTGCTTTTATAAGAAATATTTCAATAAAGTGACCCACTTCTTTGAAAATAAATAAAATGTATTACGAATGAATGTACGTCTGTTTGTGAAAATTGCAACATGAAGAAAGACTATTGTTAGTAGAATGAATTATTTATTACCGATTCATTACATGATTATATACATCAATTACTTATAATTTCAAAAGTGTACATCTCCGTCTCCCATAAACCAGTACATTTATTATGTTCTGATGTCTGCGTTTTTGTAGTTGCGTAGATATTGACTTGAAGCAGCAATTACATGTGCTACTGAGAAATCGCATACAACTCTGCAGGATCATGGGATGTTCTGGTCAATCATATTACACAAATGTTTAATCAGCTTTCTATCCGGCGACCGTGTTGGACAGGAAACCAACGGTATCTAATCTATTGATTACCTTACACAAGATGATTTTCCACAAGACTTGAGATGAGGCATTTCCATTGCACCGACTCAGTATGTTTCACAATTTACCAATGGTGTTGCTGGGCCCACGAATGCAGCATCCTGCTAAAACCATCGTAGCTCATCGTCGTTTTCTTTCTTACAAATCCTATCAGCTAGGTCACATTCTCTTCATGCCTTCTTTGATGTTTGATACTCTCTTTTTGAAGTTTATCGTCTGTTTTTAGCATCGATGCTCTTTGGAAAGTGATCCTATAGCTTAACATAGATCCAAAGTTCTCGCATGCCCATCGAGAATAGCGCTTCATAGGCATTCTTTATCTTTGCAATAAAATAGAACACACACAAACCAAGAAAATTACTCCAATATAAAAACAATATTTACAAAAAACAAGGAAAACTTAAAATGAAAGAAACTGAGGCAGACTTAATTTTTCCAGTCCCACGAATAAAAGCTGGGATAAGATTGCTAAAGGCCGCTAGTGCCTATCGAAACTGGATTATACATTTAAGCATGTCCTGGGTGTTATCTGAGCTCTGAGTATTCTGGACATTCTCGAGAATGTACAAAAATTTCCGTAGGACGACACATTCTTTAAAATATATATGAATAGTCTTACGCACTAAATACAAATTTGTGAGATGAGAGTGTCCAACATGCAAAGAGCCAAACTCATATCATCTTGTCAACTACTAATCGACGATGTCTGCCAATTTTAAACATACTTTTCACAGAGTGAAATTCTTTTATATTGGCCTGTTCCAATTCGCTTGTTAGTTTGAGCGCATACACTGGTTACAATGGCTGCAGAGCCAAGGTGCGGGAGAAGGCTATCCAGTGCAGTACTTGTCAAAATGACATCCTTGGATGCCATGTCGGAAAATTTTTTCTTCGAATGACTATATCTTCAAGCATTCAGAAGAAAAATACTACATATCCCTGCTATTGAAGCTTATGGCCTCTCACAAGAAAGTATTGCATACAATAGAAATGGGGACTATTTTTGATCTTCCAGGTACATCTTGGATGACATATCTGTGTTCGAAAGTGGTGAATGAAAGAAAGCGACAGAATTTTCTTAGTTACCTCTTTACACAAAAGAAGAAATGGGAATAGATAATGAAAAATTTTATTTTATGAGGATTCAATGTGAGAATAATAGATTCCGTTTTCTCTCTATTTCTTCTTTTTTTGAAACCTAGAGTGGAATGCATCTGAGATTTCCAGTAAGAAATGTCCACAAAGCAAAAATGATAAGAGACACCACGTGATATGTCTATATACACTGCGTATGTATTCTATGTTCCAAAATTAGTTTCCCGTCTTAGATTTTGACATTCTGTTGAAAGTGGAAGTGGAAGAAATCTTCAGCTTCGCTTGTTAATATTGGGCATTGTTACAGTGACAAGAGTGAGAGATAGCTAGATTGTTACAAATGGTATGATTTAAACTCCCCAGTATTAGGTCATATTATGGATAGTATCCCCCTCCTTATTCGACCATTGAAAATGCATCTGATAAATCTATTACTTCTGTTTAGAACATTAGATTCCTAATTTTGTAAGTCTATAGTAATTTCGCAGTCTAAGACGAAAGTATTATTATTAGTATTAGTCCATATCTTCTAAATTCCCAGTTTTACAAAGTATACTTACTTGAGCTATTGCTTGTACGCACATGTACGCTTCGAAAGCTTCTTGGCAAGTCGTAGCTAGAGACAAAAAAGAAACATGATCAATATTATGCACAGTTACATTTAGACATATTCATATCTTTGTACTTCTATATATGTTAATATTTCACTATTTCAGTTTGAGAAGAAACCAACACCAAGAACAGATACTTCTAACCTTAAAATTTACTTCTTTTTTTGTTCTATATTAACATTAATCATCAAACTCTAGAACTCATGAGTTTTATTATCCCGAAATTTCAGATTTCAGAGATCGCAAACCGAGAATGTAAGATTTCTTCACAGTTTTATGATAGAATATATTTAAAAATCATTATACATGTATACCAAAATTGTCCACATAATGTCTTATTGCGTTAGAAATAATATGTAATCAAGTAAAACATAATAAGTATTCTCTAAATTTACCAAGAAGAGTTCATAAAATTAAAATGTAAGAAAAGTTGTTTCCAATAGCTTACCAGGTTTTCCATTGCAATTTTTCTTTGCTTCCTGGAATTTTTGTTCGTTTTCCTCACTTTGATCTCGGAATTTCCTCATAATATTACACTGCTCCATAGGTTCAGTGTCGAATGTTCCATCTTCTCTAATCTATGAGTAGTTAGCATAACAAAAATTAAATAAACATGGTTTTCTATAGAATTCCTTATATTATTATATAATATAAATTGTTTCATCTGGAATTCCATGTATATATACTATGTCACGAAAGCGACAAAAAAATAAAGTGCTTCACGCAAACCCACAAGTTGATAAGTAAATAAAAATTTTATCTTAAAATCAAGGTTGACATGATCATTTTGCTAATTAAATAACAGAAATAACAGAAATAACGCAGAAATAACTATGATTTGGTTTCTTCATGAGGTTGTAAATGGGAACCTAAGATCAGAAACCCTAATTCAACAACTATCCTTGCATATCCCTTCCCACAAAACCCGGAATACCCACCTATTCCATCTTGCACATCCTAGGTTGACAATTATACAGAGGTCTCTTTTTCACCGACTACCCAACTATTATAATAATCTAACAAGTGAGGTGGACATTTTTTCGAGCTACCCGGTGTTTGAAAGAGCAATAAAACGCGTGCTGGCTAAATAATATTACTTGTGCACTCTTTGTTAATACTATTTATGTTACTATTGTTGTTTATTTTTTAAATTCTTTTTCTTTTTTTCTTTTTTTCCCGCTTGTTGACATTTCCCTGTGTAAAATGGCACAATTATACTGTATCTGGGAATTTGTTAAATAAATTAATAAATAAATAAAAGTAAATATTTTACTAATTATGACTGCGTCAAGAAGAAAGTGTATAGCTTCTTTCTTACATCTCACTGACTAGTGCTATTATGTTAAGAATTACCATTCTAGCTAACTTTTAAGCGTATATATTTGCTATCTTTTTAATCATGAAACGAAGAGACAGTACGCCCTTTCAATAAGCAGGTCAGTTCTTCAGTAGAATACAGGCCAAAGGAAACCAAAGAAAATAATTCTGGTTGGGAGAGAATCGAAAGGGAAAACATACGGTCACAGGATCTAAAAACAATAGGGAGGGGAGGGGGAGAATAGGTCCCCAAGATCCCCATCAAAGACGTCCAGAAATTGCCTAATAATAATGTTTGCTTCGCATTTGTGTGAATTCCCACTTGTTCAGCTTCTTAGCACTAATGTTGATAATTCCAAGTCTGTGGAACGTCTATATCAAAAACCAGCTTTTAAAAGCTTTCCTTGGCCATTTCTGGGTGTACTTGGTGTATCCTTAGAATATGGTAAAGACTTCCGTACGTGGACAAGTAATATTTTCGTGGTTAACTTGGCTATTCTGGTTTTCATTGTAAGCTTTTTGCTTCTTCACGCGGCTACGCGGAGTCTTGTATGAGTAACACGTCATTTTAATGGCTATCCCGATTCAGAATCTCACCAAAGATGAACAATCCCGGAAACACACAAAACACTTGTCTCATTTCATGAGAATACTAAAAGAAATGACTGTTTTTCGCACGGGAGGGATAAACTTTGGAAAATATTTGAACTCCTTCTCCCCTTGGGCTACGCATTTCGATGGAAGTTTAATTGTAGAAAAATCAATGATAGTATACTTTGTAGCATATTTTCAGCTACCATATTCCTTTGGAATACACCAGTGAATCATTGTAACATAATATTTAGAAAATACTTGAGATAAAATTAGTTAATATATTCCAAAATTCATTTCAAATGAGTAAATCGTGATGGGTAATAGATACTTGTGATGCGATCACTAACAACAGACCACAATAGGCATAACGATATCTAAATTTCCTGTTCCTTTTGAAACCAGAAAGTTGAAAAATTCTGTCAAACATCTGCTTACGTTACTTGCACTGAGGGCTTTTTATACAGAATCTCATCTTCCTAGCTTGAGGGGCTCGCGGGATACTTCACTTTTCACAATAATTCTGATACCCTTACTTGCGTACAATTATAGAAGTGATAATTGAAACTTAGTTCCAGGTATGCACTAGGCATGTTCCCACATTCATTTCGAAGTTTTCAGCTGTTTCCCCGTAATGTGAATACAAAAAAGAAAAAAAAAAGATTCCGTCGCTTTCAATGCGAGGGAATAAAATAGATAAAACTCTCATTTCATTTAAACGCGAATTTTCAAAAACTCTGGAACACGTGAACACTTACTTTTAATGAAATGTTTGTAGAATGAGTTTCATTTCTCTAGCTTCAGGGCTGTGTATGGTATTCTATTCTTGTCAAAGCATTTTACTTCCCTTTACCTCCTTTACCATACGTTGTTAAAAATATATATATATTTCTCATTTATTGATCTCATGTTTGATTTGATTTTTGATTTATTGCTATCGCAGCAAAAGGAGTTTTCTCCTCAAATCTTACGTTTCTAGCTGTAGTGTGACCTGACTGTCCATGAGTGAGTTACTTTCACTCTCTTATATAATAGTACATGTTGTTCCCTTTACTCCTTTCAGAACGAGTACTTTAAAATCGTTAAAATACATGCTCCCTTATTATAATTAAGAGTTAATGTAACAAATTTTATATCTCCAAAAAAAATCGTGGTGTCCGCATGAAAAACGTACGCAAACTTGGTACAGGAGACTGTGGTTTGATTGCCTGTCGGATCAAATGGTCTCCTATCCCACGTTGTCGTAGGTCCACGTTTCATATAGCCTTGCTGCTAAAAGGGACAATAAATGTACCTAGGTAAATCAAATAAAATAATTCACATCTTCAATTTAAGAGAATCACCACATTCGTCACTTTGTGGATAAATAAAGGGAAATTTTAGTGTTATAGAAATTGCCCACTTTTCCTCTTTTTGAACGAAAGCTTCAAAAATGGTGAAACATGCATTGTCCTGTCTCAAATTAAGAGTTTATATACAAGTGTTAACGTTTCCAATTTAATCGAATCCTCAAATTGGGCAGCATTTTCAATAAAGAAGGGGAAATTTGGACATTATGGAAATTAACTCCCTTTGCCCTTAGGAGTGGAATTTTCAAAAACGATTAAATACATGTCTCATTATTTTTATTTAGAAATTTATATACCAAATTTCACTTCTTCAACTTCAGTGAATCCCTATATTTGGGACTTTGTGAGTAAACAGTTCAATGTTATTCTTAGAAGATTCTTGAAAACAATGAGACAAGTATTCTCTTACTTTTTATTTAAGAGTATATATACCGAATTTCACTTCTGCAACTTGAGTGTGTCTCTTAAGCTCATCCCTTTTTAAATAAATAATCGAAAATTTTAATTTTACAGAAAAATGTCCCCATTTCACCGCATAGATGTTTCAATTCGCTAACATACATATTTCCTTATTGTCAATTAAAAGTCTATGTTAAATGTCAGAACTCTAACTTAAACGATTTCTTATATTCGACACTTTCTCATTGAACACAGGAAAATTTGGGTATTTTAGAAACGCCTCTGTTTTTTCTTTAAAAGCGGAATTCTCAAGAAGAGTGAAACACGTATTTCATTACTTTTAATGAAGACATTACATTTTGAGTTATTCCGCTCTAACATCAAAAATTCAAAAGATACACGATTCTCGAAACAAGAAAAACTCTCTTAGGATACGTATTTCCAAAAATTCTTTCTTACTCCTTGTTTCCGTGACAAATTGAGTATTATACCCGAATTTTACGTCTGTATTTACAGAAATATGGCATGGGCATTCATGAGCCATTTACTTATACTACCTTTTTTTATATTTTGTATATTGACTTATTATAAATATCGATTGTATTGATAATATGTACGAGACCATCTCTATTAGTATCAGGAGAACTTCTTTGGAGAGCAGAGGAATCAGTTCGTGCTATTTGGCGACTGATAGAAAGAATGTTACGTAAAATGATACCGTAAGTGTATAAGTTAACATTTCATGAAACTTTGACTGTAATATTAGAGTTGAGTTGAGTTGATTTTGAGTTTAACGGCCCTTTTCAGCAGCGAGGCTATATGAAATGTGGACCTACTGATTAACGTGGAATCCGAAGGACATGAGCACCTGCCGGGAATTGAACCCGGGCCTCCCACTGTAATATTAGAGTACAGGAAATTGTATGTAGATGCCAACGACATTTCAGACGTTCTCTATCACTGAACCTATTTCTTCGAAATTACGAGCGTATGTTTCAATTACATGAACAGGCGGACCATGATCGTGACGTCCTAGACGTAAATGACTTTCCAGTTTTTTAGCACTCTGTCCAGCAGAATGTCCAATTCTAATTTGTACTTGTTCCAACAAATATCAATCACATCGTTAACAAACAACTATTAGTGTGCCGGGTTTGCCAACTTCACTCTCTTTATATTTCCGCTTTATACACCATACTATAATATTTTATCTAATTAAGTTTAAAATGCATAATCTAAACAAATTATCAGTATAGTTATCTCTTTTTACTGTTAAAAGTATTAAATATTGTTTCTGTTCCGTAAGTTTCTCCTTTACATATGAAAACCGATTATTATTATTATTATTATTAAATAATATAAAAACGTTAGGTATTATTATTAAATTAATTATTTTAATAAATTTAATAATAAGTGTTGTTGCCGAACGCATATAATATTTACGAATCATAACAATATGTTTGAGATAGTGATATAATATAACGTCCTCTTTATTATCATATAAACACCTTGCCGTACACACTTACCAGCTAGAACATTATGACCACCTACCTAATATCTGGTATGCCCGCCTTTGGCTCGCAGGACAGCTGCAATGTGGTTTAGCATGGAAGAAATTAGACCTTGGTAAGTACCACATTTCCAGACATAAGTCCCTGATTTTTTATAAATTCTGAGTGGGGTGAGTTGATAAGCTTTACATCTGACATTCAATGACATCTCAAAGGTGTTCAATTGCGCTATGATCAAATTGGTATATGGACCATTGTATCAACTGAACTTAACCACTTTGATTCTTGAACCAACGTTAGAATTGCGATGTCTTTCCTTCTAAAGTATGCCATTTCCAGCTGGAAATAAGGCTGGCATGAAAGGGTGCATGTGATTAGCCTCTAGGAGCACTCCCACAACGGGTGACCCTGTGAAGTTTTCCCCAAGCAAAATGGTTTGGATTGTCGTCATCAGAATTGCACGTCTAAGCAGCTATTCTTCTGGAAGTCGATCGATATGAGGATTTATTGGAGCATGAAACATTGTGTCATTGCTCTGTGGTTCAATGAAGATGAGCGCATGCCAATTCCACTTGTTATCGGTTACGCCGTGCAGTTAACATTAATGCCATGTGAAATGTATGTTGCCGAGGACCACATCTAAATATGTAAATTGAGTGCCGTACTTTGTCCAATGTCAAAGTGTGTTAAATCCTGCTGTTCACTGTCCCACAATTTGCACCAACTTCTATGTTCTACGATTTTCGCCATGTGTGGTTGCCTCTTATCTTGTAGTTTGATGCTGCTGTCATCGTCCTTTCCCAACTTTGGAGGACACTAACCCGTTACAACTTGCGCTGTTTCCGAGATGTTCGTTTGCAGCCGTATGGCCATTGCAATCTTGTCTCTATAAAAGTCTCATATACTCGACAGTTTTTCCCGTTCATCACACTGATAGCTCAGGTGAGATCCCTGTCATCGCGTGGTGAGTGGTTCTGCTGTCCACTATGCCATCTACGTTAGCTTAACGACTTCGTTCAAAAAGTAGTGGTTGGCCATGGTGTTTTGGCTGGTTAGTGTGTATTAGAAATAATATCATTTGTCCTCTAAATGCAAAAAAAAAAAAAAAAAAAAAAAAAAAAAAAAAACTTCCCAGGAAATTTTTTCATTGTGATCCAAAAGAATTTTCTCATTGTGCATATGACGGACAATAGTCAAATGTATGTTGATTTTTACTCACCATGTCTTTCTTCTCCATCACACATTTAAAGTGGCACTGCAATTTAAAATAAAATTATTGTTGTGTCATTTTACTTAAGATAGTCATTGTTGATTATATATATATATATATATATATATATATATATATATATATATATATATATATATATATATTTGTAAGTGCAATAATAATAAATATTATTACTATTATTTTGCTTGGTGTAATAATGGTTTTATATTATGCTTAAAAGAAAATTCTTGCATATTGACAAGGATCACTCAAGTGGTATGTGACACTTAATATTTCCACCTGTATAAAAGAGATACCTGTGTAGAAAGTTTTATACTAGTGATGTGTGAATACCATTGAACAATCGAGTATGATAAAGTGAAATAGTTGCTTGTACAAAATAAATTAAAACTTTGCCATATTGCCTAATAAACATCAGAACCGTAAATTCCAACTAGTTATAAAAACAAGAAATTCAAATTGTCACACACAAATAATTATGAATAACAAAAGCAAGATTGACTAACAGAAATACAGGAAAGTGCATATCCTATTTCAATCTACTCCAAGTGATATGAATACAACTGAATGGGTATATTCAGTTATGAGACAACATTTCGATTTATTTATAGTGGCCTCACGTAGCATAGTCGCTAACGCTCTCGCCTTAGTGCAAGCGGTTCTGTGTTCGATTTCCAGTGGGTGGGACACTTGGTCGGAAAAGTGTTTAAAGTCCTTTTCAGGTCATCTGTCCTGAGTGAAGTTTCGTATGGTTTTCCTTCATTCATACTCGTCGAATGTCGAGAAGGTACCTAATATAAAGGTCCCAGGCTGAATAAAGGTCCCTCTTTCCCATTCCTTTCTTCCTTTGTTCCTCTCTCTCTCTCTCTCTCTCTCTCTCTCTCTCTCTCTCTCTCTCTCTCTTTCTCTCTCTTTCAGCAAACCTTGATGTGTATATCACTTGTATGAATAACATTTTCCATAGTATTAATATGTAATGTTAGGTAGACTTTACAAGGGTAATTCCACTACCAAATACTTTTGTGATTTATTTTTCCAATGTTTATTTTCAAATATTATATCGTGAGAAATAAACACAATTATGCAAGCAGTATTTACAAGTACGTCATATTATGCAAAGTAGCATGCGGCTATCAGTGCCTATTGACAGTATAAGATGGAGATAATACTTAAGTGGCAACTACGATACAAATTGTAGTTTCGAATTTTAAAAATTGACTTGATTCATTAGTCGATAGGAAATTGGCATTTCTTTTTTAAATTTAAATCTTTATTTTTCACATTCCAATATTAAGAATACATATACATATACATTTTTTCAAATGATAGCAATATCTTTTTTTTTTCAAATGATTGACATATTATGTAATGTTATTTGACATAATTTAGAATATGTGCTAAACGTATAAAGATTCTCAGTTGTAACATTTTCCGATTATACGTTGATTTTAGAATTGATTATAAGTTCTTAATTGTAATTTTTTTTATTATTTTGCTGCAAATATTTTAAATTTAAGATTATTATAAGATTTTCTAGGATTGTTTTTTAAATGTCCTTGCTACCCTAAAAATTAAGGGTAGGTCACTAAAACGAGAAAACCAAAAAATGTGATTTTCTATGAAACGGCTCCAACGATTTCGTTTAAATTTCACAAATCCACGACAATACATATGAGAGTTTTCACGTATAGAATGCTTAAAAATCGTTTTATTGTTCTTCTATTTATAGGAAATGAATAGCGGTTATTAAATAGATTATGCAACTATGTAGCACATTTTTCAGATCAAGTAGTATAACATCATTACTACGTCAAAATTTTACAGGATGGACAAAATCGTTACTAATCAAAGTTATCGACAACTAGAACGAAATCTTTTCTTACCTTTATTTTTTCATCTGGTTGGCCAGTTTCCTTGAACCTCATAAACTCGTCTGTATAGAAGGTATAATAATAGTTAGTATGTGTAAAAGTTAAATGCAAAAAATATAATAATAATCAATAATCGGTATTTGTGTTAAAATAGTATAAAGTCATTGAGAGTAATCGTTTATATTATTTTTTAAAAACATATATGTGCTTCTATGCCGAAATTAAAGATTAAATGTTAATTCAATAAATTAAATAAAAATTCATTAGAAAAAGGGATAAAAATTAAAGCAAATGTATGCTTCAAGTGGATATTTCCAAGATATTCATAACTGTCAAAATTATTGAGCTTAACTCTAGTATTTGCACAAGAAGATGTTCTGGCCCATTTGGTTACAAAGCTCGGAGATGCACCAATTGACCAAAGGGTGAGATGATCTGTTCATTTCTTTTGGAGTTTTGAAGCGAATATTCAAGACTTTCGCAAGAACTACTTTCATCACTGTACAAGATAAATTTTGACTTATATCATCCATTTAATTAAGCACATCATTTATAACATAAGCTATGTACATTTTCGAATTGCTGTGTTTTAAACTAAGATCATTTTTTAAAATGTCTTATACGAGGGCTACTATTTATATTTTGAGGCTTGGCAACACTGATTCTGGTTAGGCGCTATTTTTGTTTACATAGCAACGTTTGACATTGTTGACCATAACGTACTTCAAACGTCTTGTCATTAACTTTATTTGTGTTGTTTACGTTGACTTGAAGATTGCGTGACAACAGAAAAATGAAATTAACTCATGAAAATTTTCGAGCGATGATTTATTATGATTTTCGACGTGGATTATCAAGAGAAGAGTGCATCCATCAACTTACTTCCACATTTAGCGATGAAGCCCCATTCTTTGCCATTATGAAAAGCTCGTAAAACGATTTTCTCGTGCCCGCCATTCTCTCACTGACGAAATTCACAAAGGTCGTCAAAAATCAGTTGTTAGTGAAGAAAACATTAATGCTGTGCAAAACCAAATACTGCACGATCGTCATCAGATATACTGTAAGATTAAGGTAACCCTAGGCATTAGTTTCACTAGCATATATAAAATATTACATGATCATTTAGCTGTGAGAAAGGTTTGTTCTCGTTGGATCCCACATAAATTGACAAAACTCCAAAAGATGCTCGCGTCGATTGGTGTACACAAATATGCAACAAATACAATGGCGGTGCTTCGGAAGATGTATATAAGATTCTAACAGATGACGAATCATAGATATATGCATATGAGCCGGAACGTAAACAGCAGTCGACTGTATTTGTGTTTCAAGATGAACCAAATCCAACAAAAGTTGTTCGCGTTGAAGCACATCGAAACAAATGGTCGCCTTTTTTTTCTCGAGAAAACTCGTCATCTGGCAACTGTGTCTTTAGAGGAACGTAGAACGGTCAGCTCTGAATGGTACACAACAATTTATTTGCCGGAGGTCTTCGGTCAAATACGGAAAACAAACAAGCGCGTCGGATTTTTCTTCATCAAGACAATGCCAGCTCTCACATATCTCGTCTAACAACCGACTATTTGAACACTCTAAAAATCGAATTGATGGGTCATTCGCCGTACAGTCCTGATTTGGAATCCAATGACCATGTCTTGTTCCCGAATATCAAGAATAATTTGCGTGGACAAAGATTTTCGTCGGCAGAAGAAGCCGTTGATGCGTTCAAAAACCATATTATACAGGTGTCTCAAGAAGATTGAAAAAGTGCTCTGCAAATGGTTTGAACGAATGCAAAAGTGCATTGATCACAAAGGAGTATATTCCGAAAAGTAATAAATCAATTTTCAATGACAAATTACTGTTTCTTCATTGTTAGGCTCAAAAAATAAATAGTGGCCTTCGTATTACACATGAAAAATGAAATCGTCTGAAAGATAGGAAATGAGCTGGAATCCTTTTAATACTGTCTTCCAGATACAGAAATATAGAATTTTATTAAAATTGTGTATTTTAAAAATACAGGTGCTTCGCCCAAATATCATACCTTATATATTAATGAACTACCTTCAATATTAATATAATATAGATAGATAGATATCGTATACATATTACTGTATATCGCTTAATTAATTAAGTTAGGAGAAAAAGGAGGATTTTCGGAGGAATGGTCACTCCATTTTCCCCCACTTGCATTAGACATTGCTTCTGGCAAAGATATAACACGTTATTTACCACTCAGTGCTGTCTCTAGTACAAATATTTAACTCGCGTAGTTTGTGTGCGTGTCTAGATTTCTAGGAATATTGCCCCTAATATAAACTAAAGAAGAAGTTCGGACCCCACTTTAAACAACAGGTCTTAGTCTCAGTTTTGAACTAATTTGTAAATATCAAGCCAATTGAGTTAACCAGTACTCCCAACTGCTTACGACTTACTTAAGAACATATAAAGTTAGTTACTTAGAAACATATAAAGTTAGTTTACTTTTATTCTTGTCTACTTAATAGATAAGTTTAAAACTCTGCTAAGTAACGGTATTTTATAGAACATAAACAAAATCTTCAACTAACAGAAGCGTCAAATATCAGAGAAAGATGTAGTAATAATTCAAATCAAACCGTTGATGATATAATAATAAGTCATGGACAACTTTGTGCTGAAAAATATTTTCATGACCTAGCACCTGTGCATCTTAGATGTCACTTGCATTTACTCGTTCTTCGTGACAGGCGGATTAAATTGCATTTTGATATTAATACCAATTAAATCTCTTACCGTACCTTGTGTTATTTGAAGTTCTTGTGCACACTCTCTCATAGCTTCATCAAAGCCTCCTGCTTCTTGATCTTCCTTTAGAAAGAAGAGAAATGTCATGTTAGAATTTACTTCACAGCTCTACATTTACACTTTGTAAAGAAAAAATAGCGACACTTGCTCAAATATGGTTTTCACTACATACATTAACCAATATGAGTTTTTTTTTCATGAATTGCTGATAATATTACAATGAATATTCTTAATGAGCAGTTCATTCTTAATACTTGCGCAACAGTTTCAAGTTTTTGATATGAATATAATGAATTTATATCCATATATTAGTAGCTGTGTGTGTATTTGAGCAAACTTGTCTATAGAAAGAGTTATACATAAAAGTATAAAAGATCAACAATAATAATACAAAACAAAATATGAACTTTCTTAAGGGAAAGCTACAATGTATACGAACATCGGGAGGTACAGTACATGAAACTAGTATTTTCTATGTGCACCATGGGCTTTAGGAAGTTTAGGGTATCATCGAGGCCTTTTAGTAACAAGGCTATTGCAAAATACAACCTTGATTTCATGGAGTCACACCTGGATTATGTGAGTTTGGAGACTACACGAGTCTTTGAATAGTCATATTCATGAACCACATGTTAACGATTTTCACTCGGTGACATGAAGCATTATCGTCCTGGAAAACGAAGTAGTCCATATTTTCTTCAAAAAAGTAATCTTTAGTTGTTGTATGAACTTTATGTACCAGAATATGAAGATATTTTCATGCATCAAATGATCCTTCACATATATCCATTGTTCTGACGTCTTTAGCGATGAAGCAAACTCATACCATCACTTAGTAACTGAATATTTGCATTTCTTAAACAAAATTCTTATCAAGTTTCTTGCTCGTTCGTATCCACAACTTCATACCACCATCCTTTTCCACCATTCTAAACTTTTTTCCACGGAGAAAACGACGTGTTTCTAGTTGTCATAAGTCCAAGTTGCATATAACCTCTCAAACCTACGTGTTGAAATCCTCTGTTTTTTTGTTAGTTTCGACTTTCTACGCGGTTTCTTCTTCGTAATATCCTCTTCATACAGTCAATATAATACAGTTGTACGAGTAACTTCAGTTTTAGGATCATCTCAAATTATAGAAACGATTTTGGGGGAAATCATTCCTTAATTATGCAGTGCTATTGATTTTATTTGGCGATCTGCTCTGGGTGGTGCCTTCCTTTTTTTATCATACTTTTGACGAAGGATGATTTGTTATACTGTTTTTGGATGTGAATTACTCTTCCCGCCGTCAAATGGTGAATTTTGAGTATTCCACCCATCTCCCTTACAGATTTAACTTAGTTGTGCAAAGCAAGAATAATGTATTGTTCACATGGCGAAAAGTCACATTTCTTACTCATCTTATACTTGTTTACAATCCATATGTAGCAGCAATTTCATAAAAAAAAACACTGCACAACAACAATATTGCCACTTGACACTGTATAAACAATGAAAAAAAAGAACAATCACAAAATGTTATTTACCTGGCCCTACATATCACAAATGGAATGCAGAATTCTCACACCAATAACTTACGAGATGCTCGCATTGCCGAGCTCCTCCGTGGCTAAGCGGTTAGCGTACGCGCCTTTGGCGTGGGAGACCCGGGTTCGATTCCCGGCAGGAGTTCATGTGGTTCGGATTCCACGTTAATCAGTAGGTCCACGTCTCATATAGCCTCGCTGCTGAACGGGACGTTAAACTCAAACTCAACTCAACTCAGCTCTCAGTGCCAGAATATTATCGATATATAAACAATAAGCGCCGTTGTACACCATAGGTGTCACAGATAATGCATATGAACTATGTACCACTCACCATTTCCTTCTATTCCTCTTCTAACAAGCTGTACATGTGGTTTCTGTGTAAGATGCCTTGAGAATTGAGGTGTCGCTATTTTTTATTTACAGAGTGTATTTAAAAAATTAACTTACTTGATATCAAGACAATATAATTGAGTATAATGTATATTCTTAAAAGGACTATTATGAGGAAACAAGTACAAGAGAGACAAAAGCAATTATCGTAACGTTTTCCTTATACTGGAAGAACACTAATGTTTATTAAAAATAGAGCATACAAAAGGTATAACCAAAATAACACCAAAATCCGAGGTTAAGTGCCAGACTAATTAAAAATAATACAAAATTTATCATTTTTCTTTTCCTTGTTTTTCAGAAGTGAAAGGAAATAAAATCATAGATAATGTTATTCTACCACGGGGAAATATGAACCTGAAGAAGTTTCAGTGTTGTCATCCATAGAAATTACAGTGTTGCCAGAATAGCATTTTCCAAAAAATCTAAGTTAATACAGCGACTAGAGGAACACACTTAACTACATTTGATTACGTATCTTGTTGTTTTGGTATTCAGTGAACTACTTTTAAATAGTAGTTGTATTTAGTTTGTAGTAAACAAAATAGTTTTAACATACAGTTATTAAAATTAAATAATAATGTTATTTCTATGATGGCAGCACTAAAAATTCTTCAGATTTACATTTTCTGTGGTAGAATAACATTATCTATGATCGTGGTAAGTTGTTCTTCATTATCTCCTTCCACTTGTGAAAAACAAGAAAAAGTGGTAAATTTTATGTTATGTTTAGTAAATCAGGCTCTACCAGAAGTTAAGATTGCCGTTATATGGCGGACGCGTAACCAAAATAGCGCTCTCTCTTGTGTTTCTGTTGCTGTTTTGCTTGTGTTAGTGTTACCCCTCGCTCAGTCAAAGAAAAAACAGGAAAATAAAGTGGAGACTTGAAAGTGAATATCAGTAGACAATGCAGCATCAGCATGTGAGAGAGTCCTAACGAGGGACAATGAACAGTGTCCCAGGAACAGGTTTGAGAGACGGTAACATTTCGACAAATGCTAAAGGATTATTCGTGTGTGGAAAGAATGGATAAAAGATGGCGGTAAGTGGTGATTACAGGCTACTGGGCCACACAATATGACCACAACATGGGATCACAGTAGTTTTGTCCCCATATGGACGCAATGGACCGCACTTCTTTAAACACATTACTTGCTTGACGCTGAAGCACTGCAATAAGTGTGGACATATGTAGTACAGGGTTTAACGCTGTGTCCTACATGCTAGAATGTGCCATACATGCCATTGTGTCAGCAACCATTTACCAGCAAAAAAAAAAAAAAAAACTCAAACTGTAAGGGACTTCTTAACGCTGATACAGTCAGGTTGAGAGGCACAATTTATTATTGTTGTATGAGTAACACTTCACCCTATTCTGCAGTGATGGCCGCTTATCTGCCACATATTACCGTAGTGCAATCTGCAAACTTGTGTTGTTGAGTGGCATAGCGGGCGAACACCAAGTGCAATAATTTGGAGCAGCATTGGGTACGATATGAAATCTCGATTGCTACGTATTGCAGGCACTCTGAACAGTAGTCGCTGCTTTGTTGGGAGGTTTTGGGATCCGAAGTACTTGCCCTTCTTCAGGCAACTTCATATGCCATATTACAGCCACTTATAGCGATGAATATGCAAGGCTTCTTCAAGGAACGACGGATACCTACTTCTTTGACCTATGTACTCGCCTGACGTCCCATCTGACTATCATGTATGGGACATGGTTTGTCGGTGACCTGGTAGTCACAATTCTCCAGCAACATTGTTGATTTATTATTGATATTCATACAAATTGCGTGGAGAAAAATTGCTAGAACCTCTTTGACTCCATCCTACGACATATAAAGTTTCCTCTTCATAAAGATGTTCTATGATAGCTACAGTAAAACTTACTTTTTTCATAAAAGATCTATATATTTTCTTTGAAGCATTTCCATAATTCTCAATGCTTGAGATTATCAACCGTCAGGAATAAACGATGCTTTTAACTCCCTGGTGTAAGTGTTTCAGGATAATTTGTATTTAAAAAATACCCGTTTTGGTGCATATATATTTTTTGAAACTTCACAATTATCCCCATTACTTGAATAAAAAAAGCAATTAAGACTGAGAAAGAGAGAGAATCTTTCCTTCTCTTGATTAGAGGTCAGTTTCACGATCTTCTATTCAACGTTATTGTATTTGTACTTGGATATTACGCTGGTTACATTTTTGTGGCAACAATGAAATAAATGCCAATTCATTTCTCTTATTAAATGTGGATAATCGTATTGTACTACCCATTGAATGTTTACTAATACTCTCAAGCAATCCTCAATATTTGGAGCTGACGTTGTTCAAAAATAAGGAGTCACTTCAACCTCCCTTCACAAATCTCCCCTCTTATTTGATACAAGAAAGGCGATAGTGAAAAGCGTCCTTCACCAACTTTGAAGATCGTTTCCCAGAAGTTTTGCTTCATGTTGTCTTTTGCTGTTTCCCAGACGAATGTCCAAAATGTTCCAAGTGTAGTGAAACACTTTAAAGTCCTCAGAAATATGAGCGTACTGCAAGGGGTTATGACTGCATTATGCAGTATGCATTATACGGTCTGAAATGTAGACACTGCTGCTGAAGAAATGCTATGATATTTTTATTATTCAATAAGTTTTGTCATTTTCTAAAATTTTACACTTACATAGTGATTAACTATTATGTAACAAGAATTGTAGGAAACAAAAGATGGATCAAAATATTGCGATCTTGGCCATTAATTAGGTTTCGGATAAGAGGCACAATTTTTGAACGGTCCTTAATCCTCTTTTTACGTATTTTCCACATAGCACATCATACTGAGTTAACTGATAGTTTGGGTTTGGCTATACTATTTATAGGTCTCCAGATATAAAGCGGACAAGAACATTTTGGATTAAAATATATTGGATCTCTTGATCCAAAAATAAAATACAGTATTCAGATTCTATTTGAAAACGTAACACTTTGTACCTGATTGGCAACGCTGACAACACAATAACCTCCAATGTTCATTAGTTTCATTCTCCATGTTAGTGTAAATGTATTTGCACAGACACTATTCCACTTGATTGTATTATTCCTATAATATTTTCAATCACTTTCCCATAGTATGCCATTGGAAGGACTCGACATTTGAACACTCTGTATCTCGAAAACGAAGCGGTATCGGACCCATGTTAATAGTAACAATTTTACTTATTTGGATATCCGCAATCACTTCATCACTTTTGGCCACGCATTAATATTACACCTTTTGTCGGTGCGCCTGGAAGAACCGTTATGTGTTAAAACCATAACTTTTCAGGAGAAGTAAGAAACTTCCGAACTCTAAAAATTTTGACGAATATACACTGAAATACTTTAAAACTATAATAAAATTGATTCTGCGTATATTATGCACTGGACATTGCTGTAGCTTGTTCCAACAGTATTATGTTACTATTTTTGGGTTTACGTAGCATCTTTTGCTCCTTTATAAGCACATAGAGGATTTGTATAAATTAATCAATGCATGATGAGAACCAGAAGCCTTTAATTTTAGTCTATAATTTTTCATTGTTGTGGCGAAACAATTGCATATTAACTTATGACATTATAAGGGACGCTGCCAATAGCTATCTGGTTTATTTGCACGACATAACTCATTTTCTACAAAAATGTCACATAGCGGTTCTTTGAGGCGCAGCGACGATATATATATATATATATATATATATATATATATATATATATATATATATATATATATATATATATATATATATATATATATATATATATATATATATATATATATAAAATTCGGATACATCAGATTAGATTAATAACTTTAAATTTTACCGGCTTCGAAATGACAGCACCTAATGAAGCCACTTCAATTCTTTCAGATTTTTTTTGTTTTTGTGGAGTAATCAACACATCGCTTAATCATTTGCGAGAATATTTAAGTATTACAGTAATTTTGCATTTGATCAAAATGCAATCCAATTTGTACTTTCGAATTACGTCCAAAATCTCAGAGAATATGAGTCACAGCTAGTCAGGCATAACGTTATTTGACAGATTACAGTTGAAGTTAGTAAATGTGTAAAAAGGATTTTAATTCGAGAAAACATTCCGAAAAAATTGTGCTATTTTATTTCGATAAAGGTGAAAATACTACATTATTTTTTGGTTAAAATATGTTACTAAAAGGAACATCTCAAAATGGTTGAGTCCTCTTTGTTCTGGAAATATCGGTGTCCAAGATGGTCATCGCAGTGGGCGACTAATCACAATGAAAGATGATATTCTTTCAAATGTTGAGCAAAATCATCGTGTAAGCAGTTATGACATCACAAAGAACCTAAACATCCATCACTAAACTTCGTATAACAATTTTGGTAAAGCTGACTTTGCTTGACACATGATCTCACTCAGAAACATTTATTCGATCGAATATCCTTCTGCGAATCTCTACTTAAACGTAAGAAACTCAATACATTTTTCACGAAGTCATTGTTCCGAACAGCTTGCCAGACGGTGATGGGGATTTCATTCGATCAGTCAATGTGCGGAAAATCGGCGAATATCACAGTTTGATAGAATCTGATTGAGATTGCTAGACAGCTGAAAATCATATCAGGAACGGAGCGACGTGTCTGGTGTTTGCGAGCAACCGTGCTTAGTGTCTTCCAAAAATATAAAAGGACGGTCAAACCAATACCAAAAGACAAGGCACAGCCACATATCCTTAACAATGTCGGACATTGTGGAGTGTCGGGATTGCTAAAACAGGTTAAGGCGCAATCTGTAAAGCAATTAACAACCGACCTTAACAGAAGACAAAACACAGGTGTGTATACTGAAGACAGTTCGTCTACACTCTTAGATACGGGCCTCTGTAGAGGACGTCCTACACATGTATTAATGTTAAAACATGAAATCGTTAGATCTTCTAATCGGACAATTGGATTCTTTGGAAATTTTTGTAAGCAATACCTTGGAAGTAATACGTACTCCTATCCCACTACGTCTCGTTTTCTTTTTGTTCTACGCCTCTAATTTTGCTGTACTATATTTTAACTGTTCAAGCTGTTTTCAAGGTATAATTTACATTACAACGAGATTGTATATCTAATCTATAAATTACTTTCATTTTTAAGTGTAGCTATTTAGTTCAACGGTGCTTAAAGGTGCACAATATGTTATCAAGAAGAAGAAGAAAAATATAGAATATATGCTGTTGAGATAGATTGATGTTCATGTAATGGTAGTGGCTATAACTAGAGGTAATTGTTTGTTTCGTGTTGCTATGACAACATAAAGATTATTATTCATGAAATTTTGAGAATAAAATTTAGTTGTTCTATATATTTGACGAGCCTAATTTCTAAGGTATGCAATTGTTTAGTTTTTGCAATTAAGTGTTTGCAATTAAGTGTATAAATTAAAGTACCGAATCGTGTTGACTTACTAGAAATGTGGGCCTATATGTAAACAAAAGGAATAACGTTACATTATATATATTTAGATGGCGGTCACAGCAAATGAATACTAAATTTGAGCAATTGACACTACAAACACAGCAACTGACTCAGCAAGCACAAGAGATGGATAATAGGTTCCAGCAAATGGATAGCAAATTACCCAGCAAATGAATACTAAATTTGAGCAACTGACACAGCAAACACAGTAACTGGCACAGTAAAAACAACAGATGGATATTAGATTTCAACAAATGGATAGAATTTGAACAAATTACGCAGCAAATGAACACTAAACTGGAACGAACCGACTGTAGAATGGAACAAATTTTACATCGATTTACAATTGTACAAAGTTCAGTGGAGGTGGTTGAAACCCAAGTTAATTAGCATAGCAAATCAAATTAAAGTTTTACAAGAAGAAATAAACACTATCAAGGAAAGGATCGTTACCATAAATTATAATCTTGAGTAGATCACAAATAATGACCATAAGCCGAATAAACCCAGATTAGCTTTGGAAGAAAGTGATATACAGGAAAGTTGTACTGAGAGTGAGGATAGTGCTTCCAGCACCGGGAAAGAAGAAAGAAGACCGTATTCATGTCAGATACCGGAAAACCAGATAAGTAAAATATAATCATTTGAAACAGTCTCATAATCATCACCATTTCAGATTTAGTGAAATAAGGTATTTAACGAAAGTTAGTGGAAGGTCAGAAGATACCTGCCAGTGTATTTTTAGAAAAATTCAGAGACGAATACGATTTAGTTGGGGTAGACAAGTCTAAATTTCTTAAGATTTTACCACACGTTTTAGTGCCACCCTGTTCTGTTTGGTTCAAAGCGATCAGGGGGAGTTTACAAAATTATTTTGATTTTAAGAACGCACTGCTTTCCAATTTTGAGAATGTTTTTATGTTGGCAAATCGAGACGCTTTGGTTCAAAACAAACAGTACGATCCCAAAATTGATAAGAATCTTACTGATTTTGTGATTTCTGTATATAATGAGTTGAAATTAATTAATCCATACCAACAGGAATCACAAATCATAGCATTGATCCGGATATTGATACCTTTCAGACTGCAGCAAATATTGATTTCTGCACAATGCATTAATTTCAATCATCTAATTATGATATTGCAAAATTTTGAAAATCAATCAATGATGCAAAGTAGCACTAATCGAAACCAAACTAATAACAATCGAAACCAAGCTAATCATATTCCAATCCGAATTATCAATATGCGTGAAGAATGTAGTCCTAATGTAAGAAATAATTATATATTCAATTATATTGGTAGTAGTTCCGAATCTAATTTCAGAAGAAATAGAAATAGTAATCGTATTACATTTAGAAATCAGATAAACAGTACATCTATTTTTTCTCGAAATGGATTTCGTAACAATTTCATAGGTGGCAGAAATTCTCAAAATAGAAACCAAGGTACAGTGGAAGCGAATAATAGGCAGAACTGTATACAAGATTGTGGCGTACAATGTAACTTAATCGAATTCTTTGGTAATATAACTTAAGCTAATGTTGTGGCGTCCTAGAAAACATATTCAATTGATTTTTGTTTTATTTCACTTTAAATATTGTAACGATTTCATTTGTCGTTTGTACTTTGTTTGAATTCTATACAGATAATATAAATAATGTTCTTAATGCTAACTATGCCTTAGTAAATAAAACATGTTTTACTGAATTCTAACCCACAGAAATTTTGCTAGTACTTAATATAATAATTTCTTTATTTGTATTATTCCGTTATATAAATCAAGTCTTGTTTTCTTTCACTTTGAGTATTGTTATGATTTCTTTGCAATTCGCTTCACTTATCAATATTGTGTTTTCAAAATCTTCTATAATTATCTTAAGTATGCCCAAATGGAAGAAATACGTTATGTAACATTTCAATATACTTTAACTTAATTTGTCTAGGAACTCCAACGATATTGAATTAAATAATCTATTTTAGGACCTAAATAATCAGCAGAAGGATCGTATTTTGAATAAGTTCTCTTCTTGGGTAATATTATAAAGTTAAAATGAAATTGATTATTAATTGAATGTAAGATTATTGTTGAGACAAAATGAAATTTATATATATATATATATATATATATATATATATATATATATATATATATATATATATATATATATATATATATATATATAATTTATATTTGTGAGGACTATTCGGAAAGTAAGGTAACCACGTATGTAAGATATCTAACTGTCTTCAATTGTAATCAATTTAAGAACTCATCAACGGGAGCCATATATACAACGAGATTGTATATGCAATCTATAAATTACTTCCATTTTTAATTGTAGCTATTTTGGGCAACGGTGCTTAAAAGTGGACAACATGTTATAAAGAAGAAGAAGAAAAAATGTAAAATATATTTTGTTGAGATAGATTAATGTTCATGTAATGGTAGTATCTATAACTAGAGGTAATTGTTTGTTTTGTGTTGCTATGACAACATAAAGATTATTATTCATGGAATTTTGAGAATAAAAGTTAGTTGTTCTATATACTTGACGAACCTAATTTCTAAGGTATGCAATTGTTAGTTTTTGCAATTAAGTGTATAAATTAAAGTACCGAATCTTGTTGACTTACTAGAACTGTGGGCAATATATGTAAACAAAAGGAATAACGTTACATTATAACATCTTTAACATAATACATATATTATGTAATAAGTTCTTCCTTACGTGAATGACCAAATGAATGTCTGCCTGTTATATTATAAACGGGACACTAATGAAAATAATAAAAGGAGTTCCTATGAATCTGTGGGGTAAAATATCATGGTTTAGAAACTACGGTCGTACAAAGCGTGTAAAAGAACATCGCAATACAAACTCAAGGAACCACGTAGCTCAGAATGTAACAGCGTAAAGAACGTAGCGCGTACGCTATCCGGAAGTGTACTATGAGTACATAAGTGATTAATCACAAAGCATAACTTATTTTTAAACATGTTTGAACCTAAAATGGTCTAAAGTATGCAAAATGGTAGCCTTATCAGCAGTGAACACGAAAAACCGAAGTGTTATGCAACGTCAGTATTATGAAGCTAGCAAAGTGGCCGAGGACTCAGCTGAATTTTCCCACAAATATTAATTTAGGATGTGTGAGGATTCTAAACTTTCAGAGTTAATTAATCCTTGAAAACTATATATATTAAGTCAATCACTTCAGTGGCATACTGTTTGTTGCCGACGTGAAAAGTATTTTGTCATAAACCCAATCGCTAGAGGGATAAAATTGTTATTGTCATTCCCGACACCTTAGAAAATTCGTCTTCCTAAGCAAGTAAATGTTACTTTCTCCAAGAAATTGTAGTTCCAATTCAATTCGCACCATGTGGGAACGCTTGTACGTTCGCTTCACCAACATTTTTAATACACTGAAATTTAATATTGTTAAAATTTTGGTGTTTTCATCAGTAAGATATTTCGCAAAGGTCTTTCATCCATATTGTATTATTATTATTATTATTAGCAGTAGTAGTAGTACCGGTAGTATTATTAGTAGTTATAGTAGTGGTAGTAGTAGTATTAGTAATAATAGTATGAGATTATGCAACTTTTCACAAAATAATAAATATAAAGACATCTCTTGAAATGGCGTATATCTACGTCGTGTTTAACTCTGTCCAGGTTTTCCTTATAAAACGAAAAATGGTAGGTTAAGTGAGTTTCATTTCACAGAGTGAAACTACCGTAAATTTGCAAACTATGCGATTTTAATACTCAAACTTGAAGTAGTACATTCATATCTATTCGCTGGAATAGGGTAATAAGATCAAAGATTAAATCTGTTCCTCGGATCCTGAATCTACATCAAAAAGCAATTATTCCCTATCCCTTACTGTTTTTTGTAATAAACTGATAACGGCTGGAATTTAATTCGTTAATTTGAACCATTTTGAGTTTGAATAGAGGCTTAGAAAGGAAATTAGAACCCTTTCTTGAGTCTCTTAATCGATTGTATCAATCAATTCTCAATAACTATTACCGTTTCTGTTCTACGAAAATCAGTATTAAAACCGTAGTGAAAACCAGTGTTGCGGGTAGTGACAATATGTTCTCTTGAGTGTCTAAAACGATTGCAGTAACAGTTTGTGGCTATCTATTATCAATTTTGTACTATGCCGATAAATGTGGAAGCCGGAAATGGCTCGTTGAACTAATTCCGGTTTGAATAGAGTGTTTGCTGAGGTAATGGACTTATTTTTGTTACGCCGAATCAATTTCTAAAAAGCTTCTCTACATTTCTTACTGTTTTTACTCTGAAAGCTATCGAAAAACGGAAAGAAGGGCGGAGATATGCTTTCTATAAACCTTCCGATACTTATACATAGCCTAGTTTTAAGGCCTAAAATGAAATGAAATCGTTAATTAAAACGTCAGAGGCAATTGTTCCTTGGGCTGAAGGAGACAAATGGTTGCTCAAGAATGATTATTAAGTCATAGAATTAGAATGTAGAAGATGAGATAACTTCCAGGAAGCTCGCGGACAAGATGACGCTTACCATGCACTAACATGGTCTGCGATAGAAACATCGATTCTTGAGAGGGAGATGAGTTTAGAATAAATTACAGGTGTATATCGTAGTTTTCCATAGGCCTATGTACCATTAGAAGACTAGACGCTAACTTCGTTAAATTAAACTAAATTTATTTTATTTTAGTGTTCTTTTAAAATTAAAGTTTAACGTTTAATACTTACATCGCAGTTGACTGCTACAAAGACTAGTGCAATAAGAACGAAATGTTGAATCTTCATAATTGAATTTGTTACTACAATGTATACTTTCGTGTGCTTAAGACGTTTGTTTCTGAGAGAACTTATAACATATATCGTGCTTTATATACAATGTGGCAAAGGAAGCGAATGTCACCCTACTCCAGACTATGATTGACAATTTTATTCTTTTTTAATAAAGCCATGAAATTACTATGTGTGAAACATGTAATTTTTTAATGTTACTACGTCGGAAATGAAAATGTCACAAGCATGACACAATCTTTTCTGGATGATTACAGCTTTTGTATTTACATGTTCTTCCTTCCGTATAGAAGACTTGACAAAAATATTTAATGAACAGTTTATACTTGCTGCTTGTATTTGTAAAAGATACATTTAACAATGTCTATACAATTATAATAATCCTTTCTTTTTCAATTTTCATATGTGAAGAGACACTCTATTAGCAAAAGCATTGTGTTTTATATGAAGACACTCAATATGAAGACATTTATAAAAAAATTAAATTCAAGGTAATCTTGTGGAAATTAAAATCTAAAAGGAAACAGAAAAGAAAGATAGAAGTAGATGCAGTCTTGTTCAAGAAGTCTTACTTTAGAAGATCGTATGCTGGCAACCGTACATAGGAGTTCCCAATATTTTGGTTGTAATAAACGAAGGCCTCAAGTGGTTAAAGAATATCAATATTTGTTTAATGTCAACTGTAGGCAAGAAACTGAAACAAAATTAAATCTTTTGAGTTTAACTTGCCACAATTATGCCCTTTAGGCTAAGGGAGACGACGAATGAAGCTTGTAAATGACGACGAAAGAATTGGTAAAATGAAAAAAATGAGAGGAAACGTAAGTACCTCTAAAAAGCCAGGAGGAGAAATGTTAACTCTACAGTACAGTGATTTTGAAAGAGAGGTGGCTGACCAGTTTTCCTTGACCATTACTTTGCAGTAGGGAGAGATAATTTACTGATTCACTAGTTCCCATACTGGTTGATTTTTGGTTCATGTACTGGAGAATGGACCGAAAAAAAATGTATTTCCGAAGTTTTGATTGTAATGTTCTACGTATCGATTTTGTGTATAAGAATCAGTTCCAACTTGCCACGTATAACGTACAAGTATACTTCTACGCTCGCAGCCAAGAGAGAAAGAAAAGAAACAGCTAGAGGGAAACAGCAAAATAGATGAAATGGAATAAAAACAGGTTTGGCAGTGTCTAGGTAATTTATTAGTCATGAACACACAAACAATGCACCTGCAAAGGAGTCAAGAACGCCTTGTCTGCCTATCATTACTACCTTCTATCAACACAGGTCCGTTATCCCCCTCCCCCACATTCAAATAGTAGAATATTTTGTAGTCAGCTGTTATGTGCGTCTTATGTGCGCTTATGTGCGCCGAGTTTCAGCTTATGTGCGCACATATTTACACATCAAAAGGGTAACGCCTGAGTGCGACATTCGAATCCAGACTTCAAATTTCTGTGCCAAGTAGTATTCCATATTTCCGCTTATGTGCGCATAAAATTAACATTTGTGCGCGCATAGGAATGAAGAAAATCGATAGACAAAAATGTACAGAAAATTCATGACTTGCCCTAAATCAAAGAATAACAACTTGAAGTTTCTGCAGCAAGTAATACTCCATATGTGCGCCGAAATGCACATAATACTTTTAGTGTGCGCACAAACAAACGCAAGATGTATTGAAAATCGTAAATCAGTGAAGTTCAAAGAGCGCACTTAAAGCAATGTTATAAGATAGAAACTTAGAACAACATTTGTTCTTTTGTGCGTCATATTTGCCCTTATGTACGCTCAATATCATTTTCTGTGTGCATATACTAACACATGAAAACAATGATAAAAGAGCACTCTATCAGGGAAACGCCTAAGTATGTTATTTGAATTAGGACTTCATATTTAGTTGTCAAGTAGTATTCTATATGTGCGCTTATGTGCGCATAAAATTTCCATTTGTGCGCGTATAGGAACGAAGAAAATCGATAGACAGAAATGTACAGAAAATTCAAGACTTTCTCTAAATCAAAGAATAACAACTTGAGATTTCTGCAGCAGGTAATACTCCATATGTTCGTTTAGGTGCACATAATAATTTTAGTGTGCGCACAAAGAAACGCAAGATGTATCGTATAGAAAATTGTAAATCAGTGAAGTTAAAAGAGCGCACTCAAAGCAATGAAATAAGATAGAAGCTTATAGATAGAAATAGATAGACTCTTTGCTAACGAAATAGATAGTCTCTTTGCTAACGAAATAGATCAAATCTTAATATACGAAATCTTGCGATCAAGCATTATTTTTGGCCTTTGCACTCGAGTAGAAAATCAGGGATATAAAAAGACAAAAGCATGCTGTACAAGTGCGAGAAACCTGAGATTTCATTAAACAAAACGTCTTAGCGACATGTCTTGATATAAAAGGCTCTTTAAGGGTGGAGAGAGGGTGTGTTATCAAGAAGAAAACCAACAACTATCGTCTGCATCGCAATTATTGGCGCCGTTCTGCAGCATGTTTATGCAACTCGTAAGTTCGCACTTCAGAAAATTATATATATTGGCTAGTGCTGGTCTTGTAGTAGTCTGCTCTGCTACACAATAAGTCTAAAAACATAAGTTATTCCAACATAAAAATCCCATTGCTGTCGAAAATTTTGTTGTTCCTGTGTTTGAATTGTAACAACTTATTTCACTCGACTTTCAATTTACCGTACAAAGGTGCTACTTTTTTTTATATGAGGTAAGTAGACTCTGCATTTTATATATTTTTTATTGCCTTAACCCTTACGAGACCGACCTGGCGCGCATTTAATCCTCTCCTGTGTGAACATTAATTAAGATATCGGAAAGATTGTTTCTATGCCAAATATGGTTGAACCAAAGCATAGGCGCCGACTCCATGGGTGCCCGAGATTCCTCCAATGTTAATGATGAGTACTGAGCCACCCCAATCTTACAGTTATGGGAGCAGAGCCCTCCAAATAACTTTGCTTAAAATAATCTAATGTATTATTTCTTTTGTCTAATGAAGTTTACTCTGAATTGTACAACATTAACTTAACTTGAAATGCGTACTTGAAATGTTTTATTTAGACAATCAACTTTGGGGAACTAAAGACTGTTACCAATGACGTAGCCAGGGGGTGGGTCCGGGGGATCTGGACCTCCTCGAAACTTTCAAAAGTTGTTAAAATAAGGATTAAATTGCATATCCAGTCTACTTATTGCAAAAAAAAAAAAAAAAAATGGGGCAGTATCCCCGGACCCCCGAATTCGTAAGGATCGTTAAGGATCCAGTTTACACATTGCCAAATATTTTCTTGGAAGGGGCCTGGACACTCCCAGAAATGAAATCCTGGCTACACTTCTGACTGTTGTATCATAAACATTTTTCGAGCGGAGGATCGGGGACAGGAAGAGTTTTGATAATGACGTTAGTATCTATTTAGAATTATACCAGTACGTTTTTTAATCAATTCTGAAGCTTCCGAGGTCGTCAACACGAGCCCAGTGTTCCGCAACCGGTGAGCAGCATACACTAATGTGCTTCATCCATGAGCGGATCCAGAGGGGGCAATTGCCCGATCGCCCCTCCCAGAATAGGTTACTTTTTATTTTTCAAATAGAATAAATCCTCTTGATTTCTTGAACTTTGTATTATAAATGT
Source organism: Thermobia domestica (assembly GCF_964235325.1). Taxonomy (NCBI): domain Eukaryota; kingdom Metazoa; phylum Arthropoda; class Insecta; order Zygentoma; family Lepismatidae; genus Thermobia; species Thermobia domestica. The sequence goes on along the minus strand of NC_137462.1, from coordinate 148,148,579 downwards.
AATTATAAGTTATAGTATAAGGGTTAATAATAGTAATTATAAGTTATTTTTTGGCGACATATTGAAAAATCTTAGAATTCCTGCGAGTGTTCTATCCATCTATCGGTCCCCCTTAAAAGCTTTCGAACCAAAAGCCGGATCAACATGCGGAAACCCAGGTCTCCGAGTAGACTAGACACCGGATATTCGTGGTAGTTGTTAGGTGCAATAAAAGATTGTGAGTACCACTTTTGGCGTTATTTTTACCCACAATGATAAAATCAACTTGACTCAGCTGGGTTGGACTGAACTTATTAGACGTCAGACAGACTGGAACAACTAGACCTCAAGCATCCTGCATTCTTCGTAACTTTGAGATTTTAGGAACTGACCAGGTGCAGACGGCCTCTGAATCTTGTGTATTAAATTATGTCAAGTTCAGGTGAATCGAGAGGGTGTTGCGACAAATCTTCCTATTAGAATTTGGTATTGTGTATTCAGGCCACATCCTACAGATGTGTGACTTTTTACTTGTGAAGCGACTTCCGTGGATTGGATGTGTTTGAACTTAGGTATTGAGACGTGCTTCCTTATTTCTTCAAGCTAGTATATAAACTTTGTTCGAATAACAAAATATAAATTTTACATTATTGTTCAATTGGCGATAAGAAATGAAAATCTATTCATAAGTATTTACGAAACAGTCATTTTTGCTTAAAAGTGAAATTGGTGATGTATTAAGATTTTATTCCTTATACAGTACTGTAGAAACCCCGATTTTAGAAGAAGTTGGCATACAGGCACAGTATCCAGAAGAAATTGCACATCTAAAATTTTATGCAGTACAACAAATGACTTAGAACCTATAGATAAGTAAAAGATGTAAAAGGTGACGAAAAACTGCGTTTTTTTTCTTTTTGGAAAGGAATAAAGCAATAGACACAAAGTTTCTCTGGATAGATAATGGATAGAATTCACCACCTGTGAGAAGGTACTTCATCATGACCGCCATCTTGAAAGCTGTTATTTTGAATCTTCGACGAGATTTATAAATGAGAACTGGGCCATATAATTATCAGTTCGGACTGGAATGTTTCTAGAAATCCATTGGTGAAGTTAGTTCTTCTCTAACTCTATTTCTGTAAGACATAAATATGAAATTGGCTTTTGTCCCCTATGTATGGTTTACTTATTACCTACGATTTTTCGCCATCCTGTTGTTATTCGTTGGCTTTGCAACTACAATTTTGTCTATACGGTTTCCTGTAGATATTAAAAAAGCATACCAGTTTCATCAAAATAGGACTTCCACTCACTGTGAGTTCTTTTAGCTAGGTTTAAGAATTTATAATATTTTCAATCGTTGCATGATCTAGTTTATGAATGGGATCGAGACGGTAGGAAGGCGAGCTCTGAGTATAAAGACCAGGATTTCGTTGTGTAGATCACTCCAATGTAAAAGCAGTCTGACAGAATTCGAGATTTAGTGTGTGAAAATCGGAATCCTGAATAATTTTAGATCCTGAGAACATTTTTTTCATTACCTCTGAAAATCGTTAGTGAATACTTTCGAATTGAAAGCTGGCAACTCCAAAATACCAGCAAGCGTCCTAATTTATAGGGTACAAGACTTGAGTCGTAGGGATTCCGATTCGACCCTATTTTAACCTCTATTGAAACACTTTCTTTAACAATCATGCACAGTCTATTTTAATTAGAGACTACCTGCTTTCAGAACTTCAAATTCTTAGGTTAACTGATCTTCCTGATCAGCAGGATTTTTTTTTTTTTTACAACTTTTCTTAAGCAAAGCTCAAATCCAATCACTCTAACAGATCCGGTCTTCCGGTTTCACACCGCACCTGCTGAGATATGGAAACCGCGATTAATTTTTGTGTATGACTCACGTTTATGTAAAACCGAAAATCTGATTTTAAAATGTATTATGCATAGTGATTACAATTATGCAGAAAAATTATATTGATAACCAGGTAAGTAGCCAGTTCTGAGATGGGGGGGCATATTTACAAATGGTATAGCCCATATTATATATATATATATATATATATATATATATATATATATATATATATATATATATATAGTGGCGGATCCAGGATATGATCAAGGGTAAACCATAGTTTGACGCTTATTCCAGTGTAAAGCAGGAGTGAAGCCCACTTTATCCATCATATACCTGAACGTCAAGGGGGGCTATAGCCCCTAAAGCTACCCTGGGATTCGCGCCTCTCTCTATATATATATATATTGAGAGAGTATGAGGAAACTTCACTGATTGTGCACACTAAAAGTATTATCTGCACTTAGGCGCACGTATAGAGTGTTATTTGCTGCAGAAATCTCAAGTTGTTATTCTTTGATTTAGAGCAAGTCATGAATTTTCCGTACATTTTTGTCTACCGATTTTCTTTGTTCCTGTCGCGCACAAATGAAATTTCTATGTGCACATATGGAATACAACTTGACAAATAAATATGAAGTCCTAATTCAAATATCATGCTAAGGCGTTTCGCAGATTGAGTACACATTTAACATCGCTTTCATGTGTTAGTATATGCGCACAGAAAATGATATTGAGCGCACATAAGGGCAAACATGACGCACATAAGAACAAATGTTTTTTTTAAGTTTCTATCTTATTTCATTGCATTAAGTGCGCCCTTTGAACTTCACTAATTTATATTTTTCAATACGATACATTTTGCGTTTGTTTGTGAGCACACTAAAATATTATGTCCATTTCGGCGCACATATGGAGTATTACTTGCTGCAGAAATCTGAAGCTGTTATTCTTTGATTTAGAGCAAGTCATGAATTTTCTGTACATTTTCGTCTATCGATTTTCTTCCTTCCTGTGCGCGTACAAATGGAAATTTTATGCGCACATATGGAATACAACTTAAGAACTAAATATTAAGTCGTAATATCATACTTATGGGTTTCTCTAATGGACTGCACTATTATCATCGTTTTCATGTGTTAGTATGTGCGCACAGAAAATGATATTGAGCGCACATAAGGGCAAGTATGACACACAAAAGAACAAATGTTGTTCTGAGTTTCTATCTTATTTCATTGCTTTAAGTGCGCTCTTTGAACTTCACTGATTTACATTTTTCAATACGATACATCTTGCGTTTGTTTGTGCGCACACTTAAAGTATTATGTGCACTTAGGCGCACATATGGAGTATTACGTGCTGCAGAAATTTCAAGTTGTTATTCTTTGATTTAGAGCGTCATGAATTTTCTGTACATTTTTGTCTATCGATTTTCTTCGTTCCTGTGAGCGCACAGATGGAAATTTTATGCGCACATAAGCGCACATATGGAATACTACTTGACACAGAAATTTGAAGTCTGGATTCGAATATCGCACTCAGATGTTACCCTGGAGTGAGCTTTTCTATCACCCTTTTGGTGTGTAAATATGTGCGCACATAAGCTGAAACTCGGCGCACATAAGCACACATAAGACGCACATAACAGCTGACTACAAAATATTCTACTATTTGAATGTGGGGGAGGGGGGTAACGGACCTTATCAACACTAGGTTTGTTGCCTTATCTTCGCTTCCTGTTTGTAGTTTACTGAGAATATAAAGAGCAAACTTTAACGTCAAACAGCGTCCAGTTGTACACTTGCTTATAAGGTTGTTTTTAGAAACTAGAGAATATATATATAGTATATATTATATAGTAGTAGCTATTAGTATATATATATATATATATATATATATATATATATATATATATATATATATATATAGAGAGAGAGAGAGAGAGAGAGAGAGAGAGAGAGAGAGAGAGAGGGAGAGGGAGAGAGAGAGAGAGATACATGGTGGTCAGAAAAATGGAAACACCTGAACGAAATTGCAACTTACCAGATTAATATGGTGTCGGGCCACCTTTCGCCTTCAGAACAGCCTTGATGCGACGTGGGATGTAGGCATAGAGGTCTAGAGGTCGTGAATGGTAGCAAGTGAAATTTTACACCATTCCTCGTGCAGGGCATCGGCCAGTTGTGTGAGAGAGGATGGAGCTGGAAATCGTCGCCGGAGTCGTGTTTCCAAGACGGACCACAGATGTTCAATTATGTTGAGATCTGGGGATTGGGCATGCCAGGGGAGGTGCTGAACTTCATCCCGATGTTCCTCAAACCACGCTGCAACAACGCCAATTGTGTAAATGAGTGCATTATCATCCTGGAAGATGGCGTCATTGTCCGGAAACAACATCCTGACCATAGGATGCAAGTGGTCTCCCTAATTGCGACATAATCGTTGGCAGTGATTCGTCCGCTAAGTGTGACCACACGACCCAATGAAAACCATGAAATGGCGGCCCACAGCATCAAAGAGCCGCCGCCATGTTTCACAGTTAGGGGGAGACACTGCAGATCATAAGCTTCTTTGGGCGTTCTCCACACATAATCACGGCCCGTGGTTGGAAATAGGGTGAAGGATGACTCATCCGACCATATCACACGTTTCCAGTCCGCAACGGTTTAAGTTGCACGGTCGCGGCACCATTTGCGGCGTGCGAAAGCGTTATGGTCCCTGATGAGCGGTTTGGCCCGTGCAACACGACCCCGTAAGTTCATGTCATGTAATACGCGGCGGACTGTGATTGTCGAATCAGGGTGGGGGAGGTGCGGATTGAGTTCCTCCGTCACTTGCTCCGCAGTAGCAGGACGGTTCTGCGCGACAATGAGCTTTAATAGCCGGCGTGACCTGTCACTTATGATTTTCTTCCGCCAACTGTTCCGCTTCCCTGATGTGGTTTTCCCGTGTGTTGTGTAGACCGTCATCACTTTCGACACTGTCCCACGCGACACAACTAACACAGTAGCCACTGCCGTCACACTCACTCCACACAACCGTGCCCTCTTTGAAAATCTGAGAGGTCTCCCATTTTACACTACCTCCGTCTGCTGTAGCCACTGGACACTGCTGTTCCATTGCGCCTGACGTAGTATGGAGACCGACCTAACACACCACCACCAGCGGTCCGGCGCTGCGAGCGCCACGACACCACTGCCAACCCATACATCTGACGTGTTGCCAACTACAGGTGTTTCCATTTTTATATATATATATATACTAATAGCTGTACTTTCTTTTTTTAGAAAAAGATATGTCGTCGTATCATGGACTCCACACGTATTAATTTATTCAGTTTGGGTTTTAGAAACATTTCTTTTTATACTGCTTTCCTTTCTGTACCTCAGGCATATCAAACTCACAGTCCACAGTCCGCGAACCGCACTCTGCCCGTGACTCACTTTTCTGTCGTTCATCCAAAGAAAATAGCAAAAAATGTAATTTTAAAACTACAAAGGAAAATATAGCTATTATTATTACGAACATGAATGATGACGTAAAATTATTCAAAGGCGACATACTGCTTTCAGCGAAAATAAAAGAAACGAACACATGAAACTTCTAAACTTGTGCTAATACAAAACAAGTTCAAGGGAGCCTATTGTGTAAAAATTGTATGCTAAGGAGCTACAGCATTTGAACACTGAATTCGAAGAAAAGTGCTGTGGTGTCATGATGTCTATTGAATATGAGCTCTTTTTTTTTTTTTTTTTTTTTTTTTTACTCTTTATCAGCTGACGTTGAGAAAGTGTCAGTCAGAATTTTTAAAGATAAATTAATAGAAAGCGGTATCACCTAGTTCTAAAGTTATCAGTTCTCTGTTCTAAAAACAGTAAAAATCCAGTGCAATGAGTAATAAAATTTAAAATTAAGATATTTCCATGTCCATATACTAGAATCCCTCAAAGTGTATAGCCGGATAAGGCGGTGAAAAGTGCCCTTACACCTATTGCTCTGATATTTATACCAAAGCACTTCATATCGAAAGGTAACTTTGGCCAGAACTTTGGTCAGAATTTGTACGATGTTCTTTAATTGAGTACAATTTCTTCCAGAATAGAGGGTGAAGTCTCATTCCTATTCCAAACCTGTGACACTCGTTACCTTAGTTATATTACGTCACCTCGAATTCGATATTAGTCAATCTTGAAACTTCAATCTACATTGTAAAAATATTAAATTTAAAAGTTGGATGCAGATGATTATTTCATTATTAGATAAGGAGAGGCATTGATGCTGAATTCGGAGTAAGACCCTATTAAGCATGTGCAATAGGGTGCATCGAATTTCCACTTTTTTTGAAATCAGCTTACCCTTAGTGATATTTTTTTGCGAAATGGCCTCCATATAACGTGTAAAAAAATGCAAGTCGATTGGTCAATATCTTTAGGTGCCACCAACGGCCAAAAGTTTTAAAAGTTTGTTAAAAAATAAATGTTATTTTAAAAAATGTAAAATATCTAGTTTTATGAAATATGGTTATCCTATGTGGTTTTGTTTCTGTAAAAGGACAATATTTTACGTGAAAAAAATTTCAGCTTGATGAGTCAAGTCATTCAGGTGCCACCTTTGGCTTAAAATATGGACAAATGTGTCCCTACTTTTTCATTTTTTAAAATTAAGTTGCATTGTTTGTGGTTCATCTGTATTGTTAATTAGATAAGAAATATTTTGTTTTACATCTGCAGCTATTTGCTTATTTCCAAACGTTAATGATGGAAATAACCCAGAACTCACCATGAGGAGGTGGCTGTAGTTCGAGTTCCGCCCACCCGTATATACTAATGTTGCATATGGTAGTGCAAGTCATATTGTTACTCTTTTACCTCAAACTGTTTCTCTTTTCTTTTTTGTATTACATTCTGGTATGTTTTTTTCTTGATTGTAGTGTTGATAGGACAAATCTATGTCGTGCTTCTTGCCCACATACCGTTGATGCCGCTTCTGTCCCCAACTTCACCATTCTTTCTACCGCGCGAGTGTGACAAGTTAAGGATGTAATATATTCATTAGCCATTGGAGCCGTCTTTACATTTTCTCTTAGCTTCTGCACGCTCAAGTGTTTTGTCAGTGGTGGCTCCGTCAGCGTCATGTTGACAAATTAATCATATCAACATAGTTTGTCGCTTCTAAGTTGATTTCAGGGATGACGAATTCTCGTACCGGTACGCGATCACCAGATTGGGTCGTTTGTCTTGCTTTTAGGACTCGCCTCCAGCTGAGCTCTCGTACGTTAGCATCTTGGTTAGTTAACATTGATAGAAGTAGGTTCTCAGGATGACCGTACCACACATTTCTAGGGACACTGGATCAATTATTTTTCTGTATTTCGCTTCCATGTGGCGAGAAGTCGTGATGAGTTGCCACAAATGACGAGCTTCTTCTGCACACGATGTATTACGGATCACAGCAAACCAGAGTGGCGCGTAGACCATCATGATGTACTGGACGATGGTTTTAAGTTCATTCGTGGGTTCTTTTGTTCCTACACACAAACTTAAGACTCTATTTGCTGTAATTACCCATCTGGCTTGATGAATTTTACCAGGCTTCATGTGAGCTAACTCAACGGGCCATTCTTCTGAAGAAACCGCTTGGCAGATATTCAGCACATACTTTTGATCCGTGTTTAATGAATCCTCAGTGAAGTTGAGATCCCAGTCTACTGTAACGGACTGAAAAATCTGGAGTGACAACTCTTCGCAGATTGGAAGTGCTGATCCTATTGGTCCTTTAAATGTATTTGGTCCAGTAGACTTGCCGTCTATAAATTCAATCAAATGTCGAAATGGGAGCTCATTCGTGTGTATGATGATTAATTGGTGATATGATTAATTGGCAACATGACGCTGGTGGAGCCACCACTGACAAAACACTTGAGCGTGCAGAAGCTAAGAGAAAATGTAAAGACGGCTCCAATGGCTAATGAATATATTACATCCTTACCTTGTCACGCTCGCGCGGTAGAAAGAATGGTGAAGTTGGGGACAGAAGCGGCATCAACGGTATGTGGGCAAGAAGCACGACATAGATTTGTCCTATCAACACTACAATCAAGAAAAAAACATACCAGAATGTAATACAAAAAAGGAAAGAGAAACAGTTTGAGGTGAAAGAGTAACAATATGACTTGCACTACCATATGCAACATTAGTATATACGGGTGGGCGGAACTCGAACTACAGCCACCTCCTCATGGTGAGTTCTGGGTTATTTCCATCATTAACGTTTGGAAATAAGCAAATAGCTGCAGATGTAAAACAAAATATTTCTTATCTAATTAACAATACAGATGAATCACAAACAATGCAACTTAATTTTAAAAAATGAAAAAGTAGGGACACATTTGTCCATATTTTAAGCCAAAGGTGGCACCTGAATGACTTGACTCATCAAGCTGAAATTTTTTTCACGTAAAATATTGCCCTTTTACAGAAACAAAACCACATAGGATAACCATATTTCATAAAACTAGATATTTTACATTTTTTAAAATAACATTTATTTTTTAACAAACTTTTAAAACTTTTGGCCGTTGGTGGCACCTAAAGATATTGACCAATCGACTTGCAATTTTTTACACGTTATATGGAGGCCGTTTCGCAAAAAAATATCACTAAGGGTAAGCTGATTTTAAAAAAAGTGGAAATTCGATGCACCCTAATGTGCAATTGAGAGACTGGCTTACTAAAATAATACAAAATTTACCATTTTTCTTTTGTTTGTTTTTCATAAGTGAAAGAAGATAATGAAATACAACTTACAACCATAGATAATGTTATTCTACAACTGAAAATATAAACCTGAAGAATTTTCAGTGTTGTCATTCATAGAAATTACAGTGTTGTCAGAATAACAATTGTCCCAAAATCCAAGCGACTAGAGGAACGAACTGAATTGCATTTCATTACATATAATGTTGTCTGGATATTCTGTGAACTACTTTTCAAATAACATTTTTATTTAACTTTAACAACTGTATGTTGAAACTATTTTGTTTACTACAAACTAAATATAACATTATTTAAAAAGTAGTTCACACGATACCAGAACAGCATGATACGTAATCAAATGCAGTTGAGTTCGTTCCCCTAGTCACTGCCTTAACTTAGATTTTGGGGGAAGTGTTATTCTGGCAACACTGTGATTTCCAGGGATGACAACACTGAAAATTCTTCAGGTTCATATTTTCTGTTGTAGAATAATATTGTCTATGGTTGTAGTAAGTTGCATTTCATTATCTCCTTTCACTTACGTAAAACAAACAAATTAAAAAGTGGTAAATTTTGTATTATTTTTAGTAAGTCAGGAGGCTCTTAAGGAGGCTAGAGATATAATGAGTAGCGATTGTCTGGTGTGAGGGCAATAAATTTCAGTTTCTACTAGTCCACTACATGGGTGCATTTCATGCCTGCATCTTGAAAACTAGCAAAAGCAGTAGAAGAGTTTGCTGGGGTATTATCTGTATCCACAGATCTTAACAAACTCTAGTTAAAATTTCGAAGTCAGAAGTATTCAGTGCTTTAATGATTCTGGTTCTATGACATAATATATTCGAGATGACAATTCATTTTGAATTTCTAGCTACTAGTGAAGTAGCTGATAAAGTGCCAATTTTGATAAGACTAGAATTATAATACTATTTCTGATAAGGCTAGAATTATAATACTCTTTCTGCAATATAGGGGATTGAAGGAAAGAAAATAAGTAAAATTTTCAACACAAGCAGGTCCACTATGATGTCAATAGGAAGTATAACAAGGTTAATGACTATGCTCACAAACCCAGGTTGTATAAATCCAAATCGACTTTTCTATCGCATGTTATTCTCAATGATAACCGCAGAACAATTGTCTGGGACCTACCAATTTGATTTTTGAACGTATTTCTCCTCCGTTTTAATGAAAACGTATACCATAATATCATCTATAGTAGCATTTTTTGTGAACGTTAATTCAACATTGAAAGCAGCACTTCAATCATTCGTGTTATATGGCAGCGTTCTTTTTTTTAAAGAAATAAACTATCAGCAGTATGTGCCATAGGTTGTTGTGAATTAGGGGCACGATTGGTAGTATTTGGTTAGGTATAGCGAACAAATTAGATCAAATGAGAAACGAAGGTTCCATCTGTGTATATCAAGATAAGCTTTCAATCTGAAATATTAATTGAAGATCCTGTTCAAGATACTGTAGGACTGAATTTCTCTCGAACAATAATTATAAGCTATGATTTACCTCCCTTTTAAGAAGTCATCTGTAACCAATGGTATGCAAGGTACTTCAAGCTAAGCCTGATGCTAATATGATAATTATGGTTATTGCTATTCAAGAAGTCAAAGAGGATTTGAGTCAATCTTGATCAGTTCAGATACTGTTCAGTTGGTTCTTCTCTTACAAGACACAAAGACCCACCAGATATGGTGCACTCTATTGGCGCCATCCAACATAATATTAAAGAAATGATATATATATATATTCATCCTCACGGCATTGTCAAGGCTCTATATTTGTATTTTACATTTATTATTGCAACCGGGTGTTTCTGACTTCCGTATACGGTAGCCCGATCATCACCCTTGTTCTTTGCACGCACGCACAGTCATTCGAAGAATTGAAAACGTGCTCTGTACACAAACAGTTTATGGTTGTGAACTCGGAAAGCCTGGTACTTCTGCTTGTCAAGGTCAAAAAGTGGGAGAAAAAAGGATGTGTAGAATATAAAGAGGGTGCAGCAGTGACTGATGCTTGTAAGGGAACATATTCATTTGTAGTTCGTGCACATTCCGCCTGTAGCGCTACTGTGGCACAACGTATATTGTAACTGTATAACTCATGTAAACCGCTTGTAGGACTATTGGCGTATGTGACGACCGAAACTATGTTGTCAGCTCTGACTGCGATAAGGCACTGCCGTGCTGCTTTTGCTTCTCTTTTTGCCCCTTATCCATTTGTGAAACGCCAAACATGTTGTTTTTGCTTGTTGCACGCGCTGAACGGGTTCCTGCGAGCGAAGTATTTAAGAAGTTGACTACATATTCTTGTTTGCGATAGTTTTAAATTGGCTAACTGTTGAAAAATATACGAAAATAAAGCTGTACTTGTTAAGGTATATTAGTCGAGGACGTAGCTACTGACAGTGTTGATTACAGATTTTCTCGAGGAAGAATTTAATTACAATAGAGGTGAAAAGGAGACGTCCATTTAGACAGCCCCCCCTCTTATCAGACTCAATCGGAAATGGTCTCACTCATTTGTACACAAATGTACGGGCGAAATTTTCGTTTGTACACAATTAGGAGCGCCGTCAGAACGAAAACAAAGTGGGGGCTGTCTAAATGGTAGCCCCCCACCAACATGTCCTATTCAATCACAAATTGTCGCAATCATTTGTACATCGTTTATACAGAAATGTGCAGGCGAAATTTTCGATTGTACACAATTAGGGGCGCCACCAGGACGAAAATAAAGGGGGGCTGTCTAAATGGTAGCCCACACCAACATGTCCAATTCAATCACAAATTGTCCTTATCGTTTCCACATCGTTTCTACAGAAATGTGAAGGCGAAATTTTCGTTTGTACACAATTAGGGGCGTCGCCAGAAATAAAACAAATTGGGGGCTGTCCAAATGGTAGCCCCCCCGCCGCCATGTCCAATTCAATCACAAATTGTCGCAATCGTTTGTACGTGGTTTGTACAGAAATGTGAAGGCGAAATTGTCGTTTGTACAAAATTAGGGGCGCCAGCAGAACAAAAACAACGTGGGGAGCTTTCAAAATTGTAGCCCCCACTATGTCCAATTCAATCACAAATTGTCGCAATCGTTTGTACTTCGTTTGTACGGAAATGTGCAGGCGAAATTTTCGTTTGTACACAATTAGAGGCGCCGCCAAAACGAAAAAAACGATGGGGGCTGTCTAAATGGTAGCCTCCCCACCATGGCCAATTCAACCAAAATTGTCGCAATCGTTTCCACATCGTTTATACAGAAATGTGAATTCAAACTTTTCGTTTGTACACAATTACGGGCGCCGCCAGAGCGAAAACAAAGTGGGGTCTGTCTAAATGGTAGCCCCCCACCATGTCCAATTCAATCACAAATTGTCGCAATCGTTTCTACATCTCTTGAACAGAAATGTGCAAGCCAAATTTTCGTTTGTACACAATTAGGGGCGCCGCCAGAACGAAAACAAAGTGGGGGACTGTCTAAGTGGTAGCCCCTCCACCATGTCCAATTCAATCACAAATTGTCGCAATCGTTTCTACATCGTTTGTACCGAAATGTGCAGGCAAGATTTTCGTTTGTACACAATTAATGGCGCCGCAAGAACGAAAACAAAGTGGGGGGCTGTCTAAATGGTAGCCCCTCCAGAATGTCCAATTCAATCACAAATTGCCGCAATTGTTCCTACATCGTTTGTACAGAACTGTACAGACGAGATTTTCGTATGTACACAATTAATGGCGCCGCAAGAACGAAATCAAAGTGGGGTCTGTCTAAATGGTAGCCCCCCATTTCCAATTTCATCACAAATTGTCGCATTTGTTTCTACATCGTTTGTACAGAAATGCGCAAGCCAAATTTTCGTTTGTACACTATTAGCGGGGCCGTCAGAACAAACACAAAGTTGGGGGTGTCTAAATGGTAGCCCCCCACCATGTCCAATTCAAGCAAAAATTGTGGCAATCGTTTCTACATCGTTTGTACAAAAATGTGCAGGCGAAATTTTTGTTTGTACATAATTAGGAGCGCCGTCAAAACTGAAACAAATTGGGAGCTGTCTAAGTGATAGCCCCCCTCCCAAATGTTCAATTCAATCACAAATTGTCGCAATCGTTTCCACATCGTTTCTAGAGAAATGTGAAGGCTAAATTTTCGTTTGTACATAATTAAGGGCGCCTCCAGAACGAAAACAAAGTGGGGGCTGTCTGAGAGATAGCCCCCCACCATGTCCAATTCAAGCACAAATCGTCGCAATCGTTTGTACATCATTTGTACAGAAATGTGGAGGTGTAATTTTCGTTTGCACACAATTAGGGGCGCCGCCAGAACGCAAACAATGTGAAGGCTGTCTAAATGGTAGTACCCCCCATTTCCAATTTAATCGTTTCTATATCGTTTGTACGGAAATATGCATGCGAAGTTTTCGTTTGTACATAATTAGGGGCGCCGCCAGGGCGAAACCAATGTGGGGGGCTTTCTAAGTGATAGCCCAATCACCATGTTCAATTCAATCACAAATTGTCGCAATCGTTTGTACATCGTTTGTACAGAAATAGTCGGGCGGAATTTTCGTTTGTACACAATTAGGGGCGACGCCAGAACGAAAACCAAGTGGCGGGATGTCTAAATGGTAGCCCCCCACCATGTGCAATTGAATCACAATTTGTCGCAATCATTTGAATATAGTTATACACAAATGTGCAGGCGAGATTTTCGTTTGTACACAATTAGGGGCGCCGCCAGAACGAAAACAAAGTGGGGGCTGTCTAAATGGTAGCCCTCCCACCATGTTCAACTCAACCACAAACTGTCGCACTTGTTTGTACGCCTTTGTACATAAATGTGCAGCTGAAATTTTCGTTTGCACATAAATGTGCCCCGCCAAAACGATAACAAACTATGGGCTCTCTAATTGATAGCCCTCCCACCATGTCGAATTTAACCACAAACTATCGCACTTGTTTGTTACGGTTTTGTACAGAAATTTGCAGGCGAAATTTTCGTTTGTACACAATTTCGGGCGCGCCAAATCGATAACAAAGTATATCCTAATTGGTAGCACCTAATTGGTAGCACCTCCCTATGTCCGATTCAAAAGAAAATTATCTCAATTGTTTGTACATCGTTTGAGCAGTAATGCGCAGGCGAAATTTTTTTCTAATCTATCAGGTGCGTGGACAGAACGAAAAAAAGGGGAGTTGTCTAAGTGCTGGCCCCACCATGTTCGATTGAACCACAAATTGTCGCGATCGTTTATACGCAGAAATGCGCAGGTAAAATTTTCGTTTGTATTAAATAATATACGGATGTGAGTATTTTTAATATCTGCGATCAACGTTAACCGGTTTGAATAACGGTTGCTGAGTAATGGTACGAGCTAATGGTACCTATTACACTAGTCGAAAAAAAAAATATTTTCTCTGGCACACGGAAGAAAATACCTGATTCTAATAGAACTTTTCACGTAGAATTCGAGTCTGCAATCAGTTTTTCTCCATCACCCTCAGTTTTCCCGTGACAGAGGTGTTTTCGGAAAATTTCCCCTCAAATTTCTTTCCTTTTTCTTTTTTTCTTTTTTTAAAACCATTTTCATACTTGTAGCTTGGGTACCTTAGGTATATAAACGCACAAATTATATTGTATGTTAGCCTGAGATACACTTAGTAAGCCCCCTAAGTTTCATAAGAATAGCATTATTCTATCTAGAGAAATAAACATATTTATATAAAAAATATGCTATGTGTACTGTTCATTTTACAATATTCATTAGTGCAGATAAAATCACATATAACTTCAACGAAAATTACAATATAAGCACGGTTTATATCTTATTGAATTTGAACTGAAACATATTTTCAATGATTTATACACCGTGTCACCATTTTATATCTACTTAATAAATAATACAAAAGAAGTGAATGGTATCTTCTTAATAAATGGACAGTTACTTACCTCAACTAATATGTTTTAGTTGTCAACTTTCTTCTGTGTTTGGTTTCTGGAACATCTCTTTTAAGTGTCCAACAGTAATCAGCTAGCATTTTTGAACTTCACTGGCACTGGTATCTCTTCTCCATGGAAGAAATGTCCTGATGAAAATTATCCCATACTCATCACTAACAGCACCAAGGTTTTCAGGAAAGAAATGCAGGTGGGAGTCTAGAAAGTGAACTTTAAGGGACATGTTGCAACCCATTTCATTGAATGATTGCCGGAAATCACTCACAATTTCACGGTAATTTGGGGCTTTCTTGTTTCCTAAAAAAATCTTTGTTAAATGGACACCAAGCTGCTTTCTCAACCAGAGTTACGAGATCCTCAAATTTTTGGTCACGAATCAAACATCTTATTTGGGGGTCTACAAAAATCCCTAGCGTCACTAACCCGAGGAATTTTTTCTTTGAGGTAACAAGATCCTGCATTACTTTTGTCCATTGCCCTAACAAAGTTTTTGAAGGGCCCCAACTTTATGTGAAGAGGAGGTAGAATTATCTAATCAGGGCTCACCAGTGAGGAATAAACAGCATTCTTCTGTCCAGGAGTTAATACATGCGTTGGGTATTCCTTCTTGATGTAATGTTCCGCTTTGTTCCTGCTGTCCCATTTGCAGAGGAAACAACAATATTTCGTATAACCAAGCTGCAAACCCTTTAACAAAGAAATGACTTGTAAATCACAGCAAACGGTCCACTTGTATTTCTCATACTGAATTTTTTCTAACACTATTTCGATGTTTTCATAGATTTCCTTCATATTAGTTGCATAAGCCAAAGGCAATGAAGGAAATTTGTTGCCATTGTGCAAAAGGATAGCCTTAAAACTAGTTTTCGAAGAGTCAATAAGCAATCTCCACTCTGTACTTATATGTGCATGTCAAAGTGTATCCATGACAGCACAGACATTATTACAATACACTAAATATTTTTGTTGAGAATAATAGTTTTGAAACTCTGTATGAAGGTTTCGAAAAATACAAACTTTAGTGTCACGATGGAGCAGATTCCAGCCTTAAGTTTAGAATCAAGAAGTTCTGTCTGTGTCTTGGAGAGTTTTATATCCCGTACGAGGTCATTTAGTTCACCCGGAGTTATCAGATGGGGATCCAATGTAGATGTGCTTCCTACATAAGAAGGATCATCATCTTCATTTGGAACTTCAATAGTTGCCTCAAGTACGTAATCCTCATTTACCGTAAGATGAGGAGGAGGTACTGGTACAGGTAATTCTGCACTGTGTGGAACTGGCCTAATTGCTGATGGCAAATTAGGGTACTGTACTATGTGGTTAGATTTACTGCTTATTTCTTTTATCTGTGTCTTACAAAGTAGCAGTCTGAAGAATGATCTTTTGGTTCCCTCCAGATCATCGGTACTGCGAAGTTCATGTTTCGTCCACCATTTGCCCACCCAGTCAGACGTTTCACGCAAGTACAACAAATGTAGTGAGGAACCCAGTTCTTATCCTGGTCTCCTACCCAGCAAACAAAATATAACTGATAACACTTCCTCACAAGTGGAGTAAAACATCGACGTTATGATTTAAATATCAGCTCCCCACATACATAACAGAAATTGTCCGGTTTATTTACACACTTCCTCGACATCTTGTATCCTGTAAGGTATCACACACACACACACACACACACAGGAATCTACAATCCATCAAATTAACACAAATTCCCTCTAGACATTCCTTCATACAAAAATGGTGACATGGTGTATTATTGGAAGTCCAATGAGGTATAAACCGTGGTATATTGTAATTTTCGTGGAAATTATATGTGTTGAAGACCGACCCTACCCCATCCGTGACCCGACCCGACCCGACCCGAGCTGACCCGATTGACCCGACCCAAAGTGACCCGAGTGAACCAATCCGAGGTGACCTAACCCGACAACCGACCCGAGTGACCTGACCTTACAATCTAACCAGTTTGAGAGAGCTAGAACCTTACAAAACTGCCACCAGAAAAAAAATGCTGACCAATTCTTATGCATAAACCATTGTTTCGGCTTTTTTTTTATTTGCAGTATAATTATCCTCCTCCTCCTCAGTGTTCTGCCATTAATGACAGGCCAGTTTCCGTGAACTAGGTAAGAATCTTCCATTTTTGCGATTTCCCGCTAATATCTGCCTCGCAACCAAACATAAAGTACCACCCTCCTTATTACAATCTATCAATTCCAACCTTCTTACACACTCTCGCTCTCCTGATATCACTCCCTTTACTACATCTCTCAGAATGCAATCCCTTAGCAAGATCGAAACTTGTTATCCGTCCATTTTTCGCTTCCTTATATCATCTAATATTGCTCTCGTCTCTTGCATTTTTTTCAACATTTCCTAATTCGTTTTCCTCTCTACCCTGCTAACCTTCTTTATTTTACTCCACATCCAAATTTCCAAGGTTAAAATTTAGGCAATCAACATCGAAAGTCAAAATAAAATTTGACTGAGTTCTGAAGACAAGTTCTGAAGACTAAAAGAATAAAAGTTCTGAAGACAACATTATTTTCTAGTAAGGAATGTATATAGAACTTCTTTTAATATTTTTTGCTGTGTAACAAACAAAAATTTCATCACTTTAACATTCCGATTTTTCTATTTAAAAATAGCGTTGCTGTCTGATAGAATCATAAGGAACTAATTGCACTGAAATATCATACTGTAGGGAACTACCTTTTATTTTTTCTTGATTAATTTATTTAGAAGATATTTGCAACGTTATATAAAATTAGCAAGTATTTTATTGCGGAGAAAGTCAAATCACTACCGCAGCAATAATAATAATAATAATAATAATAATAATAATAATAATAATAATAATAATAATAATAATAATAATAATAATAATAATAATAATAATAATAATAATCTGAAGGTGACCAAGAAAGTTTTGTCTCTTTGTGGAGGTCTGTGTTCAATTGGCCCTCACACCGTGAGTTGAATGCGAATTGATATAAGGTGAAGGTCAGTTGTTGGACGAGACGAGACGAAACAGAATTTTCATGAAGGGGTACGAGATGAGACAGAGCTCTTTCAATAGAAACATATGCACTTTTCGAGACGAGACTACCTTCACGACACATTTTCGAGACGAGAATGCCCCAAACCTGGTCTCGTGAGCAACACTAGTAAGTATATCCAACATATTACTTGGTTGTGGCTGTTCAGATACACCGTGAACGTGCGTAAGGACTGAGTGAACATGGGGCCTTCACAGAGCGTCATAAGGGCTTGTTTGCTGTACGAGTTCAAATTGCTGCTCCGCGGGGCGGAAGATATGACAGGCCTTTGGTGAGGGTGTCGTGACTACGCGAAGAGTGCAGTGGTATGACGGTTTAAGGACGGTGACGAAACTCGAAGACGCACCACGTGCCGGAAGACAAACAGATGTTGAAAATAAAGATCTTCAGGCAGCAATTGAGGCGAAGACAGACATGTGAGGAACTGGTACTACATTTCAGTGTGAGTGGAGAAAACATTCGGCACCACCACCATCAACTTGGGAAGCACTGCAAGTTGGGTTGATAGGTCCTACATGATTTGACTTGGAGCCAGAAAGCAACGCGAGCAGACACCTGTGTTTCTTTGGTGTCTCGTCTGAGGAAGGAGCAATTTCTGGACAGGGTGTTGACATGTGAATGGAAGTGGGTCCTGTACGAAGCTCCAGGCCCCGTCATTGTTGGTTCGCATCCCATGAACCGGTTCAAAAACAGCCCAAGCCAGCACTACACAAGAATAAGGATCTTCTGTGTATTTTGTGGACTGCTCGAGGCATCGTCCATCGGGAACTGCTACCAGCTGGTCAGATCGTCAATGCAACTGTGTACTGTCACTGTGTACTGTCTGGATCTAGCAGTTCTGAATCGCAAAGGGGTCCTCCTGTTACAAGGCAACGCTAAGCCCCACGTGGCTAAAATGACCCAGTACATCATTCTACGACTTGGATGGAAAACACTATTGGATCCGCCATACTCCACGGACATTGTACCGTCCGATTATCGCCTGTTCCATTCCTTGGACAATCACCTTAGAGAACGTCAATTCAAATCGCTAGTAGAGGTTCAATATGCACTTGATACCTTCTTCACTTCACGTCCCACCAAGTTCGACTGCGATGGAATCCATAGCCTTCCAGAACGTCGGCAGAAGGTCGTCGAGGCTGATGGAGACGATTTTTGATATTCCAGGTACGTCTTAGGTTCAATACAAATGTTCGAAGGTTTTGGTGAAAAGGCGGCGGAACTTTCTTGGGCACTCTTAAAGTTATAATAATAATAATAATAATAATAATAATAATAATAATAATAATAATAATAATAATAATAATAATAATAATAATAACAACAATAATAATAATAATAATAATAATAATAATAATAATAATAATGTGTCCTGCCCAAAGGCAGATGTTTGACCCGAAGGTCCATGGGTATTGATTCCAGCTCGTACCAAGTAAGCTTTCTGTTGGACAAACATCATGTGCATGGGTTTTCTCGGTGTTCTCCCATTTCCTCCCACTTTCTTCATTCAACCACTTCAATTATTTCTCATCATCATTGTCTCTCTTAGCGTTGGTGCATAACGTGGGATGTTAACTAGATATTTCCTTTCAATTTCACTTAGTGTGACATTTAACTTGACATAGAAACGCAAAAAGGAAAAAAGTCAGCAGTAATATTAATTACAATTACAATGCCAATTAGTTAATATAGGGTTAAATTAAAATTTTATTACTATTTCACCTTCAATTAGTCACATTTATCATTCATTCACCAACTTCGAATTGAATTCTACAACAAAGCTCCTTATAGTATTCCGTATAGAAAATAAGTGAAGAATGTGACGACCCGACACGAGCTAACCCGACTGACCCGACCCGACAACCCGACCCGACCCGTCTGAGAGCACTATCAGAGGAGTACAATTTACAGTACAATTTATTTTGTATGGTTTAGCATACTTTAAGGCTACCATACTTTTTGAAAACAGAAAAAACTTACAAATTAGAAGTAAATATTACATTTTGTATTAATTTTATCTTTCGAATTTTACTATAGTATCGCACTAGTGATACAACTTAAAATAATGTATTAATATAATCCATACTTAATAAACAGTGCTAAAAATTATTATAGAAGCTAGAAGCTGTTATACAATATAAACGCAATCAGTGAACACACAATATTTAGGCAAAAATTATATTTTCAATATTATTACACATACCACCTTTACATGCTCTACATGTCTATAAAGAAAAATATCCAGATTTATGAAGTTGTTTCCAAAAATCAATTGGCTGATTTATTTGTGTTAACCTAAAATGTGAACTAAAAGAAAGCAATTTGCATAATTGTTTTTCTGAAGCAGAAAAAAATGTGTTTTCGGGGATGGTCTGCAACGTTACAAGAATTTGTTGCCACCTCGGGGTATACATTCTTACTTTTAGTGATAAGAGTGCTACTTAGGAGGATTTAAACATTGCATGTTATATCCGGGGAAGCAGCGATTGTAGTAATAATAAAAATTAGAATGAAATTGTTCCTATAGTATTGTCGGAATTGAAAGCAAAAGGAATAAGTCGATTTTATTATCTTTTCAGAAATTTTGATATGTAATTAATAATAATAATAAAGAAAAAAACAGGACAAGAAGGAAAATTTCTGCACACCGTGACAAATTTTAAGAAACCGGGGCGTATGGTAGCCTTATATACTTATTTGCATGCGGAGTGTTAGTACGGAGCCACTACGTAGCAGAGTTGAAACAAAACCTCGTAAATAGGTTGCCAACTCAGGAAAACAAAATTACCGGCACACCCTCAAAATTCTCTGTACAAATGAGATACTGAAGACTGTATTATCGTTATTGTATTTACCAGCAATTGCTACTTGTTTAAAATTATCGAAACAGATGAATAATACTGGATATTAATCTTTATGTAACAATATTTGATTCATAAAATGAAATTTACTCTATAAACTTAGACACCTCAAACAAAGGAAATTGCTTTAAAAAGTAATTTTCTACTCTAAATAAATGTATAAAATTCTTTTACAATAAAATATAAGTGTTATCAAATTTGTTATGTTAAATAAATAAAAAAAACTGCCATACCTTAAAAAAAATATCGATAATGTATAATACAACGGAAATTTGGGTTTGTAAAGGCACTGTTGAAAAATTTCGATGTTCAAAGTTATATTCTGGAATGGAGATTCCAAAATACCGGTCAGAAGGGGTCTAATAAGAAGTTTGTACCGGTCACCGGCCATAATCAAAATCACAGCAAATACCGGCCAGTTAGCAACTCTACTTGTAAATCAGAATGCTGAATGCACCAAAATACTTCACCATGCATTCTATAGTTTCTGCAAAATGAGTTTAATGAAGATGATCAAATAAAACAAAATACTGTGTTATAATTTCCCCTTTAACAGTCTACTTTGTGAATTTGTTATATCTTCCACTTATCAATTTCCTGTACGAGATGAGAATAACGGTTTCTGCGCAAGATAGAAAGAAAAAAAAATTCTCATAAGGATTCAGCTCACGTAAGAAATAATGAATAAGCTTAATAATAAGAGCCGCGGAGTGATAAACTAACTCAGCAAAATGATTGTAAGTATAAATATAAAAAAACAAAAAAAAAAACATTTATATCCATCATAGTTAGAATAAGATCAATATAGTGAATCACACGATAGTATGAACATACCAAACCACACAATAGTGTGAACAAAGTCCTGTTAGAAAAATACTCCATAAATGTGACACATTTTTTTAATGTTTCTACCATTTATACAGTCCCCCACATTGTTTCATTCTGGCGGCGCCCCTAATTGTGTACAAAGGAAATTTCGCCTGCACATTTCTGTGCAAATGATGTACAAGCAATTGATATAATTTGTGATTGAATTGGATATGGTGGGGGCTACCACTTAGACAGCCCCACTTTGTTTTCGTTCTGGCGGCGCCATTAATTGTGTACAAACGAAAATTACGCATGCATATTTCTGTACAAACGATGTACAAACGATTACGACAATTTGTGATTGAATTGGACATGGTCGGGGGCTACCACTTAGACAGCCCCCACTGTTTTCGTTCTGGCGGCGCTTTTAATTGTGTACAAACATTTCGCCTGAACATTTCTATACAAACGAAGCACAAACGATTGCGACAATTTGTGATTCAACTGGACATGGTGGGGAGCTACCACTTAGGCATCCCCGACTTTGTTTTCGTTCTGGTGGCGCCCCTAATTGTGTACAAAAGAAAATTTCGCCTGCACATTTCTGTACAAACGAAGTACAAACGATTGCGACAATTTGTGATTCAATTGGACATGTTGGTGGGAAGCTACCACTTAGAGAGCCTCCAGTTTGTTTTCGTTCTGGCGGCGCCCCTAAATGTGTACAAACGAACATTTCGCCTGCACATTTCTATACAAACGAAGTAAACATGATTGCGACAATTTGTGATTCAATTGGACATGTTGGTGGGAAGCTACCACTTAGAGAGCCCCCAGTTTTTTCGTTCTGGCGGCGCCCCTAATTCTGTACAAACAAACATTTCTCCTGCACATTTCTGAACAAACGAAGTACACACGGTTGCGACAATTTGTGATTCAACTGGACATGGTGGGGGGCTACCACTTAGGCATCCCCGACTTTGTTTTCGTTCTGGTGGCGCCCCTAATTGTGTACAAACGAGAATTTTGCCTGCACATTTCTGTACAAACGAAGTACAAACGATTGCGACAATTTGTGATTGAATTGGACATGGTGGGGGGTATTACTTAGAAAGCACCCTACTTTGAGCGACTATTTGTGATTGAATTGGACATGGTCGTGGGCTTCCACTTAGACAGCCCCATTTTGTTTTCATTCTGGCGGCGCCTTTAATTGTGTACAAACAAACATTTCTCCTGCACATTTCCATACAAACGAAGTACAAACGATTACGACAATTTGTGATTGAATTGGACATGTTGGTGGGAAACTACCACTTAGACAGCTCTCACTTTGTTCTCGTTCTGGCGACGCCCCTAATTGCCTGTACATTTCTGCCTGTACATTTCTGTACAAATGACGTACAAACGATTGCGATAATTTGTGATTGAATTGGACATGGTCGGGGGCTACCACTTAGACAGCCCCCGCTTTGTTTTCGTTCTGGCGGCGCCCCTAATTGTGTACAAACAAACATTTCGCCTGCCTGTTTCTGTACAAACGAAGTACAAACGATTGCGACAATTCGTGATTGAATTGGACATGGTTGGGGGCTACCACTTAGACAGCCCTTTTTTTCTGTTCTGGCGGCGCCCCTAATTGTGTACAAACGAAAATTTTGCCTGCACATTTTTGTACAAACGAAGTACAAACGATTGCGACAATTTGTGATTGAGTAGGACATGTTGGTGGGGGGCTACAACTTAGACAGCCCCAATTTGTTTTCGTTCTGGCGGCGCCCCCAATTGTGTGCGAACATACATTTCGCCTGCACATTTCTGTACAAACGACGTACATAGGATTGCGACAATTTGTGATTGAATTAGGCATGGTAGGGGGCTTCCATTTAGACAGCCCTCCCACTTTGTTTTCGTTCTGGCGGCGCCCCTATTTGTGTACAAACGAAAATTTCGCCTGCATATTTCTGTACAAACGAAGTACAAACGATTGCGATAATTTGGGATTGAATAGGACATGTTGGTGGGGGGCTACCAGCTAGACAGCCCCAATTTGTTTTCGTTCAGGCGGCGCCCCTAATAGTGTACAAACGAAAATTTGGCCTGCACATTTCTGTACGAACAATGTACACACGATTGCGATACTTTTTGATTCAATTGGTCATCGTGGGGGGAGCTACCACTTAGACAGCTCCATACTTGGTTTTCGTTCTGGCGGCGCCCCTAAGTTTGTTCAAACAAACATTTCGCCTGCACATTTCTGTACAAACGATGCACAAACGAATGCGACAATTTGTGATTCAATTGGACATGGTAGGGGCTACCATTTAGGGTAACTCCCTCGAGAGGAATCACTCTACTTATTTATTGCAAATAGCAGAATTTAAAAATTCGCATTCGTCCAAAGTTATGGTGTGAAGTAACAGCCGTTTGTATGTACGTACTAATATCGATAAGTTCCACTACGCGATCCCAATTAATAGTTCATATACCCGCGCCACACACACACACACTAGCATATGTACACATGAAAGTGTACCTGGTAGTATCCACACGCTTACGCCGGAAACTAGAAACAAACATACACACACACACACACACACACTCAGAGAGAGAGAGAGAGAGAGAGAGAGAGAGAGAGAGAGAATATTTTGTTGTACCTTTATACTGAATGCACCATTACTCACAAAATCAGTTATAAAAGAAAAAGGAAAAGAGTTGTAAATGAAACTTTCAAAGATTGGTACCACTACTGCGTGTCACACATGAGATTGTTCCATAATGATTGATTCGTAATATGATGTATATGGGTTTTATAATGATAGCATAACAAAATGCCTTCAAATTGACCACTAAATAAAAAGTGAAATTTATTTCTCAAATTTTGTAAAATCGAAGTCGGTGGGCATTATGGGAACAGTCTACAATAACAATATATGCAAATAAATATTAATATACTTCACGTTTTCCAGTGGGTGCAAGAAAGCTTCGAATAGTATTTGTTGTCATAAGCATTAGCTGATGTAAATATATATATATATATATATATATATATATATATATATATATACATAAAAGTATGAATGCTTTGACATGTTTCGAAGTGTCATAAATTTACTGGAAATGTTGTACTTCGTCCAATATCAGCAGCATCTAGACATCACTCACTCCTTTCTTTCATTACCCACAGTATTCCTGTAACATTAAGGTGGATCACCAGATGTTCTCAGTGCTATGTTAAATGCTGTTTGTATAGTGTGGCATTGCCAGATATTGTCCAGTATTTACTTATGCCGGATAATAAAGGAACTTATTATGAAATTCTGCTTGGATTCTTACTGGAGAAATAATTTTAGACCCTCACCGGAATTCACAGCTAAGTTTCGCTTTTCGAACTGCAACGCTAGAATCCAGTAATTAAACGTACAAATTTGGCAACAACGCATTATGGCGTTCTGCGCAAGTTTCTTCTGAAAATCTATTTCCTTAAATGTAAATTAATATTTAAATAAAATGTGAAACATAACACGAGAAACGGTCAAACAATATATCTATTTCATAATAAGATTGTTTCTTTAATATACTTTACATATACAAATAAACAAGTCATAAAAATGAGCACTTCAACTAAGATCTAACAGCAAGTGCCATCTTGTGTGCACATTGAAAAACGAATCTAATATTTTCTTTTATTTGTTACCTTTTCCGATATCAGAAGACACAACCAAATAAGTTAGTGTCCTGTGTAGTAGCTAAAACATACCTCTATATTATAGTATAATATTTATAATATGTAAAGTTTCATTGCGCAGTAGTTAAGGAAATAAGCTAAAATATATAGGGGAAACCATAGAGTTATTGGCACTTTAAGGATTTGTTTTCATTCATATCTTTATAACAGACTTATTTTATAACATATACTGGCGATTTTTTAATATATACTTTCTGGGAATCTCTAATTGAATAATATGTTGTGAAATTACAATAAAAATGTAAAGTTTGGCAATAAAAATATATTTTGTAATGTGACAATGATCTTACAGTTATTGGCACTCAAAAAACAGTTATTGGCACCCAGTGAGGACAGTTATTGGCACCATTATAAAGCATACAGTAGAAGATACGACTGACAGAAATAAGGCTTGTAGGCCTGATTGGAAGTAATATCAATTATTATATGTATTAATAGACAAGAAATAGACATTTTAGACCTTGAACATTATGAAGTAAAAGCAAATTGAAACCGGGGAATGCACAACATATTTTTAAAATTAAAACAATGGGAAATGCACAAGCAAAATTGTATGTTTCAATGATTTATGTCAATCCGTTTCATTAATCTCGTCCTCATCTAAGACCACATTCACTGTCATCCTGTAGATCATAGCACCAGTGACACACAAATCCATCTTCTATGTCTTCTGGTATGTGTTCCTTATGGTACTATGGAATGCAACGACTGTGATATTTGCTGTGGCAAAACTCGCATTCAAGATCCATCCTCCCCGAAAAGAATGGCTGAAAACAGTGTTTGCAGGATATTACGTTGCTTCTCGCAGATGATGACGAATCGAAGTTCAGCATTCTTGAGAGCGTTCCATTTTGTAATGATTCAGTCAGTCCTTTGTCTTGTTCAAGGTTAGAAGTTGAAGGACCGCTTATCTGCTTTGAACAATCGAGATAGACCTCATGCTTTGATTTCTTTGTAGATGCTTTTCCTCTGCGTTTTAACTCTTATTCCTTTCTCTCAGACATCTTCCTTGTTTGCTTTCTGATCTTTTTTTGTTCAGCTCATTGCTTTCTTCGTTTTTGTCGTGCATAATAGCTCGATATTTATGAGACGTTATTTCAAACGGCAGTCTTTCTACATTTCGTTTCCCCTTTCTCTTAGGAGTTTCTGGCCATACTAAAACATCTTGCAGCAGCGGGTGTTCGGTCTTTAACATTTTTGGAGTTGAGCCGGAACCTTTTTTAAAGCATTTGCATCTTTAGTACTGCCATTGGTAGGTGTACTAGGGTTTACCTCACAAAGAGTATGAGCATCACTAGCAGTATCTGAGTGGTTGAAATCATTGAGTTGGATACATGTAGATGATACAGGTCAACTTTGCTGATTGTTCGCCTGCCCCGACTGAAGATTAACACATCTCTCTACTGAAGACTTAGGCCTACTATTATCTATAAAATGTTGAAATAAGCGATACAGTACATGGAGTTCTTCGTTCTTATTTAAAACGATTTGTTCATTGATTTGTCTTCTCATTACATCAATTCCTACTATACTTTCAAACTCGGTTCTGGTTAATACTACATCCTTAGTTTGCTCATTACCACCGCGTATTTCTTGAACTGTTTGTATTTGTTTTGCAACGCATCTAGTGTAATCTATGTCGTTTGGATCAAATGGGTGTAAACCGCATGACCTAAATCTATTTTTATAATAGATGGCGAAATATAAGTGTCAACTGCTTGTTTCAACAGAGGAGCAAATTTAGCTTTCGTCAGAGACTGCAATTGATTATAAAGTTGCCACTCTCGTACCACTTGCTTCCA
This sequence comes from Thermobia domestica, assembly GCF_964235325.1. Classification (NCBI taxonomy): domain Eukaryota; kingdom Metazoa; phylum Arthropoda; class Insecta; order Zygentoma; family Lepismatidae; genus Thermobia; species Thermobia domestica. The sequence continues at coordinate 148,121,725 of NC_137462.1, read as the reverse complement.
CCCATCCTTCAATGGTGTAAATACGGCAACGTCAGCAGGTTGCAATATTCTTGTAGAATTGGGGTACAGAGCAATGAGTTCAATTTGAAGCTTGCAGCAAAGTTCGATAAGTTGGTAAGTAAGATAAGTTTTATGACCGTCCACAAAATATATAATCGTGAACTTGACATTTTTCGATTTTAATCACGGATACAACGCATTACCTATATATCCATAAAATACTTCGGCTTTCATCCACCCGTTCTCATGGCGACCGATACCCTATCCTGTAGGCACAGATAGAGCCACATCATTAGGCACACGAACATAAGGGAAAACTATCATTGGGGGTGTAACGTCACCTGCAGCACTGAAAGTAAACATAACTATTAAAGACTACTTTGCATTTCCGCGTGTCTACATCGTACACATTACTTAGTTCGTTTTCCGCTAACACCTTTCCAGTTTTCGGCCAAAGCAAAAAGTTAGTTTCATCACCGTTGTAAACACGTGTTGCATCCTGCAGAACATCTGTAAGGTTATTGGCTTCAAAATACTTCTGTATATAATGAAACCATGATCTTATGTCGTTTTCTGTTACACAAGCACTCGCACCTGTAACAGATTCGCACGTTCTTTCCGCAACCTTACGATTTCTTTGAAAGAACGATTTATACCATCCATTTCCCGGCATGTTATTTGGAAACGGATTAGAACGAGGATGTTTCACGAGAAAGTCCTGAACACTTTTAAGAATATCCTGTTTCTTTCTGGGAAAACTCTTTTCAGCACATTTTATTAACAATTTCACCAACAATGGTTCTTCCTATTCTAAAATGGGTAGTGGTCCGGAAGATGATTTCACATCTTGATTTCTCAGATGGAATTGTAATGTAGACCGAGGAACGTCATACCTTCGATGCTGTCTTTATTCCTACACCTTTTGATATTGCTTCAAAGGAAGCACTTCTCTGTTATAGTGCATATCTTTTTCTTCCAATCTTTGGCATTGTGTGCCGATTTCTGCAACAATAAGAGAACGTTTTGTAATTAATTTTATATGAAATAATTTAAGTTTGACATTGATCTAGGCCCTACCATTAATAAAAAGTTGAAACTAAATGCCCATGTTGCTAAAACCAACAATGTCCATAACCGTCCAGGCGTTTGGGACTAACGTTTTGAATCTCACAGCAGACTTTCCTTTACCGGAGTTTCTTTACTCCGTTATTCACATTGACTTAGGCTAGCTCGCCATTGTTAATAACTATGCTTGAGTCTGACCACGCGCACTTCATGGCCGACTAGCTGAGTTTAGAAAAATACTTTCTTGCTGTAACTCAAAGTTCAAACTATTATAATAAATTTTGATGGTGGGCTAACTCTGTAACTCAGCCGACTGGGCCAAACTTTGCCAGTCCGCCCCTGAACTAGGCTACACGAACAAATAATTTCAATAGGCATATTAGACATATTTCATTACCAGAACCTATTCTGCTGCAAATCCCTACAGTCATTGGCATGGTCATTTATACAGTTCTTGGCACTGTGCCAATAACTGTTACTTACTAGAGTAGGAAAGCAAAATTTTGACCAAGAATAGATGTGGAGATGGAAAGCATTATCGGACAGTTTTCAAACTATTTTATTCTTCAGCATCAGAGACAGTGATTGGCACTCTAGTGCCAATAACTGACATTTTATATTTTCATTCGTACAGTTATTGGCACCCCATGCATTCACTCGAAGGACAAACAAATCGGTTGAAAATGTACCATTGGAATGATTAGTAGACCCAATTCCTCTCGTGCAAAAAATATTAAAACATTTTAAACAATAGGAAACTAATTACATTTCTCTTAAGCTGATAGATATCCTTAACAAAAAGTATAAGAATTACCTGCAAAATTGAAAAATCCAAATAACTTCCACTGTCGACTAGAGCTTGCCTCCAACTGAAAGGTTCCCGGCAAAACAAACAAAGGGAACGCGGGCAGAGAGGATCAGAGCTGCCAGCTGCAGGAAATTTTTACCAACACGTATTCATTTTTTCTTAGTGAAGAGAAAAAACTAAGAAAAGTGCCAATAATTGTTAGAGTGCCAACGACTATATGGTTTTCCCTACTGACTTCCGGGTGGTGATCCACCTTAAGATTGACCCTTTGTGATAATAATGTAAAGTAATGAATTTTTATCTGGGTCCCATGCAGAGGCGGATTTCTGGAGGGCAGTGGGTTGTAATACTACTACTTAGAGTAACTCTTAAGAGCTCCAAACTCTAGGATGTATTTCATTTACATATAAAATAAGAAAGTTTTCTCTTCTGAGGTGGGGTGGGGTGGGGTGGGGTGGATCCGCCCACGTCCAATGTAAACTTTGGATATCGTTGTCTCAGGAAACCACCTGTATCTTGTCTTTTGTAATCTACAGACGACTGTCAGATTTTCTGATTATAGCAAAAAAAAACACTTTAGAGTTCTCAGCTACACGCTTAAAAATTCAGATGGTTTCGCAGAAAATTCACCGTAAAATTTACAGGTCTTTTACCAGAATTGACATTGCAGGTGAAATTTCAGTAAAGTTTGAACAGTGTATCCAGAATTTGACAAAAGCTCTTTCGAGTTGTTTGAAGTTGTCATATTTCGAATATGAGAATGAGTATTAAGTTATACGAAAGAAAATAACTTTCAAAGGTGTTTTTTATTATTTCTTCTCTTTTAATCGCAAAATAATTTGAAGAATAATTAAATACTTTTAGCCTTATATTTAGTGGTTGCAGACACTGTCGTAAGATACTTTTATGACAAATTAAAGTTGTTTCCGCAACTGTAGCATTTAAGACAACAAATCTCGCCAGTAATGGGATTGCTTGTGTTGTGTGTATTCTAACGTTAGAAGCTGTTGGTAATACGTTTTCTTCATTTACATTAGAGGGGAGTACATTTATTACTATTATTTTAAGTATTTTTGTAAGATTCTTATTGCTTATATTTTACGGATTGGAGTTCAAGTTTCTTTCAGTATTTCATAATCATCTTCTGTCTAAAGTTTTAACCGGTGAAGCATCTCGGTTTTTTGCATTCAAAGTTTGATCCCATGTTCAGTGGACAAATAACGCACTGACGTTCAAGTCACATATTATGCAACATCACATAAGGAAAAGTACGTTCGGAACTGTTCTAGTGCAAGTAGTAATGTGCCGTCAATTTAAGTGCAAAAAATGGTGTCCCTTTGCGCCGTAGAGTAGATCCAGTATTTTTAGGCCTATAAATTCACTGTCACTACCTTAGAAATTGTTTCTTGGTGCGCATTTACTTTAAGAGGACCTTACCGTTTGTGTGTAAATACTGCGTCCGGATATATGCTATAAAACTGCAGTAACCTGTGCTGGGTGGCCACTAAACGCACGAATGCCATGTAATAGAGTCAGGACAGGTCAGCCCGAGCGGTAGCAAGGGGTGCGTGCGTAGTTAGCAGGTGTGTCAGCGATGGCAGGTATTCGCGTAAACAAGGATGTTGTTGAAAACACTTAGATAAATTAGGTTAGTTTCTTAACATGCGATTATTTACCTTTACGATTCGTACAATGCCGACACTGCATTTAGGAAACTATAAACAACTAACTGATTTTTGGTAGAGGACTTGAATTCTTCTGATAACCTTTCATGTGCTCACTTTTCTCACATCATTAACACATTTGAATATACGTATAACTGTTTCTACATTTCTTTATTTTCAATGTTTTCCTATATTGGTCACATTTTCTGCTCAATTTTAATAGTATGCACCGGTCCACAAAATATAATAACTTTTCTTTACAGCACAAATTCTTATAACACTCAAAATCGAAATCGAACACCGAGTAGCCATCTTTGAATACGCCGAACTAATTTCCTCATTATACCCGAATGTCTCATGTCAGCATGCAACCACTGAAAATAGTACCAACAGCACACAGATTTTCGTCTGAAAATATTACATTAAACTACCTAGCGTGATTTTTAAAAAAAAATACTATATCTTTCCTTTAAAATTTACGTATTTTTCATATTTCAGGCCCTACTCTCACGCACTTAACTGCAAATTCTCTGTGGATGCTTTGCTACACATTTTAACCACTTAAAGAAAATAGTGGAGATCAGAATATGACTCCGCTTTTGTGCCTTTCTCTAACAGTTGATTGCTAGGGAAAAAACGGTGAGTAAGACCAGGAGAACTAAGGTTGCAAATTTTACAGTAGCACTTAAACATACTTCTTTGGTAAGAAGTTTTCAATTTAATACACTGCTTTGCTGAACATTTAAAATTTATCGGATATATTAATCATATTAATCAGAATATTGAGTTGCTGGCTAAAACATACCAACTTCATTTAATTTATACAATAATTATTGCTTTTTATAGTTATCGTTGTTATTTAGCAACAGTTAAACTCTCTTTAATGTAAAGTGTTGTATGCTTATTTTCAATGTTCCGATGTATAGTTATCTCATAAATTTTGCATGGCACAACTTATCAATAAATATTACTCTTCAATTCTTATTCTTAAATTTAATATAAGCTTAAATGATGGCATGGTAGTGTTCATTTTGAATACAACTCTTGAACATTAAGAAATAATTTTCTATGATATATGAAATAGGGATTTTTTTTTAAAAAAATGCTTGTCTTTAGGTATTTTTAAAGGAATAATTTTTAAAATCATGAAATACTGAAAACTTCAAATAATATGGAAAGATTGGCAATTTATACATAAAATTTAATACATATTTAAAATATTTACAGCTCATACTGAACTGAACTACATCTTTGATAACTTTTTTTTCTTTCCTTATTATGAAACAATGGTATGGTGTTACTCCTTGACAGAGGTTACCATTTGCTCTGCGTCAACATAAAACCTCGGTTTACTAATTGCTACATTATGATCCGCTTGTCTTCATTACGGTCTGTACGCTGTAAGTTGAAATCATTCCTAATGCTGTAGCGATATTTCCTTACATTCTTTTTTATTATTATTTTGCTCACCAAACACCACACATCCATATCATATTTATTACTTATTTACTTATTTTTACACTTAATCAAGGGTTTCATTATACCTGAACTTTTCGCTGAAGATTGAGCTAATATGTTCAGAAATATTAGATGAGGCAACCATCAAAGTCCATTAATTTTAACTATCATCTATCTTGATTTTACAGTATAGTGTTGATTAGTGCGTTTAAATAATTGACCCTGATTCAGTAGTGAGATGATTCGCTTTCATAAGAACGATGTTTTAACATTAGTAGATCCCACTTCAAATTTTTAAGATTAGAAGAAATAAATATGACAGGAAGTTGTGATGTAACGTAACGTAAGATAAAAATAAATTGTAATATTAAAACAGAGCTTCCGGTTAGCCGAATAATCAGCACGCGTTCCTTCTACAGAATACGTATGCAACAATTTCTCCATACTTCTGCCTATAATTTTATGAAATGAAAGTTTTTTTTAAAAACGAAGTCGTTTGCTGATATTTGAACGAAGAAGTCAACAAATAAATACAAGTAAATGAAATCTTTGAGTTTTACATCCCATGGTTATTCCGGCTAGGCTAAAAAAGATGGTGATGAGGAGAAATGAAAGAAATTGTGGAATGAAGAAAGTGGGAGAAAACAGGAAAAACCCGAGAAAACCCACCCACACGGTGTTTGTCTAATACAAAGCTCACTTCCCGCGAGTGTAATCGATCCAAGGACACCATGCACTAGATGTGGACGCTCTACCACTGAGCCACCACGACACCTTAAAGAAATGAAGACTACAAACTATCCAACCACACTTTTTTAACCAGTAGGTGGAAATTTTATTAAGTTGTTGGAAGTTCAATTTAGTAAGTTATTGCATCGAAATTGAACTAAAGTGATGTGAAAATAATCCTGTATTGTACCATTCAACCCATATACTTCATATTTGAAGTTCCAGATAAAAATTATTCATAATGTACATGTGCTAACAGAGTTCTTCATAGATATGACAAAAAGGCCTATAGCCACTAAGGTCAAAGAGTATTCCAGATTCGATAAAGAGGATGATGAAATACTTTCAGACTTATCACAACATCTTCATGCGTTCAAACACAGGTTAATGATATTAAATTGCTACTTAGAACAAATTCGTTCATTAAGAGGAATGTTTATCAATAGTTTTGTACAAGAATGAACAACCTAGTTTGAATCTTGACAAAGACCACTTGAGCAACAAACGAGTTAAAATAATCAACTGTTATCTTGTGCACAAACTTTAAAGTCTAACGATTGTATGGTACAAAACAGACTTATTTTCACACACTATTACCGGACATATTTATAATTTTGTTGCAGAAACTTAAATCGGCTAACTAAATCTGCAACAACTTATTAAAAATTAGCTTACAGGCTAAAGAGGGTGTAGTTAGTGTTTTATTTTAATTAATTTATTTAGTTTTTATTTTACCAGCTAAAAACGAATCACAGGTATATGAATATTTTACCAGCATATGGATAAATGTATAGGAAACGTTATTGTATAGGAATTCCAGTTAATGCTTTGTACAAAACAACTATTAAAAGTAAGATAAAATATGAAGTATTAGTTTTGGAGACTTATGACAAGGCAATTAGCAATATAAAATATATTGAATGCATCACGTTATTCATAAGAGGAAGATTGAAATATTAAGAAAAGTTTCATAATGGGAGGTTTGTAAATGTGTTCGTTTTATTGAAACGAAAGAAGAAAGGAATTTAAAGCTTTTGTTGCTGATAATATCAAGTTATTTATACATATTTCTATTATTGGAAGGAACGTCTTTATTTTGATATCTCTGTACTTCAAGGATGGATAACATATTAAGTGGTTGGTTCTTTAATGAAGACGGGAGTTCCTATCGAAAATTTGGGCAGTTAATATATGACTGACGTATACAAGATTAGTTCATGTTAATAACGATTCTCTCTTGTTGCGTGTTCCAGTGACTTTAGGAAACTCCTACTGTAAAACTTTCTGACTCGTACTGTAATTCATTCATTTAGAAAAAGAATTCAAATTTAGAAGAAGGAGAATTAGTAAAGATAGTAATAAAAGGCATGAATTCTAATCAACGTTACTGCATGCTTGGATATTATATTCCTAGTACTAGGTTAGAGTTGATGGATATTTCAGAACAATTATTTCAGAACTTTCGCGAACATAATATAATAATCTAGTGGGTATAAATAAGAATAAAAACCGAATGGTACTGTCGAATAGTGCTTCGAGTTTATCTGTTAGCAGGTTTAAAGATCAAAATAGTTTCTCAATTCAAAATGTAAAATCGAGTCCAGTGAAGAAAGTTTCTCGAATTTCGAATATATCAGGTTGGCATAATAAAAGTATAATGCATCGATCGAATAATATAGATGAAAGACCTCAAATCAAATCCTAACGGAAATGAGTGGTTTAGTTGCTACATTCGTGTTAGGAAAAATTAATAACATTTTAACTTGTATATGTGTCGACGGAGGATCGAGTTTCAATTTGGTAACTCGGAACTTAGTGCAGCTATGTGGTGTGGAGCAGTTTTTAAATAAGGTTGATGAACGGGTCTTGAATGCTCCTCCTGGTTTGAATTTTGTTACGAATGGGAAATAACTCTAACTGTAAATTTGTCGGGCTTTTTCCAAAATATAAATTTCCGAGTGGTAGATAAGCTTCTGTGTGAGTGTTTGATTGGAATGCCTTTTCTTCGAGTAACATCGACAATTATAGATTAAAAACAGTTTTTCGATTTTACAAGATGGTACGAAAAGAATAAGACTGAACTATAGAAGAGATTTAGATTGATTTAATAGTGGATTCGGATGTAACAATTCATTTGGCCAGCGGAAGTTTTCGGAAGAAAAGAGTCTTAAGAACAATACATCGACTAAAAATAATTCAGAGCTGACTTCCATATTTATCAATGCAGATGCCATTTGTTTGGGCTGTTGTGGGAAAGGAATCCAATGCAAACTCGACCTTCAGCAAATGGAATCTTAAATCCTAACTATAGATGCTCCGAGCTCTTCACAACTCATAGCTTTGAGAAATATGATTGAATGTGATTTATCAAAAAAACTATAATAAGATAGATACTGATGAGAGAAGAGATCCTCAATGTAAAGAAGATATCGAAAGTAGAAAGAATTTGATGTCAAGTTTTCAAGAACATCCAGAAAAAAGAAAATGTGTCGACATGTCATTGGTGTCTACAGATGGGAATAAAGTAGATGAGAATGAGTTACCATGTTTTCAAACAACTTTGGGAAATAATCGCATAAATGGTACTTCTGTGGCGGAGAATGAGAAGAAATCTTCACAAAATGAATTAAAAAACAAAATTGCTAAGACGGATAAGACGAAAAGGAAGAAAAGAAGAACAAGCATAAATACTGATGAAAACCAAAAGACGTGTGATATTTTGAATCCAATTGAAGAAAATAGTTCCACTCTTCGTCAACCGACATCAAAAAGAACTAAGATGGATTCATGTAAGAGTTCTTCAGAAGCTTCAGATGTAGATATAGAGCAGGCAGGAAATGTCCATGCTCTGTTGAATCGTAATAAGAAGTACGTAAGAGATACTACTCCACGAAGAGAAACCTTTGTGGATTGGCCAATACAGGTGAAAAATCAACCGGACATACAGATAAAAAAACTGAAACATAATGAAGCCTGGTATTATCGGAATCCAGAAATTAATTCATTCATGGATTCGACTAAAAAAGAATATTTAGAGGTTATCACAGAGAGAGTAGGATGTATAAAGGGATTTGTTGGTAGATATATTTAACTGAAAATAGACCGTTTAAACAAAATACCTCCTCTATACCAAAAACAAGGAAAAGAATTTTGAGAAACAAAAGCAAGTCAGGGAATTCTGGAAGAAGTTGACCACTCCAACTATGCTAGTAATTGTTTTCTTGTGAAAAATAAAAATAACACTTATAGATTAGTAGGAAATTACGTTAAGGCAAATTAACTCATAGTTATGACCCGCATCCTTCTCCCAATATAGAAGAATGTCTGACTGGAATATCTGGGAAGAAACGGTATACAAAAATCAATTTACGCCGTGCGTACATCCAGATTGTTCTTGATGATAACTCAAGAGGTATAACTACGATCGTCACCCCAAGAGGTTTATATCAATATACTGGAGTTTCGGTTGGCATAAAAACAGGTAGTAATATAATATCACTTCATATGCATAAATTATTTAGTGATTTGGAAGAGGAGGATGTCAAAGCATACTTTGATGACGTTTCAATATATTCCAATTCGATAGAAGAACACAAGGCTACTATGCGCAAAGTATTAGATTTAGGGAATGTAATGTTATTGTATCGCCTGATAAATATATGTACTTTGATACTAAAATACAATATTTACGGTATATTATATCAGGTGATCGAATGGAAAAATATTAAATCAGGTGATCCAACTCGTGTTTCCGCGATTAAGGATATTCCTCCACCGATAAATCGCAGAGGCTTAATGGAGATTTTGGGACTGTTTAGTTATTATGCTAAATTCGCGTCCTAATTACAAGAACTAATGGGACCTCTAAGCGAATTGAAATTGTAAACAAAAAAATTGACTGGACATCAGAACACCAGAAAATTCTAGAGAAATTAAAAGAGAACTTGCTGGAGAACGTCTTCTTAAAGACTCCAAATCTTAATAAGTGTTTTATTGTTAATGTTGACGGGTCCGGGAAGAGCATAGATGGATGTCTTTGTCACATAAATAGTAATGGAGATGTCCAACCTGTACCATTTTTAAATAAAATTTGTCTGAGGCAGACAAATATGAAGGCATCTACGAGATCGAGTTTATAAGTTTATTAAAGACTATTTCCAAATTCGGTCACTATTTAGTGAAAGAATTCGATGTCCTTTCAGATAATAAAGCACTGACGTTGATTTTAAGCAAGTCAGAACGTTTATTGAAATATTGTCCTTTGGTCGAGACCTTATCAATTTTCAATTAAAATCAAACATGCTTAGTCTAGCGATAACTTGGTTGCAGATGTATTGACACGTGTCTATGATCCAATTGAGTTTAATATAATGGACCGACCAATTTTGTTAGCTGCTTTCAGTAATAGCCTAAGACTTCTGGTTACCTTTGTTCAAGGAACACATTTATAGGTTACGAAAAAGAGACCCCGAGTTAAAGATTATTATTGATAACATTGTTAGGGTCATCAAGTCTAGGAAGCTTAGGTGGGCAGGTCATGGAAGAAAGTAGAAACGCTTTCAAATCTCGACTGGAGTACCCATCGGAAAACGACCATTAGGAAGACCTATGCGCAGGTCGGAGGACAATATTAAGATGGATCTCGCAGAGATAGGAATACAAAATAGAAACTGGATGCGATTAGCTAAGGACAGTCAGTGGAGGGCTTTTGTGAACGCGGCATTGAACCTCCGGGTTCCATAGGCCATAGAGTTAATTAGTTAGTTAGTTAGTTAGTTATTGGAGGATTGAGAGAGGAGATTCTGTTCCTAATTATCCTATGAGTAAGAATATTTTTACGAAAAGGACGAATTCTGTGAACAATCCTTATAAAGTAGTGATTTCCAAAGCATAGACTTGTGTTCTGATAGAGTATTACCATCAAGATAAGCTAATTTCTGGACGCTCTGGGACTTTTAGAACTCTTCGTAAACTAACGAAAAGATTTACATGGGGAAAAAATGAAAGAATATGTTTCAGAATTTGTCAGATGTTGCGATCGTTGTCAATTATCAAAGGATGAAAATAAGAAGAAAGTGGGTTACTTGATTTCAGAATACAACAATAGAGTCGGATCCCACTGGATGATAGATATGATTGGTGTTCTCCCAATTTCTAAAGTTTATAAGTATATACTCATTGCAGTTGAGAATGCCAACAGCTTTGCTGTTCGTGAGAAATTACGATATTTAACATCAGGAGCAATAGCGGATAAATTATTTGAAATTTTAGCAGGTTGGGTTATCCTAAAGCAGTTTCAACCGACAATGCTTTTGTAGTCAAACCTGATTATTTTTTTAAAAAAAAATTTGGATTGGGCATCAAACACATTAGATTAAGTCCTCATCACCCAGCGGGAAATGTAGCTGAGAGTTTCATAAAAACTTTAAAATCATCCATTTGAGCTTATTTTTCTCATAAGCAACACCTCTGGGCTACTCTTATTCCAGAATTACAATACACTTTAAATAATAGTGAGCATGCTGGTCTAAAGATGTGCCCAATTGAAATCTTTTATGTATGTCCTACCTTTACCCCTTTGGAAATTCGTTGCCGCATCACAGACTCGGATTTAGCTGGAAAATCAAACCATGATTTATGGTTAGAAGCCATGAAAATCATGGAAACGTCATGGAATAAGAGAAAGAAGCTCATGTTACGAAGGAGGGATATTACGTTCAGTATTGATGATAAAGTGTTGATCCACTCATGTAACTCTTCGATTAAATACAAGATAACTAAGTCTCTGAGCGATAATTGGATTGAGCCATTTATAGTGAGAAAATTTCTTACATTAAACACTGTTTTATTATCTGATGAGAATGATGACTCGAATTCTTATAGACGGAAGCATTTGTCAGAAATTAAAGTTTATCGCGAATCGAGAAATTGAATGATTAGAGTTATTCTGGCAGAGGAATGAAATAAAGTAGTTTTGAGAAATTTTGCTGGTAAGAATACATGTAAAATTAAGATATAATTTTAGTATATAACTATCTATTTGAATATTCTATTGCGTAGGAAATTATGGCCATAAATTCCGTAAAAGTTGATATAATTCTTAAATATTAAAACGATAGGTATTATTATCATAATATATTGTTGTTAATAATATTTGAAAACATTTGTCATTTGTGTAATATTAATTTTCATTATTTTTCTATTTTTTAGAATTTTCATGTTTTGCAGAGTATTGTCAAAAAATTCTAAGTTTTAGATTTTTCTTTCAGGACCGGTGGTTGTAACGACCCAATCTTTCGAGATTTCTAGATTCCCGAAGTATGGTTTCGTCACAAGGAAAGGAAAAAAGTAAAAAACAAAATAACAAATATTAAGGAATATTCATATATTATAATTGTTAATTATTTAACTGTTATCAAAATAATTATTAGTATTTAATCAATATTTATTGTTACATACTGTTATAATTGAAGACTTGTAGGAGAAGAGAAAAGACAGATGGTTTTTGTGCGTTCACAATATTTGCGTTATCATCTGGAGAAAAGAAATGTAGAGTCGCGGGATAAGCTTGTGAGAGTCGCGTGCCGCCGTGAAACGTTGTACTGCTGACTTGTTCTTTAGACTCCTTCGGCTGATGTAGAAGTTCTGCTTTCTTGTTTCCCTTCGTGTTGAGTTGGAGTTTGTGTAGTGCTGTATGTTAAACAGGAAAACATTGGGCAACTTGCTGGTTTCTGCTAATGTAAGAATTCAGTAATTTCTGCTAGTATATTATGCCTTTTGAAGAAATTTTTCATTACAAAATGTTACTAGTCAAATATTCTCAGAAAAAGCAAAGCATAAGCGATTCTCAAATATCAAGATCGGGGCCGGAACCGGTAGCATTTTCTGTGGGTCCATTCGAAAGAACGAGTGAAATAAATTTCATTTTTTCTGTGGAAGTTATCAGTGAATACGTGTCAATTAATGATTTTTGAGATCTTTGCTTCACGTTGCAATGTATTTAAAAGGGAAATTTTTGTGACTAGTGATTTATGGTGGACAAATGAAAGGAACGTAATTGTACCGCATATGAATGAATTTTCAATGATTTCATTTTGGTTGCGGGACTAGTCAGTACTTTCCATATCGTTTACAATACCTTCGCTTAGAAATTTATTATTATTCGTCGGATTATTATTAGTAGTTATCTTGCACTAAACTGTCAAATTCTTATCATGTTGAGTGACTGAGAGAAGTCAGACTACCCCGACCAAGAGATTTATTTGCTCATATAAATTTGAGGTAACATTAAAGTCTACGTAAGAGGTGTTTCAATTTTCAACTAATTAAATAGAGTAGATGCGTCTCGTTACCTTTATGTTCAGTGGAGTTTTGCTTTTGTCGTCGACTTTTTTCAAAGTAAAATACTACGTTTAGAATTTAATGCTTCCTTTTTCTATTTTTTGTTGATTTTGCCCTTCCAGATTTGGTTGCTGAAGTCAAACGGGATTCAGAAAAAACGTTTAACAGAGAAAAATATCAGTCGATCCAAAATTTCTCCCTTATTTCCTTTAGTGTTTAAGTTAAAATTTATTTGGGTTGAAATTTATGTAATCACGTGAATTTTGAGTGTAGAAATAAATACCGTTTGCTCTCCATATGCTAAACCAATTGCTAGATCAAATGCTAGGTTAATGATAAACCAGCTAATTGTAAATTTGAAAAATTGAAACAAGATAGGTTTAGACGAATTAAAAGAGAGTTTTGCGTGTTGAAGGTATTTTAAAATATTAATATCAGGTTGGATTGAATATGAAAGGAATGATTATAATTTGAATATAGGACATTCATGAATTTCAGAGGAGAAATTTATAGTCCGGAGTGATACTTGATTGTGACAGTTGTTAAATTTTTTTGATATACAGAATGATTAAAAATTCAGGCTATTTTGACAAAGTAATTTCAAGTATTTGAGATGTAATTATTAGAATTCTAGAGAAATTCTACTACTGAATTATTGAATGAAGATTAACAATCTTGTCAGTTGTATTTGATTCGACAAGAAGATATTTTCGACCAATAAGTGAATTGGAGACTAACAAACATTGATTTACATATATTTCATTTGATGTATTTAATTATTTCATACATTCGACGTATTCATTTATTCTTATATTTATATATTTTATATGTTACTTTTACTTTGTTTTGTTGTTGGAATTGTGGATATACGTTATTCTAAGGAAATAGCGTATAGGCACTGCCACCTTTCCGTCTGAATAAAGATTTGTTATTTACATATTGAATTTCTGAGTTTGGTTTATTTCATATGTTTGTGTTTATCCTTGATAAGGAATATTGAATCGTACTGTTTGTAACTCTATTCAGAGGAACGTGGGAAGGGGGAGCTTCCATCAGTCAAGACCCATCTATCAGGCTTTGTTTGCTGCGATTCCGATTGACAGTTTTGAACATTTTTTTTAATTTTAGAGAAAAAGTCTCGATTTGAATTTGGTTGGCGAGGCTACGTTGAGTTTGTCACTACATAAGGCAGCACAACCATTAATTAAACCAAAAACCACTCAATTATATTCATATAACTGCTCTTCATAGGAAAATGGTATATAGGGTCTTGAACTTTTTCCTAAGAAGATCTGATTATACGCCATCACGACATACAGATTTCCAAATATGGTATTTCCTTGTAATGAACTAAGGATTTCTTCCACCGGGGGATATCTTACTTGTTGTAATTTTATATGTTTATTTAATTTTCTCAGATATAACACTATTGTCAATCGTTGGACATCCTTATTAGGTACCACATGCAATGGATTTAAATGGACACTCTGTGAAGGACTTATTATTCCGTATTGCAACATTTCAGTACATCTGTCTTCTTATATGCTCCCTAAATCTATAAGGTATAATGTAGGTATTTGTTATAATTGGGTCTTCTGTATCGACTTCAATATCGAACACGAAATGTTTACAACATCCCGGTCTCTGTGAAAATACTTTTCTATTTTTTAGAGAATGTTCCTGAGTTGTACTACAATTTTTTCATCAGTGTTCTTTACGGTTTATAATTTCATCCACACATTTATGAAATGAATGATCACTGTTGTCTGTAGGGGGCTTTGAACTTCCATAATATATAATAACTTTTCCTTTACTATTGCATTCACTTATATTAGAAACATTATTTATAAAGTGTTGATACTTGCACGCAAAGTTGTCACTAACAGGAATTAAATTTTGAACAATTTTGTCGTGACGGTTATGTATTGAGAATGTTTTATTTTCAAAATCTAAAACCGAATGTAATTGCGTGAGAAAATCTAGACCTATCAGTACATTTTCGTTTAGTTCATTAATAACCAAAATGGGGATTGAAGTTTCGTAATCCTGTATTGAAATTATCACTTGTGTTTTCCCATAAATCTTTTCTTATGTTTACCTGTGTAATCAACCAAAATTAAATTAACTATTTTTTGCACTCTAGGATTGGAATAGTCTTTTGTAAGTTCACGTCAAAAGGGATATTATAGTACTGATATGCTGACTCCAGTATCAATCAAAGCTTGAAGGGGAATATCATTAATTTTCACATGTATCCTAGCTCTACTAAATGTTTTCAAGAAAAGAAAATCATTATCGGGCGTATATACATCTTCTATCTCATCATCAAACATCCAATGACAATTACTAATTGGAATATATTCGCAATTATCACTAAAATCCAAAGTGTTAAGCTTAGTTTCATTTACAGAAAAATACTCTTGCAGGTAAGTTGCTGACGTGGCTTTAACCCGTTCCACGTCAGCCACATCAAATTTAAATTGCCATTATCAAATGATTTGTTTAGGTTGCGTTGAGTAGCGCAATCTTGAGTACCGTTCTGAATATTATAGATTCCTCCAGATCTTTGGTTTCTATTTTGAGAATTTCTACCACCTATTATATTGTTACGAAATCCATTTCGAGAAAAATTAGATGTACTGTTTACCTGATTTCTAAATGTTGTACGATTACTATTTCTATTTCTTCTGAAATTGGGTTCGGATCTGTTACCGGTATAATTGAATCTATCATTACTTCTTACAATAGGATTACATTCTTCACGCACACTTATATTTCGGATTCGAATATCATTGGCTTGACTTCGGTTGTTATTAATTTGGTTTCTATTAGTGTTACTTTGCGCCATTGATTGATTTTCAAAATTTTGTACTATCATAATTAGATGATTGAATGAAGGCATTGTGCAGAAATCAATGTTTGCTGCAACCTAAAAGGTAGTAATATCCGGATCGATGCTATGATTCGTGATTCTTGTTGGTATGGATTAATTAATTTCAACTCATTATATACGGAAATCACAAAATCAGTAAGATTCTTATCAGTTTTAGGATCATACTGTCTGTTTCGAACCAAAGCGTCTTGGTTTGCCAACATAAAATCATTCTCAAAATTGGAAAGCAGTGCGTTCTTAAAATCTAAACAATTGCGTAAACTCACCGTGATCGCTTTGAACCAAACAGAGCACGGTGGTAACATAACGTGTGGAAATATTTAGAAATTTGGATCTCTCTACCCCAGTTAAGTCACATTCTTCTGTGAACTTTTCTAAAAATACACTTGCAGGTATGTCTTCTGACCTTCCACTAAATTTCGTTAAAGACCTTATTTCACTAAATCTGAAATGACTGTGATTATGAGACTGTTCCAAATGATTAAACTTTACGTATCTGGTTTCCAGCGATGTGATGAATACGGTCTTCTTTCTTCTTTCCCGGTGCTAGAAGCACTATCATCCCTCTTATTACAGCTTTCCGGTATATCGCTTTTTTCCCGAGCTAATCTGGATTCATTTGGCCTCTGGTTGCTGTTGGTAATCTGATCAGGATTACCATTTATGGTAATGATCCTTTCCATTATAGTGTTTATTTCTTCCTGTAATACTTTGTTTTGGTTGCTATGCTCATTACTTTGGGTTTCAACCACTTCCACCGAATTTTGTACAATTCTAAATCTGTGCAATTTTTTTTTCCATCCTACAGTCTGTTCGTTCTAGTTTTGTGTTTATTTGCTGCGTAATTTGTTCAAATTTGCTATCCATTTGTTGAAACGTAGTATCCATCTGTTGTGTTTGCTGTGTCAGTTGCTGTGATTGCTGTGCCAGTTGCTCAAATTTAGTAGTTCATTTGCTGTGACAATGATTGACCTAACTATTTTATAAGGCCACATTCGTTGATGTATCTGGTCCTGGTGTTTCAACATCACCAACTTCGTCGTTATTACTTTCGACTCTGGGTAAATCCATTTTAATATTCCTATAAATTTTCCTTTTACTTCCTAATAAAGTGTACTCCGTGTTGACGGTTATTTATGAGATTGCTTACTTTACTTCACACAAATCTCAAGGTTCCTTGGGGGAAGACACCATCTAAAAATATGTGTAATGTTATTTATGATTTCTTTTGTTACATATATTGCCCACAATTCGAATCACTAGATAAGTCAACACGATTCAGTACTTTAATTTTACACTTAATTGCAAAATCTAACAATTGCATACCTTGGAAATTAGGCTCGTCAAATATATAGAAAATAGCATTAATTCTCAGAACTCCATGAATAATAATCTTTCTGTTATAGCAACACAAAACAAACAATTATCTCTAGTTATAGCCACCATTATTACATGAATATCAATCTATCTCAACATATATTCTACCAATTTTCTTCTTCTTCTTCATAACATATTGTGCACTTTAAGCACCGTTGCCCAAAATAGCTACAATTAGAAATGGAAGTAATTTACAGATATCAGATATACAATATCGTTGTATATTCAAGAGATTATCGCAGGGAAAGTGGAAACAAATTGTAAGTAATTTGAAAAGTCTTTGTTTAGGGGTGCAGTCAGTTATGCATTTTGTGTTTTCATGTTTTTGCATTGTAAATTTAGCACGTTATATTTTCAAGGTTTTCTCTTCAACGTCTGCTGCAGTGAATAAATAGTGTTGTTCATGTAACAGGATTGTTTAGACACTAAATAATTTAATGTAATCATTTCCAAAGTTTCATAACATTATGTTTTGCTAAGAAGCAGAAGTGGGGTGAAGCCTATCATCTATGTTGGAGCAGGATTGTGGTGCAACCCGTTGTACCCCACCATGTTATGAAGGAAAAATAATTGAACTGTTTTATTCATTAAATGAAGCAGTTCTAATTCTTTATTATGTTAAGATATTAAAATTATAGAACCATTCTAATAACTAACATGACACTACAAATTAAGGCAATAGGCTATTTGTGTTGGGTTTGTAGGTCTGAAAACGTTGCGGACTAAATACATTGTAACAAAGGATATAAAAAACTAATTACGTTTAAGCAATTGTGTTTACTGTTTTTAGTGATACAATTTTTTAAAACTTAAACAATACCAATATCAAAGTGCGTATGATTGCATTTCTTTAAATGCCACAAAACAAAATTAAAAGTCTTAACTATACCAAATCCTCAGAAGGAAAATACGCTGAGCGTAGCTAAGAGTAAACTAAAGAATATATGTCTACTGCGTATTTATTTTTCTTTCTTTTCGGTTTCGGTAATTTCGGGTAGAAATTACGAATAGAAGACCGACTGACAATTATGAATCAAGAAAGTACGAAACAAGTCAATATAACTATCTAACTTGGGAATTTTTCCAATAAATATCAAACGTTTGTTTATGTAAGGCAAGCTCGTAGTCAGAATGTTAGAAGGGCGGCCAAGACTATTTTTTGGAGGAACTAACTTCACTTAATATTACATTCACAAAAAGCAACTGAAAGTTCCGGCTCTGCTGAAAGTAGTTGCAGGGAGGCTGAACCTACTAATCATCTCATAGCTATAAGCCTCCTTTAAATTACAATTCAAATTTATGTTAATTAAAGAAAATTAAATTTATCTTAAATTTTACATAACATTTCCATGTGTGCCCGGTTGTACGCCACTGATAGGGTAAATCTGGCTGACTTGATTATGTTTAATTTATAATATTACTACGGAATAAACTCTCGTGTAAGTAGCAAACTCTTGAAACTTACATATACTTCTAAGTAGCCACTGTTATTCTTAAAATGTTAACGGTTCGACTCCATTAAAAATTAGGGCGAGTTACATGTCCTTGCTACCTATTACAAGAAACAACTTAAAAATACAATTACAGTATGAAATATGGCATATAGATTACGACGGGTTTTGTCGCCTTTGCCTTTACCATATTATCGGATTGACTCCATTAGTGAACTAGGCCAAGATAAGTTCTCTTGCTATGTATTGAAAAACTCATAATTTCAGAATTCACGAACATACATAAGATATATGCTATAGATATTTACCGTTAAGTTTGCCATTACCTTTAAATATGTTAAGCAATTTCTTCCATTAACGAATTTGGAACAGATAATCACTCGAGCTATCAATTGCAAGAACATAAGTCAAAATTACGCTTACATGAGCTACAGATCAGTGATCGCCAAATCACTGACGCTTGACGAAAAAACTTTAAACTTTCCGTAAGATATAAGGGCAACAAAAAGAAATTACCAACATAAAGTGGGTTGAATAAAACCAAGAGATTAAACCCATTTTGTTGTTTTAAATTATAGTAAAAATATTAAGAGTGCAATCTCGTCTCTGGAACTCATTCAAATAATTCGATACTATTTTTAACAGATTTAGAAAAGGAAAGAAGGTTCTCAGTTTGACATGTATGTAAGACCTTCTGCGCTTACGTTGAAAACAGTCTGTCATATTCCAATGCGTTCTTTTTTTTATCATATAAGATATTTGGAAGGCAGTGTCTCCGTATAAAATGTTCGAAATTTTATAATAAATATGAAATGACTTTCATACATTTTCACTAGGTGAGGACAGAATATTGTTATGGATATCGTCACGCACAACTGCGACATAGATGTACCAACTTTTTATGTGAAAGAATATACTTTCCCAGAAGTCACACATATATTTCATCAGGACATAATTTGAGTTTTCGGAGTTAGATCATGAAACCTACCAGCTGATGAAGTTGGACAAACATAAGTAAGGGACTTCAGTATGCGATTGTTCAATTCTCATTTCGCCGTAGTAGCATCAAAATTGTTTGTTCCTTCCTGTTTGAACAAATATACTTTTTAAGTGGTTTCATGTAAATTTCATAAGGATCTAATGACAGTCTTTGGAGCTAGAGTATGAAATTCCGTTTTGGAGTATTAATACAAAATGTATGTTTAAATATATAACCCTGTACACTAATGCCGACTTAATATACTCGAATATTGGTCTATATATTTCTTCAGACATGATTCGACGGGGGATACATTTTTTAGAAAGTTTGTAACATACGTTAAGTTAAAGATATCTAAATAAAACTACTGGAGTAACGAAAAAGTTGAAACATTAAACAAACTGAAAAAAACAAGTAGCGATTTCAAAACCACACAAAAAACAGAATTTGATTTCTTTTAAAATATGGCGCGAATTAAAAAATAATTTTTAAATTGATCAAATAATTATTATTAAATTATAATTATTAAATTACATGAAATAATGAAAGTCGGTAAAACTGAAAGCGTTCAAAAGCTGAAAACCATTCATTTATCTTATTTATAAGGCATTCAAGAAGTTGTGCCGAGGTAAAGAAATGAATACCATCCGCCTCATAAAGTTACCATCAAAATAGTGACAGCTTTCTGACGTGTTAGGTATTAATTTGTTCGAATTGGCATGGCTTCCGAAACATCTTCTAGATAATAGTAACTTTTTAATTTTATTTTATTATTATTATTATGGTAAGTGAAACGGTATCTGACAATTTTGATGAGGTTCGATAATAGTTTGTACCAAGTAAACTTTATCGTAGATAAACACACTATGCATTATTTTTTCCATTTCTTTTATTTTTTCCTGCCTACTATTTCGATCAATATCATCACTACTGTCTTCCTTAGCCTCGAAGCATAGGATACAACTTTAAACTTCAAAAACTGATGAGGCAACATTCTGGTTCTTTAGACATTTGTTTCCAGCAGACTTCGAAACTGAAAGCATGTGCATGCAAACTGGATGTTTAGCTACTAATCTATGGGTACATATTGAAATTAATACTCATTTATACGAAAATGTTATAAGTTGTGACCAGAGCCGGATTTAGGAGGGGGGTGCAAGGTGCAATCCCCTTTCGTTGTAAATATACACTCACTAAAATGAGAAGGTAGCAGTGGAAAGTAGCAACACATTCCGAAACTTTCCGCCATCATGGTTCCGTTTGGTTATCCAAAAAAAGCAGAGCTGTGCAAAAACAATAGTTTAAATCGATTTTCTGAAGGTTGAAGGAAAAGGATTTACCAAGCAAAACAATATAGCATTTGTCAAGTAGAGCAGAAAACACAAGGCAGGACGAGAGAAGGACATTTTTTTCCTGCATTCCACTTGCTATCCTCTTTAAAATACCTTCCTCCGTCCGTTCTAGGTTCCTCCATCAGTGTTGTCAGGCTTAAAGAATATAGTGACATGCCACTATCAAGAGTTTCAGTATGATTGGTTATTTTCATAGTTATTGGTGAACTTCCCCTCAGACAATCCTGGATCCGGCCCTGGTTGTGACGATTGTCTCAGTTCAATGAATATGAACCAATACAGTTTAAAATAAAAGGAAGTAATACATTTCTCTTTGATCTGCAATACAGTGAAAGACTTCTTCCAACACAAACACCAGTTTCCTGTTATTATTTTTTTTTAAAAAAAAAATACTTATTGATAATAGTACGTTGAATTTAAAAATATTTTGTCTTGAATTCTAAATAGAGGATTAATCATTAACATGCATTTCACAGACATTTGGAGCTGGATATAAGGGGTTATAGAGCGTATGAAGCAGTAGTTTACATAAAAATAAAAATAATTAAGCAATGTGAAATGACCAAATTTATTCATTGTATGTTTTTATTAGTAAGTTTCTTCATAACAATCAATATCGTAACAGTTCTACAGTATATTTATACAATCTTAAAACTGTCCAATAGTTATATCCTTGCAAGTGAAATTAGTCACTGTAAAAGAAATAGCATCATATTAGACAAATACTTTTTAATTAATTTTCATTTTATATATATATATATATATATATATATATATATATATATATATATATATATATATTCTTAATGCACTAGACCAACAAACTGCAGTAGGTGATTTCTCAAATCAAAATAAGGAAAAGAGTTCATATGGACAAGAGGTCAAAAGTGCATACTTCCAGAACTAGAAATGTCCAAACGCGTAGGAAAATGAATTTAGAGGCGAATATCTCCAAAACTATTCGCTATTGATCTGAGCAAGTATTATCGTCTTAGAAATGTAATATGCTCTATCAAAAAATGCATGATAATGACATATTCATTGGCGGCTGAAGGGAGTCCTCCACAGTAAGTGAAGAGTCTTGGATATTCCGTTAGGGCAGATGGTTCCGATTCATGACAGATGGAACAATGTCCCAACCAAGTAACGAAATGTCGTTGACAGATCACCAATATTTTAAACAAAGTCAAGATAGATGAGGATTTTTGGAATGTTGTGCGTGGTTGCATAACTACAATACGGACAATGTAGTTAAAAAATAGAAATTAACTACAGAGGTTGTTCAGCCTGCGTTTGGCCGATTTCGTTCGTTCCCCCTGCCGGTCAGAATGGACTCACCCGAGCTGGCTCGTGGCGTCCTGCAGTGTTGTGCAGTGACTTCCTGGGAACGGAGTTGTTTTTCCGCGCGGACCAAAATAACGCACAAAACAGGACCATTGTTGTGAGTGTTGTGTTAAATTTGTTTCCAAGTGTGTGGGTTTCCGTTCTGTGACCAAAATGCCGTCCAAACTAAGTCGGTTTTGGGAAGGCTATGTGCGGCTCTTTATGATGCCCACTTTAGGTTTCTGTCATTAGAAAACAGTGCAAGAAGAATGGTTGTAACATTAGTTTAAGTGGAATAAAATATGTTAATAAAAGGTACAATGGCAACAAAGCTCCACCATTTGGATTACCAACGAAGTTGCCTAGGAATCGGGAATGCACCAAGGCCACCTCCACCATGCAGAGGAAACTTCGAGAAATGGCAATGCAAGAAAATCCGCCAACACAAAGCTGTACGGCTAATCGTCTTGACGTGTCTTTGCGGACTATGAGCCTGACCTTACACCATCAAGTCAAGCTGGAAAAAGTCATGAAAGCTCACGGCCATCTTCTCACGGATGCCCACCAAAAGGAACGATAGTGTAACGCCCGAAAGCTGTACGAACGGTATCTGACAAAACAAAGGTGTATGTATGTCGTAACGCTCGATGAAGAATGGATTTACCTTTCCGATTGCGGCAAACCGTGAGCCATCATCTACCGAGAGAAAGGCGCCAAAAACTTAAGAAGGTGGGTCCGTGTCTGTATAGAATCCTTCCCAAAAGGGTTCATGGTGGTTACTGGCTACTGTTACCGAGGTAAACTGAAGATTCGTAATGTGGCAAAGAAACTACAAAATAAATTCGCAATATTTTTAAGAGCAGATCATGCCGCCGATCTACGAGCAAGAGATTCCAACAATGTACGGAAATGACGCTAATCTGTTGAGTTCACATAGACAAGGCCTAATCACATACCTCACGATCGTCCCTCGCAATTCTGCAGGGAGATTGAGGAGGCAAGTGGTATACAGGTGATAGCTTTCAATGGGGTACCTGTAAAATTTCCTGATGCAAGTCCTATGGACTATTGTGGATTTGGATTGCTAAAGCGGGCTTTGGGAAAACGGCGCGTGACAACTGTGGAAGGACTCTGGAAAGCTGTGCAAAGGGAATGGGACTATATTCCCCTCCCTGTTCTTCAAAGAAGCCTATTACAATAGAAATTACGCTGTCGGGCTATTGTTAGGAACCAAGGGAAGCGCATCTAGCACTTACGGACCTGGCACCAAGGATTCTTCTAAATTTTTTGGTAAGTTGAAATTGGCCAAATGTAGACTGAACCACCTCTGTAAAACATTATATCTGCAGATTCATGACCTACAATCATAACCTGTATGCTAAAGCAGACAGACATTAATAATATGTAATGATTTTGGAAGAATTGATTCAATGAGGATTTGCGAAGAGATGGGAGTATCTCTCGCAACAAATCGAAAGAAATAACAAGAGATACAATGTTCTTCATCAAAAACTCACTTCTTTGTGGATCTAAACTGAAACCTCTTGCCATATAGGTGCATACTCACACTGAGTTACCATGTATCCTTTACTCATTTTCCACGTAGCAAACAAGTGATTGTTTACAATGTATAAGAGCAAATGATAAATAAAAGCACCAACACTGGTTATGAAATAAAGAAAGGGAAAATCATGTTAACAAGGTAGATTTCTTTAGAATAGTTGGTAAATTATATTCCCAGATTTATTTTTAAAAACTTCACATTCCACTGTGTTGCCTGTTAGGATAAAGGGGGTGGATAATTAAAGAAATAGGAAAAACGTTCAGGGAATTAGAATATGCTATACAATGGGAGAACCAGAAGGAAACTTACGTAAACTTGTGGAAAGACACCTACGCATTGCTATGGCCAACACGAAAACTTATCTGACCATGTGAGTCACGTTGTAGATAGCAATAGGAAATAGAACACATGGTATTGTGAGGCAGTAACAAAGTGAGAGTGCCATTAAACATATCAGGAGCACAGGGTCATATCGGACAACAATAGCACAATCTACGCTATAATTAATCCACCTCCCTTCACCTACCTTTCCCTCTTTAATGTATGAACATATGAGATTATCACAACGACAGTAAAAACAAATTGTATGTATAAATAAAATGGAAACTCGTTGTTTAGAGGTGCGTTCACATTCGCCACATGTGAGTGATGAATAAAATCATGCCCTGCCTTGTAATCAAGGGATCCCGGGTCCGATTGCTAGGAGTTACAAGGTGTTCGAAGCCAATGATAGATTACGGCCTTATTTGTAGTGGCATCAGTGCAGAATAAAGTAATAAAACTACAACATAACGCGTGCAATAAGAGCGTATCTGTACCTAGGACAGACCCTAAAACGGTAAAGAGTGAGTTTTATTTCTGGAACAAAGAACCTTGGATCTGGCTGTATATTACTGTATCCATAAATGAAGTTATACATAAGCTAAAAAAAATCTATATTTCAGCAATGTGTGTTGAGTGTATAGGCGATTCCCAGAAGACATAAGTCATTCCCAGACATGCTCGGACGTAACGGTTTTCCCAAATTGTGTAAAATGTAACCCTTGACGAAATGCGTTAATAAGAAGTCGGTATAGAGGCCAGATGGGGCATTGCGTCAACTGCACTTGATTTATAACAATAAAATAATAAATAACAATAACTGTGAAATGAGACCATCACTTCACCTTCAAGTAATAGCTTTATAAGCAGCTCTTGAGAAATGCGTCAATACAGGCATTGGAATGGTGATGCAGTGTATCTCCAACACGTGTTAACATATGTTGCGCTTCCCTGATGCTATCGCTAGCAGTGGTAATTCTTTTAATTATTTCTTCTTCAGACAGTACAGTTGTTTCGTAGACCAGGGCCTTTATATGCTATCACAGAAAAAAAGTCTCATGGATTTAGGTTCGCTGAACGACATGACCTACTCACGGGAACTCCTCGCTCTTTCCTTTGCTTCGGGTACACGTGATTCAGATTTTCCTGCACGTCATGTGAGAAATGGGATGGAGTTCCATCATGTTGGAATGAAATGCACTGAAAAAGTTCTATCGGAATCTCCTCCAAGATTTCTGGTAAAATGTTTGCCAAAAAATAACGGAAAAACTGTCCATTTAATCGAGGTAGTAAAAGGTATGGACCAATAAGTAAAATTTCCCAAACTACCAGCCCAGGTGTTCAATATGAGTGTGAATTGGTGACCGATATGAATTATGCTGTGCGGATTTTTTTCTTCTCATTCATGACTATTCCAGCTATTCAATACAGCATCTTTTGTAAAGCACACTTCATCACTAAAGAATAGCTGTTGTAAACACAGCATTATGCTCATAAATTCGGTAAAACCACTCCCAGAAGTTCACATGTGGATGATAATTATTGTATAACAGAGGCTATATTTTAGTAAATAGTTTTTATCGTTATATTTGTCATAGAGTGACATGATTTTTTCCCCCCACTCGCACAAGAGATCTTGTACTAACTGCTTGTAGTGCATCTTTTTCAAATCAGAGGTGCTGACAGTCTGCAAAACACCAGTGACACGTATATCTAGTAGTACACAGTTCGGCGTAACCGCGCTAAAACACTTACAAACATGGAATGATGATGTTTGCCTCGCTGGATATTTTGCTTGATATAATCTTGCTAACAATCGTTCACAAACATCAACTGCACCATACACAGAAGCTATATCCCCTAGTTCCTCAATTGGATAGTTTGCCGTTTTGACCCTACCACTCAACAGTCCCAGTAAGGTTGAAAAGTATGCTGAGTGAACAGAACTGACAGACAGGGTTGCAAATGGAACTTAACACAAAAAGACAAGCTCCTGACATCCCGTGGATACTGGACATACAAATTCAGTGGCATAAGAGGTTGTCACTTTTGTACCTTGTAGCACGATAGCACGGCATCATTTAGGGATACAGGAGGAAACTACCCCTGCTAAGATTGAGAAATGCATATACTTTCATCAGTTGTCTACTAATATATCAATCAGTACTTATATAGCTGAGGAACCTTGCTCCCCAAGCAAACCGGAAATGACGTCGCTGCCCAAAGGAGACGTAACAGCCAGCACAATTACTCCATTAACCTGCAACATTGTATTTAGGAATGTCAATTTTCATGTGCATTGCTGTTACGTGTTGTGACAACACTTAAATGCAAACGATGTGTCACTTATAGGAATTTGACCCTTATTATCAGTAATTTATGAATGCCATATCACAGCAGCCTTCAATATTACCAACATGGAGAGGGAAAATGCTAACTACTGTTTCTATTTTCAACTGTTCGTTACTGCACATGTTATGTTATGGTTTTATAACCTTTTTCCCTACCCATATAACTACAAATAATCTCAACAATTACCATTAGCTTTGAACCTTTTCCAGCCCCTAGGAATCGAAACCGGGATCCCTTGATCACAAGGCGGCGAGTGATATTAATTATCACTCACATAAGACCAATGTGAGTGCACCCCTAAACAATGAGTATTCAAATTACTTACAATTTGTCTTCACTTTCATTTATCTCATATATTCATACTTCAATGACGGAAGGGGTAAGTGAAGAGAGGAGGATTGCTTTCAGCGTAGATTACGCTATGGTTTCCAGACATGTCCCTGTGCTCCTGATCTCCTCAATGACATTCTCACCATTGTGACTGTCTCATGTTGGCCGCCGCAATGAGCAGGTGTCTGTTCAGAAGTGTACATGGGTTCTCTCCTCATTCTTTCATTGTGTAGCAACACAATGGAATTGTTAATTTGTTTCAAGCAAGTCTGGGAGGATAAGTTGCAAACTATTCTCGAGATATCCACCTCGTTAACATGACTTTTTCCTGTTTGTTATGTAACTAGTATTGTTGCTTTCATGTATCATCCGCTCTCATGTTGTTGTTGTTCGCTACGAGGAAAATGTGAAAGGGGTATATGGTAACTCAGTATTAGTCTGCACCTATATGGCAATGGTTCCCAGTTTAGGTCCGCTACCAATTGAGTTTGTGATGAAAACATTGTGTCTATTGTTCTTTCTTTCGTTTTTTGCGTGAGATACAACTATCTCTTTGCATATCCTCATTGAATCAATTCTTCCAAAATCATTACGTATTATTATTAATGTCTCTCTGCTTTAGCATATAGGTCATGATTGTGGGTCATGAATCTGCAGATATAATCATTTTAGTTAATTTCTATTTGTCCACTACTTTTAGTCCGTATTGTAGTTATGCAACTACGCACAACATCCCAAAAATCCTTAGTCGTCTTGATTTTATTTAAAATATTGATGGTCTGTCAACGACTTTTTGTTACTTGGTTTGGACGTTGTACCATCTGTCATGAATCGGATCTATCTATCCTAACAAAATATTCAAGACCCCTCACTTACTGTGGGTGAATCCCTCCTCGCCGCCACTGAAGGTGTCAGAACCATACTTTTTGGATAGAGCATATTACAAATTTAAGACCATACAGAACGGCCTCAGGTCAATGGCTAATAGTTTTGGAGATATTAGCCCCTAAAGTTCATTATCCCACGGGTTTGAAAATTCCTAGGTCTGAAATTATGCAGTTTTGACCACGGGTCGAAATGAACTTTTTCCCTTATTTCCTTGTGAGGAATCACCTACTTCAGTTTGTCGGTTAGTTTATTAACTCCCTGCATATATATATATATATATATATATATATATATATATATATATATATATCCTACTGCTAATAATAATCTAATACTGAATTATCTTCTCAGCAACTTTTTCACTACGATATTAGCATAAGAGTATACAACGTGGTTAATGAATTACAACCCAAAATTATAATTCATTTTTTAAGTTTATTTTAATTTATATTTATAATGTCCAAAGATTAGTCATGTAACTATTTAAGTTAGTATATTACATTGATATGATCAAAATAAGATTAATTGCGGATAAATACCATTGGCAATTTTCGAGAAAATACTGAAAGAGAGAATTTTTTTACGGATAAAAATCACGTTCGATTCTGCCAATAATAATTATTATAGTTTATGTCACTTATGTCAAGGTGAATTATTTATTTATGAACTGTATATGTAAAGCGTGAAATACACTATTAATTATTATATTGTTAAGTATTTATCATATACACTTTTATTATGCACAGGTCTATATTTAGGGGAAGTGCAAAGATGCACGTGCACCCCTTCTTCGTTGTAAATATACACTATCTAAAATGAAGTGCTAGCAATGGAAAGTAGCACCATATTCGGAAACTTTCTGCCATCTTGTTTCCGTTTGGGGCTTCAAAGAAAGCAGAGCTTTGCAAAAGCAAAAGCTTAAGTCGATTTTCTGAAGGTTGAAGTAAAAGAATTAACCAAGCAAAAGAAAATAGTATTTGTTAAGTAGAGAAGGAAACAGAAGGCAGGAAAAGAGAAGGACATTTTTGTTCAGCTTTCCACTTGCGATCCTCTTTAAAATACTTCTCTCCGTTCTATGCATCAGTGTTACCAGGCTTAAAGAATATTGTTACATGCCACTTTGAATAGTTTCAGTATGATTGGTTATTTTGATAGTTATTGGTGCACCGCAATCAGACAATCCTGGATCCGACCCTGATTATGCACTATTATTATACACTATTTATTATACCTGATTTTCCCTTCGACTAATGGTGACACCTTTACCCCTTTCTGCGACAGACATATTCTTAATGATGGACATGAACTTCTCGGAATAATTTTATAGGAAACGATTCATAGGTTACTAATATAAAGGTTAATGACCTATGCTATTGTAAGTATTTATATTTACAGTAATTAATGCTAATAGCCTATAGGAGAGACAATTATAACAAAATAGGAATTTATTGTGGCTATTTTATTTTATACTGAAAACGTGCTGTCAATGTATGCGGACGTTTGTAGCCAACTGATAGTTAGTCACT
This sequence comes from Thermobia domestica, assembly GCF_964235325.1. Taxonomy (NCBI): domain Eukaryota; kingdom Metazoa; phylum Arthropoda; class Insecta; order Zygentoma; family Lepismatidae; genus Thermobia; species Thermobia domestica. The sequence goes on along the minus strand of NC_137462.1, from coordinate 148,092,304 downwards.
TAAAGAAAATAAAATCCTTTTTTACACATGTTTTAAATGTAATGTGTGAAACGTGTTCTTAGAAAGCTTATGGCCTCTGAAGAATACATATTGGACTTAAATACTAAATTATACAGAGTCATTGAAGATAAGTTCAACTAACAATGTGAAACGGCTAAACTTAGTCTAACCTTACGTGTGAAAACAAAAACCTTTAACGAGCTCATATTCTTATAGTTGAAGATTGCTATTGAAAATGAAAGAAAGAAATCAGGATGTTAAAGTACACAATAAATAGGAATTGAAGTTATAAAGTTAGTGCTATTACTCTGCAGTAATTTGTAATTTCTTAGTTTTTATTCACATGTTCGTTCTTTTAACTCTATTTTGTAGAAACAAACGAAAAAAAGTTAATAAATCGGTCAATAATAATACTTCAACCTCCTAAAATAAAATTTGTACTGCATATTTCTTCAATATTTTAGAATGATTTTGATAATTTAATGGATTATATTGTTAAGCTATATCTAAAAGAAGGTGTTTGACTACAATTCTGCAAAAGTTCAACATATGGTAGAGTCAGTGAATATTAATAATTTATCTCATTCTTATATAGGAAATTCTGAAAATATTCGTTATCTTCTTAATTCTAAGTTTACTGTACTAGTGGAATTTCAAAGGTTTTAGTAGCAATGGGTTTCTTATAATTTTACAAAGAACATGGTTCATTTAATAGTAAAATATATTCTCTTTCGTATTATGGCCTAATATTTCATGTTTTCAACCATGTCTTTTTTTTTTACTAATGAACTTAGCCTCAGGCCGCATACATAATAGAATCTAGGCCAAAAATACTGACCAGTAGTTATTCAATTAATTTTAAAGTGTAGCATATACTTCCTGTGGCCATGCTAGATCTAGTGTTTAAAATCAAATTCAATCCACTACTAAGAAGTTTGTCCGAAGGCATCTGGAGAATATAAGTGAAGACCAATCATATATAAAACAATCTTGTTATACAATGTGCCTAAGAAGAGTCAAACAACTAAATAATTGTATCACTTTTATAGATAGAAGACGTTGATCACTAGTAGTGCTGACTTCTATATAACTTTGGGGAGAGGGTGGTGTGATATGTTTTACGTTGTCAGACATTGACTGCTAAACAAAACATTGAGACTTTTAATACAAATATAAGGGGAGGGAAACGAACCGAAGCTATTGAACTACTTTTAATAACCGTTTACAATTGTCATAGCATATTCATGTTTCGTCTGAAGTGACGAGCAGGAAATTTTCCCGGTTATTCTTATACTCAGAGAACTGCAATTCTCTAGACGACGATTCTTATTTTCTGGTGTTAATTCTTGGTGCATCCATAAGTACAACATTTTCACCTTGCCGATTGCACCAAACAACCGAATGACAGGAGTATGGTACATGAGTGGTTTGTCTACATTGGTACGAATACTTTTCCCAGAGCTCGCTTAGATGCTCTTTTTCAGAATCTGATACAAACATGATCTTGGTGTTTAAGCACAAGAACCATTTTAGAATGCTGTATCTCAGAATCGAAATTAACCAACCAACGGAAAATGGTGCTTTCATTCGCCACACCAAGTCCTAATGCTTTTCCCGATTGCTGAGTAGAATCCTGAAGTTTGAAGTCATTACGAGTAATAATTTTCATACCTTCCTTATCATAGTTTCGTACAATCCTATTCATCAATGTACTGCTACCTGACGGACTGAGAACCTTAGTCTGTTTGCTAGACGTGTACATAGTTCGTGAAGTTACACGCAAAAGTGGGTATTTGTTTTGCACAAACTTAATTCTTACACCAATTAAGTTTAAAATAATTTTAAAAAACACATTTTAGAGATACATAATTCAGACCATCTGAAAAGTTTGTTTTCCAAACTCGCTGAAGGATATTTCAAGCACGACAGTTTGTTCATTTAAGTTTTATTTTAATTTGATTACTTCTAGTTATATAATATATCTAACTTTTCTTGTTTTCTTTGTATGTGCCCGTACAATATGAATGTATTCCTCTTTTGTTAATACTTACCTGAAAAACTTTCATTACGCACATGCTGGCTTCGAAACATTCTTCACAAGTTGAAGCTGAAAATACAAAATCAGAATTATAAATTTACAGCATTAATAGCATTTAACAGTAAAAATATGTGAAAAGATAAGAAACACACCAATCGGTAAATACTTTTGAGTTGAATAAAACTGTATTGGTATCAATTCTCATACATAGTTATCGAGAAAATAGAAGAAACCTAAACATTGATGTTATACTGTATTCATGCTAGTTATAAGTTGAAAATGTTACAAAAGTATACACTAATCAAGAGTTTCTTTATGAGACTACCAAGATGATAGAAGTCGGTATGGTTAATGAGATATAGCCGAACATTATATTTGAAAACGATAGTACACAATATGGTTAATGACATATAGCTCAACATTATATTTGAATCTAGTTATGTACAGTATGGTTAATGAGATATAGCCTAATACTATATTTGAAGACGATAGTACACAGTATGGTTAATGACCTATAGCCTAACGTTATATTTGGAGACGATAGTACACAGTATAATTAATTATATATAGTCTAACATTATAATTGAATCCGATTGTACACAGTATGGTTAATGAGATATAGCCTAATATTACATTTGGAGAAGATAGTACACAGTATGGTTAACGAGATATATCCTAACATTATAATTGGAGACAATATTGCACAATAATGTTAATGAGAAATAGCATAACATTATGATTGAAGACGATAATACACAGTATTTTTAATGAGATATAGCCTAATTTATATTTGAGGACGATAGTACAAAGCATTTTTAATGAGATATAATCAAACATTATATTTAAAAACGATAGTGCACAGTATGGATAGTGAAATATAGACTAACATTATAATTGACTTAAATTTTACATTTTGCTTATGTGTAATATTGAACAAAGACATATGAATCGATAAATTACACTGAGATGTACAAAGTGAGATGCTCTGAAAACAAAACCTTTTTTTTTTTTTTTTTTGACATTAGTAGGAATAGTATATCGTACGTTCCCGGTATGATAAAGTTGTAGATCGTACTCAAGTTGTAGATGAAGTTGTCTCAATGGTATAGCCTTTACCTCTGACATGTGGAGTCCCTGGTTCTATACCCGGCCAAGTAAGTTTGAAGTGGGCAAAATCATTTCCGCGACTTTTCTTGGAGAATTTCCGCTTCCTCTCACATTATCATTCCACCAATTATTCCATCTTTATTAACTTTCCTCACTCATCCGTTTCCCTTATCCTAAAAGGACATAGTCGTGGGACGTTAAACTGAAAGATTTTGTACTCTGGTTTACATGAGAAATGGTCATTATTAACTAAGAAAATCTATTTTTTGTTTTTTTGATTTCACCAACAGTGACACACGCACAGTCTTAACAATAACGCACATGGTATTTGTAACTTACTATTTTGTCAGCGTTATTGTTAATTTTTATTTAATATTCAAAGACGTATTCCCATATTATTTTTTTTCTTTTTCCTTATATATTTTCTTGTTTCATTTCTTTCCATTTTCCCTGCGTTGTAAGAAGAAACAAAACTGAATGCAAAGTGCCTTTGTCTGAATACTGTGAATTCCTTTGACTATAGTCAAAACTTTGGTTATTTACCCTGTTTAACAGGTCTTCGTGGCTAGATGGTTAACATACCTGGGTTGATTTTTCTTGATCATATGTGGTTCTGATTTTGTGTTCAGCTGTGGGTCCATGTCTCATATAGCATAGCTGTTGAAATGGATATTATACACCAGATCGACCAAGCAATCAAGATTGGATTACGCTATTACTATTCCGTTAGTATAAAGAATTTCATTTAGATTTGAGAGTAGGACTACTAAGGTTTTGGATCAGATGTTAAAATTGCATTATTGTTGTTGCTGGAGTAGGCGTTAAATTACTAAGTAACGTAGCTACCATGAAACATTTCTCGTTTTTCCATTATCACATCAATTCTTCTTCTCTTTCTGTTTTCTTTTCTTTACGAAACATTTTTTTTACCCGTTTACCTATTTTCCAAAATAGATTTTATTCTACTAAACATGCCAGTGGTAAACATGGCAGAATATGTGTATGTAAGTTAAGGATGTTCCTCTTACTAGCATAATATTTGTAAAGTAGTTTTGTTAATATTTGGAACATTCATAACATACGAGGATAGAATTAGTGTCTAGGCTGAGTACGCTTGATTCTCAGGTGGCAAGAAGCATAGGAATCGTATATTGGACTCCACCTTCTCGCCTTACGTGTTACAGAATAAGTTAATTTATAGTAATAGAAATTTTCATGTTAGGATTTCTGTATTTTATGTTATAATATATTTTCCCTTTTTCTGAGATCCTACTCTAGAAACGTTAATTGAACAGTTTGACTTTGTCTATTCTCATCTCTCGACGTGAGTATATTCATTGTGGTTTACAACACAAGAATTGGAGAGTGATGTAAGTCTGAGCCCCTTTTATCTCCTAACTCTTTTCTCAGCATTCGTCTTGTCTTATTATCCATGGCATTTTTAAATTGCTGATATCCAAAAGTTAATGAATGAAGTCTGACAGCTCAATTTAGAAGTTTCTTCATATATTAAAAAAGGAAAGACAGCAAACCACAATCAAATTCGGTAAGTAGGGATCAGCCATTCCAGAAAATTTGAAACCAATCGGTCAAAAATTGGAAACTACAAGTACTTACAAATACAACCATTTTTTTTTTTTTTTTTTTTGGTTGTACAGAAACACGTGTAACTTTTACTGATTCAGTAAGATAAACCTGTAGTATCATGAAACAGTGGCTTTACGAGCAACTGAAATAAGGTGCGTTGCAAAATGATACGATCACCAGAGTTATTCAACATATCTCAAGACCCAAGAGAAATCGACAACGAAACAGAACGTAGAGGAAGAGCTGTTACTACGCACTAGAAGAAAGATATACGGAACTAAGGTGTTTGTTCTGATAACGAGCAGCCAGGAAAGAAACAAACCAAAAGGTGGGTATCAGTTGTTGCAAAATGTTTCGATCATTACGTGATAGACGGCGTTAGTGTAGATTGGTGAAGGGTCTTCGCGCTCGAAACGTTTCCAAACAGAAAACTAGATTTTATGTGATTGAAGAAGACACAGTATCCTTTTTCGATGCCCTCATAGTGTATATGACGGAGGCGTAGGAAAATTAGTGAAAGGAGCGCTTTTTCTGAGTATGCAAATGGCCAAATTACCGATTATAAAACTGAAGGAATGCCATCCAGAGCTTTAAGTAGGAAAACTGGGCACATGTCGTGTTTGTGAATAATTATTTGAAACTCAGAGCAACATATGGTGTAAACAAATTCGCCGGAAGACTATGGAAACTAATACCGAGAAAAGTAAGAAATATATTGCGTAAGCTTATCCATTGCAATACAAGTTTAGGCAACCCGTCCGGTGATCCTACCATAAATGTTCACAAATCAACCTTGTGCCGCACTGTACAGCAGTACAATGTGTTGCAATACAAGAAAAAGAAAGTTCAACCTCTACTCACCGCCAATCACAAACGCAAGTGATTACGATGGGAGAAAGAGCATGCATGGGAGGAAGAAATTTAATTTAAACGGGCCAGATGGGTGGGTATATTATTGGCATGATTTGAGGGAAAGAGAACAGATCTTTTCCAAACGGCAGGAAAGTGGCAAGTTTATCATGGTCTGGGGTGGGTTTGGTGCTTATGGTAAAACACATCTCGCTTTCCTTTCTTGCCGTATGAAGGCCACTGATTATCAAACTGTGCTCGAAGATAATCTGCTTCCCTTTGCTAGTGTGATTGGCGAACTTCTGTGGGTGTTTCAACAGGTTAATGCCCGTATACATGTGACCAATCCCACAAAAGAATTGTTTGACTACAAAAACGCGAGCGTAATGGATTAACCTGCCATCTCCCCTGACCTGAATCCAATGGAAAATATTTCGGGTGTCTTGTGTTCGGCAAGTGTATGCTGCAAGTCGACAATACGATAGTACCGAGTCTTTGAAAGATACTATTATTGCTACATGGAATGCACTTGACGTTTCAACGTTACAGAACCTAGTGAATACCATATTTGACCGCATATTTCAAGTATTAGTGAACAATTGTTCATACATAGGGTATTAAGTGCAGTGGTCGTATCATTTTGCAACAGTGCATTTCTCTGTATAGCCATTGTTCCTTGTATTTCTACACATTGTAGCATACAATACATGTACTACTTGCTTAATTTTCTGTGATTTATATTCAGTGTTACATTAACTCTCCAATCTAGTTCACTTTCATCGTTTTACATACACTTTTCGTACTTTAATGAACTGGTCGTATAATTTTGCAACGCACCTTAGGAGTTTGAGTACTGGTACTGGGTTGACACTTCTAGAGCAATTTTTCGTAGTCATAACGTTAAAATTAGTAGTTATGTAATTTACTGCATCTATAAATGTGTGAACATCATTCGACTTGTAATTGAGTATTATTTTATTGCAGAATTTAAGTTGTAGTGGCTTCAGTGTTAACTGAAAATCTAGGGATTTTGATGTCGTCTATTACCAAAATAAGAGAAAAGTTCACATATTTTTAAAAGAAAATATAAAAGAATATTTTCAATTACAGATCCAAATTTAGTTTTCGTGTGGTTTTCTTTGCACAAATTTAGAAGCGTACAAATTCCTTAAATTTGGAGTTTTAAGGGTAAGAACGTGATACTTTTAAAGGTACCTGCTTGAAGAAAGTGTTTAACCTAAAATAATTACAGTTTGTTGTATCTCTACAGATAACGAGCACACCAAAACGGATCCTCATGGCAAAATCGAGGAAAAGTAAGAAAAATAATCCAGAAAATGGGAAGAATATCTGAAAAGAGATAAGTAGAAGAAAAAAGTAGTTCCTCAAATTGACTTTTCAGTAAACGCCGTGTTAACAACTAAGGACCAGATATAGAATGCACATTGGAAGCAACGACAAGTGGCAATATTTACTTGGTGCGTCCGGTACTGATCTGACGTAAAATCATTAGCCATTATAAGTGACGACATGACTCATTCAAAGTATAGTGTCAGGACTTTTCTAGAAGTAATTGGAAATTTCCTTAGATTAGAGTTTCCAGAGGTGACCTCTTTAATGATTTTCTCAGAAAATGCTGCAGAGGACTTAGGCGTTCATGTTGAATAGTACGTGTTCAGATTACCTTTGCACCTTCACACAGTAAAAGGGCTGGAGATAGTATCGGGGGGAGCTTTGAAAAACCTGGTTTGGAGAAGAATTTTAGCTATATCTGTAAATGTTGATACTGCTTTCGAGTATTATCACGTTGCTGAGAAAATTTGCACGAACAAGGTACTTGTAACAAACAAGATACTTTTGGATGTGTGTTGGAATTCAGTGTTAACAATTCCTGGCTTGCTTCCTTACTACCGCTTTTAACAATGTTACGAACACTATATTTATGTTAGCGAAACCATTCTTTCTAAGTTGATTAAGGTACAGGTATTTGAAGATGAATTTGATATTGAGCATCTTCCGAACATCAGCGTGTCAGGTACACTGACGTTTATAGTAGTGATGGTGATTGATGTTTGTTTTTCATTTTGCAATTTCTCATGATATTCTTTTTATTATACTGCAAATGGTACTATTATATAGTTTGAAATATTTAATCAAGAATCAATATTATTGACATATGTTGAATATTATATTTTTTGTACTTAGAAGATGAAGGACTCTCGTATTAACTTTAAATAAATTTTGCTACAATAAAACAGGAAAGAATATACTTATCTGTCAGTACACTTACTAAATGTACTGTTCAATGTTACATTCATATGTTTACTGAAGAGTTGGATATGATAAAATTGTACTTGTCATGTCCGTCACTGGCATCGGTCACATCCGTTACTCCAACCAGGACACATAAAATCCTCATTAATCTCAATCATTTAATTACGATATAAATATGATAACTAACTAAGTTTGTTAATACTTAAGCAATCCACAGGAAAAAAATGGCTATCGCAGATGTACCAAAATCGCAGAGATGAAGCACTTTGTAAATGTATAGGCCTATAGCACTCTTCATTTCGTGCGAGTCACGTCCGTTATCACTGTTTCAATGCCTATATATACATGTAGCTATGTTTCAATAAATTTACGAGTACAACTGTACACATTGTACATTATTATCTATCGGATGAAAGCTTTCTTAGTTTGTATGTACCATTTTTTATTCTGGAGTTGCATTAAATAGCAGAGTGAATGTCACTTCCGTTACTTTGAATGCCGAGATGTACCTACTCATCACTCTGTCTTACAGACCTTCCTTCAACAGATATCAAACGGAACGGACAAAAGCTTTGTTACCCGATTTAGCTTGAAAAATTTATATTAACCTATAAGTACCGAATTAAAGTGTACTTTTACAATGCACCGATATTTTACAATATCAGGTTCGACAGGCTATTTTAACTCCACTGTGATTTGTCAGGAACCAACTCCCCATCTAGTCAAGTGGATCGTCGCCCATTGAACGAGCGCGTGCTCCAGGGTCACTCCCAATTATGCACGACGTGTGGAGCAGAGTCGACCGTCTAACCTTATTTTCTTGTTGCACGACAATATTGCAGGAGACCTGTAATCGGCGTATACGCGGATGACTGAGACCTAAACTGCCTGTCTCTGTTGTTTGTGTTTACTGTAGATTGCGTTGCTATGGACATGAAGCTACGGTTCACATTGTGGAAGAAAATAGCAAAATTGCTCCGACCTAGACTGATTTGTACACTTGTTTCTGCCTATTTGTTCCCTCAGTGTACGGACAGACTAAGTGTTGGAACTTAGGGACAGTCGATAACATCGGGCAGATGTTGTTTCTTTATTATATGTTAGAACGAAAGATTACTGCGCAATTGAAATTACATTATATTGTTTTTTGAGACGAACTGTTATAGGAGTATATAGTTTTAGACACTGAGGGACAAACGATGTCCTATGAACCAGACGCGGCCCTGTAAGGTTCTATCTGACTCGCGACATCTTTCTTTATCCAAGAAGTCTAAGAGGAATAAAGTTAGTTCAAAAGAGTTATACCAAAAACAGGATGATCAATATATCTTATTTCGAAGCAGATTATGGGAAACTTCAATCGTTAGTAGGACTTAACTACTACTAAAGCCTTAAAATGTATCATTATTGTATTTAACCAATATAATTGACACTCCTAAGGTTCATTTGGCTTTTTCCTTTACCCCTTCTAAAGAAATTACCCATTACTGATGTAGGGCATCCGGGTTTATACACACCTTGCATTGTCATGCAATAATCCTTTAAACATCAAGGAAGGAAACAATAAATGGAATTTGGAACAACTTTGTCTCGTGAGTACAACGAAAAAATTATAAAATATCAACTAAACGTGAAGTATTAAATGCAACGAGATCCTCAATACATAGATGTGTCTTAACAAAAACTTCTATTCAAATTACAATAAGCGTCCTTAACTTAAACCAGGAAATTCTAACATGATATTGTTGTAAAACTATATTCTGAACACATGATATTCCCAAGTCATTAAATTAAGTTACTCATTTATAAAGTATTAGGATAAGAGGAATTTTCATATACGCCGAAGAACGATATGCTACTGATATCATATTCTCGTATCATTACAACATGCCTCTGTAATACTGGACTCCAAATTCTAACATCACTAAAACCATTTTGAACAGCACATAGTTTCATAGTTTCGAAAACTCTTTTAGCAATCTACTTTAATGTTACAAACTTAATACTCAGTCGCATGGATGAAAAATAAACAAGTCTGTTTATTGTCAACGTGCTTGAAGCAATCTCACGCTAAACAAATCTCATTCAAATTATAAAACGTTCTTTGAAAAATGCTAAGATATTACCTTTCATTCCCTCACATTCTGTTCTTATCTTCTGGAATTTCTCTTCATTCTCGTCACTTTGTGATCGGAATTTCTTCATCTTTCCACAGTGCTCCATAGGTTCTGTATTAAAAGTCCCGTCTTCTCTAACCTGTGCAGGTGTCAAAATAAATTAATGATTGCTTTTCATACTAACAATAATTTAAAAATTGTTTTTCCAACTTGGGAGTCGGTGTCCCTAAGGGTTTTGAAGGGAAATGAAAAAAGATAAATATAATTGTGTTCTGGTTTGGGAAAGAATACATTTTAAAAATACATTATGAATTTTTTGATAGGTATATTTTGTTTCCATACTTGTTGTCAAATACACTAAAGAATCTTAAATAAAACTTAGAAAACTAAAACTTAAAAAAACTTTCAGTATAAAAGAGATGTGAAACGCTTGAAAAGCTGCATATTGAAATACAAGAAAAATATAAAGACAAAAAAAGCTGAATATTGAAGCAATTCAAAATGATGATTAATGTGAAATCTAATCTCACTAGGTTGCACAAAAGATAAGCAGCAATAGTTACAAAGATAATTAATTAAAGACGACGCTGACAAGAGAATCTGTATAAAAAGGAGGGATATTGATATTAAATAGGTTAAGAAAGCAACATACAAAACGTATATATAAAGTAAATTAACAATAGTACATACAGTAAATTAGGAGGCAAATAATTATCTTTGCCTCCGTGTCAAACGTTTGAGGACCAAACGCATTATCAGTTATAGTACTTGGTGCCAAGCAAATGTTTAAGAAAATATATTGATTTCTCTTCTTTTGTATGTTAATTAATAATTGGTGTAGATACATAAAACCAAAAATAGAATGCTCAGTATATGACAATGGCTAAAAAGGTGTACTGTTTACACGAACAGAAGAAAGTTCCACCACAAAAGAGTCAAAAATTGCAAATTAACAATATTTTCAAGAACACACTTTCTCATTTTCTGTTTTATCAATCGTTATCGTACCTTTTCACACATACCCTTTAGAAAGCATTAGCACTTCAGAGATCTGAAAGTCATCCAAGTTTGTTGGTTGCTGTTATTGTGTTTATTTGGTACTATTCGTTAAAGGAGTTGTTATGAGAGAAGACGTAATTGGTTTCCTACATTAGGGTTTCCAGTATATAAATGCAGTAAAATCTAGTTGATATACAATACACCGATTTCTCTGTCTTTCTCTCTCTTTTTCTTCTATTTCATATAATTGTAGGAGTTATTGGTGTGGTATGAAGAGAGAGAAATGGCAACGTCAGAATAATTGCTACACAAACGAATTTGATCAATCCTACAAACACTAAATATAAATTAAAATTTACTGTTTATATACAGGGTGGCATAAAGCCGACTGACATATTTGAAACTTGTTTTTGAGTTTCTCACTAAAACTGAAACAAGAGTGGTGGGCTTCATAATAAGTATTAGAGAAAACCAAAATGTGAATCAAATTCCCAGATATCGAAATTAAAGAAAAGTATTAAGTATCAAAAAGCAGGCGAAACTTACAGTAGGTAAAGAAAGGTCAAAGAACGAGCAGGAGTGCGACCTATAGATGGAGTCCAGCTATCGAGTTCAGCCGCTATTTGGGCAACAATATCGTCACTTCTCTTGTACGCAATTCAAAGCATCTAAAACATTGTTAAACTCTAGAAGAAGAGAAAGTGCCTAGCCATATTCATTCTGGTCATCATTAAGGGTGACCTTAGTTTGCTCCAAGTTATAAGTATGGCCGGTCCGTTAGTGCATACAAGGGAGTTCCAGAAATCCACTAAACTGTCAGATCTCCGGTTGTTTGACTGCTCTATCAGTTGCGGTTTTAATCGAACCCCCAAACAAGTTTGGTCTACCATCTTGTACAGTGACGGAATATGAGCGATATAAAGCAAGCTTATCTCTCCTTGGAGAACATTATACAAGTATCCGAATCCCACGGTATGATCACAGCCAACCCAGACAAAGAACCGAAGAATAGCACAAGAGACTCGAACTCTGGCCCTGCTTACCTATTTGTCATTCAATCAACGTCAAGAAGTACCGCACAGACACTCAACCAACACCAGCTGGACCCAAGGCACACCTTATTTGCTCGTTTGGGAAATATCCCGAAAACGTTCCCTACCCCGGAGAATAGATGCACAGAAATAGATGTTATTGAAATTCTACTTTCTTTCGAAATACGGTGTGAACAATTTTTGAAATTACCAAATTTTTTGTCAATTAACTGATGACTAGTCCTGAAGACTAAAAACAGTTCTCTCCTATCTGTGGTACGTGAGGTCCCTAATTCGATCCACGGCCAGATACGTTTGTGATAAGCAACGTCTATTCCTTGGTTTTTCTAGAGGTATTTCCGTTTTCTCGCACATTCTTATTGCACCAAGTTTTCACCATAATTCACTTGCCTTAATCGCTGTCTCTCTTAGCCTAAAGGACCTACTGTTGGGACGTTAAAGAGAAAAATGTCATTTCATTTCATTTTAGAAGCGATTGTAAAACCGTTAGATTTAGAGAGAAACCGCTAATGTTGGCAACACTATGAATCTATTAGTGCATTTTTAATAATTTGATTTATTTACTTTTGACAGTAGAAACAATGAGTGTTGCTGTCGTTATCACAGAACTAATCTTTCCTTAGAGAATATTGTTAAGTTTGCTTTTTATACATTCAGTAAGATAAAGTAAGAGAAATATACTGTTTGCAACTATGTTACACGTATAATGGTTTCAAAAATCTGATTATACTCATTACAGCGTAATCCGTCTATTTGTAATAGGATAGATACTTATATGTTGCCAGTAGCAGCTCTTGAGGAAGTCTTATAAGTAAAAGTTTAAATTGCATTGCTACAAGCTAAGGAAAAAAGAGCTTCCCTTATTAGATAGTTGTATACATTCAGTAAGTACTCTTCCCTCTGTTTGTAGTGATACACTTTTAATGTCTACTAATGTGACTTTCTTTATTAGCTGCTATTGATTACATAATTTACTTTCTATGAAGGCTTTATTTTCTATTTACTACCTTTACCATTAATACATATCAATGGTAAAGGTTGTAAATATATAGATTATTCCATCCAGAAAAATCAGGTTTAGCTGAACACAGTTTAACAGAAGGCCATAAAGTTTTATTTAAGGACATATCCATCATTTCCAAGAGCACCAGTTACTGGACCAGGATAGTAACCGAATCTCTTGCCATAGTTCATGAACCGAACAACGTTAATAGAGACACTGGATTTCAACTCAGCCCCCTGTGGAACCCGGTCATCAGTACCACAGCAAAGAAAACGACACACAAACATCCAGATAACCCTCAGCCAATCAAAAGCACGGACTACGGAACATAGCCAGCCAATCACAGCTCCAGTTTTTCAGATTGAACCAGCCAATCAGGAACCAGCATTTTCTCCAGCCCAGAGTATATATTACTTATATCCGCTGATCTCTACATAATTGCCCTGATGATGAGAACGATGACAGCTCTCGAAACGTTGGCCTATCCACCAGTTTTCACCTGGCTGATTGCCCGAGAAGAACTTTATCATATACGCCGCCAGGAAAGCTTCAAATCTTACTTCAATACATATCAAGTTTTTCTTTACAATCTAACAATCGAAGATAGTATTTTGTACTTACCATGCCCCTCTTATCCATTACGCATTTGAAATGGCACTAGAACAGATAAATTTAACGTATTAAGTTAAAATCATGAAATGTTAATTAGTAGCAATTATTATGATTTTTGCACCCTTAAATACCCTGCTTACTCTATGTTATCATGTTCTTAATATTGATACTATACATAAATACGAGGGCTATATTTTAAAATATAGAGCCTAGTTCTAGAGCAAAATAAAATTAAGAAAAAAGTACTAACAATTTGGATACATTGTTTCTTTAAAAATGATACTTACTATCAAGTACTTTTGTAAGTAAATTTCGTTCGTATTCACACATTTGTTATTTTATGAAAAATTCCTAACTGTTGTTTTCACTTCTCTCTAGGGTGTTCCTTTACAGGGATTTCTTGTGATGCCGACAGAGAGGTAGTTGTTCGCGCCAGGTCTGAGCTGTATGTGGATTGACCCAGTTGCTGTCATGCAAGAGATACGATTCAGTCACTGATTTTATCTCGATGGGGAGTTATAGTTACCCGCGAATCAAGTATGTCCTGATCAATCTCGTCATCTCCCAGTACCAAAGTTTTAGTGTCAAGAGATTCAATAAGGGAGCTGTACCTAAAAAAAGAATGAGATAATAAGTTGTAAGGTACCCACCAAGGAAATGGATTGGAAAGATAATAATTACGGAGAAGGAGCAATACCTCGCCCTTACTTCAAAATTTTTCTTCGAATATATAGCAACATTGATTATTATCCTTTCTGACTTTAAGTCAACTCATAAAACGCCGCATCTGATAAAGAGAGAGTGACTGCTCTCACCCACTTCCGTACTTTTCTCGCTCACAGCATTATGACAGTACACTTTTCCTGTTCTGGCGATAAAACTATGCACATTTTCGATTCAGTCACTGATACGATTCAGTCACTGATTTTATCTCGATGGGGAGTTATAGTTACCCGCGAATCAAGTATGTCCTGATCAATCTCGTCATCTCCCAGTACCAAAGTTTTAGTGTCAAGAGATTCAATAAGGGAGCTGTACCTAAAAAAAGAATGAGATAATAAGTTGTAAGGTACCCACCAAGGAAATGGATTGGAAAGATAATAATTACGGAGAAGGAGCAATACCTCGCCCTTACTTCAAAATTTTTCTTCGAATATATAGCAACATTGATTATTATCCTTTCTGACTTTAAGTCAACTCATAAAACGCCGCATCTGATAAAGAGAGAGTGACTGCTCTCACCCACTTCCGTACTTTTCTCGCTCACAGCATTATGACAGTACACTTTTCCTGTTCTGGCGATAAAACTATGCACATTTTAGACTTCTTAAAGAGAAGAACAACATAATGTACCGTATCTCCAAGGTGGAATGATGCTGTATATTCTTAAACCTTTTAATCATCCGACATGAAGCAGACTCTGGGAAAGCAGCTACAAATTACGTACGCTGTAAGGCACGCTGATGGTTAATTCGCATGTGAAGCAGGACGTAGGTGCGTACATAGCGATTTAAGATATCGTACAACAGTCCTTACTTTAAAAATAACGCTGTAATATGTTTTGAAGCATATTTCTAGTTGTAGGTTATGTAGAATTGGTAAAAAGACATTTCCTTGCACAAATCTCATTTAACCCTCCGTAGTCACACTTATTTTTTTGTGATACGTAGGTCGCACTGGGGTCCACGGGACCCCACCAGCATTTTTTTCTTAGTTAACTTTTTAAGTTTTAGCAATATTTTTTTGTTTGTACTGTTCCATGATAAGTTCTATTTACCATAAGCAATAAATTAGCATTTATAAATGATTTTATTACTTTTATTACAGTATTCATTAACAGTCAGAACAAAAAATGCGTTTTATTCACTTTATCGAACAAAAAACTAAAAATCTCTTCACTTTAGGGATCATTTGTAATAAAATGTATACATATTATGTACTAACATAACAAACACATGTTATACAAATATGAAAAAAAACATACCCTATCTTACGAGGAACGGTAAAATTATTAACATTTTTAGGACCGACAAGGATTTCAAGAAAATCATTGACTACGTTAGGGGCTCTAGTACCTCTTCTAATTGTCACAGAGACATTAACTATACCTCGTTGTAAAGCTTATGTAACACAGATTCCAAACAGCCAACCTTTGTGTCCCCGTGCCAAACCCTTAGAAGAAGAATATTTTAAAAAAACGAGAATTTATTTTTTGGTAGGAAATTTTTGAAAGGCTGCAACATTGTTATTTGTACGGAGAAAAAGAAATTCACATGTACGCCAGACATTGGGGACAATCATGTAGAAAAACTGAAGGGCGAAAATTCAATACCAAGTAAGAAAAAAGTCCGAACGTGTTTCTTAAAGAGAATCATCCTGTATTATTTATATTCCGAAATATTTTGGTCTACCCTGACTGCGCCCCTAATTGTCACAGAGATTTAAGCCATACCTCATTGGAAACCTTATCATACACAAATTTTAACGAGATAACTTTTGTGCTCTCGTGCGAGCTACAAATAACAGTGTTGCCATAGCCCTACAAAATTCGAAAAAAGGTATTTTCCCGACATTTTTACTTTCTTCTTCTTCTTTTTCGGGTTGGGCACGGAAAGCACAAAATTAACCTCGTTAGAATCTGTGTCCCATAAGTTTATCAACGAGATATGGTTCATATCTATGTGGCAATTAGGGACATCGCTAGGGTTGCCAACATCAGGGTAGACGACATGATTCTCATAGGTACGTTGTTTCGAATTTTTTTCTCCCTTGCTATATTATCTTCGTCTTTCATTTTTTATATGATTGTTCCGAATGTGTGGCGTACACGTGATATTTTTTTGGCGTACGACAAATAACAGTCCCACAATTTTCAGGTAATATGTTTTCTTTTATTAAAAATATACACTGAAAAAAGGGTATTTCCAATACCCCTCTGATTCAGCCCTCAAAAGCCCAATGACCACACACAGAGTGTCACTAGTTAGTATGTTCCTTTATCTTTGTTGATGTCACTTTTCATGCTTGTATCTCCTTTGGGGAAAGAGTTTCTCTTCTAAATTCTGAGGAAGAAGGGAACTAAAACATCAAATTCCCCCCTAATTTCCCGTTGCCAGACCCGTGATGTAGATGAAATACACACCATTGGAAAGTTGTATCCTTTCTAAAGAGATATGCTCATAAATCGCGTCTCTACATTAATTAGAAGCCGAAATATGGAGGTTTAAACTGCTGGCTAAGCGCTTGAGCCGTTGGTCCTGAAGTGGTTAACGCTTTGGCTCTTGTACTTCAAGAAAATACTAAAATCTTCTATACCACTGTCACCATCATTATTGTCGAGCAAACGTTTAAGTATTTCCTCTTCTTTTAATTTATTTTGAGCAATATTTCGTGAATAAAAATGTCAGAAATAAAGGAAAATATGTAGAGTTAAAACGTGAACAAAGGAAGCAAACGCTTACGTGTCGGTCACACTAGGGTCTATTAGATCCCAAACACACTTCACAACCATCTTGTATAGCACACAGCAATACAAGTGAAGTGTGAAGTGTGTCAGACCCCAGAGTGACCACGAAACGCTAATAGTATGGTAAGCAACTCAAACTGTTCTATATTTTTTGCGACTTGTATTTTAATTATAACATATTTATATCAAATGTCATTTGGTACTACAACAACGGCAGGAAATTTCTGTTAGCACAGTGACGGCTGCATTTTTATTATTTATTCTTTAATATTAATTTTAAAATAAACATTAAGCCTTTACTTTATCAAGCTGTGCATAATAGTGCTGTATTTACATAGTACTCTCACAAACAAAAGAAATATTTATATTAATTAGTAAATACTCATTTAATATGCAAAATTAAGGTGATGAAGTTTGTCAAGTACAGTTACGATATTCAAGTAAATTCCGAAAATCAATGCTTCATTTCCTAGGTTAAAGTTGAAAACTAGCTACATTTGTTCCACACTTCTCCAACATTTACCTGTAGCATAAAAAGCAAGCTATTAGGAGTGCCAATATAGGTGATAACATGTAAGAATATCCATGCATTTGATGGGTTATCAATTACGTATAATGCGCGTGAATGCGTTGTCTGATAATTCATTACCACCGAAATACGTTTGAGGTTGGTACAGCGTGATTCAAGTGCAAAAAATGAAGAAGCTAACCTAGACGGCGCTACAAGATCATTCTTCCCACAATTTGCTTCTGAGTAAGTATTGTCTCAAAATTAAGCCGTTCCTAAATCAGGTGCATTTCGCCAGCACCCCCACCTTGGAGTTTCGAAACAAAACCTATGCCAATCGTTTGTGCTACGTTTGTGCCGGAATGTACCGCAAAAATTTTCGTTTCTACCACTTCCGGTACGAAGTTATAGTAGTTTTAAAGTGGGGGGGGCTGGGGAAACGGCAGCCCCCCCACCTTGGAATTTCGAAACGAAACCTATGGCAATCGTTTGTGCTACGTTTGTGCCGGAATGTACCGCAAAAATTTTCGTTTGTACCACTTCCGGTACGAAGTTATAAGGGTTTCAAAGTGGGGGGGCTGGAGAAACGGAAGCCTCAAAACTTGGAATTTCGAAACAAAAGGTATGCCAATCGTTTGTGCTACGTTTGTGCCGGAATGTACCGCAAAAATTTTCGTTTGTACCACTTCCGGTACGAAGTTAAAAGGGTTTTAAAGTGGGGGGGCTGGAGAAACGGAAGCCTCAAAACTTGGAATTTCGAAACAAAACCTATGGCAATCGTTTGTGCTACGTTTGTGCCGGAATGTACCGCAAAAATTTTCGTTTGTACCACTTCCGGTACGAAGTTATAAGGGTTTTGAAGTGGGGGGCTATTGAAACGGCAGCCTCCAACCTAGGAATTTCAAAACAAAACCTATGCCAATCGTTTGTGCTACGTTTGTGCCGGAATGTACCGCAAAAATTTTCGTTTGTACCACTTCCGGTACGAAGTTATATGGGTTTTGAAGTGGAGAGGCTGCAGAAACGGAAGCCTGCAACCTTGGAATTTCGAAACAAAAACTATGTTAATCGCTTGTACTACGTTTGTGCCGGAATGTACCGCAAAAATTTTCGTTTGTACCACTTCCGGTACGAAGTTATAATAGTTTTAAAGTGGGGGCAAACTTCAGAAACATCAAATTCAATACAAATAGAGATAGAAACATTGAGTTAACGGGAATCGTTAGTGCACTTATAAGCACTAAGCACTAACGTTAGTGCTATCATATTTTGGGATTTATTCAAGATTTTTGGTGGGTGGCCAACTTCAGAAATATCAAATTGTATACAAATAAAGGTAGAAACAGTGTTAACAGCAATCATTAGTGCATCATTAGTGCACTTAAACGCACTAAGCACTAACGTTAGCGCTACTATATTTTGAGATTTATTCAAAAAATTTGGTGGGGTGGTCAACTTCAGAAATATCAAATTCTATACAAATAGGGATAGAAACATGGGGTTAATGGCAAACGTTAGTGCATCGTTAGTGCACTTAAACGTACTAAGCACTGTCGTTGGTGCTACCATATTTTGGAATTCATTCAAGATTTTCGGTGGGATGGGCAACTTCAGTAATTTCAAATTCTATACAAATAGAGATAGGAACATAGAGTTAACGGCAATCGTTAGTGCATCGTTAGTGCACTTAAAATACTAAACACTGACGTTAGTGCTACAATATTTTGGAATTTATTCAAGATTTTAGATGGGGGCCAACTTCAGAAATATCAAATTCTATACAAATAGAGGTAGAAACATGCAGTTAAAGACAATCGTTATTGCATCGTTAGTGCACTTAAATGCACTAAGCATTAAGGTTAGCATTACCATATTTTGGGATTTATTCAAGATTTCTGGTGGGACCAACTTATGAAATATCAAATTTCATACAAACATTTAGTGCTTTCTAGAAGCACTAACGATACACTAATGAATGGCATCAATTTTTTGTTAGTGCTTGAAGTTGACGCAAGTTCACCGTGCCCTCCAAAGATATTGTACCTGTAGCACCTACACTAATGAAGTACTAACGTTAGGGGTTGGTGCACTAAGAACCACTAACAATTGCACTAGAAGATATCATTAGTGCTTTTGAATATGGCGGAAATTTGATGCAATTAAAAATTCCCAATAAATGTCTTATAGGAGTTTAGTGACATGTAATTGTCCATAACTACGCTAATATTGAAGGACAAACGACACTGTTAGTGTTTTCTAGAAGCACTAACGATTGCACTAGAATAGATCATTAGTACTCTTGAATTTGACGGAAATTTGACGCAATGAAAAATTTCCCATAAATTTATTATGTGTTTCGTTACATGTAATTGGCCATAAGTAAACTAATATTGAAGTTCTAACTAAATTGTTAGTGTTTTCCAGAAGCACTACCAAATGCACTAACGAATGGCACTAAGTTTTAGTTAGTGCTTGAAGTGGGGGCACTAAGTTCACTCTGGCCTCAAAAGGTATTTTAATTGTAGCACATTTACTAATGAAGCACTAACCTTAGGTGTAGATGCGCTAAGAAGCACTAACAATGCTCTAACGATCGCTCTAGAAGAGATCATTAGTGATTTTGAATTTGGCGGAAATTTGATTCAATGAAAAATTTGCCTAAATTTCTTGTGAGTCTCGTGATATGTAATTGGCCATAACTACACTAATAGTGAAGCACTAACGAAATTGTTAGTGCTTTATAGAAGCACTAACGAATTGGACTATTTTTTCCATTAGTGCTTAAAGTGTCGGTGCGAAATTCACGCTGACTTCTTTATAGGTTTTTTTACTTGTAACACCTACACTAATGAAGCACTAACGTTAGGTGTTTGTGCTCTAAGAAGCAATTACGATGCACTAACAATTGCACTAACAGAGGTAATTAGTGCTTTTGAATGAGATGGGAATTTGATACAATGAATAATTCCTTATGTGTTTCTTATGGGAGATTTGAGACTTATAATTGGCCATTTCTACACTAATGGTGAAACACTAACGAAACTACTTGTATCTTCTAGAAGTACTAACAATGCACTAACGTATAACACTAATATTTTCGTTAGTGCTTGTAGTGGGGGCTAAGTTCACGATAAATTCGAAAGTTTTCTTTCCTTGTAATATTAGTGCTTCCTAGTGCACCAACACCTAAGTTTCGTGCTTCATTAGTGTAGGTGCTACAAGTAAGAAACCTTTGCGGGCCAGCGTGAACTTGGTTCCCACTTCAAGCAGTAACGAAAAATAAGTCCATTCGTTAATGTATCGTTAGCGCTTCTGCAAAACACTCATAGTTCCGTTAATGCTTAACTATTGATGTAGATATGGCCAATTATATGCCACAAAAATCCCATAAGAGATTCATGTGGAATTTTTCATTGCGTCAAATTTCCGCCAAAATCAAAAGCACTAATGACCTCTTCTACTGAAATCGTTAGTGTTTCTTAGTGCATTAACACCTAACGTTAGTTCTTCATTAATGTAGGTCCTACAAGTAAAAAAACCTTTGGAAGCTTTCATGAACTTGGCGCCCACTTCAACCAATAACGAAAAAATTAGAGCTGTTTTCGTTAGTGCTTCACTATTAGTGTAGTTATGGCCAGTTACATCTCAGGAAACTCACATAAGAAATTTAAGGGGAGTTTTTCACTGTGTCAAATTTCTGCCAAATTAAAAAGCACTAATGATCATTTCCAGTACAATCCTTAGTGCATCGTTAGTGCTTCTTCGTGCACCAACCCCTAACGTTAGTGCTTAATTAGTGTAGGTGCTACAAGTAAAATATCTTTGGTGGTCAGCGTGAATTTGCGCCCTCTTCAAGCACTAACAAAGTAATTAGTGCATTCGTTACTGATTCCTGAAAATACTGACACTTTGTATGGAATTTGATATTTCTGAAGTTGCCCCCACCAAAAATTTTGAATAAATTTCAAAATGTGGTAACACTAACGTTAGTGCTTAGTGCATTTAAGTGCACTAATCACGCTCTAACGATTGCCGTTAACTCCATGTTTCTACCTCTATTTGTATAAAATTTGATATTTTTGAAGTTGGCCCCCCACCAAAGATCTTGAATAAATCCCAAAATATGGTAGCACTAATGTTAGTGCTTATTGCGTTTAAGTGCACTAACAATGCACTAACGATTACCGTCAACCCCATGTTTCTACCTCTATTTGTATAGAATTTGATATTTCTGAAGTTGGCCCCCCCACCGAAAATCTTGAATAATCCCAAAATATGGTAGCACTTACGGTAGTGCTTAGTGTGTTTAAGTGCACTAACGATGCACTAACGATGCGCTAAGTTTAGTGAAAATCTGTCTGCATAAAGATGGGTGGGGGGCTAACTTCATATGAAGTAGGTCCCAAACCAAAATCTTCAATATCTCGTAAACGCTGATAGCACTAACGTTAGTTCTAAAAGCACTAACGTGCACTAACGATGCATTAACGATGTGCAACGTTTGGTGTGATTTGGGAGAGGTGGGGGGCCAACTTCAGGCACGTAATTTTTTTTGCGGTACATTCCGGTAAAAACGTACCACAAACGATTCACATAGTCTTATCTCGAAATTCCAAGATGGGGGGTTCTGGAAACGGCAGCCCCCTAGTTAAAACTGTCATACTTTTGTACTGGAAGTGATACATACAAAAATGTTTGCGATACATTCCCACACAAATGTTGTTAAACGATTTGCATAGGTCTCGTTTCGAAATTCCGAGGGGGCATCAAAACGGCAGCCCCGTAGCTTGAAACTCTCGTATCTTTGTACCGGAAGTGGTACAGAAAAGGGTTTAGCGAAACGTTCCTGTTCAAAAGTAGTGCAAAGAGTGGGCATAGGTTTCATTTCGAAATTACTGGGTGCGGGGCTGCCGTTACCACAGCCCCTCTTGAAAACTCATATAACTTCGTACCGGAAGTGGAACAAACGAAAATTTTTGCGGTACATTCCGGCACAAACGTAGCACACACGATTGGCATACCTTTTGTTTCGAAATTCCAAGGTTGGAGGCTTCCCTTTCTCCAGCCCCCCCACTTTGAAACCCATATAACTTCGTACCGGAAGTGGTACAAACGAAAATTTTTGCGGTACATTCCGCCACAAACGTAGCACAAGCGATTGCCATAGGTTTTGTTTCGAAATTCCAAGTGTGGAGGCTGCCGTTTCTCCAGCCCCCCCCCCACTTTAAAACCCTTATAACTTCGTACCGGAAGTGGTACAAACGAAAATTTTTGCGGTACATTCCGGCACAAACGTAGCACAAACGATTGCCATAGGTTTCGTTTCGAAATTCCAAGGTGGGGGGGCTGCCGTTTCCCCAGCCCCCCACTTTGAAACCCTTATAACTTCGTACCGGAAGTGGTAGAAACGAAAATTTTTGCGGTACATTCCGGCACAAACGTAGCACAAACGATTGCCATAGGTTTCGTTTCGAAATTCCAAGGTGGGGGGCTGCCGTTTCCCCAGCCCCCCCACTTTAAAACCCTTATAACTTCGTACCGGAAGTGGTAGAAACGAAAATTTTTGCGGTACATTCCGGCACAAACGTAGCACAAACGATTGCCATAGGTTTCGTTTCGAAATTCCAAGGTGGGGGGGCTGCCGTTTCCCCAGCCCCCACTTTAAAACCCTTATAACTTCGTACCGGAAGTGGTACAAACGAAAATTTTTGCGGTACATTCCGGCACAAACGTAGCACAAACGATTGCCATAGGTTTCGTTTCGAAATTCCAAGGTGGGGGGGGGCTGCCGTTTCCCCAGCCCCCCCACTTTAAAACCCTTATAACTTCGTACCGGAAGTGGTACAAACGAAAATTTTAGCGGTACATTCCGGCACAAACGTAGCACAAACGATTGCCATGGTTTTTTTTTGGAAACTCCAAGGTGGGGGGGCTGGCGAAATGCACCTTCCTAAATCACTTTCTTAGCAACAGAAAAAATACATTTCATAGAAACTTTCGGTTCTCATTATTGGAAAATCATTTCTAAGTTCAGCTATCTTTAAGTACCAATAATACAATTACATTTTAAATTAAAACAACATATGTGTGTAAAAGGTTACGGAAAACAGTTTCGTATTCTACCAAAGGAATGTTGTGGTGATTGCATAATACCTTCGGTTTTTCATTCAGGTTGATTAATCTGTTTTATTAAAACATTTTACAGTCGATCATAAAGGCATTTTATCCTTTAAAAAATTCCGAAAATCTTTATTACAGTCGATCGAAAAGGCATTTTATCCTCTAAAAAATTCCTGTACTTAGAGTATTCAGCGTGAAAGTCCACGAATGCTTCATTTTTTTAGATATTGGTAGATAAAACCTTCAAGTAAGATACAGCGTAATTTAATAATACTAAGATAAATGCACATGTATGTGTCACTGCTCTAGTGTTAGTTACTTGTGCACTGTTTAAATATTAATAAGAAATATTTTGATTAGATTGGAGATATATTCTAAGAATTTCACAATCATAATCTAGTAAGGAACTGGCAATATTGACCCTGAAGCTGCCCACGTGACTGAGTAGAGAAGACATGCTAAGCGACCATATCATGATTCGGGGTAACGGCTACTGGTGAAATATTACAAACTCATTTCTTTTTTACTCGAAACGAACTAATTGGTCTTATAATGCGATGCTGAATCTACAATATATATTTCATTTCAATAGTGCTATTCAAATATCAGTAGTCGTCATGGATGACAAGCACTGGTACATCATACTGACGAGTATTGGTTTATGTAAAAAGGACTTAAACAAATGTTCATTTTCCTTTAATAGAGATTCTTAACTTAATTGAACTATCCTTGTATTCTTTCTGTACATTTCTAGGATATCTCCAAATAATTACGTTGCATCTGAAGAATAGATAGGATACTTCTTTTCCTGGTGCTGTCCCATAAACGGATCGCATAAATAGTAAATATCACAGAAAAAGTATTTTATTTAATTCAAAGCACAATTTCACAATTAGTGTTCAACCACTTTCAAGGAAGTTGAAGGTAGAGTTTTTGTTCAAAGATGGTGGACCAGGAGGAAAGTAAGTAGAATCATTTCTCAAGAGACACCTTGGATTGTCATTAAGGACACCTCAACATTTGGTACCACGTCGAGCTTCTGTCTCTGAAAAGCACATCAAGCATTGGCTTCAGGAGATTTTTACTTATCTGAAGAACAACAACTTAAATACAATTCCTCAAGATCCATCACGTATCTTTAACGATGATAAAACTGAGTTCTTTCTCAACCCGAAAAGTGGCAGTGTTAGTTCCAAAACGAACAAAAAACTTTTATCAACATGTGGGATATGATGAAAAAGAATGTTTGACTGTATTGATAATTGGAAGTGTTACTGGAAAATTATGCCATCCGTTAATTGGTTTTCTAATGTAAGCTTCTTCAACAGGATGTAGCAACCGGAGCGGGGTTCCTCCTGCCTGGGGAATCGGAAAATCGTAAATCGGCGTATGACAAGTGATGTGTTTTATGAATTTTTAAGTAACATATTTTATCCTTGGTTAGTCAAAAATTCAGTTTCTTTCCGTTATTCTATTCATCGATGGGCAGTCTTCGCATTTAAGAATGCAGTCTAGTCGCATCTATGAAGATTATGATATCATCCTGGTAGCTCTCCTTCCAAACTCTACTCGTATCATATAACCAATGGACGTACATGTATTCAAACCACTTAAAAATTCATGGAATAAAACTGCACATGAATAGGGTATTAAACAAATATCCGAAAAGAAAAGCCCAAATATCTCCAAAATGACTTTACTATGTTGCTGGAAATTGCTCTTAGTCTAAGCGTAAATAATAATGAAGACGTTTTGAGGCATGCACTAAAAAATGTGTGGCATTTTTCTTTGGAACGCCTTGGTAATACACTATCACAACATCGTTTCGAGGTATTCTGCTTCTCCTCCTTCTCCACCTACTTCATCCTCTAACGCACCTCATAGTTTTTCCAAGGATAGACGTGCTTCTTTGTTGACACTTGAGAAGTTTATTGGAAATATGAGAAGTTGGAAACTTTTATTGAAGCTGGAGATGCATGGGTTGGAGATTAAAAAGATTAATAATTATTTGGATATTGAAAACAGTCAGATGTATCGATCTTTGGAACAGACAAACGTTCTCCTAAGCAGCATACTCAGCCAACATGTGAAGACTTTAAGTCCTGGAAATATATCTCCACCAAATAAAACTGTGCAAATTCCTAGTATCTCTACAGTAAATCAATTTAGTTATCTTCCAGAAAACAGTGCCGAATATTCTTAAGCGTGCTTTGTTTTGGGCAGGTCCAAGTCCAGCGCAAAGATTACCAAGAGGGTACAAAAAGAAAGAATATCTTCAGTGGGTAGCTCAAAGACTTGGCAAGAATATTTCTTGCATAAAGACAAGCTTAAGATGGCATTACAAGAGAAGAAAGAAGAAATAGCAGCATTACGAATTAAGAATAAAGCAGAGAAAGAAAAATCTACTGGCATACGTTCGAAGAAGACAAGAATATCGTCTAAAAGTTCGTCACCAACAGATGGAGACGACATCTTCCAACCAGCTGATTCTTCCGACTTTGAATTTAGTGATTTAAGTGATCAAAATGATGCCGAACTTTAAGAAGTTGGTGAAGATAATAGTAAACATGGTTCCTTTGCTCTTGTTGAAATCATTGTAGAAAGAAAGGAAATTCAACATTATTCAAATTTGTTTCGTATGATTCTAAGTGTAAATGGAAATAATGTTCGTCTTACAAAAATAAAATTGTTTGATGGGACCAATAAAATTTTCGCTCCTGGTGGTGGTAAAGACTTTTATGTGAATATGTCACAAATCAAAGGAATTTTACCAAGCCTTAAAATTAAAAAAAAAGAATAGTGTTGACCATTATTATATTTACAGTGGTGCCGTTGACGTACTTGAATAGTGAATTTAAACTCATGAGTAAAACTGCACTTTGAGTTCCTTGTATTAAGTTTTTTTTAGATATATCAATTTCACATGTGTAATTACTTCAGTGTTAAAAGTACATCTAGAAAACACTTAGCAAATGTGAAAAAGAGCTAAATTAGACTTCTGTCGATAAGTCAAAAAGTCAGATGGCATTTATATAAATGAATGACATCCATATTAATGCATTAGTAAACATTTGTATATTAGTCATTGTTAGAAAATTCGGACATTAAGTAAGGGCAAATAAGAAAAGACAGATTGTTATATTATTAAGTGTACTTTGAAACCCACTAAATTTTATATAGTAAATGTAATTATAATCTCAATTGTAGAAAATGTCTGAAAACAGGTAAATAACAGCTGAACGACGTTAGGAATTCTCAAAAAATAAATCTTTAATGGGAAGAACGCTAGTTCTCAACGTTTTTATGAAAAAATGTTCAAGCAGTTAGAGTGACAACTATAGGTGGTCCGGAAATGGACGTATCACCCTTTAGTTTGAACAGTATAGTGTTAGTTATGGTAGAATGTCTTTACACAGTTACCTTTAGGTCTTAAAAGTCATAAAAACATAAATATCGGTATGATCACTATCCACATCGTAACACAGAAGAATTCTGCACCAAGTTCTCGCAGATGTTTTGCAGACATACTCCGGAATCACGAGGGTAAATGCGTGTTCCACAGCTGCTCGTAATTCCTGCGTTGTGTGATATCGAACGTTTCTTATTTGTTGCGTTATGGATGGTGATCATACCAATGTTTATGACTCTTATGACTTCAAGATAACTATGTACAGATTCTACCATAACTAACACTATACTGATGAAACTAAAGGGCGGTACGCCCACTTCCGGCCCACCTTGTACAGTCATGTGGCTACTTTTAGAACATGTCAAAATTTTGATGACAACTTATGGGGCAAACTAAGAGTTGTTCTCATCTCTAATTTGTTCACCATAACTAGCCGTGAAACAAATTAGCCTTATCAAGCTATTCTTTGAGCATGAGTATTTTTTTAAAAAATGTTATTTGCAACATGTTTATGAAAAGAGTTACTTTTATGCAACATCTAGCTTAACATGACGACAATCGGTTCATTTACCTTATTATAATAATTATATATATATATATATATATATATATATATATATATATATATATATATATATATATATATATATATATTCAAAATGAAATATTACCATGTTCAAGATTTGTTTTTACAAAGATTATTTTGTTTTTCGTTCCTTGTAGCTATCATGGATAGTTCTTTTGTACCATTATCATTGTATCTGAAGAATGTGCACGATTTCCATTCTTACCTTCAGCTTTTCTTCTGCCTCACCAGACTCCTTAAATTTCTGGAAATCATCTGAAGATAAAAAAAAAGATATTATATCTATATCTATATATGAAATAGAGATTTCTTACATAGCTAGTCTCAAATAAAACAAGAAAGTAAGAGGTAAGTTAACCCAATATTAATAAATTTTTAACTGAAAACTAATATACTTTCGATATCCACTTGTTCATTAATGAAATTACGTTCACATTAACCATGCTTTAAAAAGCTTTTCATGTTTCTCTTGATTTCTCGAAGTTTATTGGTGCTTCTGCAAATACCCTACATCACCTGAAAACAACTATGTCTCACCGTACTTCAATATTAATTCATATTAGTAGCAGGTTGACAACTGATAATTTATGTATCGTAATAAATTTCGAGTATGTACCTTTCGTTACTTCATTCTCTTCGGCACATTGCTTGAAAATCCCACCTCCTTCTCCTTGTTCACCTTCATCTTCCTATAGGAAGAAAATATTGTAATATGACTAAAGTTAATTGGTAAAGGGTAAATTATATTTTATTAACATTGAAATTCATATTTTGTAAATTTTCATATTTAAATGAAAATAAAAACTTAATTCCCACTCTGGTGTTGTTAAGTCGTTCACATGTGAGGAGCAATTAAGGAAGTCTAGTAACAGCTCAAAACTATGTCTGGATAAAAAACATTCCTTCAATAGGAAATATAACTTATGTTATGCAGCAATGTGTCAACTCAATAACAAACACTTCCTTCTTCGAGTCATGAGGAAATTTTTGAAAATGTAATTGTAAGCGGAAGAAATGACGCTACCAAAAACTAGGAAGAAATGGCATGTGTACAAAAAGAGTAGTTAACTCGAGAGAGTTTTGAAGTGACCATCACAGAAGAAGTTCGACCTCTTAATTCGTCTCCGATTAAAACTAGGTGAGTACATGCTAGTTACGAATTAATAAAACGCTTCTATTATTCGAGTTCATTACCAATTTCATTCACATCAAAATTTAACTCCTAATTTAATATGACAGTCATTATTATTTTTTGCCATAAGGCCACAGCACTAGTTTTGGGTAATTATTTTATCTGATATCTCTCGATTTTATTTAACCAATTAAACCTATCCGTTTTAACAAATTATTGCTCCACCTAAATTAAATGGTCAAGTACGCTATAAGGTTGCACTCAAATACCCTCATGCTAACACGTTTATTATTATAATGAGCTAAGTGTGGATATAATCGTGTATGTCGACGTCCGGATTTCGATCCAATACGTTGGCATACGTTAATATAGTTAATTGTCGAATTATCCTTACAACACATAGTCGGACAGATAGCATAATAAACTAGAAAGAATGGAAGAAATTACTTTAATCTCTTACCTACCATCACACGTGTGAATCTATGTTTTTTGTATATATATATATATATATATATATATATATATATATATATATATATATATATATATATATATATATATATATATATATATATATATATGATCTGAACTACCATGAAAGGTCATTATTGAAGTTTATTTTAATTTAGCAATCTTATGTTGGTGAAATTTGCTACACCAGGAATTAATGACAGAAATTCTTCCAAAGTTACAAGAGGGAAGTTTCTTGAGTTTACTCAGCACTCTCTGGGTCCAGTGTATGACAAAGAGAGATTTTACGTAGTGTCAGGCAGCGAAGTATGGAGAGACGAACATGAAACGTCTGACATCTCCATACTTGGTCGCTGTAAAAGGGCGCAATATAAACAAACGAGTGAGTTCAAATGGGACCACAAGCTAAGCTTACGGGAAGATAGCTTCTCCTAATGCAAAATTAGTACAAGTAGATGGAAGCAATTGACTATACATAGGAAAATCGCATGCATCTATAATAGTACAACGGGCCGTATAATGTGAGATCATACACATCTTTAATATTTAGTCCTGGCGGACAGTACACCGTCACTCACACTGTGACCTCAATGTTCGACACTTTAACGGACGTTGACTTGTCAATGTCTGTGGTTTGATGCTGTGTGGTCGACTCTGAACTGCATACCTGTACATTTGCTTCCATCTATACAGAATCGAAAAACTTTCATACTAGAATTGCGTATAACAGGTGACCTTGAGTGCTACACATTAAAGGCAATGTCACAGGAGCTGTTAAATTACGAAAATGCTAGAGGCCTATGTCCTTATATCAATCTAGAAATCCTGTTTTGTATTATTTTCATACATTTCGATGCCTCATTCCTTCTTTATAAAATGCCAGACCTCATGTGTCCAGGGTTGTGAAATCATTCTTCGGAAAATAAGTGTAATTAATTGCTTCGTTGCTCTGTATGTGGAGGATATAGATGATTAACATACTTTTTGGCATTGATTTTCATCTGGTATTGTCGATGTGCTGTAGACTCGTATACAAGAAGGATGACAGGCGATCCTTCGAAACACATACGACACATATGCTTGATTCGATGACAGTTTATACACAGTCTGTAATTATTGGACGTGGAGGCTTCATTGTAAAGTTCTGAAATTGTCATTATTTCTTCTCAATTTATATAAGAAGTCTGTGGTATAAATTTTACCACTGAAATGTGCCACCATTGCGCTGTAAT
The DNA here is from genome assembly GCF_964235325.1 of Thermobia domestica. Lineage (NCBI taxonomy): Eukaryota > Metazoa > Arthropoda > Insecta > Zygentoma > Lepismatidae > Thermobia > Thermobia domestica. The sequence continues at coordinate 148,061,742 of NC_137462.1, read as the reverse complement.
TTTTACACATAATAGTGTAAGTGTGTTGTACAGAACTTTAATTGCACATATTTAACTCAGATGATTTGTTTATAAACCCATCGGCATTGCAGTTCAAACAAAATGTGGTTGATAAACGTGTTGTAATAGTGGAACTCCGGTGGTAGATTAAAGTTAAGAGTCCTTTTATCCAGCAAGACTATACGAGACATGAAACTACAAGTTAACATGGAATCCAAACAACATGACTTCCATTCAGAAAGGAATCAAAATATCCCACGGCAAATATGAGTACAGTAACTATATGGCCATGAGGGAGCTCTTTGGTGATATATCCTCAGAAGATTTGTAAATTGTGGCTCTCATACCCTTAATTCGATCAGTTTAAAGATTGCTACATAACATGGCAAATCAAAATGAGAGAATTACTGCTCATCAGTAATTAGATCTATAACTACATGCACTGAAAGCGTATTAACATTTTACAATAAAATTCTTACGCAATCTATTAACAGTATGGTAAATACTAAATTTGATGCTTTCTGTTACTGAAACAAATAATGAAATTATTTATGGTGTAGATCCAATTATTAACTTATGTACAATTATATATTATTTATTTTACAAGATTCTTCCCATGAAGATATGAAGATTTTGGGATCGCAAGATTGCGCAAAACCCCATCAAGTCCAAAAAGTGAAAGTGTAAAAGAGATGGCTTCCCAAGTGTTTCTCCTCATAGGATTTTCTTCAAACTTGGCACTTAGCTTTATATACTAGACTGAAAATAAATCAAAGCGTACTTTGTTTCTTTCGGAAAATAGGTTAACTGGCAATTTTTTTCGAAATATTCTTAATTTATTTTTATTTATTTATATCAAAATAGTAAGAAAAAACTATTTCTTACTGTGCAGCAACTACTAAACAGTGCAGCAACAACACTCTTTGAAGAATGGGCTTCTGATACATCCATAAGGTGTCTGGGCCACAACAACCGATTTTGATGAAACTTGGTAGACTAATAGGACACTTTACAAAAGTAGTGTAACTAGCAGGAATTTGTCGAAAAAGCTGCAGTTTCTGAGATACAATCGATTCATTGAAGACGACATTTGTCATGATATCTCGGAAACGGCTCCACGGAAAACAAGCAAACTTTGCAATCCATAGTAGATACATGATAGTAGATACATGAATTGTCTGCACCTGCGCAGAACTGACGTAATGCGCAAATAATTGTGCGCATGCGCATATCTCGAAAACGTGAAGACTGCGATATATTTTTCTCTTGCTTAGTTTGAACTACATGACAAGTATAGCATAATGCAAAAATAAATAAATAAATAAATAAATAAAAGTAGACTCAAATTTGAGGTTTTCAAGCAATTGAGGCGAGAAGATGTTGGGGTGGTCTGCCCCGGGACACCCGCATCTAGTTACGCACTCTGTCTGGCTTCTCAGTCATACATTTCCATTACACCTTTGTAGAAGTAATATAGTTAACGTTAAAAGTCGCCATATTCCCGGCGTAGTGATATCAAGTACTGTAAGTCATCAATGTTAAGTAACACAATAGTAACACAATATTAAGAGAACGTAAGGATACACTATCAGGCCTATGATCACGGTCTATTGGAACACATCAGTGTAATGCAGGCATGTATGCTTTAAAAAAACGTGTCAAAATCATAGGCCATAGCGTTACCTATATATAGTTAGTGTGAAAATAAGACGAAACCTTTGGTGTAGTCTCATCTCGTTGCGTGAAACACTCTTGTCGCACATATGAGTTGCTAGTGTCGTCTCGTGTCTTTATCTCGAAGCCTATGCCTGGTGTCGAGTCGTCTCGTAGAACATTACGAGAGAAAACTCGTGATAAAAATGAATGGAAAACCGACTATATGCTAGTCGTGACCCGAACAAGCCTGCGTAACTACCGTCCCGGATTTCTTACGTTAGCCTTTGCTTTATACAACTGGGTAGTATTGCTACTAGACGAGACGGGATATTGGGGCTGTCGAAACTCGTCTCCTTACAACACTGTCGCGTGTCTCGTCTCTCAAATAATAGACAGATCTCGTCTCGAAGTGTTTGCTCGTTGTCGAGACGAGACGAGACATGAAAAGGGCTCGTCTAGTGGCAACACTAACTATATATAGGTAATCCTATGGGCTACGATTTTGGCATGTTTCTTTGATGCATAGATGCCTGCATCACAAATATGTGTTCCAATAGACTGCGATCATAATCCTGATAGTGTATCCTTACGCTCTCTTACTACTGTGTTATTGTTGTGTATCATTGATGACTTACAGTACTTGATATCACTACGCCCCGAATATGGCGACTATTAACCTTAACTCTATGACTTCGACACAGCTGTAATTGAAATGTATGATTGAGAAGCTAGATAGAGTGCGGATGAAGTAGCACAATGTTTGAGAGTTGTTAAATAAGGAAAATGAATCACACGTGTTTGTGTTCTGTGTAAAACAGAGTTAGAGCGGGCAGGCAAAAGGCAGAGTTCATAAATGCTCGGTAATAAACAAACAACGCTCTGTCAATGCAAAGACACCCTGTAAGAATCCCTGTATTCCATTAATATGCAGCGGAAACAGACAAGTCGGAATGTAATTGAATCTTGAGGCAAAATGCTTTCGGCTGTTTAGCAAACACGCCACATTTGTAGCCCAGAAATTAGCTGGAATGAGTACAAGGCGGTTTATCATATGAAATGTTTTGAATGGGCAGTGAACAAGCGATGTTAGCTATGGATACAGAGTATGATCAAGTCGAGGAAAAATAGGATAGTAATTATTTTCCTTTATGCTGTTATATTTGAAGGGTCATTTAGCTTTCGCAAGTGCCTTGTATATTTACTTGTTTGACCATAATAAACTATGACTATGACTAAAATATTACTAACTGTGTTAAGAATCCTTCTCGGAAATTTTTGTATGAGACTTGCGATGTACCGAAAGCTTTTTTTCATGAAAAGTAAGTTAGTATAGTTTGAGTACAAAACATTAAGGCCTAAATATCGGAGTCAGATTCTTTCGTTTGAAAGGCTTTCGAAGTTGCCCACGAAGTTATCGGCGAATATATATTTCCCACTATACATTTTCCAATATTGTATGTACTATTCAGTTAGCTTTCCATAATATAAAGTCGTTCAGTCAGTTCCAAGTAATTTCAATTCATTTTTTTTATCCTCGTTCTAATGATAAATTCATTTTTGTGTAGTTTTAATTTTATTATCTTATATAAATATAGTTCAATTTCAATACTTAAGTCGCACGAAATATACAAAACGAGATTCAGAACTTCAAAGTTTCTAAATCCCAATTAAAATTTATTCAATGGCATTTTATCTACAACTCAAATAGTGTGTAGAAATTTTAAGGATGAAAGAGATCAGTGAGGGTATTTATAAATATAAATATTACGACCCTTGTCTTCATTAAGAGGCTTTACACTCGAACACAAGAATAAATGTTGTATTAACTCTTTAGTTTCAAATAAATATTTGACAGAAACAAAGAATACAATGAGAATAAAAATTAGTAATATCCTTAATATTTATATGAGCGTTAATATTGCTTCGTGTGTATATGGAAAATCATATTTCGTCAATACAGCAATAAATCGTATTTTTTTAAAAGAAAATATGGTTAATACACATTTCAATAAAATAAAATTTTAAGAATAAATTCGTATTTTACTCTTCTTGGAACTGAAAAAGAAATAATAATATGATTCGTTTCTCTGAAGCACTTTTAAAAATATCAATTTCTGATTATTGGGTACGCAGGAACAGATAGTCAAATCTAAATTAATTCGTTATTTCTTAATTTTTTAACTTATTAAATTGAAGTTACAATAACTTTGAATAATTATCAAACCACCTAATTAATATTTGACTACGAGAGAGAGTTAATAATGAAAGAACAAACACTCTATGTTTTACAATGAATTTGATTACCTTAATTAATAATATATCACCAACTTCGAGGTTATAACGAACAACACCGACTAGTAAACGAGGTTGAACTTACTAATAATATCATATCGGTGATTAAAATTCATTGTAAGGTAAGCGGATTTCGAAGTCGGATAGTTCCAACCTTTCTTTTCATACTTACATGTAATGCTTATACAAGTGTAAACAAAATAAGATAATTCCTTTAATTTGCTCTCTGTTTGTAGTAAAAAGCATTACTAGAAGTACTGAAGTTTTATCCATGATTGCTTGGTTGCTGTAGCTTCCAGCGTATATATCATGGATATATGATATACTAATCTATACCTTAACGTGAAATCCAAGCCATGTAACTTTCACCTGGGTTACTGGCTCAGAAAGCGTATGCTAAATATAAGCTTTAGTAAAGAGCATTTATTCATGATTATACTTATAAAATAATTTGCCAAATAATATGTGAATAATTCACTCACTAGTGATTACACACGTATTTCTTCTGTTAGTTTTTTAACTTGTTTCATAATAACGGTAACCAAAAGTTATGTCGCTTTTGTACCCTCCACCTCCGAACATCGCTATGTCATTTAAGACGTAACTAGAAGATCAAAAATAGTACCCAACAGCATCAACGATCTTCTCCCAACGTAATGGAAGGCCATGGATTCCTTCAACGTAGAACTTGGTGGATCGGCAAGAGAAAAAGGTATCAAATGCATTTTGCACCTCTACAAAGGATTTTAACTGGCGACCTCTAACGTGATTGTCCAAGAAATGGAACAGGTCATAATCGGACGGTGCAATGTCCGGTGAGTAAAGCGGATGCAATAGTTTTTTCATCCAAGGCGTAGAATCTTGCCCCGGATCATCCTAGCCACGTAAAGCTTAGGGTTGTTCTGTAACAGGAGGACCACTTTGCGATTCACAAGTGCTTGATCCAGGATTATAAGTCTTTCTTGAACACAGCTCAACTGCTGAAAGTACACAGTTGCATTGATGCTCTGACCAGTTGGCAGCAGTTTTGCATGATGCCGCGAGGAGTCCACCAAACACACAGGAGGATCTTCTGGTTTCGGCTGATTTGGATCCAGTTCATGGGATGCTAACCAATGACGATGGTGCCGTGAAGCTTTGTACAGGGCCTACTTCTCGCCACATGTCAACAACCTGTTCAAAAATGGCTCCTTCCTCAGACGAGACAACAAACAAACACAGATCTCTGCTCAAGTTGCCTTCTAGCCGGAGTCAAATCATGTGGGACACATCGACCCAACTTGCATGGTTCCCAACTGATGGAGCTGCTATCGAATGGTTTCTCCACTCACATTGAACTGTAGTCCCAGCACCTCACATATCTGGAATCTGTTCGCCCCAATTGCTGCCTGAAGATCATTTTGTACATGAGTTGATCTTCCGGCACGACTCCCTCACCAAAGGCCTGGCATATCTTCTGCGTCGCTCTAGAGGCGTTTGACCCCAGTTTGAACTCGTGGAGCATACAAGCCCTTATGACGCTCTGTGCAGGTCCAATGTTCACTCTGTCCTTAAGCAAGTTCACAATATAATTGAACTGCCACAACTATTTAGCATGTTGGACATACTAACACCAACAATTCACCTTCAACTTATCTACATTTGTATTCAACTCACAGTGTGAGGGCCAATGGAACACAAACCTCCAGATAAAGCGACAGAACTTTCTTGGTTACCTTTATAGTATGTTGATCTGAAATTCACAGTAAAGTGCCTAAATTGTATCTTAACACAGACAGGGCTCTACGTACCAGTTGTAGTTTTTAAATATACAGAAAAGTTAAAATTATGTGATTGTTCTTTATACTTTAGAATACGAATACAGTATTTTCCATTCCAGTTAACTCTAAAATCCATTTGCAAATTATTTGAAAACGTTAGATATAAATGTATCAATTCTTAATTTCTTCTCTAAGCCCTTCTTGAAACGTCCACCCAACTGTACATCGCTAACGTAAACTCTATTAAGTAATTTTTTCCCCAGAAGCATTTATATGGATTGAATTCTTGAAACAATCAATCAGTTTCAAATATAAAGTTCCAACATTCACTCAATATAGTTGTCAAATATTTGTTTCACATGCTCTATATGGGAGTCAAATGTGGATATTTAGGTAAAAGAAAATTAAAGTTAATTTTTGTATATTATTCTTTGAACAACTTTGACTAGGGTTGGTTTAAAGCGTTTGAGAATTTATTTTGTTACATTTGTCACAATTTCTAGCTCTGAAAAAAGACCTTCGGTCTATAATTAGTATGTTAGATAATATATCCTTATTTGTATGTGATTAATTATGAAGAGAGATTATACGAGGTAATATGCCATTTTCGTTTGCTAACATGAAGTTTTCCTCATTTCTATCCACTGTCTCGCCTTTGGGGAAAATGTTGATTTATGAGTGAATTAAAATTCCATTCTAAAAAATTCATTCTAAAATTTCATTCTAACAATTTTCTTAACGGTTCTAGGTGGCAACCTCATCTTCGATTTTCATCACATTAATTTGCATGGGGAACTATTTTTCTGCGTGCTTTCAAACGAACTGGAATTTGTATTGTTCTTCGAGTCACTTTAATGTCCGCTGCTTCTTCAAAATTAGTCGTGCGTATTAGTTAAATTAAATATCATTATTAGATACTGAAAGTTTCGCATTTAAAAGCAAAATGTGTATTTAATGATGCAAGAGACATTTAACTTGATTTGAAGAATAAATCACTAAAATAAAATTATTAAAATTTCTGTTTATTACATACGAAACACAAAATATTGACCTGATTATATCAATGGGTTAAGAAAGAGGAAACAGTACAAGCAAACAATCTTTAAATACATGTGAACATAATTTGTCGTAATAATGAGGATCTGGTACATCAGATTTCTGAATTTATGAGAATATGTATATAAAAGTAAAGTTTCCTTTATATTCATTCTCCTATGATTGAATTTCACTAATCAAATAATTAATATCATACAAATAAAGTTGAGTTATACTAAGGGAATACTCTTTTATTTATTTTTAACTAGCTGAAATGTCCGTTCCCGCACGGGAAGAATGGGTTCCTGAAATATATTTTAACTCGCCTTCCCCTCTAGGATACACATTTCAATGAAAGTGGAGTGAGAGTGATTCATCCGTCCTTTTGCCGAGAGTTTGAGCCATATAAATTGATTTACATTTTCATTTATTTCTATACCAAACTCCGAAACAGAAAAAATAGAGATCATAGTTTGTCAGGTGAGGCATTGCGTTATAATCCCACTAAAAAGTATAACAAACACAAACACGTTATCATTGGTAAAATGGATCCAGTCTGTAACTTCTGTTGTGCCAAGAAATTCAGTAGAGAATCACCAGGAACGTGTTGCAAGAATGGAAAAATTCGACTAACACCATTGGAAATGCCTCTCCCAGAATTCTTTCATTACATGACTTCAGAAACTCCGGAATAATTCCATTTAATACACTGTTCACTAAGTTTTGCCTTTAGCAATTTACTTTCACTTGTTACGTTTTAAACATATCACTTGCATACAATTAAATGTCTGGCAATTTCACTTTTCCTTGATTCGATCTTATATTTTAAAAGTTTCCCTGTGATATATTTAATTTCCAATTCATAGAGAGTAATTCATTTCTTATAAACGCATTTTAGTCACTTTGTGATCATTCTGATACCATCATTGTTTTTTCAACGATGTCTGTAGACATTATATCTTCTTCTTTTAAACAAACTTGTAAATAAATGTAATGGCTCAGACTCCGGTAAATCGTTGGCTGTTAACTTTCTTTGGTGCTATTTGAGCACATTGGTGCCAAAGAGCATTAAGTAATTTAAAGATGGAACTGACATGTATTTAACTTTTTGTCTCTCTCCCATCATCTAGATGTAACCGCAGTTTTTCCTTTCAAAACATTAAATAGGTTGAGAAGAACTTGAGCATAATCGTAATGATACTTGTAAACTTTAATAAAATAACCCCGTACTCTTAACGTGTACCTTAGTAGTGGTGCACATTCTAGAACATTTTCGAACCTATAGGAAAATAATATAACATGCTGGCACATTATACAACAATTTCGAACATTCTGGAACATTCTAGAACATCCTGGATCATTCTAGAATGTTCTAGAGCATCCTGAAAATTCTAGAAGATTTTCGAGCCTTTGGGAAACTTCTATAACACTTTGTAACACTTTTCAAGATTGTTGGTAATTCTAGAACATTCTGGAATATTCGATCAATAATGATTTGTATAGAAAGAAAAGTAACATTCGAATTGAAAATAAAGAAATGCACGCATTGAGTTAAAATTTAACTTCTTTTTTAGCACAGTAACATCATTGCTAGGGCATTTTCTCCCTCTACAACCCCTGCTGGTCCAAACCGAAACCTTCTTCATGGATGAAAGATACAGGGCTACAATACTAAATAACTCCCATAGGGCTCCTTGTCTTGGTTTCGGAACCTTTGTGGCTGGCATGGATAAACCAACTTACTTTTATTATATATATATATATATATATATATATATATATATATTGATTCAGTGAAAGAATTCTAAATGATACTTACATTACAGTAAACTGCTAAGAAGAGAAATGTGCAAATAACGAAAAATTGGATCTTCATGTTGAATTTGCTTTTGTAAAATGTATATACTTCCGTGCTTGAATACCGGGTGTGTGTAAGAGGAAGATCTATAATTATATCACCTTATATATACGGTCCTGTAGAGGAAGCTTTTACACTGTTGCCTACTATAACGGACATTTTTCTTCTAAAAATCTAACCTAGAATTATCTGTGAACAAGGCGACTACAATAGAATGCCAGCACTCATGACACGAACATGATAAATAATGATTATATATATATGATGAAATTTCGTTTCTAATTTTAAATTCTCCATCTATAATAGCGAAACTGGCAAAAATTACTTAATATATATATTAAAGTATTGCTCACAAATTTCTAAAACAATTGTGTTGTATATAATAACTTAAACACATTACTTCAAGGCAATGTAGCAAATATAATGAAAGAAAAAGGACAGAATACAAACGCCTTTAAACACTTACACACGTTATTTGTCAATAATGTTATAATGATTGGATCAATTAAGAGTTTTCATATATTATTATTATTATTATTATTATTATTATTATTATTATTATTATTATTATTATTATTATTATTATTATTATTATTATTATTATTATTATTATTATTATTATTATTATTGTCCTTGTGAAATACTGAGGTGAAGGGAATTTTGAAATCTGGTTTCTGCTCTATTTCGTTCAGTGCCACTGTACAGCGGGGGACACTTCTAAATGGTACAGCCATATGGAGATTTGCGGCTAAGGTGTACCATTTAGAAGTGTCCCCCGCTGTACTACATAAATCGAAGGACTGGTAACAAAAGCAGCTCTTGTCAAAACAAGATGTTTTCAGGAAAATGAATAGATAGCTGCATGTTTTTGTATGTTTTAGAAGGTATCAGAGATACGTATAAAGGAATAGATTTGCAGAATTTCTTATAGTGTGTACTAGAGAAAACTATCTTTTCATTCTTCAGAGAAGTTTTGTGTTTCGAAGATGGGTTATATTTGAAAAAGCCCCTCATTTGATATTAAAAATGGATATTTTAATTAGATTAGAGAAGTACTTAATCATCAGGATTATATACTGGTAGGCAGACAAGATTATAGATATTTAGCTAGCTACCTAGATAGATAGATATTAATCACCATCAGCTGCTAATAGCTACCTTTTGTGGGAATGTAACTCTTGGTCCGCGCCGTGATCAGTTTTGCACACAACAAAATAAAGTAGTTTATAACTTAGGCACTATTAGTCCTACACTAATATAAGTATACATTGTTCGAAAGATCATAAAAGTACGAAAAACTTGTAGAGGAAACATTTTTCCGAATTAGATCTTGTAAAGAATCTGTGGCTAAAAACCTGACGTCACACACAACCAATACTGAGTAAAAATGAAAATAACAAGAAAATCATTATATTTAGCTGAAAAATGCAGTACAATTAAATTGTATAAGCCTATTATACGAACAAAATAAAATATATTCAGATGCTCTACCTGCAATGAGTACGGAGATAAAATTTTGGCTTCCCCTCCTCGTCCTAGCCCCCCCCCCTCACGTGAAGTATATTTTTTCTGGCATTTTTGTGTTCAATAATAGGTATATTTTCAAAATATATCGGATGCGGAATTGTTACATGATTTGCGCTTAAGCTGGAAAAGGATAGCACTTTGGTCAAGCTAGACTATATTGTTGGTTACTACTGTTGCTCCAATGTCCGCCATTCATTTATAACTTAAATTGTTTTAACGTTGTTTGCTATACATTCTGTATAAGATGAAACATAGTTTAAAGTGGGATTGTCAAATCCTTCCACACCGTGAATTCAACTTGAAGGTATAGAGTACCAAAGTGTACAGTACGGGTGATTGACAGAGAGTTTTGGGAGAATAGGAAAATAGGGAAACCAAAGTAGAAAAGAGAACATAAACCAGAACCGCATATAAATAATAAAATTGTCTTCATTGCCTTGATCTAGTATGGAAAAATATAGTATAATCATTCCGGTTTCTAGGACCACATGGCATTCACATCTATGTATTTGGCATACATGTATGTATGAATATTCAATCTACATATGTGTGCGTAGGTTGCTGTGTATACCATTCGTATCTAGATAATACTAATATATACCCAATCTATGTGAAAGCAGAGATAAATGCGTAATATTAGTTAAGCAATACTATTTTATTTTTGCATCCAATATAATTGGCACTTGGTTTCCGCGAAATTTGCAAAATGAAGAAATATACGCATAGATAGAAACACTGCGTTATGAATGCAAGGTTTCCAATTGTATACTGACAATACGCGTGCAAAATGATCTTTCTAACACGCCGAACAATCATAAGGATATTATATAATACTTATCTCGATTCTTTTGTGGTTAATCTAGAATCCTTGAAAACAGAATGAAGAGAAGGTGACATGTAACACGAAGTAGTACTTATGAAAAAAAACTTTTTACTTGCATAATAGCAATAACTGTGTTATATGTATCAACTCGTATGTTCCAATATTACATTATCCAATATTTCTTCTGTTTGTATGTATCAAAAATACATGAAATGATTGGGTCTATTGGTGACGATACACATGGAATCACATACTAAGCTTCCATGTTAATGCACTAATACAAACAATCCTGAAAACTATAATTCTAACATTAGTTTTTAGGATTAGAATTTTGCTTCCCGTTCAGCACCGAGTCTATATGAGACGTTTTCATACAGTTCAAAGTAACATTGTAAATTGCATGTTACAATCCGAGCCCTCGTACTGTCTTCAAATTTTAACTTCCTCTTACAATATGCATTGAACGCGGGACCCGTTGCATCAAAGATCTGGGCTAGGCGCCATACAAGCGGAAATGACTATTTCTAATCATCGGTTTAATAAGTGGAGCTTCCTCATAATAAAATCAAGTTATATTTTCTATAAGATATAGGAGAATTTTATTCTTATTCTTCAAGAATTCCATTTGCTATTAGTAAGGAAAGTTCCTAAGTTTCAAATTGAAATATGCATCGTGTATCAAAAATATTGAGAAGCCTTTTAGAAATTGTTTAATTTTGCACAGCCCTATGTATTATTTGAAGTACATAGCCAGACATATTGTTATGTTTCCTCGATGATAACGCAAGTTTCTTGTTTGTGTGTAACTGTCTATCTGTACAATTATTGGTGGTTATTCACATATGCCACTATTACTCTCAGTATTTCCATTTTTATCAATAATGCAAGAAAACAGGTATGTTTTTACGACATCCGATTATCTCGGACAGAACGAAACATTTCTACTTACCCTACACATTAACATTCCCATTTTTTCATATAAACTTAAAGAAAGACACACACAACTGTCCCTTATCATGGTTTTTTAAGTTTTTTACAAACATTATCCTCCAAATTCGTGTGTTTCTGACATTCGTGAACACGAACGTCGAACACATACTTAAAAAATATCTACCAAACCGATTTTCCTTGTGTGGTAGTTTCATTTCGGTTGCATATAACTTTCAAAAGTTCTGGTGTTCGGGTTGTGTGACTTTAGGGACACTTGTGTCTTAAATATGATACTACGATACTAATATGTGTTTGGTATGTTTTAAAATACACAAACATATTTATATCATTTTTATAATGCTGTAATTCAAGTTACTCGTCTCTTCTGTCTACTGAACATTTAATCCAGTTCCTAGTTATTTTTTGAACGTGCATCTACAATTCAAGTATGATTATAACTAGATCGCGGATTTATAAACATGAACACATATTAAAATAAGCATACAAATTTGCAGGATACATTGAAAAAAGCGTCAAATTTACCAAAAAAAAAAACATCGTAAACAAAAAATAAATTAAAATATTTGTTTTCGTGAACTCCTGCCTTCTTCAAGGTTGTTATAGTATAAAAGTATTGTCTTGTTTGAAACTCTTGCGTCTGTCGGGGCCGCGGTGGCTCAGTGGTAGAGCGTTCGCCTCTGGTGCTTGAGGTGCCGGGTTCGATCACAGCCCCTGCCAAGTAAATTTTGTGGTGGACAAACACCGTGTACGTGGGTTTTCTCGGAGTTCTCCCGTTTCCTACCACTTTCTTCATTCCACCATTTCATTCATTACTCATCATCACCGTCTCCTTTAGCCTAACCGACATATACGTGGGACGTAAAACTCAAAGATTTCATTTCATTTTCTTGCGTCTGTCACTGAAAATATATTTGTTGTGTGAAAATATTATTTCCTTGTCACATGATTCACAATGGCATGTTAAATAATGTTCTTCGGTAAATCCCCTTTAATTTATGTTTCTTCAGTGGAAAGTTTTCTAAAAATTTTAAAGTGTTTCGTAGCCAGGATTTTTAGTAACAGTCGGATAAAAATAAATCAATTTTGACCGAACCGCAAACAAAATTGCAACAGAAAGTCTGATAGTTGTTTGTTATTGAAAAAGATATGATACAAACAATTAAATAAGGTTTACCAACACCACTGTTGTCATAAGGCCACCATATTGGAAAATGGCCGCCATAATGGAATTGAGCAGTTATCTGAAAGTTTGTGCATATTCCGAGCAACACATGATCTGTGAAGGTGATTTTCTTCATCAAGTAATCAAGTTGAAGTAATCAAGTTGTATGTAATGTATATAATTTATACAAATTGCAGTCAATTGCAAGGTAACTGAGAACTATCTAGAGTAATCACATGCCAGAACACGCACACCATTGGTGTCAGCTAAGGTTGCTAGGATGAATTTCGTAATTAAAATGGAAAACTATTTTTAAATATAATATTCAAAAATATTTTTATAATTTCTGAATTAGCACAAATCTAAATGCAGCAATATTACTTAATTTTTGGACGTACGATCTTGTCAGGATTTGGTATATATATATATATATATATATATATATATATATATATACAGGGGTATATGCCACATTCCTTATGGATTTCCTTCCAGACATAAATAAGATTAGAATTAATGACTTCTGTTCAGAATGGATATGAAAAGTTGGAAACCTATTTAAAAATATTCAATTCCGTGTAAAGAAAAAGCTCTGCCAAGATCGCATGATCATTATTACATGAATCTTCATTTTCAGCATATGAATACACATTTAGCATACATAAAATGCCATGTCAATATTGGAATGGCATTATACTTCAGGGTGTCATCAACATTAAAGTAGATCCAAGACTCATTTGATGGGTACAAGTCTATCATAGGAAAGAAAGTTACAGATGACTTCCCAGGATGTTTTTCTTTCAGAAAGATTTGGTATGTACCATGCTATATGGGAACATAGTATCATCCTGGAACAGAAGATCGCTCTAAAGCATGAGACATACTCCAAATCCAGTCAATGTCCTCAGTTGTGTCGGTGAATGTTATACTTTATTTTATTGGGCAATATATCAGATGTCGGAATCCACTTGCCAGTGCTGGGTAATCTTTGATATTAATTCGAGTTATTTCCTGAATATCTTTGATTGATATATCGTGACGAGACACTTTGGTTCTAATCTGAACTCCTGGCGTGGTCATTGCTAGATATAATGGTCCACATTGTCTGCTGCATACTGAATGAAACTTCTCTGGGCCTAATCATGGTGGACAGATCTATTTGTCTCTGCTCCACACACTTGATATCTTTGTACTTCGGAATAAGAACAAGAAAATCCCATTTCATGGAGAAGGTCAACTAGAAATCTTGAACCACTATTGTGGTGCACTGCAGCCCCCAATCCCATTTACAAAGGAAGAACCAGTACGCGTGGTCTAAGGGCTTGCATCAAACATTGTCAAACTGCTGCAATTTTTGTGTATTTCCTTTTCCCTGTCACCAGAGAACTTAGAAAAGCAGCTAGAGTTTCAGGTAAAAATTCCAATTTTTTGCAGCATCATGAATATCTTCTGGAGTAGCATACTCATGAGCTATCACAGTACTCTCTTTGAATTCACTTTGAAAAATTTCTGCTTCTGTTACTATGAATAGCCATTTTTTACTCCTATGATCCGGCTGACTTGTGTCGATGGTTGTCTAAATGTCAAAATATCTGGGACTCCAAGTGTTCCAAAAGACGTTATTTCATATATACTTTGCAGTATGGTTCTATAGTTTTATCAGGAAGGTAACTTCTCATACGTTCAACAAGCTGTGCCACAGTATTTTATTCTTCATCATTCTCTTCAAGGTAGGAGGAAACTTTGAGAAATGCTTCATAGCGCTGCCTGTCTCCCGGGCGGCCAAAAATATCAGATTTCCCAGAATATTGAGAAGGGATATCTTTTCCAGAACAGTGCTGATGATATCAGGCATCTGCTGCATGAAGGTTCCTAACCATTTCAGTTCTACTTTTCACAGTATTTGCCCATTCACCTTTTCTATCTTCACATTTCGCTAAGATATTTTGCTCAAACTCAAGTGTCCGGACAGGAAATATTTTCTCTTTTGCGAAGAAATAGGAGGTGATCGGAGATCCACAGAAAATGCAGTTTCTCCTAAAATCAAAGATCCATCCTATGACCGTAGAGCACATGCCGTGAATGGCGCATTTCTTAGTTGCTGGAAATTGAAAGAAGATATTAGTTATCCGAGATCTACACTTGTTGTACATTTTTCGCCAACTTTAAAGCGGAAAAAACTCATTATTTTTCTCTTTACAATCTCAGTGTATTCCTTGAATTTCCGTTCCGTCACATTCGAAATTTCATCGCTTTCCTGAAGGAATTTATTACAAACAAAGCACTTCTAATTACATTCCATGATTATTTCATTACATCAAATTATCATGATATCTGCTCAAGAACACACAGATGACATTGTACATGAATTGTCACTTTAGAATTAATTAAACACACTTATTTTTGTAGAAGATGAGATGTAATTGAACCATGTTCTTATTTTTTTTAATATTTTAAGATTGAACGGTACAGTTGACACCTCAAACACTTAACACTATTTTACAACATTCTCTTCCGTCTACTTTTAGATCAGATGAGCTGACTTGTAAAACTTGTTCAAAACCATTGCACAATACAAAACTTTTTTCCTATCAGTAATCTCATATAAAAGAACTTTATAGTGACTTTCTGGACGGTTTTCAGTATCCAATTTCATAACATTCAATAACTATTCTTCTGTTGATGCCAGTAAAATAAGTAAAATAAACAATTAACATTGTTTAATAGAAATGGTCACATATAACTTAATTGTATATCACAGATATTACACATAACACAATTCTCGTTTCAGTAATGGTTTTTCGTGCAATTAAGGAAACAACAGAAGGAGTACATTTGTTAAATATAGCATTTTGCTCTTTGTAAACTTATCATTGGTTGCAATTATTAACACATGACATCAGGGGCAGATTAAGACAAAATTTTCACCTGGGCAAAGTAACTTTTTGGCGACTTCTTTTGGCATCTTCCAGTGTGGCAGCGCCCTGGGCAGTCCCCGGGATGCCCAGCCCTTAGACCATCTTAAATGGCTTTTATTATCTTTACAATCATTATGAGCTAAAATTTCTCATTTGAATCACATATGATTTTCACAAAATGTATATAGTCTACTAAAATCGTTAAATTCCATTATGGCGGACATTTTTCAATGTGGCGGCTTTATGACAACAGTAGCGTTGGTAAACTTTGTTTTATCGTTTTTATCACAATTTTTCCGTAAGAAACTATTGTCAGACTTTCTATTGCAATTAGTTTGAAGTTCAACCTTATTTTTACCCGCCTATAATATCTGACTGATTGTCGAATGCAAGTTTTACAACACCAAGAGTATCTGAAGGCTACTGTTACTAAAAGTTCTCTTATCACCAAAAGTAAATGTTATAAGGAGCTTTTACAATCTTCCAACTCTTTTAGTAAATCGGGTAGTTAGGAGAACTGGCTATAGGTAAGTGCAGGAAATATAGAATCAGTGATAATAACGGCAGTGTATAGAATGAAACAAAGGTATCTCCATTCATGGGATCACCCTAATTCTATATTCACGGACTCTTCAACAACTCGTTTATTGTTTGTGATGTAAAGATAAATTAAATTCAAGCAGCTTCCAACTTAATTGAACGCAATACGTTCTGAGCATGACCTAAATGTGACGTAAGAAAAGGTATTCGTGCAAATTGTTTCTCCAGAATTTCCTTTTCAAATGACCTTATGTTATAAGCGAAGCCAAAAATATCTTATAACAGAGCACGAATTTCTTCCCATCTCTCTAAAAAAAGACACAAGGATCAAACGGTGCTAAAGTTGAGGCTGTCCATCACGGTAATGTGCAGGGTGTTCAAAAAGTCTTGGAACCATTAGAATGAATCATAGCTCGTAAACCATAGCAGTAAAGATACGCGTTTTTTTTACAATGGATTCTACAAATCTCGAAGATTTATTAAGTTATGATTGTTGAGTAGTATTCTTATTATTTTGATCATTGTAATGAAATTAATGGTTGACATATTTTTTGTGAGATTGTGTTGTGAGCGGCAATGAAGACAGCATAGGAGAAGGCCCAATGTGTATAGTGGTATGCTGAGTCTGGTAACTCACCAGTAACTCTGCGGATATGGGGTTTTGAATCTCCTCAAATAATTCGTGAACATGTTCAATCTAGCCTAAAACTAAACATTTGGTGTGCCCTAATGCATGATCAGGTAATTGGTTCATTTTCCTTTGCTGATGACACGATTATTGCACATATTTACTACGACATATTTCATGAGTACCTACTCCCTAAGGTGTTGGAACTGCAGCCACACATGATCTTCCAGCAAGACGGAGCGCCTCCTCATTGGCCTCTAGATGTAAGGAAACTTTGGGATAGACATTTCCCTGGGAGATGGATTAACCGCAATAGACCCATCTCCTATCCACCGCGCACCCCTGATATCACCAATTGGAATTTTTCCTTTGCAAGCATACCAAGGATTTGTTTACGAAACCCGTGTTCCAGATGTTGCCACAATTCGTATTCGAATTAGCAACGTTAGCCAACAGATTGATGCTGTTACTCTACAACGTGTATGCATAGAGATTGAATGTCGTCTCGATGCCCGAGGGTAACTAAGGGAGCACGAGTGGAAGTGTTGTCATTGTATCTTGAAAGTGATGTATTGATGTATTGTTCCGAAAATTTGTCCTAAAAGTGGTGTCATTTCTCAACATACATAACTGGTAGATGGCACTATAGTCATTCCTCATCCCACTTTCCTTCTCAGCGGGAACCAGTCCTTTTGAAAACCTACTTTGAAATTCTAAACAGGGGCGGGAGAAAGGAAATGATTGTGAAGAACGGGAACTTCAAACACGAGGAATGGCAAAATTTATGACCTCTTTTGTTGATTGTTTCTGTTTCAGCAGTACAGTGCATTTGTAGATGGTTTCTATGAGAAGAAGTAATTTGTGTTTGTAGCGATAAAGTCAACCTTCCGACAAAGATTTGTGAAGGAGAAGCGGAACCAAAGTCTTCGTTTATCTATTCCAAGAAAGAAATGAAAAGTTCCTGCAGGATAGATTAATCCCCGAAATATTCTTTGTTTACCTGTCAAAAATCAACAATAATATGGTGTAACGCTCTTTCATCAGCTTCCATCGTACAACATACTAGACACACACACATGGGCGGTGATTAGGGGGGGGCAAAGGGAGGCAGTTGCCCCCGCACTTTTTTGAAGTAACCCATTAATGTATATCGTTTCACTTGGAAATGTAAAGTTTTTGTATGTGTTACTGGTTCATAGAAAAAAAATGGTACTATATAATTGCCGTTGCGTGAGTACGTATTGGTTGTCTTCCCGTGGAGTAAAGAAAACTACAGGAATTGCATTTTAATTGCCACAGAAAATAATCCAAAAATCAACCTATTGGAGCACAACAATTCCAGCATGCTTTCTCTTCTTACAAGAGCTCGATATGTTAGGCGTTTCAAACTAATTCAGAGAACATTTCGTTTAAAAAAATAAAAAAAAAACTTTAATTGCACAAACATTTAGATCCTAAAATATGTTTTCTTATTTCTAAAATAACGAATATTGATTTAAAAGAGCGTAATAAGAAACAACTTCTACCTTTTCCATTGTTTTGTAGTGTACTATACGGGTGGAGTGGTGTGTTTAGGGGCGTACGAGTGAATATATACAATTAAATTTAGTGAATTCAACATAATTCTAGGTTTTAGGATTATTTTGTATAACTGGAGTGTGGAGTGATTCTAAGTATTGTGTTTTGGTGTGTTCCAAGAAAGTGAAAACTGCACCTAATAGCAACGAACATGTTTCGGGAAGTTGCAAAAGCAAATATTTATTTAAATGTCGTAGCATATGGTTGTAATATTTACTGTCTTTCATTTTCTAAGAGTAATAACATATATTTAATAGCATGTCTGGATTTAAAACTATAAGTTGTTTATTAATCCCCAGTTTCAATATAACTTCTACAAAACAAGCCTCATTACTTACTACTATGATTAATATTATCCTTTCTACTTATTTGTTTTGCAAATTTGTTATTAAATAGTCTGATCACACAATTTTCCAGACAGAATATTTATGTGTTCATGAGCAAGAAATCAAATCTCTCCTTACACTTTCGTTGTTGAAGAGTAAAAAGGGCCAGTACCTACTTGCGTTGCTCTTGTCAATTTACTTAATAAAATATGAAATACGGTATACAATATTTAACTTAAAAAGATGGTATCCTATTAGTTATACAACCTTTCGTCAAAGTTTTAGAAACAATCAGGAAAACTAACAGTTATAAACAAATAAACTTTTAGCGTCCAATCGCCGCCACTGCACACACATATTATATATATACAGTGGCGGATCCAGGATATGATCAAGGAAGGAGCTAAACCATAGTTTGCCTCTTTATCCAGAATAAACAGGATTGAAGCCCATTTTATCCAGTGTATACCTGAGCGTCAAGGGAGGGGGGGCTATAGCCTCTATAGCCACCCTTGGATCCGCGCCCGTATATGTATACTATTTACAGTGCCGAATTTACGTATAAGCTAAACAAGCTATAGCCTAGGGCCCCGCTCTCTTGTGGGCTCCAAAATCTAAAGAAAACCTGGATATACATTTCTAAAATATAAGAAAATTAAAAAAATAAAATAAAATTTATATATACGTAGCAACAGAGCTTCCTGCTGTGTAGCCTACGTTCATGTAATTAATGAGGCTCCTTCTACTAGTCTGCTTCCTAAATTATCTCTAGTTTCTTCATTGCTGTATGTAGGCTGCCTATATTCATCTGGACACATAAAGGACCCCATTACCTTAAACAGCTTGGGGCCCCACTAAACCTAAATCCGATTCAGACTATCTATTTATGCACGTTCGCTCCCTCTCTTTTCGAAGCAGTGTTTCTTTGATATTGCTTCCTATTCCGGCAGGTTTTACCAAGGGGAGAAGAGTCGTTACTCATTCCAGGCATTCAAACTAGGGACTGGACTACTTGCTTCCCACATTCTGTCCCCCATGTTTCCCGGTCTGAATCAATTGTCTAATTTTTTTTTTTTTTTTTTGAGGGAGGCAGGTTTGGGAAACATCTTTATTGTTTAAAAAGGAGAAGATGAGATTAATCTGCCACTAGAGGGTTTCGCCCTCTCTCTTGGCATGGGGTGTGTTTGCATCGATTGTGCCTTTATTTTACTTATAGTTGGGCATTGAGCTGTAGAGAAATATACTGGTGATTAATAACACTGGTATACAAAATTTTGCTTATTACTATTTCTTGATGAATTTTTATGTATTTTGACCCCCTGAACACGAATCTGGCACTTATTTTTATGTAGTGTCAATATTTTCAGTGATATAAGCATGTTTTATTTTTCTCCTATACTGATTTATGCATAGCAATTTGCACGCTTTTATTTCGATACTCGCTAATGGTATCGCATTTGTTATTAAAGATAATTGTTCGGAGTAGGAAACAGAGAATATAGATTCTAAACATACATAGCAGAATTGTAAATTGATTTAATAGAGTTATTCAAGTGTGAAGCTGATGTTGGAGAAAACAAAATATAAGGAACATCAATGGGACGTGTGTGGGGATTTCAAAATTATTGGTTTCCTCTTGGGTTGCAAAGTGGTTATATTAAATATTCCTGCTTTCTATGTCTGTGTGAGAGTCGGACAACTTACCAGCATTATGATCAAACCGTGTGGCCTGAAAGAACGGAGCTTATTCCAGGAACACATGTGATAAATGAAGCATTACTGCCCAGGGAGAAGATTCTCATGGCAACATTACATATTAAGCTGGGATTGGCAAAACAATTTGTGAAAGCTCTGGGCCTGCCCTACAGTGAATCAAACAAATGTTTCTAGCTTTATCAGATGCAAAAGTTCTGGCTGGCATTTTCACAGGGCCTCAGATTCGTGTCATGCTTAATAGTGCTACACTTAAACAAAAAATGACGGAGTTGGAAAGAAACGCATGGGAGGCCTTTCATTTGGTGACGGGATTTCTGGTACATAACCGAAGTGAAGCGTTTGATCGCCAAGTTAAGACACCCATTGATCAATATCGAGCATTGTGTTGTAGAATGTCTTTAAAATTATGTTTCATTCACATTTGGATTTCTTTAGGGAGAATTTAGGAGATGTTAGCGAAGAGCAGGGGAACGTTTCCATAAGGACATTCAAGTAATGGAAAGCAGATACCAAGAAAGGTGGGACTGTGCAATGATGGGGTATTATATTTGGAGGATAATCCGTGACGAAGTAAACGTTTCCCACAAAAGAAAGAGAACCACTAACCTTACTTTTGATTACGGAATTCCAGTACCTGATGAACACTTTCCTCCAATCTCAAGTACTTTTGTATATTTTTTTATAAATGTAATATTCATATATTTTGGTATTTAGGTATTATGCAGATTTTTGTTACCCAAAAAGTTGATGTCCAAAATGTGTGTGTTATGTTTGTAGTTCAATGTTCCTCTAAGACACAATTGTATAATATATTACTGTTTGAGTAAAATTTAATATGCTTATATCATTACAAATTTTGACATTACGGGAAAATAACTGTCATACTCGTGTTCAGTGGGTGCAAATCATTAAGAAACAAATGAAATATCAACAGAAGCACGACTACAATGATTGTGTTATGCTTGTAGTTCAATGTTCTCATAAGATACAATTGTATAATATGTTACTGTTTTATTAAAATCTGATATGCTTATATCATCACAAATTTTGACATTACGGGAATATAACTGCCATATTCGTGTTCAGCGGGTGCAAATCATTAAGAAACCGACGAAAAACCAACATAAACACGACCTTGATCAAAATTTGTATACCAGTGTAATTAATAAATATCAAAGAAACTAATACATTACAACAACATATATATTGATAAGTGAAGAGAAAACATAAATATAAAGAAAAATTAACATAGGAAAGATAAATATAACTAACTAATATATAAGAAATATATAATGAATGCAAGATAAATATAACTAACTAATATATATTATATAATGAAGTGAAATGATAAAGAACAGTGAAGGTACTAAGAATGCGACGAAATGAATGTACAAATATATAAAGCATTAATGGTATTCAAATAATGTCGAATTGGAAGAACGACAGTCGAGTGATGATTATGAATGCAGTGCACTTGACATTATAACACAAAACAATTAAATTTATAAGTATGACGAATGCAGGTTAGTCTTCTGTCTTGGAGCGGCTCAAGACTAATGAAAAAACACTGGGAAGCCCTTGTTAGTGGTGTGATAAATAAACAGTGCTATAATGGAAAAAGATGAGGAATGTCATGATGAATGAGTTGTCGTTGGAAAAATCTGACATGATGGTGATCATCCGGTAGAGTGCGAGCATAAATGGAAAGTAAGATACTTAGTGGCGTATAAAAGTATTTGAACTGCGATTCTTGCTCCAAATCTATAAATATGGTGTCTAGAAAAATGTCCTTGTTGTCGTGAAGACATTTAGCTATATATTTTCTACGTAACTGGGCAATGTGTTGTACAAGCGGCGGAAAGTTTATCTTGTCGTAGAGATCGTGATTACGGTAAGGTAGTTTGAGACGAAATGCTAGCCGAAAGGCATGACGCTCGAGTATCTCTAATCTGTTATAAAACTTTTGGGGGGCTGAACACCAGACGACATGACCATACTCCGCATAAATGCTTTATAAGTGTTCAGTAGCAACGTTGAATTTAAACCCCAGGTTTGACCTACAAGGCAACGAAGAAGTTGAAGTATATTTTTGCCTTTTGTAACAAGTTTCTGTAGTTTTGCTGACCATCTCAATTTATCATCGAAAATGACACCTAAATAAGTAACAGTTTTAGTTGGTCGGAGGAGATGATCTCCAACACGTATCTCAAGCAAATTCGGATTACGATGGACTTTACTACGACAATTGGGCGGTAAAATAACTAAAGTTTGTGTCTTTTCTTCGTTAACAGTAAGTCTCCACTTATTGCACCAGCGAAGAAAGTCCGTAATTGTAGTCTGCAAATTGACGTTAATATGCTGAATTGTTTTACCGAGTGTAAGAAAAGCAGTATCATTCGCATATTAGAAGAGATATGTATGAGGTGCCGGAGATGGTAAATCGGATGCATATAGAATATACAGAAGAGGTGATAAACTTGACCCTTGTGGCACTTCCGTATAGGGGAAAATCGGATGTGATAGAGAGCCGTTGATATTAACATAGGCAATACAGTTTAATATAAAAGAGTAGATAACTCGAAGATAGTTTAAAGGAAAACCGAGCTTCAGTAATTTATAGAATAACCCATAATGTCATATACGATCAAATGCTTTCTCAAGATCCATGAGTATGAGGCAGGACGGTAGTGCTTTGTTATAATGATTTGTGATAATAGTGGTAAGACGGAGTAATTGATCATTGAGACTGTAATATGTACGAAATCCTGTCTGATGAGAAGGTAAAAGGTGATGATCATTGAGATATGGATGAAGACGATGCACCAGTATTTTCTCAAATAATTTTCCCAAAGTAGATGTCAATTGTATGGGCCGATATGACTTCACGGAGTGAGGTGGTTTGTTTGGTTTTAAGAACATGCAAACCTTAGACATCTTCCAGTCGTGTGGATAATATCCAGTTCTTAAAATAAATGTATAAATCGTTGCCAGGAAGAGAAAAAACTGTAGTGAGCACTCTTTGAGGATTCGATAAGATATATGATCAAAACCAGGTGCTGTATTACGTTTCCGCTTTAAAGCATCTCTTATTTCATCCGAGGTAATTTCGTGATTTAAAGGATGTGTTCTATCCAACTCATGGGTGATTGATGGTTGGAGCAGTTGGTTGATTGCTGGTTAAGATATGCGGGGACTTAAACGATGTGTAGATAGAGGCGGCGTAAAGACTGTTTGTAAATGAGATGCGAAAGCATCCGCTTTCGCCCGATCAGTGTGCAAAGGCTGATCGTCCTGGACAAGAGGGTATGAAGTACTGACTTTCTGCCCAGTTAACAGGTGAAACTGTTTCTAGTATCTTGTGGGGTGTGTTTCGGTGTTCAACTTGTTGCACGTTTTAGTCCACGTAAGTCTTTTATGGGCAACTATATAATTGTGAACTGTGCGTTGCCATCGACGTGCTTGGGCTAAATATTCTGGGTTTCGTGTCTTCTCACATTCACGAAAATACTGCCTGGATTTTCGTACAGGTGTAAGATATTGCGGTGGTAATATTGGCTGATATGTTTTCCCATGGTACGTAGGGATATTCTTTACAGCACTGTCGTTAAGAGCAGTTGTAATGCTATGAACGACATTGTTCAGGTCAGCTTCAGAGGTTGGTGGTTGTAACTGATCTATTGCGGTATTGATATCAGTCCGATATTGTTCCCAGTTAGCCTTATCATATAAGGAAACAGTTCTTATTAATTGTGGAGACGATGGTGGTCGTGCATGGTTAATTATCGCTTTTACTGGTAGATGATCGCTGCCGATACAGTCAAGAACCGTGATAGAAGTTTTAGCAACTATTGAAGCTGTACTAATGATAACGTCAGGAGTAGTCTAACTACTCGGCCTGGTATGTTTGTGTAGTTGATATATATGACCATGCAGACCTAGGGAAATATAATCAGAAAACTGAGTTTTCTCCCTGGTGGATCGACTGTGAATATTGATATCCGCTAGTATTAATAATTGACGATACTGCGAGAATAGGTACTGGAAGAAGTCGAGCAGAATATCATGCCCTGGACAGACATAGATTGTAGCTACGGTTAGAACCATATTTGGTAGATATATGGTTGTCACCAAATGTTCAGGCAAGGGGACCAGTGATGGAATAGAATGAGCTCTGTAAGTTAGTTTATGGTAGATTCCAATAGCAGCGCCGCCTTGTGCTCGAGCGTTAGTATCTGCGTAATCATGTCTTAGTAACGGATACCTAGGAAGGCGTATAGATGTTGTGGGCTTAAGGGCTGTCTCATTCAAAGCAAATATATCCACATGATGTTCTAAGAGTAGCTGCTCAAATAGTATTCGGTGGTGAGATAACGACCGAATATTCATAAAAAGAATAGTAAGAGCCATACTGAGACAGAAAGCTTTGGGTTTAAACTGCGGTATCACGTGGTACAATATGGAAATGAACATACGGACCAGAATAGGTAGCATAGAGATTAACTTGAAATATAACTGAGGCCGCCGCAATAACATGGTCAAGAATTAGCTGTCGTTGAAATGGAAAGATATTTTGCAAGATAAGAGTAATATAGCGCAGGAAATTTTTAACGGTGAGAGGAGAAGCAATAGATTGGGAAAAAGGAACAGAAGCGTCTGTTGTACGGAGCGGAACAGTCATTTCCGGGTGATCTGGTTTGGCTGCTGGCTTAGATTTGCATTTATAACTGTAAGTAGGATGTGCATTACTTGAACATGTTGAACAATGTGGTGGCTTCCCTGTATTTGAGCAATCCTTTGTTTCATGTTGTCCTGCACAGTACCCACATTTGGGGACATTTGAACACTTGGAAGTAACATGGTCATTGTAGATTTGAAATTTCTCACATCTAACTGGAAGAGGTGCACTGGTACGAGATGGCTCAACACGATATCGTTTTTTAAAGATGTAAGCACCATCTTGCAACAAAGTATCCATTGATATTTGAGACATGGTCAAAACACGAACCATATAAGTTGGACCATTGTTATTTTTAATTCGAATACATTTTGCTACCTCTATGCCCTAGGCTTTAAGCTCCTCTAAGACTTCTTCGTCAGTTATTTCTGGCAGAACGCCTCAAATGACAACAGACATCATCGGAGAACGAGAGGGTGGTGGTTTTTGTTTGATCTTAGTACTGAGATTGGTAAGCTTAGCATTTTTTTCCAAATATTTCGTAGCTGGCTTTGTTACGAAGCGTGATACCGAAGCTTTCATCATCAGATTTAATAATAATGCCATTTCTGGTAAACACAATCTCTTTGACACTGGCGCGAGGAAGATATTTCATTATTTGATTAAATATATGACGGCTATTGCTGTGCTTGCTGTCGTAATCGGTAAGCAAAAAGGAATGTATCTTCGGTCGTGTGAGAGATGCAACAAAGTTTGGTTGAATTCCAGAAGTAGATGTCGATGGCGGCTACATATCTGTAGTGCATTGTATTGGTTCTGCTTGTACAGGTGTTTTCTGTATGTAAGCAGGTGAACGGGATCGAGAGCGTTTGTCTACAGATTCTGCACTACTTTCTGATAATGGTCGACCGCGCCGGTTCCTGCGAGGATCCCTTCCTGTTTCTTCAGAGGGGTTACTGCTGGGAGGCACAACTATCCCCGGTAACCGATTCATGATCCAAAGGGATCAAGGCAATGGAAACAAGAAATACTCAGCAGTAGGTAGTATATAGGCGAAGAGCACCCCGTTCGAATACGTGCTACAAAAGACAGAAAAGTTGGTCAGAGTATGACTGTAAACAATGACCTTCAAAAATATTTAGAAAAAGCCCTCCAGAATATGAGGATCTTCTGTCAGACTCCTAAGTAGCGTATCTGTACCGTTCTCACAAGTACGTCTTCAATATTTGATCACTGCTTAGTACAGTAACTAACTACAAGAGGAGTTAGGTTCTGAATGTGTGAATTGTCTAAAGCCCATAAAACATTCAAATTCAAATGTAGATGTTGCTCATCAGTAATATAGGCTTACAGTTACTTTATAAATTCTTAAAATGACACGCCCCATGCTTTTTATTTAGTCTTGCATAAACAAAATTATTTTTAACTTTTTAGTGGGACTTGATTAACAAAAGAATGTCTTTAAAAGGTGTTTTATCATTTTTTTATTCGTTGGACACATTTTCCAAATCCTAAAGTGATATGCAACCAGGGAAACCAGGGCTGGTTAAAGGCTAGTATTTATTTTAGGATAAGTAAGTTGAAAGTAAAAACATATTAAAATTTGCTTTTAAAATAGATATATTGCAAAGTATGAAAGTAACAATGGAATATTGTATTGTCACCGGACTTACGTCGCTCTGCAACAGTTCTTAGTTCTTAGTTCAGGAAATAAGTTCAATTTATACGAACACTTATTTAATGTTTGAAACAAACACCTGTTACGTCCTTGTACACTCATGTCCAAAATGATTCTCGCATATCTATAACTGTCTTCTTGTAAGAATATAATGTAATAATGATTTTGCTGGGTACTTTTTAATACTGATACTATGTGTATAATCGGGAAATGTATGTGGTAAATTTCATAGGAAAATAATTATAAATACGAAAATTAGAATGAGTAAAACAAAATGTTGCTAAATGGACACGAAAGTTTTATTTTCGTTTTATTGTTCTTATTTACTGCTCTTTTGACATGAAATTTGCCACATACATGTCTTTGCCGATTGTACACATACTAACATTGTAAGAAATACTGGGTGAATTCGTTAACAAATTATATTCCTACAACAACATATTTATAGACATGCGACAATAATTTTGGACATGAGTGACACATCTGAAGAAGGTGACACATCTTTTAATTCTATTGTTAATGAAGTGGTCTATTTCCCCAAATAAAAACCAACATCAAGCAGGGCATATGCCCCCCCTGTCCTTCTAAGCCGGTCCCCAAGGCTGAATGTAACATTGCGGCTGTTTCCTGTTGTAATAGGAAAAACTAAGGATGGTCAGCCACTGGTATCGAACCCAGGACCATTCGAATGTGAAGGCGAGAGAGAGGGTAAATCTGGTGGTCATATTTTGAAAAGAAAATAAGGAAATGGATTCCACTAAAAAAGAGTCACATTGTCAATACATTTCAGATCTTTGTCTGGGTTTTCTCCTTTCAATTCCAAGTTTTATTTTTAACCACGAAGGCCCTAAATAAATTAGAATATAGACTCCCGTTTTTTTTTTTTTTTTTTAATATTGGCATGGTTCTTCATTTTATATCAGACTCTTCCCGCACTATTCTGTTATTTACCATAGGTAGAATCCTTTGAGAAAGAGACAGGCGACAAGTGCTTTAGTTCTCTATGGTATGTTTGTGACCGTTGTAGATATTTCAGTGGCTCTCTAGACAGGGAGCTGACGGCTGATATCATGTTGGTCCCTCTTTTTTCTTTTTTTTCTTCAGTTCTGTTTCTCTTTTAGCCAAAAGAATAGAATTTCACTTTTCTGTAACATTTACAGCCATAACCATCCCGCTCCTGCGCTGTCAAACTTTGACCATATGCAGGAGAAAACGAAGGAAAAGAAGGGGTGCCATTTGCTGTGAAGACATTTCAGCAACAACCCCATCTGTTGCCAAAATAAGGAAACACTTTGCATTGCAAGAAGAAACTGAGGAAGGTTGATATCTTCGATTTGTCCAGGTCATTTGAGTCCCGCCGACTCTTAAGGTAGATCACAAACTTTTTACAACATCGGTTTCGTTTCGAAACATATGGACAAATATGTAGGTCTGTATTCGTGTACAATAAATAAATCTACGTTTATAGGACTAAATTTTAACACATATTTGTATTAACACTAGAAGGGTGCTGAGGAATTTCATAGTTTCGCTATGAAAACATTTGTTAGATCGTCAAGAAATTTACATAAAACAACTAAGAAAATTTACTCTTAAAACAAAACATTCAAAATCAGTGCTACTATGTCGAAATTATGTTTGAACAAGACATCTATTGAAATCGGATGCCTATGGTTGTCCAACTGCATGATTTGGTGTGTTTTACGATCTACCACAGAAAACTTTCAATATGTTCTGACCAAATTTATCTTCGACCACTAGAGAAATATGTTCAATCACAAAAGAAAAGAATTGTCTAAGTCGGTGTGTCTATATTGAAATTATGCGTAAAGATACCGAGATTAACCTAGTGAATAACTATTAACATTATTTAATAATGAATTAACAATTTCCAAGTATTTGAAATGAAAGACACGTCCTTGAGAATATCTTATATGATTAAAAAAAAGTATTGAAATATGACCAACAGTTCTCAACATGATCGCGAATACTCTTACATACATGCGTAAATGGGTATGAAAGTGAGTAACTATCTTTCTCTTTCTAAGTTAATTAAAAATAGCGTCGAATTATTTGAAAGAACTCCCGAGATGAGGTAGCATTCTTAATATTTGATTATATACTGTAATGGAAAAGAACTTTACGACAATAAAATGGAATTAACTCCTTGGTTATATCCAAGTCACTTTAGTTTGTTGATTCCTTTGGTAGCCGAATATATTAGGAAAAATTAAAGATTTCTTTTCTGCATCAAGCGTTTCACGAATTATTTGAAAATTTCTTTTATATAATGTAGTCTAAAATAAAGTGGATCTTTTGTATACGACATGATTTTAGTGTCCTAAAACTCAGAGTATATTAATTCACTGCATTCCGGGTCCAACGTCCTTCGAAAGTTGACAGTCGAAGCTAGTAGCTGGACATAAAGTGGTAGAATTCTTATTATCAGATGTAAAGTAATGTGTCATTAAGATAAGTGAACTTTCAGGAAAAGTGGGCTACATATTATAATTTTATTTCGATAGAGGCGCAAATGCTGCGTAGTCCGGCAAAGAAATTTGTGCTGCTAATGAGCAAGATAATGTCAAAAACAAGAACGGAAAGAAAATTTCATTGGTCTCATTCTGTAAATTTCGAATGGCCAAGATGCTCCTCACAATGAGCAAAGAATCACATGAAAATTGGATGATATTCTGGCAAAACTCGAGCAAGACTGGCAGTGGGCAGTCATGACATTGCCAATGATTTGAACATTTACCATTAAACAGCGATAAATGGTTTGAAGAAAGCTATTAAGAAAAAATCTTGACATTTGTTTTCGACATAATCTCACAAAATACTTTCCCTTTTTGAATTTCAATCTGCGAATCTCTGCTGAAATGTAACGAACTCAAGTCATTTCTGATCCAGTTCATAACCAATGATGAAAATCGTATACACTACGAGATTTATGTAAGAGAAATGTACTGGTCGAAGCTAGGAGAAGCTGCACAATCTGTGTTAAAACCATACTGACGCCCAGGAAAGATATGCGTTTCCTGATTTGGAAGAGTATCCTCCATCACAAGTGCTGTCTCCAGGTAGGACGATACACTTTGACAATTAGCTCATACGCTTTAATCAATTCGAAAGAAACGGACCAAACTGATCAACAGAGAGAATGTCTTATACTACGTTGACAATGTTATACCGCATATATCTTTAACGATCCATCCGATTGCGAGAACTTGAATGGGGTTTTATAAAGGATTCACCGTATAGCCCGGAACTGTCACCGTCAGGCTGTAATTTGTTTTGGTCTCTACGGAACTGTCAGAATTGTTTTAAGTTAGAGTTACAAAAGAGGCATGTGAAACCAGATTTCTCATTATATTAACAGAAGCCGCATAAGTTTTATAGCACAAGTAATGGTGTTGCCGTGGAAATGAGAGAATGTCTCGAGGAAAATAGTAAATAGATGGCTTCGTAATGTGTTTCTCTACTTCAATTTTGACTTTCAAAGTCTCAATATTTTAAAGATAATCTCGTATACTATTAATTTATTATCATTATATATATATATATATATATATATATATATATATATATATATATATATATATATACTATTCAAGAACTTTCCTTGGGAAAACTTTCTCGAACAGGAGAACCGCACCAGAATATGGCCAAAGGTTCTCGAAATAAACACCAACATTCTTACATTCATAAGAGAAATGGGGGCAGCTAAGGTTTGATGGCCTCTGGATCCTAAAGTTGTGCTAGTAAAGTGCTAACAAATTACACATAGACAAGTGTAAATTGATAATTCCTATAGTGACTTTAAACGTTGGCGGAGATCCAGTATTTAGTAGAATCACACAGTGAGACTTATAAGATTATGTTGTTACTACGTCCGTCCGTTATTCTGCAATAGAAAGATAGAACAACTATCTCTTCTAAATTTGTAATGTGGCTTATGCGTTAACGTCAGCGAGCAACAGCGAGTATAACAGTGACTATCTGCAGCTCATATGCCGTACACGTAAGCATATTCTTGAGTTCTACATTGCTAGAGCTATTAATGTTTTCTTCATTCACAATCGTCAGTCTGACTTCCGTTCGTAAATTCTAAGCATCTTCAAACACGAGAGAAAGAAAAAAATAAACCTAAATAAAATAGAATAATGATATGTATTAGATATACATCCTTCAGTTTAACGTTGAGCTACACTCAGTGTATGTTCCTTCTAATGATTTATTTTTGAAAAGACTTTAAATTTTGTTTTGTAGCATTTAGAGACATGTATAATAAGCATACTCACTTTGTTAGTAGTATTGTATTCAGTATTAAGAAATCGTTTTGTAAAAATAACTAATACAATTGTTAAAACGTAATTGGCGTTTTTGTCTATGTTGTTATAAATCGTTTAATCCACATTTCCAGACCTATAAATCAAACACATACAGTAGTCTTAAATTTCAAGTAAAACTTCACTTTGCGATTTAGAGGAAGTCTTCTAAAGTTGTATACGAAACAAGATTCTAGATGATACAGGGTACTACTATTAGAAATATATATATATATATTGAGAAATGACACCACTTTTAGGACAAATTTTCGGAACAATACATCAATACATCACTTTCAAGATACAATGACAACACTTCCACTCGTGCTCCCTTAGTTACCCTCGGGCATCGAGACGACATTCAATCTTTATGCATACACGTTGTAGAGTAACAGCATCAATCTGTTGGCTAACGTTGCTAATTCGAATACGAATTGTGTCAACATCTGGAACACGGGTTTCGTAAACACGATCCTTGGTATGCTTGCAAAGGAAAAAGTCCAATTGGTGATATCAGGGGTGCGCGGTGGATAGGAGATGGGTCTATTGCGGTTAATCCATCTCCCAGAGAAATGTCTATCTCAAAGGTTCCTTACATCTAGAGGCCAATGAGGAGGCGCTCCGTCTTGCTGGAAGATCATGTGTGGCTGCAGTTCCAACACCTCAGGGAGTAGGTACTCATGAATCATGTCGTAGTAAATATGTCCAATAATCGTGTCATCGGCAAAGGAAAATGAACCAATTACCTGATCATGCATTAGAGCACACCAAATGTTTAGTTTTAGGCTAGATTGAACATGTTCATGACCGATTGATGACTACACCTCAGAAGTTTCATAAGTCTTTGAAACATATCAAAACGTTGACATTAGAGGATATTAATGGCAGAGTTCAACAGGCTAAAAAAGAAAAAGTCAAATTATTCAAAAAATTTAGATATTTTTCATAAATTGCTGGTTGCTACAGTATCAGGTCGAAAAATAAATCTGCAATCTATTCTCGAACACGAGCTCACTCTTGTTCCATTGTCTATTGGTGATTCCAAAAATGATCTTCGTACGACATAGCAAGTCCGAACTCATTCACATTTTGGCAGCTAGGGTATTGACATCATCTTCATCATCTAGCGATCAGTTAACATTCATATCAGTCACAGAAGAACAACAACTCATGCAGGCCTTGGAAAGAATCCAGGATGCTCTTAATTTAGGGAGTATAAAAAAGACACTCAGAGAAAGTTTTCCAGGACTTTAACACCAATTCTTCTAGAATAGATGTTGTATTTGATCGATATTATGATATCGCCATCAAGTGGGTCACTCGAAAGAAAAGACAAGGAACTGAAGGTGCTTCAGTTAGGCGACTTACTTCTCTTAATGATGACGTATCAATCGTAAATAATTATAACCAGTTCATAAGTATGCCAGAGAACAAAGCTAATTTGGCAGAGATATGATCTGAACACTTGATTAGGAAAGGCAAACAAATGGAAGGGCACGAAATAATAATATCGGGTGGGTTTAGTGAGGCAAAAAAAATTCAGTGTTCAGCACAGAGAGATGTATCAATGCTAAAGTCGAACCACGAAGAAGGTGACACCAGAATAATTCTTCATGGGATTATGCTTGCCAAAGAGGTTTCAAACGTCTACTTGTTGTTGTCAACGACATAGATATTCTTGTGCTCTTGCTGCAGTTTGCTGACCAATTTCCAAAGGCAATATGGTTTTAAGCCGAACAACAAGTCAACTTAGGTTTATTGCTGTCCATGATATTGCATTGCTTAATGAATTGAGACATGGTATCGCAGCCTTTCATACCACTACAGACTGTGATACTGTTTGTCATTTCTATGGCATTAGGAAAAAGGCTGCATGGTATGTTTTCAAGAACTGGCCATTTCTCCTTGACGGTTTGGGAAAAGATGAACTGACCGAAGACACACTAAGAAAAGTAGAGAAGTTTGTCTATCACCTATACCTTCCATCATCACCCTTGTGAACAAAAATTAAATCAGAAGCCATGTTTTTAGGAAAGAAAGTAAAGATCTCGAGGCTCTTCCGCTAACTACGTTCTCATGCTGAACACTACCATATTCAGCGAGCTCACAACCAAGAATTTGTCTAGCTGATATCTGATGTTGCCCACCCACAACTGCCATAGGTGACTACCAGTGGATGGAAACTGCAAGACAGTAATTGAAACAGGTCTTTACAACAACAGTTCTTGTACCATCAAATTACGATGAACTTGTGACATGCAGGAGGTTATGATGATCTTGATGCAGATTCTGACATATAGTTTTTCATGAACATTAACCAAATGAAATTATTCTTGTTTTGCATTATAACTTTTTTATGTTATTGTCTGATTAAAACCAGCGTTGTTTCATAATTATTTGTTATTTACTTGCATCATTTAAAACCTTTACGAATTATTATAGACGCTGCTGAAGTATTTATTTTGCATTTATTCACTTCCGTTTTCAAGAAAGAATCAATGGCCACCGTTTTGGTTTAGTCCACACAATATCTTGTTTGACATGCTTTTTGCTTCATTATAAACATCTTCATTGAATTTTACTTCCCTTTAGACATATTGTTTGATATCAAACTTGGCTAGATTAATAAGTAAAAATACGACGGTCATTTGGAAATTCTTGGCCGCCATATTAAAATATATTTTATGTATCCTAGTATCACATTTTTTAATAATTTGTCCTAACCTTGTATCATACAAACATATACTAAATATGCATATATTGAGCACCTTTCATGTATATTTACAGATAAAGTAGTGTATTTCTGACAACTGCCATCATTTTACAAAATGGCGGCCCCTGATATAATTTTAGAAATTCAAGAATGCCAACAAGCCGTTTCATGTTCCCTAGGGACCCATAAATCAAAATATATCAGTTGGCACTTGGTAACATGTTATACCCCCTAAGCCTCCCATTACTCGATTTCGCCACTAGACTAAAAGTGATTGTCCAAGGAATGGAACAGCTCATAATTGGGCTGTGCAATATCCGGAGAGTATTGCGGATTTAATAGTGTTTCCCATCCAAGGCGCAGAATGGGTCCCGGGTCATGCAAACCACGTGGGTTTAGCGTTGTTTTGTAACAGGAGGACTCCTTTGAGAAGTGCTGGCTCCAGAGTTTTGAATTTTTCTTGAACACCGCTCAAATGCTGAGAGCACACAGTTGCACTGATGCTCTAATCAGTTGGTAGCAGTTCCCGATGCACGATGCCGCGAGCAGTCCACCAAACACACAGGAGGACCTTCCTCTGGTTCAGTACTAGTTTGGAAACAGTTCACGGGAGCTAACCAATTATGACTTCATGAAGCTTCGTACAGGAACCACCCTCTCCACAAATGGTTCCTTTCTCAGACGAGAAAGCAAAGAAACACCCGTGTCTGCTAGCGTTGCCCTCTGGCTCGGAGTCAAATCATGTGGGACCCATCAACACAAATCACAATACCATGTGAGTCAATATGAAATACAAGGTACTACAATACAAAAAGTTGACACAATGAAGGATGTAGATGTAAATTTTGACAGGTCATTATGCTTTAGTGATCATATACAAAATAAATGTAATGGAGGAAGAAAAATAATACTATGCAACAACTTTTTTTAAGTGTCCTTTGGTTGTTATTGTTGACTCCTTAGTCATATTCATTGAACATTTACGAAAATGTGCATAATTCTTATGAAACTTCGCTTTTGTAAGTTTAACATCGATTTGTTTGCAAAAACAAATAACGTTATGAAATTGCATTTAAATTAGACATTGCATTTAAATTAATTAAAGTACTTTTGTAGTAAGTTTCTCAACACTCTATTATAACCATCAAAAGAGTAGGCTACTTAAATACATAACTTTGGTACATATATATCAGGGACGCCCGAAGAATTTTTTTTAGGTGGGACATCTCCATGGTTGCCATATTACGTCTGATATTTCTGGTATTTAATATAGGCTACATGGTTTGCTATATTGCGTATACACTGTCGTGAGCCAGGGGACCCGGGCCCCTCTCTGTCCCCTTCCTGCGACAATGATACATATTCATGTGTACCAGTGTATACCGTAGAAATGTGTCATTTTCCTATATTTTAGTTCATGCGAATTATCATTTTCATGAATTAGCCAACAGGTGTTGTTTCTCATCATGTTCTCGTTATATTGTCCTTAATAACCACGTTCGAAAGTCATAATGTCTTGGTGAAAACGCTTACCGTGCTCCTCTGTAGCCATATTTTCGTTGAAACTGTCCAGATGAGAGGCAAGAACATGTAACTTAAGTGACATCTTACAACCTGTTTCGCCATAGTTTGTCACCATGTTCATAAGTTCCTCATTATTTTCAGCTCTGTAATTTCCTAAGAAACACTGAACGACTGCCACACAGCTGGTCCAGACTTCTTTTTCAATCTCCGGTAGCAACGTGGAGAACTCAGTGGACTGGATCATTATCACCATTTGCGGTCCTAAAGCACTCCAGCCTCTATCTTAGCACGAGATAGTTGCGGAAACATGTCTTATAGAAACTTGAATGGGTCAGAATCTCTATCCAAAGCTTTCACAAATTGCTTGATAATGCCAAGTTTAATATGTAGAGATGTTAACAATACCATTTTAGGGTCCAGAAGTGGCTTGTAGTTTACGTTATGTACCCTTACAGTGTACTCCTCCCGATGTGGCCAGTACTTCCTCCGGTAGTGGGTCTCGGTGTCACTACTATCTCACAAAGAAAGGTAATTCGGGACTTGGTGAAACCGTCCTGCAAACCCATGAGTAAGGCAATAATTTTGAAGACCCCTATTACTTGCAACCCATGTTTTGTATACTCTAAATTGTCCAATAAGGTACAGGTGCTTATTCCCTTGAGACTTCTAGACGAACTGTCTATAAACAAATTCCACTCTTTCAGAATGCAAGATATCTGTAAGGGATAATAACTTATACACTCTGTAAAGAAAAAATAGTGACACTTGCTCTAATATGGTTTTCTCAACATACTTTAATCAATATGAATTTTTACATGAATTCCTGATAATATTACAAGGCATATTCCTAATGAGCAGTTCATTCTTAATACTTGCGCCAGAGTTTCAGGCTTTTGACATGAATTTAGTGAATTTATATGCATAAGTAGCTATGTGTGTTTTGAGCAAAATCGTTTGTAGGAAGAGTAATTCATAAAACTGAAAAAGATCAACAACAATAGCAGAAAACAAGAAATGGAATTTCTTTAGGGTAAGACATATTGTGTGCAAACATCGAGAAGTACGATACACCAAACTAGTATTTTGTATGTGCACCATGGGCTTCCCGCATTGGTAACAAAGCTATTGCAAAATGCAACCTCAATATCACGGAATAACACCCGGATTATCTGTTCCTTGAATTCCATTCTATTTGAGATAGTCGTCTATTGAAATTTCTACTCATATTGATCCACAAATTTTCAACTGGATTCATGTCGGGTGAGTTTGTAGGCCACACGAGTCTCTAAATAGTCATATTCTTGAACCACGTATTAACAATTTTGGCTCGGTGACATGAAGCATTATCGTCCTGGGAAAGGAAGTAGTCCATATCTTCTTCAGAAAAGTCATCTTTAGCTGTTGTAAGAACTTTACGTGCCAGAATTTGAAGATATTTTCGTGCATCAAACGATCCTTCACATATATCCGTCGTTCTGACGTCTTTAACGGTGAACCATGCCCATATCATCACTCAGTAACTGAATATTTGAATCTCTTAAACAAAATCCTTGTCAAGTTCCTTGCTTGTTCGTATCCACAACTTCACACCACTATCGTTTCCCACTATTCTAAACTTCTTTTCAATGAAGAAACCGACATGCTTTCAGTTGTCATAAGTCCAAGTTGCATATCGACTCACAAAACTACATGTTGAAGTCCTCTATGTTTTGTCAGTTTCGACTTTCTACGCGGTTTTTTCTTTGTAATATCCTCTTCATACAGTCAAGACAATACAGTTGTATAAGTAACTGCAGTTCCAAGATCATGTCAAACTACAAAAGCGATTTTTGGGGAAATCACTCATTAAATCTGCGGTGCTATTGATTTCATTTAGCAATCTGCTCTGGGTGATGCTTTCTTTTTTCTTTGACACTGTTGACGAAGGGACGATTTGTTATGCTGTTTGCACTTGTGAATTACTCTTCCTGCCCTAGAATGATGGATTTTCAGAATTCCATCTATTCCTTTAGAGATTTGCCACAACTCACATTTCTTACCCATCTTATTTGTTTACAGTCCACATGTAGCAACAATATCACACACAAACAACACTGCACAACAAAAATTTTGCCACTTGACACACTGTCCAAACAATGAGAAAGCAAAGAACAATCATAAAATGCTATTTATCTCAGCCTACACATCACAAATGAAATGCAGAATTCTTACTACAATAATTTACGAGACGCACTCAGTGCCATCTATCGAAAATACTACTGATACACAAACAATTGACAAGCGATGTCCTACACCACAGGTGTCACAGATAACGCAAATGAACTATCCCACTCTTCATTTCCTTCTATTCCTCTTCTAACGGGCTGCAACTATGGTTTTCTGTGTGAGTTAATTTGAGAATTGAGGTGTCGCTATTTTTTCTTTACAGAGTGTAAGCACAATCCAGCTTTAATGCAAAATAAAAGAAAAAAGAAAAAGAAAATAAATAAATAAATAAATAAATAAAATAAAAATAAAAAATGGAAAACTGTTCGTGCCGTCTCCTTTGAGCTGTTCCGATTTATCAACCATATTTCGCTATTTAACCCACCATTTTTACTCAGACTTAGATCTCAAATAAGATCATTCAAACTTGTTTGGTTAGAATAGTAGGATGTCTATTATTAGTTCATATCTAAAAATGTTTAATAAGAAATGCACGCTCTGATACAATTGCAGTATAACAGGGTATTCTAAGGTTATTAATATACAGTGTGGTTCAAAAGTAGGTATATAATGCCGCACTAATCAACTCACTGCATTTTATATCATTTCTAATAGTTATCCATCAAGTAGACTCAATTTCTTTATTTTTTGTTCTCAATGTGCTTTTACTTACATTTTAAGCTCGGAAGAATCGAAGCAAATACACTCATAAACAAGAATGTTATACTTGATCAATGCTGGGGTGTATATCTATTTTTGTGTGACCCTATATACACACATACCTTTAAATCCTTATAAATAGCCTTAAAACACTCTGTCCGATGCATGTTGATTCTATCGCGAATCTCTCAGTGTTGGCAAGTTCTTCAATCAAATTTGAGTGCAACTTAATGCATCAAACGTTGTAAGATGCGCATATAAATTCATTAATATAGGATAGACTCCAAATTTGCGATGCTACTACTTACATTGGCGAAGTTTCATGGAAAACATACACATTTTCTAATTACTTCCAATGTCATCATCATCATCATAGGTATTCTGCCTTTATTGGCAGGTCACTTGCCGCAGCTGAGAAGCTTCCATGCTCCACGGTCCTCCGCTAACCTTTTCGTCTTCGCGTATGATCTTTCTGTTTTAATATCATCCATTAATTGTAGTCTCCTTCGCCCCCTCCCTCTCTTTCCCGCCACCATACCCTCTAGGACGTCCCTCATGATACAATCTCTTCTTAGGCAATGTCCCAACCAGTTTCTCTTCCTCTTCCTAATAATATCTAAAAGTGTTCTTTTCTCACCCACCATTTCCAACACTCTCTCATTCGTTTTCCGCTCGACCCAACTAACTCTTTCCATTCTTCTCCACACCCACATTTCGAAGGCTTCCAGTCGATTTTCGTCACCCTTACGCAATGTCCACGTTTCCGCCCCATACAGCACAACACTCCACACCAAGCATTTTATGAGTCTTTTTCTCAACTCTTTGTTCAAGGTCCCACAAAACAGACTTTTCTTTCTTTTAAAGGCTTCTTTCGCCATTCCTATCCTTGCTTTTATTTCACGTTCGCATTTCATGTCATTACTAAGAACACTACCCAGGTATCGAAAACTATTCACTTGTTCTATTTTCTCCCCTCCTACTTTTATATTTGACACAGACCCCTTTGTTCCAATCACCATGGCTTTTGTCTTTCTAACATTTATTTTCATCCCATATTCTTCAAAGCCCCTTCTCATTTTTTTCCAACATTTTATTGATTTTCTTTTCAGATTCTGCAACAAGGGCCATATCGTCTGCAAATCTTATGCATCTAATCATTCTACCTCCTACCGAAATGCCATCATCATCATGTAGGCTCTTTTTCACTATCTCTTCTAGATAGACATTAAAGAGTGTTGGCGAGAGGCAGCATCCTTGTCGAACTCCCCTTCCAATTGCACTCTCTTCCGTCAGTTCTTCCCCTATCCTAACACTTACTTGTTGGTTCATGTATAAGTTTCTTATGAGTCTTCTATCTTTCCATTCCAACCCTATCTTTGTTAGAACTCCCAACAACAATTCCCAATTCAGGCGGTCAAAAGCCTTTTCTAGATCAATAAATACAACATACACCTCTTTCCCTTTTTCTATAAATCTTTCACCAATCACCCTTAATAATCCAATAGCATCTCTTGTGCCCTTGCCTCTTCTGAACCCGAACTGCTCTTCCTCAACATCTTTATTTGTTCTTCCATATAACCTTCTGTTCAGTATTCGGAGCAGAATTTTAGCTGCATGAGATATGAGACTAATAGTTCTATAATCCTCACATCTCTTTGGGTTCGATTTCTTAGCCATCGGCATCATGATCGTTTTCAGAAAGTCTCTTGGCCATTCTCCTGTTTCATATATTTCATTGCATAGTCGCCACAATTCTTTCTTTCCCTTGTCTCCTATATTTTTAATGAATTCAATTGGTATGTTATCTATTCCTGTTGCCTTTCCATTCCTAATCTCGGATATAGCCTTTTCAAACTCATCCCGAAGAATATTAAATCCTTTATCATCCTCGCCTACTTCATTTTCCACTTCAACATTTAGGCTACACGGTCTATCCCTACTCTCATATAAGTCTTCAACGTATTCTTTCCACCTTCCTATGACCTCATTTCTCTCGCTGACTACCTTCCCATTCTTATTTTCTACTGCCATCATGATACTCCCTTGTTTCCTCCGAAATTCCATAGATTTCACCTCCTTGTACATTTCCTCATATTTCCCAACTCTTTCTAATTCTTCTATGTCCTCGCATTTTCTTTTGTAAAACTCTTCTCTCGCTTTGTCTGTTTCTCTTCGTAATTCATTATTTAACTTTCTGTACATCTTTCTGCCCTCTTCTGTATCAACCTGTTTCCACATCTTCCTCTCCCTCATTTTCTGCAACATCTGCTCTGTAACCCATGGTTTCTTAGCAGTTTTGTGTTCGCGGTAACCTACTGCTTCTTCTGCAGCCTGCTGTAAGCAACGTTTAATATGTTCCCACCATGCGTTACTACCTGCGCCTATCCTTTCCTCGTTTGAACATTTTTCTTCGAATTTTTCAGCGAAAAGATTTCTTATTTCCTCGTTTTTCAACTTTTCAGTATTCAACACTTTGTTACCTACTTTTCTTCTGCCTACATTTTTCAGTTGAATATCTACTTCGGCCAGCACAAGATTATGATCAGAGAAAATATCAGCCCCGGGAAGGGTCTTCGCGTTCTTTAAGCTATTCCGATACCTGTCCTGAATCATAACATAGTCTAATACAGGAAATAACTATTATAAGACATGGCGAAAATTTGTGCTGCATAGTGTAATTGTTTACCTGTTCAATCAATCAGATACTTACGTACTCATATAAATTACTGACAAGATCAAAACTAGAATGTGCAATGGTAATTTGGAACAGCCTAATAAATACTGTCGCGAAACAAACTTGAAATGGTCCAAAAGTGTTTTCCTAGAATACTTTCTTTAACTAATGTTAGGAATAGATGTTGGAACTAGATTATTACTCTAGCCGATTTGAATACTGGA
Organism: Thermobia domestica; assembly: GCF_964235325.1. Taxonomy (NCBI): domain Eukaryota; kingdom Metazoa; phylum Arthropoda; class Insecta; order Zygentoma; family Lepismatidae; genus Thermobia; species Thermobia domestica. Next base: position 148,020,291 of record NC_137462.1, on the reverse strand, counting down.
AAACATCATTTAAATTGGAACAAATTTACTGATACGACAAAATTGATTGAATTTCTATTTGTAAAAGAGATACATGACAGCCAATGTAACTCAGACTATATTTTAAAAATCGTTGATTTTAAAGGTTCAATATATGTTACAAGGGGAACAAATCATTACAATAACATAATAGGAAACACATTTTAATCCCTAGAACTTTAATAACCTATAATAGATACATATTTTGAAATTTAACTTTATTTTAGAATATTTAATATAAGTTAATAGTTGTTTAAGCTTCACTTTTAATTTCCGACGTCTCAGTGTTTGAGGACTTAGCGTAGACTACACTGTCAGTGTTTATCTTATTATTAATTCATATTAAAAAGTTAATCACTATTTATTTCTTTTACTATATCATAGTGTTAAATTAATGTAGTACGGCATAGTGCTGTATTTTTCCTACATTTCGGCTCTCTCATAAGGTAAAATAAATTTTGTTAATATTATTATTATTAAGTTTTTGTGATACATTGAACAACAAATATAGGTAGAAAACCACAAATTCAGAGGAAGTTTAATAAACGTAATTTCAAGGACTCGCAAGTTTCAAAAGTAAAATTACCTTACGATACATTTCCTAATATGCAAACAGGAACGGATTAAAATTCTACAAATACATTCACAATTTCAATAACCAGGGGAAATAATTGAAAGAGACAAGGAAAATGATATGAGCGTGTGAACTCGAATTGAGTATGAATTTAGTGCAGGAAATGGAGGTTAGGAATAGCTTTCCGTTATACTATTATATTTAAAGGATGTAAGTACCTTGTATTTACTTGTATGACTAAAATACGCTATAATATTATAAATTGTATTAAAAATCACTTAGGGAATTCTTTGTGTGAGGCTTTCAGTGTTCCGAAAGCTTTCTGTGAAAAATAACCTAGTATGATTTTAGTACAAAAGTTTCAGGTCAGAAACTCCAAATGAGAATTCTATAGCTGCAATATTTTGGGAGAAGTCCACGAAATTTTCCGGGTATATTTTACCCTCCCTATTCTTTTCTTTTACTGTCCATATCCATTTTCCGTGAAAGAAAGGCATTCCATGTAACATACTTCAAGCAGTTCAACTTCGTTGTTTATGGTCCTGCCAATGATAAATTCATTTTTATGTCTTTTCAAGCTTACAATCTTTTATCTAGGTATAATTATAGACCATTTTAATACTTAATTCATACGAAAGATACAAAAAGAGCCTCAATACTTCAAATCGTTCTAAAGCCCAATTAAAGCCTATTCAATAGTGTGACACTCGATAAGAGAAAAATGTATAGACATTTTAAGAGGAAAATATATTTGCTAAGTTACATTAAATATAATAATTATGACACTTCGTCTTTACTAACGTGCTTTATACTCAAGCGCAAGATTATATGTTGTAATACTCTTAAGTTTCTAATAAACGTTTGACAGAAACAAAGAATACAAGTGAGATAAACTCGAATAAGAATATACAATATATTTAACATTTATAGGAGCGTTAATAATGCTAGATATACATACCCAAAAATCATATTTCGTGAATACATTAATATTTCGTATTTTTTAAAAGAAGAAGAAGAAGAAGAAGAAATATTATACATTTCTATAAACTAAATTTTATTTATTAATTTGTATTTTGCTTTTCCCGGAACTGCAAAAAAAATAAAAAAATGTATTTCTCTCAAGTATTTTCAAAAACATCAATTACTAATTTTTAATACGCATTGACAAAGAGTCTATCCTAAAATAAATCTTCTCGTTATAAAAAATTATTTGGTCTAGGAATTAATTCGTGCGGGTGGACAAGAGATGGCGCAACGAACGGAGCGTCCCACAGTTCCGTGTATCCACACATGTGTTGCAAACCCCTGTCATCGCGTATCGTTCGTAGTATAGGGCAGTGGATTAAAGCGTCAACAACACCAGTTTGTAGTTAAGTGAACATGGCGCAATTTGTGCCTGATAAAGTGTTTTTGCGGGGTGTCCTGCTGCATTACTTTAACATGCAGAAAAGTGCGACTGAAAGTCATCGTATTTTGGTGGAAGTGTATGGGGACCATACTCTAGCTGAGCGAACGTGTCAGAAATGGTTTGCACGGTTTAGAAGTGGTGATTTCGGCTTGGCAGACCAAGAGCGAGCTGGACAGCCAAAAAAATTTCAAGACGAAGAATTGACAGCATTGCTCGAGCAGGATTCGTGTCAAACGCAGGAACAACTTGCAGCAGCATTAGGCGTTGATCAAACAACAGTCTCCAAACGCTTGAAAGCCATGGGAATGATTCAAAAGATGTCACATTGGGTTCCACATGAATTGAAAGACAGAGACGTTGAAAGACGAAAAACCATTTGCGAATTGCTGCTTCAACGACAGAGCAGAAAGGGGTTTCTGCATCGAATTATTACGGGTGATGAGAAGTGGATCCATTACGAGAACCCTAAACGAAAAAAGGCTTGGGTGAAACCAGGTGAACCAGGTCCATCACAACCAAAACGAGATATTCATTGTGCAAAGGTTATGCTGTGCATATGGTGGGATATGAAAGGTGTGGTGTACTATGAGCTGCTGCAACCGGGTGAAACTATGAATGGAGAACGTTATCGACGACAATTAATGCGTTTGAAGCAAGCTCTGGCCAGAACACGACCAGAATGGGAGAACAGACATGATAAACTTATTGTTCAACATGATAACGCTCGCCCACATGTCGCAAAACCGGTCAAAACCTATTTAGAAAATGTCGGATGGGAAGTTTTACCCCACCCGCCGTATTCACCAGACGTTGCTCCTTCGGACTACTACTTGTTCGATTGCATGAACAACGATTTGATTGGACAGCGGTTTACTTCTTCAGAAGATATCGAAACATGGGTCTCTGACTGGATCGCTTCCAAGGATGAGGACTTCTTTCGCCACGGAATCCGTACATTGCCTGACAGATGGGTGAAAGTGGTGGCTAGCGATGGACAATATTTTTCTTAAGGTATTTATGTATTTTGTGTTTGTACTACAGCTTCAATGTGTGCGTACCAACCGCACGAATTAATTCCTAGACCAAATAATAAATGTTAATTTTAAGACCATCTAATAAATATTTGACTAAGAAAGAGAAGGAAGATTGCTAATTAATGAATTTATCAAGAATGAAGTGAATGAACATCTATGGTTTACAATAGATTTGATTACTTTAATTAATAACATCAGGAACTGCGAGATTATAACAGAAAACACTGACCAGAAAAGAAAATCCAAACCACGAATAATATTGAATCGGTAATTAAGTGTGCTCCGAACCCGTGAGTGGAACACACAGCAGAGATTTTTGCAGTAGAGAAATGTACTCTAAAACTATTGTGCATTGCCTAAATACACCAGATAGTTAAAATGTTTGACATACGTATTTGAAATAAAATTAGAGAATTCCATTAATCTTGATCTCTAGTTGTAATGTAAAGTATTATCAGCAATACTGAACTTTTGTCCATGACTGGCTGATTTGCTGTTTGATTTATTTGAAGTATGTATCTATAGGTTAACTTGAAATCCAAGCCATATCGTTTCCACCGTTAATGTAATCTCAGTCAGTTGCTCTGAAGACACGTGTGCTAGCTATGTGCTATAGAAGAGTTCGTTTCCTCAGGAGTTTACTTGTAAAATATATTTATTCGATAAGATGTGAGCGATTCATTGAATGGTGATTGCATAAGTTATTTTCTGCTCGTATTTTGATTTTATTTCAAACCGTTTTTTGATTCGAATTTCACACTCTATGTTAATTCTAAACTTCTTATACATTTCATTAACTAAAATTATTGTTAATGCGATTGTTGTTAATGCTAAAGAATACTTATAGAATTCTTAGCAGCTTACTCTTAAATAAACCCGTTTGTAAATTATTTGAAATCTTTAGTTACAATTATCTCAATTATTCATTTTCTCTCTACTTCCTTCTTGGACCTGACTACTCAAATGTACTTGACTAATATGAAGTCTATATTTAAAATTTGTTTCGAATAAAGAGCCACACAGTTTTTATGGTTTGAATTTTAGAACATATGCCAGTCAGCTCTAACTATAAACTTCCAGTACTCGCTAGATTTAGTTGTCTAAAATTTGTTTGACTGACACTACATGGAACTGAATTGTGGATAGAGGAGAAAATAAGTTCATTTTGGTATATAATTCCTTCAACGTCATCGACTAGGTCTTATACTGTTTGATTAAAAGCGTTTGATAAATTATTTTGTTACATTTGTGACAAATTATAACACTGAAAAGATTCCTTCTGTCTTTATTTTTAATAGTTTATTTTTAATAGTTTATTTTTAATAATTTATATGAACCCGATTAATTCTGTGGGAAGATGACGCAAGACAATATGCCATTTTATTTTGTTAACAAAAAGTCTTCTCACTTCTATACAGTGTCTCACACTTGAAAAAATGCTAGATTTACGAGTGAATTAAAAATAATTGACAAACAATTATCTTAATGTTTTTGGTTGCCTAAAACATCTTTGATTTTTATCACATTAATTTGTATGGGAAACTATTTCTCTGTTTTTTTAAACGAACTGGAAACACAAAACCGTGATTTTAGTTTATTATTCTTTTCAAATGCTGCTTAATCGAAACAAATTTTCATTATATGTAATTCAATGTTAGTTGAATTAAATTTCATTATTCAATATTAAAGGTATTCATATTAAAGGTATTCATATGTAAGATATAATTTAAATTTCGTGATCCAAAGGTAAATTTAAATAGACTCGAAGAAAAAATATTAAAATGAAATTATTAAAATGTCAGCTTCTTTTAAAGAAAATAGAAAAATAATTCCCCATTTGTATCAATATACTAAGAATCAGAACATTGCCTAAGTAATTAACGTTTTAAAGCAATATGAACACTATTTCTGTTTAAAGTAATGAAATAAAAATCTGATACAATTCCCTTCTTACCAAAAGACAACAAAAATGTACATCAAATCACTAAACTAACAATTTATGAATAACTTAATTTTATTTTTACTTCATGACTTTCCTAAGAGTATTTTTCGATACTTAACTAATTAACATCACAAATGACTCTAAAGTAAACCATATACATTTTATGATTTACTTGAAAAAAATCTAAGTGGTACTTACATTGCACTGAACTGCTATGAAGAAAAATGCGAAAATAACGAAAAATTGGATCTTCATAATGAATTTGCTTTTGTAAAATATATATGTTTCCGTATTTTGATAACGGATGTGTATGAGAAAAATCTATAGTTATATCACCCTTTATATACGATTTGGTAGAGGAAGCTGTAGCATTGTTCCAGACTGTCACTGACATTTTTTTTTAAAAATCTAACCTAGAACTATTTGTGAGCAAGACGACCACAATAGAATGCTACACGTGTGACACGAACATGATAAATAATAAAAATTTTATATATATTTCCGCCTATGATTAAATAATTTCTGCACCTATATTTAGCGAAATTTGCAATAATTATTGCAAATGCGTATATATGTCCTACATACACATACGACCGTTGTTACAAAAGTCCTTAGCGTACCTATGAACGAAACACCAGTGAGTTTATTCATGGTGTTAGTAGGTGGGGGTCACCTGACACCCGGTAGCTGAAAAATCGACTTTTTTTCCATGGTCTCCTGAGAGCAAGGACTCAATTTTCCACTGTCTCACGATACGCTATGACCCACGCACCGTCAACTCACGATCTTTTACGACCTCCATGTTAGGGGTGTATTCATTCTCTTTTATGAGCACTTTTAAGGGGGTGTACTCGTTCCCTTTTATGAGCACATTTTAGGGGGTGTACTCGTTCCCTTTTCCAACCCCTACGAACATCAGACTACGTAACACACAGCAGAGCAGATAACAGATAAGACTACGTAACATAACAAGGGTGTACTCGTTCCCTTTTATGAGCATATTTTTGAACCCCTGTTTTAACATAGCAGATAATACATAACATAACAAGGGTGTACTCGTTCCCTTTTATGAGCATATTTTCCAACCCCTATTTTAACACATAGCAAAGCAGATAACACATAAGAGTACGTAACACACAGCAGATCAGATAACACATAAGAGTACGTAACATAACAAGGGTGTACTCGTTCTCTTTTATGAGCATATTTTTCAACCCCTATAACACATAAGGCTACGTAACACACAACAGAACAGATAACACATAAGAGTACGTAACATAACAAGGATGTACTCGTTCTCTTTTATGAGCATATTTTCCAACCCTTATTATAACATAGCACAGATTACATAGCAGATCTAATACAAGAGTATGGCTTATTTTCCAACACCTATTTTAACATAGCAGGAATTACACTGAGACTATGAACACACAGCAGAACAGATAATACATAGCACAGCTAATAAAAGAGCATGGCTTATTTTCCAACTCCTATTTTAACATAGCAGGAATTACACTGAGACTATGAACACACAGCATTTTAGGGGTGTACTCGTTCTCTTTTATGAGCATATTTTCCAACCCTTATTATAACATAGCACAGATTACATAGCAGATCTAATACAAGAGTATGGTTTATTTTCCAACCCTTATTTTACCATAACAGAGATTACGAAACATAGCGGACATAGCACAGGGGGTGTATTCATTTTCTCCACCCCTAATTGAACGTAGCAGAAATTACACTGAGACTACGAACACACAGCAGACCAGAGAATACATCAAATTCATTCCCTTTTATGAGTGCATTTTAAGGGGTGTACTCGTTCTCTTTTATAATTACTTTTGCAACCCCTATTTTAAGACAATGAATACCTATGTAACATAGCGATTCGATACGCTCTTTGAACCGATTTGGATGAAACTCAGCATATGGGGGATTTCGACCATGCTGAGTACGAATATTATACTTATTTTTACCTGGGTCCTATAGTTTATGTGGCATACGCCCTTTCTATGACAATTTGAACCGATTTGGATGAAACTCGGCATATGGGGGTTTTCAACCATGCTGATTACGAATATCATATTTATTTTTACCTAGGTTTATAGTTTATGTGGGATACGCCCTTTCTATGACAATTTTAACCGATTTGGATGAAACTCGGTACAGGGGAGTTTTCGGACATGCGGATTACGAATATCATACCTATTTTTACCTAGGTCTTATAGTTTATGTGGGATACGCCCTTCCTATGACAATTTTATCCAATTTGGATGAAACTCGGTATATGGGGGTTTTCGACCATGCTGAGTACGAATATCATACTTATTTTTACCTGAGTCCTATTGTTTATGTGGGATACGCCCTTTGTATGACAATTTTAACCGATTTGGATAAAACTCGGCATATGGGGGTTTTCGCACATGTTAATTACAAATATCATACCTATTTTTACTTGGGTCTTATAGTTTAAGTGGCATACGCCCTTTGTATGACAATTTTAACCGATTTGGATGAAACTCGGTATAAGGGGGTTTTCGGACATGCTGATTACGAATATCATACCTATTTTTACCTTGGTGTTATAGTTTGTGGGATACGCCCTTTGTATGACACTTAAAGCCCAATCACTCGTAAACGAAGCAACATATTGTGGTGGTGATTCCACATTTAGCAATTGGTCATCAACTACTGCAAGTTCCAAAATAATGATCATCGAGGTCAAAGGTCAACATACTTAAAACCTAATAACTCAAAACCAGAGCCACATATTGAGGTGGTGTTTCCACATTTATTAATCGGTCACCAACTACTACAAGTTCCAAAATACTGATCATCGAGGTCAAAGGTCAACATACTTAAAACCTAATAACACGAAAACTGAGCCACATATTGAGGTGCTGTTTCCACATTTAGTAATTGGTCATCAGGTACTACATGTTCCAAAATACTGATCATCGAGGTCAAAGGTCAACATACTTAAAACCTAATAACACGAAAACAGGGCCACATATTGAGATGGTGTTTCCAAATCTAGTAATCGGTCATCAGGTACTACAAGTTCCATAATAATGACCATCGAGGTCAAAGGTCAACATACTTAAAACCTAATAACACGAAAACGGGGCCACATATTGAGATGGTGTTTCCACATTTAGTAATTGGTCATCAGGTACTACATATTCCAAAATACTGATCATCGAGGTCAAAGGTCAACATACTTAAAGCCTAATAACACGAAAACGGAGCCACATATTGAGATGGTGTTTCCTAATCTAGTAATCGGTCATCAGGTACTACATGTTCCAAAATACTGATCATCGAGGTCAAAGGTCAACATACTTAAAACCTAATAACACGAAAACGGGGCCACATATTGAGATGGTGTTTCCAAATCTAGTAATCGGTCATCAGGTACTACAAGTTCCATAATAATGACCATCGAGGTCAAAGGTCAACATACTTAAAACTTAATAACACGAAAACGGGGCCACATATTGAGATGGTGTTTCCACATTTAGTAATTGGTCATCAGGTACTACATATTCCAAAATACTGATCATCGAGGTCAAAGGTCAACATACTTAAAGCCTAATAACACGAAAACGGAGCCACATATTGAGATGGTGTTTCCTAATCTAGTAATCGGTCATCAGGTACTACATGTTCCAAAATACTGATCATCGAGGTCAAAGGTCAACATACTTAAAACCTAATAACACGAAAACAGGGCCACATATTGAGATGGTGTTTCCAAATCTAGTAATCGGTCATCAGGTACTACAAGTTCCATAATAATGACCATCGAGGTCAAAGGTCAACATACTTAAAACTTAATAACACGAAAACGGACCCACATATTGAGATGGTGTTGCCATATTTAGTAATTGGTCATCAACTACTACAAGTTCCAAAATAATGACCATCGTGGTCAAAAGGTTAAAGTACTTAAAACCAAATCACTCGAAAACGGAGGCACATATTGAGGTGCGGTTTCCAAATCTAGTAATAGGTCATCAACTAGTACACGTTAAAAAACGTACTGACTTTCGAGGTCAAAGGTCAAACTCGAAAACGAAGCAACATATTGATGGGCGGTTTCCACATTTAGTAATCGCCCACCAACTACTACATGTCCTAAAGGTACTTACCACGGAGGTCAAAAATCAGACTAGTAAACGAAGCAACATATTGAGGTGGTGTTTCCACATTTAGTAATTGGTTACCAGCAACTACATGCCCCAAAAAGGTCAAATATTTAAACCAGAATAACTCGTAGATTGAGCGTCGGAAAATTTTTGTACCAAGGAGAAAATGTGAAGGAGGAATAAATTTGAGTGCCCTATTGAATTTTGTACCAACGAGAAATCTCATTTGCAACTAGCTTAGAATTTCTGTCCCTGTTTGGGTTATTCAAAATTTGGATAGACTAATAAAGCAAGATATGCCATTTTAACCAGCTGAGAATTTAAAGAAACAAAGGGAACCTACTCAATTTTCTATCGACGAGAAATGCCATTTCAACTACCTCAGAATTTATGTGCCTTTTTGTGCTAAGGTCTATTTTAACTCTTCTTGACTAATTAGATAAACGAAGGAATATTGTACCAATGATAAATGCCATTTTTTTTTCTAGACCATGTTCTAATATTTAAACAAACGAAGGGGTGAATTTGATTGAGCTATTCAATTTTGCACCAATGAGAAATAGCAGCGTATTTTAAATAAACAAACAATCGGATAAATTTAACCGGCTCAGAAGTGTACTATTTAAACAAACGAAGGTCTCTTGAGTGAGATTTCTAACTAACTCAGAATTTCATTTCATTTTGAAATACTCAAATTTGGATGGAGTGTTTAGTTTTGTTCGAACCAGAAAAATTTGATTGGATTATTTCCTTATGCACCAACTGGAAAAAGGGAAGGGCCATTAATCAAATAAATGAAGGAATAAATTTGGGTAGAATATTTAGTTTTGTACCTAGCAAAATTAGAAAAAGAAGTGAAGAACGAATAAAATCTGGATGGACTAATTTCTTATGTACCAACAAACAAAATGGAGCACCAGCGACAAAAAAGAAACCGAAGAAGGAATAAATTTGGGTGACCTATTCAGTTTGCAGAATCAGCATTCTATACTTTTTTCTGCCATTCATTGGGGTGTCCTATTTCTTTTCGTGCCAACGAGACCATTTTTAACCGACCTAGAATTTGTACCAAACAGAAAAGAGGAGCTACACGATTAAACAAAGCAATCAATTTTTAACTAGCTCAGAATTTCTAGACCATGTTGTACTATTTAAACAAACGAAGAGATAAATGTGTGTGACCTATTCACTTTTGTACCAAGCAAAATAAGAAAAAGAAGTGAAGAACGAATAAAATTTGGATGGCCTATTTTTTCATGTACCAACAAAAAATGGAGCACCAACGACAAAAAGGAAACCGAAGGAGGAATAAATTTGGGTGACCTAATCAGTTTTGTACTAAGCAGAAAAAAAAGCGAAGAAGGTAAAATTTAAATAGCTCAGTATTTATGTACATTTTTGTACTACTAAAATAAACGAAGGAATAAATTTGGGTGTTCTACAGAAGAAAACGGGGAAGGGCCATTTTATTTAATTTTGTAGTACTCAAAATATACAAAGATATAAATTTGTGTGACCCATTCGGTTTTGTTGGCTTTTTTAGAAAGACTATTTATCTTTTTGTGCTCTACAAATAAACGGAGGAAAAGCAAAGAGAGACCATTTTATGTGCCTTTTGTAACGAAGAAACAAATTTGAAGGAGGTTCATTTTAACTAATCCTGCTGCGAGTAGATCAATTAGTACATAGTAAAAAAATAAAACAATATGGCATTATTGCGACTTTCATTTTCGAATACATACGGATTAAGCCACTATGGCAAAAAATACTACTCTCTCAAGAGGACCAAGCATTAGAAACCCGCTAGTAGGGTGTCGATTCAGTAAACTCTACATCTAGTAAAAGAAAACGAACCGATAATTTTGAGACAGTTCCATATGGGTAAATACAGTATTAGTAGAAACGATAGTTTTTAATTAAGTAGAGATAAGGAGAGAGTGAAAAAAAATGGAAAATTAAATTTTAAATCATTATTATTATTATTTTAGAGGTCAAAAGGAAGAATAAATGAATTTGAGTGGCATATGTACGGAATTTAGTTTTGTAAAGGGCAAAAAAAATTTGAATGGAATATTTTATTTTGTACCAGCTGGGAATTTAGTGTTGTACCATTGTATCAATTTAAGTATTTTGTACTATTTAGTACCACCGAGAAGGTGTAGAATATTTAGTTTTGTTGGCTTCTTTATTTTGTATTAACGACTAAAACCTTTAACACATACTTGGTTGTGTGCATCACAATGGCCGAAGTTTTTCATTTCCCTGTGGTACAACGTAATGGTCGCCCCGCTTATTCTAGGTCTACAGTTAGATATTTTCGGTTGGATAATGGAATAAAGCCGTGTTTTGTTGAGCACAATGCCCACTATAACGATGTGGTAGACAATTATTTGATGGATAGATATTTGTTTAATAGTCGCTATAACAAATGGTATATGATAGAATTTGTTAAGCATTTATTGCAGGTCGTTGGTTACTCGTTTAACCGCACACAGTTTTCTTTTCCAAGCAGCTACCTTTTTTGCCATGAAAACTAAGGGTAATAGTTATACTGTGATAGCTTTCTTTCGCTATGGGGGAACGCAGGACACTTTGGATGAGTTATTAAAGTTTTGGAATCATGTGTGCGAGTTCAGGCCGAGTATCCAGATTGCAGATTTAATTGGTTGATTTACACGATGTGGTAAAACAGGCCTTTTTGCGGTATCTCCTGATACCTATCTGTTGGACCTCGCGGTATTTGGAAACTTGGTGAAAAAGAATAACAAATGTTTTTTCTCACAATAAAGCTATACATACAGAATAATCCATTATGGCAAAAAAAATACTACTTTCTCCTTATGCTTACTTGGGGTAGACTTCGATACATTGTGTAAGATTTTCGAAATAATAGCGGTATTGCACTGTACTTATAATAGTCTGTAATAGTGCAGTTTATTGTAGTCTACCAGCAATAATGATCTCTAAGAGAGTTATTAGGTAAAGATAACCATTACACAGCCATTCTGCGAACACATTTATAAGACCATATTCTGCCACTCAAACAAACGAAGGAATAAGCTCAGAATTTCTATACCTTTTTGTGTTATTCAAGTAAACGAAGGAATAAATTTGTGTGACTTATACCATTATAACACGCTCACTATTTTTATACCATTCTGTATTACTCTATTTCATTTTTGTAACAACCAGAAGAAAACAGCTCAGCATTTTATACCTTTGTGGTGTTACATTTTGTATATTTTTGTGTCATCCAGAGAACAATTTAAATTGCCTCTCCCTGACAATTCAGTTGCCAGAGTCCAATGTTACTTATCTATTAAATTCTTAATATTACAGTAATACAAATTGATCCAGTTAACAGTTTAAGTTCTTCTATTCTTACACAATCAAATGCATATGCTACAGTGGTCTCAGTGTTCATTTACAGAATTAAATAATTGTTTATCTTTCTCTAAAAACATTTCTACTATTTTGTTGATATAATAATCACACTCTGTAATGTATTCATATACCAGATTAAATTTTTTCTCCACAGTATAAGTGTTCTTAATATTACAACCTTTAAAATGCTTCTTTAAATAAAGTTTATAGATTTTCTCTCTCATTTCACATTTAATTAAGATCGCCCACACCTTTTGCAATAATTCGTAATCATACTGCAGCAAACAGTTGTGATCTTTTTCATTCTCATTATGTTTAGAACATGCTTCACATAATAATACTGAATTTGGTGTATACTCATTAAATAATTGTATAATACATGTATGACTAATACTTTCACTAGTACATCCGCACTCATTAGCTTCCAGTTCAAAACAGGTAATATTTGAAACACTGTCATCATCACTTTCCGCGAGTATTTCATAATTATATCTATTATAGCGTCTAAAATAATACACATCTTCTATTTCCTGTGTTGGATATATGATTCTCACTTTATCACGTAATTCATCTGGCAAATCGGGGTCAGACGGGTGAATTAACAGTATAGTTTTTTCGTTTTCACGCTGAATTTCTTTTTCTCTAGGAGAAACATAAACAATTTCCATGCTAGTCATTTTTCTGCTCTTCAGCAAAAACAAACCAAGTGTGACACATCTACTTATATACCTACAATAAAAGCATTCTATGCATTCTCCGTGTTTAATAATATGTTTCAAGGCAATGCAAAATAATTCGTTAATTTAACGTCATGATGTATGTTCTATTATTTCCAAATATACTCCATAATATTATATTCCGTTATAATAAAATACATAAATGCAAAAATATATATTTGTCTTTTTGGACTTAGACAAGGAAAGAAAGTTTAAAAATGATTGAATCGTTGAGCAATAGGCAATACACCTGTTAGGTAACCCATTCATAACGTTGTTTAAATATCTGCAGCAACATGGAACTTTGAAAACTTTTCTTACTTTGATATAATCTCTTCTTCTGCGGTGATCAAAAATGGCCATGCATGATATTACGCTAATTGCTATGTAGTCTGTTCTACACAATTATTACGCAATTTAGTTAGTGACCGGGAAACTTTGGACTTTTAGCGTCGCCGTTAGTATTTTGTAAACCTAATTCGCTAAACACACGTCAATACCCATATAGTGACGGGAGAGGCAATTTAAATTGTTCTCTGGATGACACAAAAATATACAAAATGTAACACCACAAAGGTATAAAATGCTGAGCTGTTTTCTTCTGGTTGTTACAAAAATGAAATAGAGTAATACAGAATGGTATAAAAATAGTGAGCGTGTTATAATGGTATAAGTCACACAAATTTATTCCTTCGTTTACTTGAATAACACAAAAAGGTGTAGAAATTCTGAGCTTATTCCTTCGTTTGTTTGAGTGGCAGAATATGGTCTTATAAATGTGTTCGCAGAATGGCTGTGTAATGGTTATCTTTACCTAATAACTCTCTTAGAGATCATTATTGCTGGTAGACTACAATAAACTGCACTATTACAGACTATTATAAGTACAGTGCAATACCGCTATTATTTCGAAAATCTTACACAATGTATCGAAGTCTACCCCAAGTAAGCATAAGGAGAAAGTAGTATTTTTTTTGCCATAATGGATTATTCTGTATGTATAGCTTTATTGTGAGAAAAAACATTTGTTATTCTTTTTCACCAAGTTTCCAAATACCGCGAGGTCCAACAGATAGGTATCAGGAGATACCGCAAAAAGGCCTGTTTTACCACATCGTGTAAATCAACCAAGTAAATCTGCAATCTGGATACTCGGCCTGAACTCGCACACATGATTCCAAAACTTTAATAACTCATCCAAAGTGTCCTGCGTTCCCCCATAGCGAAAGAAAGCTATCACAGTATAACTATTACCCTTAGTTTTCATGGCAAAAAAGGTAGCTGATTGGAAAAGAGAACTGTGTGCGGTTAAACGAGAAACCAACGACCTGCAATAAATGCTTAACAAATTCTATCATATACCATTTGTTATAGCGACTATTAAACAAATATCTATCCATCAAATAATTGTCTACCACATCGTTATAGTGGGCATTGTGCTCAACAAAACACGGCTTTATTCCATTATCCAACCGAAAATATCTAACTGTAGACCTAGAATAAGCGGGGCGACCATTACGTTGTACCACAGGGAAATGAAAAACTTCGGCCATTGTGATGCACACAACCAAGTATGTGTTAAAGGTTTTAGTCGTTAATACAAAATAAAGAAGCCAACAAAACTAAATATTCTACACCTTCTCGGTGGTACTAAATAGTACAAAATACTTAAATTGATACAATGGTACAACACTAAATTCCCAGTTGGTACAAAATAAAATATTCCATTCAAATTTTTTTTTTTTTTTGCCCTTTACAAAACTAAATTCCGTACATATGCCACTCAAATTCATTTATTCTTCCTTTTGACCTCTAAAATAATAATAATAATGATTTAAAATTTAATTTTCCATTTTTTTTCACTCTCTCCTTATCTCTACTTAATTAAAAACTATCGTTTCTACTAATACTGTATTTACCCATATGGAACTGTCTCAAAATTATCGGTTCGTTTTCTTTTACTAGATGTAGAGTTTACTGAATCGACACCCTACTAGCGGGTTTCTAATGCTTGGTCCTCTTGAGAGAGTAGTATTTTTTGCCATAGTGGCTTAATCCGTATGTATTCGAAAATGAAAGTCGCAATAATGCCATATTGTTTTATTTTTTTACTATGTACTAATTGATCTACTCGCAGCAGGATTAGTTAAAATGAACCTCCTTCAAATTTGTTTCTTCGTTACAAAAGGCACATAAAATGGTCTCTCTTTGCTTTTCCTCCGTTTATTTGTAGAGCACAAAAAGATAAATAGTCTTTCTAAAAAAGCCAACAAGACCGAATGGGTCACACAAATTTATATCTTTGTATATTTTGAGTACTACAAAATTAAATAAAATGGCCCTTCCCCGTTTTCTTCTGTAGAACACCCATATTTATTCCTTCGTTTATTTTAGTAGTACAAAAATGTACATAAATACTGAGCTATTTAAATTTTACCTTCTTCGCTTTTTTTCTGCTTAGTACAAAACTGATTAGGTCACCCAAATTTATTCCTCCTTCGGTTTCCTTTTTGTCGTTGGTGCTCCATTTTTTGTTGGTACATGAAAAAATAGGCCATCCAAATTTTATTCGTTCTTCACTTCTTTTTCTTATTTTGCTTGGTACAAAAGTGAATAGGTCACACACATTTATCTCTTCGTTTGTTTAAATAGTACAACATGGTCTAGAAATTCTGAGCTAGTTAAAAATTGATTGCTTTGTTTAATCGTGTAGCTCCTCTTTTCTGTTTGGTACAAATTCTAGGTCGGTTAAAAATTGTCTCGTTGGCACGAAAAGAAATAGGACACCCCAATGAATGGCAGAAAAAAGTATAGAATGCTGATTCTGCAAACTGAATAGGTCACCCAAATTTATTCCTTCTTCGGTTTCTTTTTTGTCGCTGGTGCTCCATTTTGTTTGTTGGTACATAAGAAATTAGTCCATCCAGATTTTATTCGTTCTTCACTTCTTTTTCTAATTTTGCTAGGTACAAAACTAAATATTCTACCCAAATTTATTCCTTCATTTATTTGATTAATGGCCCTTCCCTTTTTCCAGTTGGTGCATAAGGAAATAATCCAATCAAATTTTTCTGGTTCGAACAAAACTAAACACTCCATCCAAATTTGAGTATTTCAAAATGAAATGAAATTCTGAGTTAGTTAGAAATCTCACTCAAGAGACCTTCGTTTGTTTAAATAGTACACTTCTGAGCCGGTTAAATTTATCCGATTGTTTGTTTATTTAAAATACGCTGCTATTTCTCATTGGTGCAAAATTGAATAGCTCAATCAAATTCACCCCTTCGTTTGTTTAAATATTAGAACATGGTCTAGAAAAAAAAATGGCATTTATCATTGGTACAATATTCCTTCGTTTATCTAATTAGTCAAGAAGAGTTAAAATAGACCTTAGCACAAAAAGGCACATAAATTCTGAGGTAGTTGAAATGGCATTTCTCGTCGATAGAAAATTGAGTAGGTTCCCTTTGTTTCTTTAAATTCTCAGCTGGTTAAAATGGCATATCTTGCTTTCTTAGTCTATCCAAATTTTGAATAACCCAAACAGGGACAGAAATTCTAAGCTAGTTGCAAATGAGATTTCTCGTTGGTACAAAATTCAATAGGGCACTCAAATTTATTCCTCCTTCACATTTTCTCCTTGGTACAAAAATTTTCCGACGCTCAATCTACGAGTTATTCTGGTTTAAATATTTGACCTTTTTGGGGCATGTAGTTGCTGGTAACCAATTACTAAATGTGGAAACACCACCTCAATATGTTGCTTCGTTTACTAGTCTGATTTTTGACCTCCGTGGTAAGTACCTTTAGGACATGTAGTAGTTGGTGGGCGATTACTAAATGTGGAAACCGCCCATCAATATGTTGCTTCGTTTTCGAGTTTGACCTTTGACCTCGAAAGTCAGTACGTTTTTTAACGTGTACTAGTTGATGACCTATTACTAGATTTGGAAACCGCACCTCAATATGTGCCTCCGTTTTCGAGTGATTTGGTTTTAAGTACTTTAACCTTTTGACCACGATGGTCATTATTTTGGAACTTGTAGTAGTTGATGACCAATTACTAAATATGGCAACACCATCTCAATATGTGGGTCCGTTTTCGTGTTATTAAGTTTTAAGTATGTTGACCTTTGACCTCGATGGTCATTATTATGGAACTTATAGTACCTGATGACCGATTACTAGATTTGGAAACACCATCTCAATATGTGGCCCTGTTTTCGTGTTATTAGGTTTTAAGTATGTTGACCTTTGACCTCGATGATCAGTATTTTGGAACATGTAGTACCTGATGACCGATTACTAGATTAGGAAACACCATCTCAATATGTGGCTCCGTTTTCGTGTTATTAGGCTTTAAGTATGTTGACCTTTGACCTCGATGATCAGTATTTTGGAATATGTAGTACCTGATGACCAATTACTAAATGTGGAAACACCATCTCAATATGTGGCCCCGTTTTCGTGTTATTAGGTTTTAAGTATGTTGACCTTTGACCTCGATGGTCATTATTATGGAACTTGTAGTACCTGATGACCGATTACTAGATTTGGAAACACCATCTCAATATGTGGCCCTGTTTTCGTGTTATTAGGTTTTAAGTATGTTGACCTTTGACCTCGATGATCAGTATTTTGGAACATGTAGTACCTGATGACCAATTACTAAATGTGGAAACAGCACCTCAATATGTGGCTCAGTTTTCGTGTTATTAGGTTTTAAGTATGTTGACCTTTGACCTCGATGATCGGTATTTTGGAACATGTAGTACCTGATGACCTATTACTAGATTTGGAAACACCATCTCAATATATGGCTCAGTTTTCGTGTTATTAGGTTTTAAGTATGTTAACCTTTGACCTCGATGATCAGTATTTTGGAACTTGTAGTAGTTGGTGACCGATTAATAAATGTGGAAACACCACCTCAATATGTGGCTCTGGTTTTGAGTTATTAGGTTTTAAGTATGTTGACCTTTGACCTCGATGATCATTATTTTGGAACTTGCAGTAGTTGATGACCAATTGCTAAATGTGGAATCACCACCACAATATGTTGCTTCGTTTACGAGTGATTGGGCTTTAAGTGTCATACAAAGGGCGTATCCCACAAACTATAACACCAAGGTAAAAATAGGTATGATATTCGTAATCAGCATGTCCGAAAACCCCCTTATACCGAGTTTCATCCAAATCGGTTAAAATTGTCATACAAAGGGCGTATGCCACTTAAACTATAAGACCCAAGTAAAAATAGGTATGATATTTGTAATTAACATGTGCGAAAACCCCCATATGCCGAGTTTTATCCAAATCGGTTAAAATTGTCATACAAAGGGCGTATCCCACATAAACAATAGGACTCAGGTAAAAATAAGTATGATATTCGTACTCAGCATGGTCGAAAACCCCCATATACCGAGTTTCATCCAAATTGGATAAAATTGTCATAGGAAGGGCGTATCCCACATAAACTATAAGACCTAGGTAAAAATAGGTATGATATTCGTAATCCGCATGTCCGAAAACTCCCCTGTACCGAGTTTCATCCAAATCGGTTAAAATTGTCATAGAAAGGGCGTATCCCACATAAACTATAAACCTAGGTAAAAATAAATATGATATTCGTAATCAGCATGGTTGAAAACCCCCATATGCCGAGTTTCATCCAAATCGGTTCAAATTGTCATAGAAAGGGCGTATGCCACATAAACTATAGGACCCAGGTAAAAATAAGTATAATATTCGTACTCAGCATGGTCGAAATCCCCCATATGCTGAGTTTCATCCAAATCGGTTCAAAGAGCGTATCGAATCGCTATGTTACATAGGTATTCATTGTCTTAAAATAGGGGTTGCAAAAGTAATTATAAAAGAGAACGAGTACACCCCTTAAAATGCACTCATAAAAGGGAATGAATTTGATGTATTCTCTGGTCTGCTGTGTGTTCGTAGTCTCAGTGTAATTTCTGCAACGTTCAATTAGGGTGGAGAAAATGAATACACCCCCTGTGCTATGTCCGCTATGTTTCGTAATCTCTGTTATGGTAAAATAAGGGTTGGAAAATAAACCATACTCTTGTATTAGATCTGCTATGTAATCTGTGCTATGTTATAATAAGGGTTGGAAAATATGCTCATAAAAGAGAACGAGTACACCCCTAAAATGCTGTGTGTTCATAGTCTCAGTGTAATTCCTGCTATGTTAAAATAGGAGTTGGAAAATAAGCCATGCTCTTTTATTAGCTGTGCTATGTATTATCTGTTCTGCTGTGTGTTCATAGTCTCAGTGTAATTCCTGCTATGTTAAAATAGGTGTTGGAAAATAAGCCATACTCTTGTATTAGATCTGCTATGTAATCTGTGCTATGTTATAATAAGGGTTGGAAAATATGCTCATAAAAGAGAACGAGTACATCCTTGTTATGTTACGTACTCTTATGTGTTATCTGTTCTGTTGTGTGTTACGTAGCCTTATGTGTTATAGGGGTTGAAAAATATGCTCATAAAAGAGAACGAGTACACCCTTGTTATGTTACGTACTCTTATGTGTTATCTGATCTGCTGTGTGTTACGTACTCTTATGTGTTATCTGCTTTGCTATGTGTTAAAATAGGGGTTGGAAAATATGCTCATAAAAGGGAACGAGTACACCCTTGTTATGTTATGTATTATCTGCTATGTTAAAACAGGGGTTCAAAAATATGCTCATAAAAGGGAACGAGTACACCCTTGTTATGTTACGTAGTCTTATCTGTTATCTGCTCTGCTGTGTGTTACGTAGTCTGATGTTCGTAGGGGTTGGAAAAGGGAACGAGTACACCCCCTAAAATGTGCTCATAAAAGGGAACGAGTACACCCCCTTAAAAGTGCTCATAAAAGAGAATGAATACACCCCTAACATGGAGGTCGTAAAAGATCGTGAGTTGACGGTGCGTGGGTCATAGCGTATCGTGAGACAGTGGAAAATTGAGTCCTTGCTCTCAGGAGACCATGGAAAAAAAGGCGATTTTTCAGCTACCGTGTGTCAGGTGACCCCCACCTACTGGTGTTACTTTATCAAGTCAACACATTTAGCTCTTCCATTTTTAGATGCGTTAGCGCCGCTGATAGAAAGAAAATGATGTGTCGAAGGTGTGTAAAATTTCATGTACGGCATGCATGATGTCATCATGAGTGTCAAAATGATTACCTTCTAACTTCTTTTTTAGCTTTGGAAAGAGACGAAAGTCAGAGGATGTAAAATCAAGAGAGAAATATGGATGGGGGACCAATCTGTAGCCGCAATCGTGAATTCCTCTTATTGCGATGACTGACTTGTGGCTAGAAGCACTGTCTTTATGGAGAAGCACGACACTTATGGCAAATATTATCATGCAGCTGTCGTGGAAAACGTGCATGGTACTCCCCAGTCACTATTCATCCGTTTGGAAGATAATAATCCAACACCACTATTCCTTCCGAATCCCATAAATCCGTAGATATCCATTTTCCAGCTGAAAGCCTGATTGTCAGGGGTGTTTCCAGTGCTTGGAAATTTGTTTGGACTCTGGTTTGTAATCGCGGACCCATGTCTTATCTATTGTTATGAATCGAGTGCGAAAGGCATTGGGGTTTGTTCGGACGACATAGCATTGCCCCATGAAGTGTTGTGTATTATGAGTTTTGATCAGATGTCAAAAGTTTTGGTATCCATCTCGCGGAAACCTTGTTCATTCCCAGATGCTGCTGATAGTTCGGTCAACACTTGCAATAGAGAAGTCCATTGCCTAAGTACCTAGTAATCTGCCTGGTGGTCACTTGCCGATCTTCATGATGATTTCAAGCATTATATCAATGTTCTCCTGAGTTAATGCTTCCACGTATATGAAGCTCTTTCAATTTTACGTCTCACGCATATGCTGGCTATGCTAAAGGAGACGGTGATGATGCGAAATGAATGAATGATTGGATGATTAAAGTGGGAGGATACGGGAGAATCCCAAGAAAACCCACGAACACGGTGTTTGCCCACCACAAAACTCACTTGCTCGAGCTGGTATCGACCAGGTTCCTCCCAAACACCAGAGATGACACCGTGATCCCATACGTACCATTCTAAAATGAAATGAAATCTTTGAGTTTTACGTCCCATGGTTATCCTGGTTAGGCTAAAGGAGGCGGTGATGATGAGTAACGAATGAAATGGTGGAATGAAAAAGTGGGACGAAACGGAAGAACCGCGAGGAAACCCACGCGTACGGTGTTTGTCCACCACAAAGTTCACTTAGCTGGGGCTGGGATCGAACCCGGCACCCCAAGCACCACAGCTGAACGCTCTACCACTGAGCCACCGCGGCCCCACGTACCATTCTGATCGAGTATCATCTTCAATGAAGGTTTTCTCCATCCTAAATTCGGCTGTCCATTTCTTCACTCCGGTATATGAAAGGCCAATATTACCTAAACTAGCAACCATGCCGGCTTGGATCCCCTGCTGATTTAAACCTTTCTTTTCGAGATGTTCAATAACAGCTTTCGTCTTTAATTTCTCCATTTGGTCACACTTTGTTCACTCTTCAATCTTTCCGGACTTGTAAAAGCAGAATAAAAGGGGGGATATTAATAATCAATTTCGTATTACATCATAGGATGGTTCAATAAAGACGACGACATGAAAATTTTACATGTCTAGTTTTAATATTTCTTGGTTAGACATAGAATTAATATAACAACCCTTATATCTTTATATATATATATGTATATGTATATATAGCCAGTCGTATCTCAAAATTTCACTTTTTTCAGACATAATAAAAAAGAAATATGATTCCACAGAGAAGGAAAAAGTTAAATATGCAATGATTGATCAATAATTCCATATAATTATTATCTAGAATAGATGACGAGTTATTACATATGCAACTGCTTTCCTACCTACGTAATTATTATTTCTTTCTTTATGTCTGAGGAAGACACTATCTCACCTCCAAGACAACTAAGTCAATCTCAAAAAGCGTTTAATTACACGATTAGTCTACCAGACCGGCAAGAATGTATTTCTGTACATAAAATACGCCTCCTCTTTGACTCTTTGAGGAATATAGATACCTACACTCAAAACAGTCATAAAAAATCAGTTATTTCCGAAAGTATTAGTTAATATATATACAGTATATATATACAGTATATATATATATATATATATATATATATATATATATATATATATATATATATATATATATATATATATATATATATATATATTCACTAATTTTATTATGTTGTTTAATCTATTATACTATGTATGTATTTTAAAAATATTTACAATAAAAAGTAGCATCTAATTCTATAATAGTTATTTTACATTCTAAAATTTAGAAACCGATTGTCAAGTGAAGCAAGGAGAAGGATTGTATAAAATATCCCCGGATTTTTCCGAATTTGTAAGAGTTTCGAGCGTTCGTTAGAATGTCCTGTTTCTGTTCATTTCTTTATTTATTTCTAACCAATTCACTTAGAAACGAGTGTGGTAAATAAGCACATGACGGAAGTAGTTCATAACCGTCATTTGTGACTAATTGTAGAATTAATCATTTAATGTGCTGTTATAAGATTGGATGACTTTTATTGCACCCATTTCTATTATTATTATTATTATTATTATTATTATTATTATTATTATTATTATTATTATTATTATTATTATTAGTCTTTGAAGAAAGACTTATAGCCGCCCCTAACTGATTATAGTTTGCTCTAGAACACGACAGTATTAAACTGTAAGTTGCAAATGACTTAGAATGATCTTGAACAGTTGTTTCTGTACATAAATTATAAATTTAATTCGAATGATATTATGTCAATATATCAAATTATCATTTTAATGTCGTGAAAAGCAATCGATTTTATAGCATAAATGTCATAGTAGAAGCTTGTAAATATAGGGGACTTTGAAACAACATCAATAAAGTTAGAAAGATGATTCATTATCACCAAGATGTAGAGGTCTGTACAGGACTCGGGCCTGCAAAGCATAGATCACTTCGGGCTCGGGCCGGGTTCCGACCGTAAATTTTTAAATACAAAACCATATTTCTATTTTTTTTTCTGACTTAACTTTGTAAATATACTGTACAACGATATTTATCGGACCGATCTTTATGGATAACTTTTGAAACACTCCTAAATTTGTAACTTGAGATGCACACACACAAAAAAATCTTATTAAAAGTGTGCAATTGAGAGTAACGCTAATTGTGAATTGGAGAGAAAAACTAAAACTAATAGAAATAAACATGATTAGCTTATCTGTGAGTAAACGTTTGAGCAGCAGAGTGTGGATTCCATTCTTTTTCTTCACAGCAATCGACACTGACTGCCTTGAGGCCTATCTAAGAGGGTCCAGTACACATCCATTTGCATAAAAGTTTACATACATTTACATTTTGTTTTAAAGATTTGAAGTATTCATGTTTCCATTTCATGAGAATTTATACAAATGAAATATTTAGCCTAACGTCCCACAATTATGCACCGAGGCTAAGGGAGACGAAATTTACATAAATGGCCATTTTCTTTAGAGAATTCATATAGTTAGTAAGGCTAAAAGATTACCCTTATTTCGTTATTTTCTCTGAATCTTGTAAACTTTTAAAATGCAAAATTAAACCTTTAATTAAATAAAATACAATTTTGCATTAATTATTAAGTTTTTATAATTCGGGCTTATTTCGGGCTCATTTGATTATCATATGAGCTCGGGCCTAAAGACAAAAGGATATTTCGGACTCGAGTTGTGCCTCACATTATAAATTCACGGGTCGGGCCGGGCCCGGTCTGAAAGTTCCGGCCCATGCAGACTTCTTCCAAGATTTCATGAAACATATAGACGAACATGAGTGTATGTTACTTTTCTGTAATGTGAGCTACCGACAATAGATCGGAAAAGTGCGAAAATAACCGTAAGTCTAAACGAAATCTCGAAATAAAGTTAGGGAAATAGTAGTGTTCATTATTTTTAGTCATAGATTGCATAAATACATAATCGAATGTGGTGTAGGTGCTGCGTTCAAGTGATCTACTAAGAAATTGATAGATTATTGTGTTTTTTTTTAAATCAAAAGTTTAATAACGAACAATAAGTAATAATCAAGTACATTATTTCAGTGAGTAATAATTAAGTATAACGTTCAAGTTAGATGAGAACTATTAGAGTCCGAAAGATAGCGATTTCCGATATGATTTACTAATTTACTTTGTCTCAGTTCAGAATAAATAATCGGCGGAAGAACTGAACTAATATGAAATACTTTATTTAAAGACTAACAAACATTTATTTCGGCTAATTAAGACGATTAATTCATCAAAATGAATGACTATGAAAGATTTGACGGAGCTATCACAGGAAATAACGGGATAAGCCAGAAATTCCATAGGAAAAATGTCGTCCAGCACAAACTTAATAGCCAGGGAACATTCAAACCAGAGATGAATACCATTGAACCTCCGTGTCAACACTTTAGAGAAAACAATGTTATTTCATTACATTTGTCAATCCTGCCAATTATGTATAGCGTATTAAAGAACAGCAGGTACTGTCATGCACATTGTAAAGTTCAGAGAGTTTTCTTCATTCGGGAAGAATTTTAGTTCAGATTCATGAGTTATACAAACTATCACAGATAATGAATTGCTTCAGATAACTCAGTAATGATGGAGGAACAGCCAAAGAGAATTCTACGCAGCCGGAATAAAGAAGCTTGTAGGCAGGTAGCGTAAATATGTACAAGAAAGTGGCACAGGTGTATAGGTGTATGTCGATAAGAGTGTATGCAACTTAAATTATTTATAATAAGGTGTACACATTAATATATCATGCTATCTACTGAACACTTGTCGTATCTCTGTATTTCACATTACGGTTTACAACATTTTATCAGATCAACGGGTACATTTCGTTGCAGTTTACGTTAACCTCAACACAAAATTTGCGGTTTTGTTTTGTTCGGCATAGAGTACTTATAATGACTCTTTTGCATCTTTTATGCTGCCTTGCAGTACGCAGATTGTACGATTACTAGTACGGAATGACTTCCCGCCAAGACCTACATAGCCTAGTGTATACCCGGGCTTAATAGTTGTCTGTCCAACCTACACATCTTTTCCAGAACATAAATAAATTAAAATATATTGAAAAATAAACATTAACTTCGAGCACAAATTTAAAGTAAGTTGAGAGCATGTAAGTTTACGCAGCATGTAAGTTTCGTTGTACTAGCTGACAATTGTAAGTTCTGAAAAATAATTTTCTGAAGAAAATGGAAATCTTCCAAGCTCTATGTTTCTCACTTTCAAATTATTCGTTATACAACTATTGTACCCATGTTCGCGATTGATGTATAAGTTAATTTGTATTCATGTCCTTATGGACTATATGACGAAACCTATAGTTTAAAATAGGATAGTTACGTGTTCTCTCACCGTGAGTCAAACTCGGAGGCTAATGTAGCAGTGTAACAATTGGTACTTAGTCTACTAGAGGGACGAACAGGGGGCTTCAGGAAAAGAGACCATTAAACATATCAAGGTAGAGAAGGGAAGATACCATAAACCAGAACCATATGTGAATAGTAAAATTGCTTTCATTCCCTATATTGAACCATACAGTATAATAATTTTGGTTTCTAGGACCACACAAAGTCGTTGTAGATAGCATTAATATCTAAATATTATTAACATGTATATCCGGTTTATGTGAAAGCTGTGGAAAATACATAATTTAAGTTACTAAACAATGCCTTTCATTCTTATTTTCACACCCAATGTAATTGACATTTGGTATCCGCGAAACATTGGCAGAATGAAGAAACACTGGGTTATGAATACGAAGTTCATAATTGAATTTTGACGATACGAGAACGCAACGATCTACTTTTCTAACACGTCAAACAATCATAAGGATATTATGTAATGCTTATCTCGATTTTTGTTGCTAAATCTAATATCCTTTGAAAAAAAATGATTTCGTGTTTTCTCTCGGAAAAAGAAAATAAGAATAGAACATGTAACAAAGTAGTGCAAAAAATCACTCTTTATTTGTATAACAACAACTGTGTTATATTTCACCTCCATAGGTTCCAGTATTGCATTGTCTAACGATTGTTCTGTTTTTATCTATGAAAGAGTCTACACGAAATGATTGTGTCTATTTGTGACGATATACGTGATATAATAAGCTTCCTTGATAATGTCCTGAAATAAACAATCTCGAAGAATTTAATTCTATGGGTCAAGTAGAGTTTCATGGACCTTTCAGCACTAAGGCTCTACTCGCTGCAAAAATCATATATATATATATATATTATGGCGCTAAAGTCATTGTACAAAAAGAGAGGGGCGGATTCATGAGAACAAAACAAGCAAAAAGGTGCCAATAAACATAGGGCGAAAATCGCGTCGTTTAGTATTATAAGCTGCCGAAACTAGACCACGTCTTTACTGGGACATTTTGAGGAGGTATGCGACCACGCACAATGATTTTTACCTCATCTGCCATATTTTAGCTGGGTGATGAGTATTGACTCGCCACATAGTATTGTTTCCAGGCTGTGAAACTTCATTTACATGCTCTCGTCCATCAATTTACGTCATAAAATTTCTGGGAATCCCTAACGTTCTTTGGGGAATCCCTTGCGCCACCATTGCTCAAATTTGAAAACTGCAAATTTCGATACAGCAGGATTCTTTGACGATATCATGCCGCATCATGTCTACACTCAGTAGTTTGTGTAATATTTAACTCCAAAGTTTGTTTTCTCAAGCCTTCGGCAGCTTATAACACGTAAACGACGCGATTTTCCCCTTATGTTTATTGGAGCTTTTTTGTTTGTTTTGTTCTCAGGAATCCCCACTGTGTGTTTTTACCACGAATTTAGCGCCATACTGTATATATATATATATATATATATATATATAGGTACTATATATATATATATATATATATATATATATATATATATATATATATATATATATATATATATATATATATATATATATATATATATATATATGGTACAGATGTAATGTATCACACATAAGACTACAGTCGTATTGAAGAACTGAAGAATAAACTATCTATGAATGGTAGAAAATTACAGATTAAATAGTATATGCAAATATGCAATCATACCAAGAAGGACACAGAAATTAAGTATACATAAATAACAAGCAAAGGTTGTATAAAAAATTCTTATATTTTTCTTCTGTTCTTTGCATATTTGATGTCCTTTGAAATATATAGCACTTCCCTGTTTTATATCGTCTACAAAGCGATTATGAATTTGAATTTTTTTTTTTTTTAAGAATCGGGTCAAAACAAATGTTTTACTATACTTCTAGTCTCGTCTCTGTTCTTGCCTCCCAAACGAGACAAGAATGTTGACGGTTATCATATAGTCTCGAATTTAAAAAAGCACTTCTGGCCTCTTTGGCAACATTAACATTTTACATCACTATATATTTAGTTTGCTTGGCCTCTTTCCTGAAATCATTTCAACCCAAGCAATGGAGGCAATTGACTCCCTAAGAAATCATGATCTATATTCGTGAAGATCATTGAGAAATTCTTTAAACATTCTTTTCTTTTTTTGTTAAGTGAGATGTCCATGTGAAAGATATAATTTATAGTAGATTATGGTCACTCTCAAACTTTGAAGTTAAGATTGAATTTTTACTTCTGCTTTCACTCTTTGGGGCATCTGAAATCAAGCCTATGCAGTTTTATCAGTATAAAATAAATTTGACAAAAGATTTTTTTGTATAGATATATAGATCTACACTGGATGCATGTCGTGAGCAATAATACATTCATTTCAATAATAATAATAATAATAATAATAATAATAATAATAATAATAATAATAATAATAATAATAATAATAATAATAATATAACTTTATTTTTAGTACTTCGAAGAGATCTTAGGTAAACTTTAGAACTTTTTTAAAAGAATAAAGCATTATCACTTATAACAGACCTAAAACACCATATTGTATAATGAAACATAAGATAATTGAGGCAGTCTTATGTGCCCTATTTAAAAACACAGTACATATTCTTCTTTCGTTGTGTTTCAATGTTCAGCGGTGCCAGTTTCATGTCAATACCTTAAAAAATATTTTTCTTGATGCCGACAATATCATGTGCTTTGTGATTCCACAGGTGGTGGAAATAGCAATTTTCTGATTATTAAGTTTACTCTTTGGCTTGCAAGAGTTTATAAAAAGGATCTTTTCCGGTCAAAGGGCATAGTTTCTCCCAGTCCGACCAACACTTGGGTCTGATCAGAAAGAAAGTTTTACAAAAGGAGGTTATTGCTAATTTAAAGCCTTGCCTAACTGCAATAATGTTGTGAATTAAAATCCATTCACCTTATGAGGCTGTTATGAATCAGCGGTTTACATGATTGAGGGTTTTTTCTGAACAATTTGTTTTCGAAACAAAATCTCAAAAATGAAGATCTAATGAAATATATTATCATAAAATTATTACACTCTCGTGCATTGCTACGTTCTAAAACTTATCTTGGGTAGTGCGACATGATTACTTATTGGCGAATTTTTCAGAAGATTGGAGATTTTCGCAATTAAGAACAGAAGGCATCCTTATGTCGAAGTGAATCAATTAAAAATCAATCATGTTAACTGTTTGTATCGTCTTTACAGCAGAACGATATTGACTTTATTGACCATATAATTGCAAAATCAATATACAAGGTGATTACAATTAAAGTGCCGCTATTCACGGCGTTCCAGTGTGAGCTGTAATCAACGTATTCCATTGAAATTTGGTAAATATGCTAATGAGACCATGCGAAATTGAGTGATATTGGAAAAATGTTAGTTCCGCTTTCCACTATCAGATGAAAGTGTACAGGCTGTAACACATGTCAGCTCACACTTCATACACAAAATCTTGTAAGGAGCAGCACCCAGTGCTCAGGCGGAGTCACAGAAATTGTCTACTCCATGGTCAACAGTAAGAAAAGTTTTTAGGATCATTTCACACTGGTATACTTACAGGATTCACACAGTACAGTAACTGAAACTCCAATATTCACCACAACGTCTGGAGTTTGCCATTCGAATTTTGGCACTGATGGAAGTGGATGGCATGGGGCTGTGGGGTATCGTGTGGACTGGTGAGACCCATTTTACACTAGAAGAGGCAGTGAACATGCAAAACTGTCGTGTATGGTGTTCGGATAATCGCACATTATGCAGAAACAGCCATTGCACTATGCGAATGTGACTGTGTGGTGTGGATTCACAGGAACTTTCATTACTGGCCCGTTTTTCTTTGAAAAAATGACACCCCGAGGAGTTGTCGCCAGTACCGTTCCGATCTAAATCCGTGTGACTTCTGGTTGTGGGGATATCTGAAAGCTCGGGTCTGTCAAGGAAATTCCAGTCGCTGGTGGATCTCAAGGACAGTAAAAGGCTACGTGTGGCAACAATTCTGAACGGAACTGCTGCTAGCAACTCTTGTGAACGCCAGTTTGCGGATGCAACATATCGTCGATGTGTCTGGTGGTCATACGAAGCATGTTAGGTAAATTAGTCACTGTAACCACAAATGTTAATAAAGTTATTCTCATTGCACCTACTGTTACTATTACATGGAAATAAAGTTTCACCTTTTGTTACAATCGCATTGTTCCTAAAGTTTTCCTTTTGCACCATTTGTTACTATCATTTGTCCTTCATCTTTTTTGCGTTACATTTATCTAACATTTTTGACTTCTATGACCTAGGTTATCGTCTTACCTATACATTCAGGACCATTTCCATGTGTGTATTTCCATTACGCACCACATTTTATCCTGGTGCCGAAAAAGAAAACTAATAATTTTTCTAGTGTAACTCGCTTCCGCATGGTCTCATTAGCATATTTACCGAATTTCAATGAAATACGTTGATTACAGCCAGAGATAGACAGCAGTGAATAGTGGCACTTCAATTTTAACCACCCTGTACGTTACAGTCTCAATACATCTTAAGAAATAAAGATACTTTTAGAAACTTTAAAACGGATTTCAATTATACGTCCTATACTACAAAAGTATTCTGCTTAAAAGGGCACATAAACATACTACACATTTTTATGTATTATTCATTAATGTGCAAGTGTAATACAGTGTTATCGGAAAATTAAGTTTTGTAAAGGATGTATCTTCTATGCAGTTTGTTGCCAAGACTATAACTGTTATCTTCCTGAAAACATATAATATTACCACTTTCATTCTGCGTTTACTCGAAACGTAGTTTTCTCCTATGTGTCCTTTTTACGTAGACCATCTCAATTGCTCTGCCCATCTATTGCAAAAACAGAATTCAAAAATACACTTGCATGTATAAGATAGGAGTTGTAGATATTCACTGTTACAGTCGCTGTTGCCCATTAAGGTGTTAACGCAAACACTTCATTAACTAATTCAATAGAGATATACTAGCAGATATAGATAGAGATACTTCTTTCGTGGATTTTGGAAATCCTCAAAACTCACCATGCTATTCTTGGCGATATTTGTCAGTAGGGATGCGCATGAGTCGAGACACACTTTGTAAAATTCGAGACGAGTCGAGACAAACGTGTTTCTCGACTCGAAAATTCGAGTCGAGACACGAGTCGAGTCGAGACAGCTGATAAAAATCTCGACTCGACTCGAATGTCTCGAAAATTTTTCTAAAACTTTTAATATTATTATGAAGAAATTATTCACTCAGGAACAGCCTTGATACCAATTCCAGCATTTATTACTTTAGAAAGGTACAGAACGTATAAATTTAATAGTTAATCTTCCGAGATCAAGATCTAATTTTCAGCTCAATTCAGTTAATTAAAACTAGTAATTAATGTCGTGATATTTGATTGTACTTCAAACATAATAATAATAATAATAATAATAATAATAATAATAATAATAATAATAATAATAATAATAATAATAATAATAATAATAATAATAATAATAATAATTGATTATCTAATTTGTATAAAACTATTATCCGTAGCCTATATCTAGTCTGTATAAGAACATTGCAATAAAGTGAACATCATAAATTCTCTGAATGAGCAATTGGCAGTCTATAGTAATTTAGCATAGTTATAACTATTGTGTTTTTATTTCCATGAACGATATAGGGCTACATAACTTCTGGACAGGGCCAGATTTAAGGGGGTGCAAAGGTGCACGCTACCCCCCTTTGTTGTAAATATACCTGTCTAAAATGAGAAGCTAGCAGTGAAAATACCGCGACATTGGTGTGTCGTGAATGGGCCACTGATGTACCGCGAGGATATCAAAACAAAATTATTAATTCTATAGCAATCAAATTGCAAAACGTAGGGGAAAATGTATATTTGTATTGCACATTACTATGAACCTCTACTATGACTCTACAATTTTAAGTTTCATGCCGTGTTACTTTTCTGTACATTTCTAATGTTGAAAAAAGTATTTGTTATTGTTATGACCATTATTGCTTCTTTATCGTTACAGACTATTTCGTAACTTGAAAATTTAAAATATCATTCAATCCTTTCGATAAATTATTCACTTGTGTTTTAAAAGTAAAATAGATTTATTTGTTCGTTCGTTATTTAATGATCTTCATTCTTACTAAAAGGTTGGATACAGTTTTCGAAAGAGTAAGCGTATTTTTAATAACCTGAGTCCAACATTTCATTGCAGTTGTTTTCTCCTTTTAAATTAGAATGAAAATTAAGCATAGTGATTTACCACGAGGAAAACCCAGTGATCGAGCTTTCTTCTCTGTGAGAAGGAGATTAGTAATCAAAGAAAAAAATACCAGTGTGTTTTATATTTACAAATAATAATATCTATAAGTGTGCCGCGAGAATCCATGTTACACCCATAGTGTGCTGCAAGTTGAAAAAGGTTGGGAAACGCTGGTTTAGAGGAAAGAATAATTGGTACACTCCCTCCTCCCTGCAGGGCCGGCGCGAGGGGGGTCAAGCCGTGCCACCGCCCAGGGCGGCAAGTCTAATGGGCGTCAAAATTTGAAAAAGATAATAATACCACCAAAATATAATGCCTCATAATAGGTCATATGGAAAAACATAATTGTGCTCACCAGAGAATATAATTGAACTTACTTTACTCATATTCAGGAAATTCAGAGCATTCCCCCTCATTTTCAATTATCAAATTACTAGCCACAGGTATCTCGTTCAATATTCTTCTTGCAGCAGCGTAGATAAGATTTTCAGCTATGGGACTCCACTTAGATAACGACAAGAGCTGATTGTATAGCAAACCAGCTGCATGACTTTACTTTCTTTTGCTCACTCGTTATGTGGTATGACTTTGAAAATGAAATGAAATCTTTAAGTTTTACGTCCCACAGTTATGTCGGGTAGGCTAAAGGAAACGGTGATTATGATAAATGAGTGAAATGGTGGAATGAAGAAAGTGGGAAGAAATGGGAGAACCCCGAGAAAACCAACGAGCACGGTGTTTGTCCACAACAAAGTCCAAACGGCGCGAGCTGGCATCGAACCAGGGACCCCAAGCACCGGAGGTGAACGCTCTTCCACCGTGCCGCCTCGTGGTATGACTTTTTACTCCACATAAACATAGTAATCAAAACTCTCCAAAGCATTGATTCCTATGTGTTGAAAGTAGTCGGGTTTCTTGAAAATATGTCTGAGTACTTTGAGAGAAGCAGAAATGATGCAAAGTTTCAGGTTTACTTAGTTGATGCGATGGAGTTGGCATCAGCATTAGATATGGATGATCCACGGATAGGAACTATAGTGCAGGCTCGAAGTCGAAAGAAGAAGAGACAGTTTCAGTACGAGACAGAGGATGAAGCTGTTGAAGATCCACAAACAAGATATAAGCAAGGGTGCCGATTCCAGAGGAGCCGGGAGCGGCCCCCCAAAGCTGATGTGAGCCCCGCATTGTATTTATGAATATACAATATTTGGCATAATTTGAATGCATAATTTGTCCAAAAAATCCTCATATATGCCTTCTGCAACTGAATGGGCCAACACAAATTTACAGAGAAATCGGCGCCCTTGGATACAAGATCGATTTTTATTACAAAGTTCTAGACGTGATTGTGTTAGCTTTAAGAGAAATGTTTGAGCAACTTAAGAATCACAGCGAGTATTTTGATTTTGATTTTTTTTTTTTTTTTTTTTTTTTTTTTGCGATATAAGTATAAGGATATGCCACCTGAACTTTTATCTCAAAAGTGTACTAAACTTGCCAGTATTTTAACACTCAAAAAATCAAACGATATTAACCCCAGTGACTTAAAAGACGAACTGAAAATGTTATCCGCTATAATTAAGCCTAAAAGTTCACAAAAAGAGACTTTAAAATTAATTAAAGAGCATGACTGCTCCCAATGACAGTGTTGCACTTAGGATTTTTATTAACCTTATCAGCAACAGTGGCAAGTAGATAAAGATTTTCGAAACTTAAGCTTATTAAAAGCTATATGCATTCTTCCATGTCTGAAACACGCTTGAGTGGTCTAGCGATAATATCAATAGAACACGAATTGACTGAAACATTGTACTACGCGAATGTGATAAATGAATTTGCTCATATCAAAGCAAGAAAAGTTTCTTTCAATTAAGATATGTTAAATGCATGTATCTCTCTTGTGTTTTAGTACATTATAGGGCTTAGGCTATAGTTTTGCCGTAATATCTGATTTACTATATTATCTTCATGCTTCATTACTCTATTGGAAACATCTTTTGATATAATTAAAATAAATTTAAAAATTAAAACTCTTATTAGTGACTAAAGAATATTTTTTTAAATTTTATTTTTTGTATGAGTTTCTGTATATCACAGATATACAGCGAAATCGTGCATATTGAATATTGTGTCATGTACAGAGTAGTTGAAATATTACGTAAGCATTCGAGAGAGGTAGTTTATTTATTTATTATTATTATTTATTTTTTTTTTGTTGTTTTCTTTTCCATTTCATACATATTTTTAAATGGGGCATCTTACTTTTTCATGACACTTGAACTTCTTCAGTCAAAATAGGGGGCAGAATAATTATAATTAAAGGGGCGGCATGTGATAATACCGTCCACACTGTAACCAATAACCGTGAAAATAAGTGCCTCCTACCATAAAAAATATACGGTTTACCGTTTTTCTAAAATAATGGTAGGAGACCGTTTTCCTGTCAGATCCTTGTGTCGGGCATGCGCATTGGAGAGAAAAAGCACATGTTCGAAGCGAGATTGATGGCGCGTGGGTTCGGATGTGTTGTGCTTTGTTTCGTTTTGTTTCTTTCTTTTGTTTGTTTGTTTCTTTGTTTAGTGTGTGGTTTTCTGGTGTGATATATACAATAGGCCTACTAGTGTTGAAGATATCCTGGAAATTCAACATTGAACAAGGTAATGTATGGGAAAGCACGATGTTAATATTTGAACTTTGTTCGGTGACAAACAAAACTTTAGTTGGCTATCGTGGCAAGCAGATCGCTCCAAAGTGCAACGATTCGAAACCAAGAAGCTGCTGGATGTATAAAGTCTTATGATAATGTAACCAACTATGAGTGGTTTGTGAAGCTAGAATTAAAATCACAATGTTGAAATACTAAAAAAAAAAAAAAAAAAAAAAAATCCCTTTTAGGAAAAGTACTTCGTACTTTACCGTAACAGCAACAGCATTACATAAATTGTGTTGCATCAACTGGAATTTTTCATGTTACAGAAACAAAAGTATACTGTCACTCATGTGTGCCCGAAGAAGGGGAACGGGGTCGCTCCCCTAGCTAGTGAAAACGTATTAACTTTCTTAATACAAATAAAAAATATCAAGGTATATAGTAACCAGGGAGTTGAGTCCCCTAGAAAATTTTCATCGGGCGCCCATGCTGTCATTATTTTTTCTGGATAAATAAATTGTTAATTTGAAAAATATTTCTGTAAATGTTTTTATCTTTAATTTTGTTCTGAGTACCTATAATCTGTTTAGGTGTCTTGTTAATACATTTGAGCGTTTAATAGTCTAAATATGCAAAAGTTTGATACTCTGGAAGTTTGGTGACTTTTTTTTTAACATTGATGCCACTGTTACATAATTATATAAACACGTATTTATTAATTTGAGATAGCGGATACTGGATACTGTAGGCAGTGTTTTGAGAAGTCATATGGTTTTACACTTGTTTAGTCGTACTTCTGGTCATTCTAAGCTATGTTGTCGGATGCCTGCTTGGTTATCTGAAACCGTAATAATGCGACTAATCGAATGAATCGCTGATTAGAATATTTGAAGTCTATTAGTCTACTGGTACTCATAGCAAAAAACAAATGCAATAAAGCTAGTCTTAACACTGTAACAGATCGATTTATGAATATCTTAAAAGGGCATGGATGTTTGTTCCAACTACATCTTCAAAGCGTGCGAAAACTCAGCTATAAAATTCAAGACTTTTTTTTTTTTTTTTGTATGTAATATCGAATCCTCTTCTGGTGTTTTGTTCAATACATGACAAAATTAGTAATTTTGAAAAGAAAAAGCAATGTATGTTCAAGATGATATCAGAACAAGGGTTCGATATTACAAACTAAGAATTAATTTCAACTTTTATTCTTATGGATATTATGCACGTCATAGATGCAACGCTTCTTTCGTTCACTTTTGTTTTCTTTAGTTAAGTAGTCTTTAACAGCAGTGGATCAGTGTGCACTCTAGTTGCATCCATCCAGCAGAAATTATTGCTAGCCAGTGTGTGTACTGATACAGTTTCCAGCAATTCGATGAAAATTGGGTCAACATATATTGACCAGCAAGAATTCTTACTGGATCTAGCAAGAGGGCACAGGTGTGTTATTACCGTAAATCTTGTACGGTAATAACACATCTGTGCTTTTTTTTTTTTTTTAAAAAAAAACGATCCCTAAATATTACGGTAAATTACCGTAAAATATACGGTACCAAATTTGTTTCTAAACACGGTCAATATTATTTTGCTTCTAAATATACTTTCTGCCGTTTTTATGAAAAAACGGTGGTCCGTAAAATTTGGGGTAATCGGATGGCAGCGAGAGTTGACGGTAATCGGTCAGTAAATTTAAGGCGAAATTTTTTACAGTGCAGGGCGTCAAAACTGCTAGCGCTGGCCCTGCCTCCCTGCTCTCTCTCTGCCTAGTATATTTTCTTTATTTTATTGTCTCCGAAACACCATTCCAGACAAATGCTTTTCGGTAGAAAAGTTAGAAACAAACCATCCCGCTCTTGGACAAAGTGGGCAACATGCGATAGTCAGGTCAATGAACCTGCTTTGGAAATTTTCGTGCAATTTAGGTTACTGAGAGGGTGTAGTTTCTTCAACTAAGCCGCCTTCTACTATGGCTCGTGCCATAAATAAGTCATCGTCTGATCATATGGGAAACACCGCTAGTTGTCCTTGCCTGACATCTGTTTCATATTCATATAGCAATGTTTTTTTTTTATATATATATATATATATAGACGGTGTTGTATCTATCCAGAGAAATATCATCCGCCCCTGTTCCCATTTGAAATGTTGCGGTTGACCCCCTTGAGCCTTATGATGGGGGCCCTGGGGGACTTGCTTCTTACAAAGTTCTCTTGGCCCTCGACATGAGTACATTCCTGTGCAATTGGATTTGCAACATCTCTTTTCGCTTCGCAGCAATTTGAGATCACATTGTTCGATGCCATGTTAAGACAGCTCATATTTGTGGCGGCCATTTTGAAAAACATGCTTCATATAGCAAATGTTTCCTATATATGTTGTTGCACATTCTATGATCAATCGAGAGAGGTAACACTCGGTCCCTGTTTCCATTTGAAAGTTTGAAGTTGGCTCCTGGGGCCCTAAGTTGGGGATCCTGGGGCACTTGCTTCTCACAGACTTTTATCACCCCCTGACATTGGTACATTCCTGGACAACTGGATCCGTCACATTTTTGTTCGTTTCGCAAATCTTTCAGGTCACAAAGTTTGATGGGACACCCTGCATATTCCCACATACGACCCAACCATGACATAATGTTCACTACTTCTATTATCGGTTGTTGGCTCAACCCAACCATTTCATGTTCCCCGACTTGACATTGCCTCAATCACTCTAACATTGATGCATTCCGAGTGATGCCTGTTGCCGGAATTTTCTTTTTCTGAAGCGAGTGGCCTAACTATATAAGACTTGTCTGGATGTCCGTGGCCAGTCTTGCCAACTTTGGAACTCGTTTTTCTTTTCGACTCTAGGTACGTCGGTTTCCTGCATATTCGGTGCTTCTTGTTTTGTTCATTCTAATATGTACAGCCCCTGATCAAATGTGGCGCATTATGGCCAACTCCGTTTTTTCCGTATTTTTCGTACTTCTGTTTTTCTATTTCCTTTTGTTAGATTGTACCACTGATTAGACACGCCACATCTTATGTTCTACATGACAGGTTGATACTGAATATTGCACTCACTTCATATAGTGCTCTTTGCAAAACATGTACTTTTCATTGCAGTTGGCAACACTGTTAACCCCACTGGTGGCCTTCATTTGTTCCCTATTGTGGCAAGTCTCTTTCTATACATCACTTGTCAGCATTGTATTTTGCCGTGCCCCCCTTTTTTTTTTTGTGGAATTTACACTTTTCCCCCTTGTTCAGCCTTGCTGTTTCCCGAACTTCCACCCCTTATATTTCCTAAGCCTATTGCTATGGGCAGCTAATTTTTTGGGAATGCTCATCTCTGTTACAGCTCTTTCAATTGGCATAGGCCACACCTTTCACTGCAGCTATCATTTTCAGAAGGTTCCCTTGTGAAATCTGAACGAGACAATTGTGTTCGCATTGGATATGTTATAACTAGACGAATCCCGAAGTTATACGTGTCACCGGGCGGGATATCGTGAGTTACAACATATTCAACGAACTTAAAAAGTTCGTTACTGAATTCTCTATGTCTGTGTGTCTATCTGTCCGTCTGTCTGTTATTTGCATTTTTTTTTCAATTTTGTACATTGCATTAGATAGAGCATCAAAAACTATTAGACAAAATGATTAAATTTTTCGCGTCAATCTAACCGTTCGGAAGATAGTGGCCAAAAAATGACCGATTGACAGAAATTTAAGCAGCCATATCTCGGGAACCGTAAGTCATAGAGAGATCATATTGGTGTTGATCAATATCTAAAAGGATGGTAAACATTTTGGTACCAAATAGTAACCGCTGGTCACTGTCCAACTGGCCAGTGGTTTGGCCAATGGCCAGTTGGCCAGTGGCCACCAATTAATATCAGGACAAAAATGTTTAGCATTCTATTAGGGGTTGATTACCACCAATATCATATCTCTATGGCTTACCGTTCCCGTGATATTGGCCAAAAACATGGCCGATTTCTAGATATTTAAAAAGCCATAGCTAGGAAATTATCTGCTAGAATAGTTTGAACCGAGTCATTTGTTCGGAAACGATTGGGTAAATGGAAAACTCGGTGAACATGTATCCCATCATTTTCAAGGCCACACTTTTTTGGGGTAAAAAGTTTGCCTCAGGGTTCCCCGCAGGGCACCAGACGGGATCCAACTAAAAAGTTTCAAATGGCAAGGGGGGTTAAGTAGCACATCGTTTGAAATCTGTTGTAAAATGAAGGAAAATAGAGCAAGTCTCGACTCTCTACGACAACCCTGTGCAAAATGGCGGCGGGTCAAAATGAAAATAAAAAACTTAATTGAAAAGTCCACGGCCACCCGTATAAATCGAAAATGGTGAGACAAATGTAAAAACAAGAAAGGACGTGTGACATTACGAGATCGAGCTGAAGAGAATTTCACAGTAAATATCAAGCTCAAGCTCGAATTAGTGAGAAACTTGACTAGTGTGATCCTCATTGAGATTAGCGAACGCGAGCTCCATTGAGGATAGAGAGCATGAGCCCGAGTGAGTCACGGTTGCAAAATTACCAATTTTACTTCTTTCTTTCTTTCTTTCTTTCTTTCTTTCTTTCTTTCTTTCTTTCTTTCTTTTCTTTTCTTTTTTTTTTCCCTACTCCAATGCGTAAGGTTTATGAACAGCAGAAGTGCTTGCTAGAAAGACCTTAATTAGCATTGCTTGAATTATCCATAGACTAGGAACTGCTTAGATATCTAATGCAACTTACGTTCGCATTTTAACAATTCAGGTTGTAATTAAACCTTTGAATACTGAGCAGATGAGCACGCAGAATGTTTTGTTGGGGTGTATTTCTAATACGCAATTAATTCTTCGTAAACAAATACAACTCTATAGTATCTGAAGCGGCTTGAGTTGGATTCAATGAAAACGTGAACATGTATTCGAACTGCGCAATGTATTGTTAATTATCATGAACTGGAAGAATTAGGAAAAAAATGGAAGCGCGACTGATGAGCACCAAACATCAAAATTTCACAAAGCATGGTCAAAGCTCACACCTCAAAGACCAGAAAAAAAGATTGCCCCATCAACTAACCGTTGTCTTGTCCAAGTCAGTTGCTTCTTTTCATTGTGAAATTTCCTGCAAGTTAATCAGAATGTTGAAAATTTCCTACATTTTAAATTTATTTAGTATGTACTGATCAATCAGAACATTATGACTACCAACCTACTATCGATATAATTTCCGTCCAGGCAATATCTGTGTCACCTGCCGACTAATGCCTGCTAGTCAGTCACGCGTACGGTGCATGTAGTATCAGTGAGAGTGCTGGCCATGTGTAGAATGGGGAAGGCGCGCGATCTGAGTTTGACCGAGGGCAGGTTGTAATGACCCGCATACTCGGCAGGAGAATTTCGGAAACTGCATGACTTGTCGGATGTTCGAGGAGTGCTGTGGTGAGTGTCTTCAACAAGTCGCGAAACCAAGGGAAAACGACGTCCAAACGTCGAGGGGTTGGGCGCCAACACCTCATTACAGATGTCGGACGTCATAGGCTGGGCAGACTGGTAAAACAAGACAGGCAGCGAACTGTGGCAGAACTAACATCATACTTTATTACTGGGCAATGTACAAGTGCGTTTGAACACACAGTGCACCGAACACCCCTAACGATGGGCCTCCGAAGCCCATGTCCCATCTATGTGCGAATGTTAACACCACGACATCGGCAACTACGACTGAAATGAACACATGACCATCGTCATTAAACCTTGGCACAGTGGCAGAGCGTTGCATTGTCTGATGAATTCCGATACCTTCTTCATCATGACGATGGGAGGGTGCGGATTCGTCGTGTTTCAAGAGAACAGTTCTTTGACACCTGTACTGCGGGACGGAGACAAGCTGGCGGTGGCTTAATTATGCTCCGGAAAACATTTACGTGAGCATCTATGTGTCTAGTGAAGCTCGAGCAAGGCACCATGACGGCCAAGGCGTATCACACACTGCTTGCAGACGACGACCATGTTTCCCAACAGTAGTGGCATTTTTCGAAAAGATAATGCACCATATCACAAGGCCAGGATTGTGATGGAGTGGTTCGAGGAACACAGGGACAAGTTCCAAGTGATGTGCTGGCCGCCCAACTCGCCTGATCTGAACCTAATCGAACACAAATGGGATGTGATTGAACATGACTTCAGAGCGCATCGCCCCTCTTCCCGGAATTTACGGGAATTAGATGACCTGTGTGCAAGGGCCCGATCCTGGGGGGCCGAGGGGGCCCGGGCACCCCCAAAGCTCATGTGAACCCCCGCATTGTATTTATGAATATACAATATTTGGCATAATTTGAATACAATTTGTCTTAAAATCCTCATATATATGCCTTCTGCATCTGAATGCCCCCCCACATTTACAGAAAAATTGGCGCCCTTGCCTATGTGTAAAAATCAACTCTCTCCAGTGACCTTTCAAGGATCATTGCGTCCATGCCAAGACGCGTCGCCATTGTTATCCGTGCCAAAGTTGGACACACTGACAATAAGGTAGGTAGTCATAATATTCTGGCTGATGTGTGCGTATATTTTAACTCATATATTTTGTCTCGACTCGAATTTTGAGACGTCTCGACTCGAATTCGAGTCGAGTCGAGACAGAGACTGTCGAGTCGAGACAGACACATATTTTCGAGTCGAGACAACATTTTCTCGAGACGAGTCGAGACAGGCTTAAATCTCGACTCGACTCGACTCGAACGCATCCCTATTTGTCAGAGATTTATGACCCCTATTGACTAAAAATCAACATTGCCACATCGCTCTATTGTCCCTTTCTTTCATCTTCCATTCATTGTTTTCTTAAGAATGCTGAATTTTGTTTCTTTCCATAT
The DNA here is from genome assembly GCF_964235325.1 of Thermobia domestica. NCBI lineage: Eukaryota > Metazoa > Arthropoda > Insecta > Zygentoma > Lepismatidae > Thermobia > Thermobia domestica. The sequence continues at coordinate 147,978,749 of NC_137462.1, read as the reverse complement.
AGTTTAGGCAAGTATTACTAAAGTACGGCAACGTTGAAGAGAATAACAGAGCACTTGCTGCCTAAGATCAACCGAAGGTTGTGTGTGGAAAAATGGATAGTGGTTGGGGCAAGTGAAAAGTGGATAGTGTCTCCCAGGTAACACAAATTGGAACAGAAGACGTTTTTTAAAAGGTATCACATGACGTCTTTTTTTTGGTGATAATGTCATCAAATATCACGTGATCTGCGACGTCTTCTGTAAGGTGCAGTAGACGTCTACAGAGGACGATTTGTGCACCGTCATTTCTTTCACCTCGATTTCGTCGTCCGTAGACGTCTACTGATGACCTATATAGTACCATCATGGTACGTCATCTTTTTAACCTCAATCACGTCATCCTGGTACCTACTTCAGGTACCCTTTTGGTTATCCTGGTACCCATTGGTAATCATGTAAGAGATATGTGAAAATTTGGTAGAACCGCGAGTTCAAGTAATGCCACTTGTGTTTCTAAGTTTACAATTGGAGCGTTCCTATGAAACCATGACCAGTGCTAGTAAAACTCGTATCACTGTCAAAACCCCACTTCTTTCCACTACCCTTACTAGCGCGTATACCCATAATCGCTGACGTGCCTGCTCCCTTCGGACACATTCCCGCGCGTTCGCACTGCCCTGACTTGATTAGATAGTATTCGTGCTTCTTAGTGGCAACATAGCAAAGGTTAGTTTAGTTTTAAAGTTTTATGCTACACATCTAGAAGCCGCATTAATAAGTAAATCGTAAAACAATCGTTGGGGTATTCTGGACCCTAAAGTAACAATCTAACAAACTACTCTAACCTAAGCTAATGTGAAAAGAAATCACCAAAATTGTAACATTTTTCTTAGAAAAAATTGCTGTACCTCTTCTCCTAGACATATATCTAGTTGTAATTTTTAAAACAATTCCGGTGGCACCCTTGAATTGTATCTATGCGAAAGTGGAAAGCTTTTAGGAAACAATAAGAAGGAAATTAATGAAAGATTTATAATTTATCAACAATTATTTCAAGTCATGTGCCAAAAGTAAACCTGTACGGGAAATTCAATGCAAATACTCACTTGTCTTAAATCTGATGTTTTTTATTTTCACGGGAAGCCAATTTTCTTGTGGTTGTTCCCCTGTTTTAAGCGTACGTTTGAAACGAGTAGACACTTTATATGGAGGCCATAGAACTTCACATTTTCGTGGAGTGAGCCAAATTTCGTTGGCAATAATAACTGGATTGCCTTCAGGCAACTGTATCTCCGGTTCTTCCTCAATGACACAATACATAGTTCTTCTTCACACTAATTAAATGCAATGTTCTGAAAAGATAAGATGAGATATTTTCCTTCTCCTCCGGTATAGTAGCACAGTGGTATGTTATGACAATCTTGCTGTAAAACGAGTACTTTTACTACTAAAAATTAAATTAACACTACCCGACTTTCTAAATGATGGACGCTCGCTATTCTATCACGTGATTCTATCAAGCACGACTCCCAGCATGCACCGCGCTTTTAGCACCTCAAAAAAACGTCCTTTTTAGGTGGTGTTTGAGACGTCAGTTCTTTCAACCATTCTGGCACGTGATAAACACGTACAATTTCGGTCATGTTTGACACGTCATTTTTACTACCATTCTGGCACGTGATAAACACGTACAATTTAAGTCATGTTTGACACGTCATTTTTACTACCATACACGTGATAAAGACGTTCCAAATTTTCAAAAGACGTAATTTGAATTCGAACCCCCAAAAAAGACGTTCATGGTCCGGTTTGTGTTACCTGGGCTGTAACAGTAGCTGTTCTAGCTTTCTATGGTGGGGTAAGGGACGGACGTACTAACAATATAGTGTTAAAAAGGTTTTACAGGTGATTATACTAAATAATAGTCTTGCAACTTACAAATCATCCATCTTCATTTGTCTGTGTTTAATTTGTCAGCACCTTACAAGCATTACTTTAGCAAGCGGAGACCGTCTCCTTTAGCCTAACCGGCATAAACGTGGGACGTAAAACTTAAAGATTTCATTTTTAGCAAGCAGAAGCCATCAAACCTTAGCAAACCTTAGCTGTCCATTATGCACGTAAGGATGGTGGCGTTTATTTCAAGAACTGTTCGTCACATTTAGATGCTGTTTTCACTAAATGAATAAATAACCTTTTCCAAAGGAAGCTCTTGTGTATGAAATATTGAAAAAAAATGATAATAAATTAATTGTATACCAGATTATCTTTAAAATATTGTGCTCTTAAATTCAAAATTGTGAAAATGTTTATTGTAAATTGAAAAGCCACCTATTTAGTATCTTCTTCGATAATATTATTCCCTTTCTGAGGCAACAGCATTATTCTGTCGCTATAAAACTTATATTATTTCTGGTCAAATAAGTCGATACATGGTTTTGTAACCAAAGTAACACAATTCTGAGAGTCCAATAGAGACCGAAACGGAGTTCAGCGGTGACCTTGTTAGTGATAACAAACTTTTGGTGTGTTGTAGAGAAGAGGAAGTGATTAAAGTGAAAAGTGTTCATCTTACATTTAAGATACACATCCACATTTACTCATAAACACATATAATTTCATCCACAACTATTCTTTTCATCTATATTTAATTTATTTTCATTTTTTTCAACTTTTACACCCTGATCAACTGAGTAGCTAGCCCTCTTCGTCCCGCTGGACCTCCTTCCCAATTTTAACTTTGATACTTCCCTACTATGGCAATTTTATACCTCTCCCAATTTTGAGATACTATACACTTCTTTCACGATTATACTGAATTTATCTTTTTAAACTTACTTCAATTTTTAACTATATAATTCAGGCAATTCGACTCTCAAGTCGGCCAACAATTGCAAATGGTGGCGTCCGCCATTTGTAAATTTTTAATACAATTTTATACAAATAATTAATTTCTACACAAATAATTCACTATTTCTTCATTTGTAGCACATGAAACCTTAGTTGTTGGTACATCAAATAATTAAACACCATTAATGGTGATGAAGACAAGACAAGACCGAAACAAACGATAGTTTGAGTCAATGACAGTTACGGACTATGTGGTGAATGTACTACAACCTTCTAGTGAAATTTTAGAAATGTCTGATTGGTTGTTACAGATTTATACGGCATGGCATTGTCATCGTAGTGTAAAACACCTTTTCTGTTGATCAGTTACTTCCGTTTGTTTTGAATTGCTAAGAACATTTCAGTTAATTGTCTGAATCTTTCGCCCTGCCCGGCAGCAGTAGCTTGAGGATAACATTCAAATCCAGTAGGGGAGGAGCCAGGGGTCCTCCATGTGCACCCCTCCCCTGATCCTTTGCGACATATATTTTTATATTGCTTACAGCCCAAGGAAAATTTTAAGCCATGTTCCCAAAAAAGAAAACTGGCACTACTATAAAATAGCGAGCCTTTCTTTTTAACCTTTATAAGACCAGCAGGTATTTCACGGAAAGCGTAGACCTTCACTTAGACGGTCCTAGAGATTCCCCTAATTATCACAGGGCCACGAATAATACTTCGTTGGAAAGCTTATTTTACGTAGATTCCAATGAAGTAACAAGTGAGGAGATTGTGCGTTATTTGTAGAAGAATAAGAAGAAGAAACCCCGCAAAAAATCTTAAAAAAAGACATTTTCTGGAAATCCTGAAATGCTGGCAACACTTGCTACCATCGTACGCAGGCAAAATCACTCTAATGTATACATTGTACCTTGGTGTCAATAATATTTAAAAATCATATACATTGGTGCAATAGCAAGCGAGATAAAAATTCGATACTCGTCAGTACTGAGAACCGCCCTGAATAAGGTTTTTTAAGGGCTAGAAGTGGTACTCACATTGATGACTCTGGTGATCTCCCTATTTAACACAGGACCATGAACTACATTTCGTTGCAAACTTTTTTCAACACAGAGTCCAGCGAAGTAACATTTGTACAGATTGTAGGATATTTGTAGAAGAGGAGGAAGAAGAAACTCAAGAAATTGAAATATATATTGGGAACAACTGCACTGGCAACACTTGCTATTATCTTACGCATACAAAATTACACTAATGTGTACATTATATTTTTATATTAACAGTATCCAAAACTTATAGACATTGGTGGAATAGAAAGCAGGATAACAGCTGGATACCCGATAGTACTGAAGATCGCCCTGTATGAGGCGTTTGAAGGTCTGAATAAGACAAGTTGAGACCTAGTGACCCCTTTCCCCCGGTTACCGTGTAAAGGTGGACATTTCACTCATATTTTGAAATTACCCAATGCACAAGAACGGATTGATAAGTTACTGGAAGTAAAAAGAAAAAGACAGTTACAAACGTCACCAACAGAAAGACTTAAGATCTGTTCCCAAATTCCAGATACTGTGCAAGAAAGAGATGGTTATCACAGGGAGTGTTATCAAAAATTTACCAAAAACCTTGATCGACTTAAAGCTGAAACATCTACCTCCTCAGTCCAAGATGAGAAGAGTTACTCAACGTCACGACGATCACAGTCTAAAGATCGAATCCTCTTCCAGCCTGATTGCATTTTCTGTAATGTAGTTGAACCTAAACGCATTTATAAGAATAAAGCCAGAACAAGTGAAAAAACATCTCTCTTCGAGTATGGTGATGGAAACACTGTTCTAATATGTGCTGAAGCGAAAGGTGATGAAAAGCTTTTAAGGAGAATCAGAAATGTTGATTTATTTGCAGTTGAAGCCAGATTTCATCCATCTTGTAGGAAGTCCTACTGTAATATTGATACCCACTGGAGAACTAAGAATGAAGAACAAAAGCTGATACAAATGCAGATGGAGGAAGCACACAAAAATGCTTTTGAAGTAGTTCTTGAAGAGGTTAGAATGAAAGTCGTACAACTCAAATTGATTATGAAACTTAAAGATTTGAATGATTTGTACATTGCAGAATTAGAAAAGTCAAATTGTCGGAATCCAAATCATAGATCTGAAAAACTAAAGGCAAAATTATTGAAACATGAAATCAGCTAACACATCTCATTTACTCAGAGCAAGTGTTTTCAAGCTGTCCTTGTTTACAGTAAGTCCCTTGATACTGATACCGCAGTCCAAATGGCTTTTCAACTAGGATCAGAGAATAGCATTGAGAATGCAGCCAGAAATCTTCATGATTCTATCATTAGAACATTCAGAGCGGAAGGAGACCTTAAGTGGCCACCAACGTCAAAAGAACTTGACCAAGATGTCAAACTTCCGAAGAATTTGGAAAATTTTCTGTTCATTGTCATGTCCAACAGCAAGGAAAAGCAAAGTGATAAAACCAAGAAACTTATTTCTTCAATAGCCCAAAACATCTGCCGGGCCACAACCAATGGACAATGGAAGATGCCAATGCATGTATTACTCTGCCTGAATCTTAGACATTTATTTCGAAGCAAGGAACTAATAACCCTCCTCAACAAACTGGGTCATTGTGAATCGTATTTGTTTAGTTTAGAGGCAGAGACTGCAATGGTTAATGAGATTTTGAACAAATCTTCTGTTGTATCTGATGCTATTGTAATGAGGCCAAGTGGGAAATTTCTTTTTCATTCTGAGTTTGATAATTTTGATCAACATGTGAATGAATTGACAGGTGCTAGCTCTGTTCATACAGCTCATGGAATAATGCTGCAGGAAGTAGAGGAAGATGACATCAGAAGTGAATGTATCAAAGATACAGAAGTGAGGACCAAACAGAGAAGCTGGAATTTAACAATTAACATGAGTTACCTGATTGCTTTGTACACATTTGAAACAGTCTTAAGTTAGTCATATATCAAATTCATTATTCAGAGGGGCAATCAGCTTTCTCAAGAAGTCTTCAAAACTACTTGTGTTGGGTGTGGCTAAGGTCTCAGGAAACGTCTGATTTGAATAAAATACCTGGATGGAGTGGATTTCAGTCAATCGCTGGTGAGCCACCCAAGAAGCTCACAATCATAGGTTACTATCCAGTCATTTACAAGCCAATCACAGACTACAGTACAGTGAAGGAAGGTTTGAGATTAGCAGAAGAAGCTTCTCAAGCTGTTGGGCAAGATTTTGTAATCATAACCTTTGACTTAGGTGTGTGCATGAAAGCATTTCCAGTAATTTGAAACTCTCCTTTGGAATACTGGAAGCACATAATTCTTTTATTCACCTTTCATTTAACATGTGCCTATTTCTCAGTTATAGGAAAGAAAATGACAGGGTCATGTTTAGATAATGTTATGATAGAAGCTGGACTAATGACATCGGGATCGATGAAAGGAGTATTGAGTGGTAAGAACTACAGTAGAGCTATGCATTGCTATAAAATAGTTCTTGAAGCTTTGGAAAGAATGCTTCTCAAAACCTTTCAGTTTAATAAAAAAGATGATTTGAATATGTTGGAAAATTTGAAAGATTATTTTAAGCAAGCAATATTAGAACCCAATCATGACAGCATTAATTTGATCATGCAGAATGAAGAAGTTGCTCACTTTTGTAAAGAATATCAAGATTTCAGACAAGAAGTTAAAAAGGGATCACTTGGTAAAACAGCTCAGTTTTGGGTGTCATTTATGGATCATGTGTGGCTGGTTTTGGAACTTCATGAAGCTGTTAAGAAAAATGACTTTTATCTGTATGCAGAGTGTTTACATTTAATGTCACCTTTGTTCTTTAGCTACTCTGCTCAAAACTATGCACGATATACTACAATCTTTTCAGTTATGATAGCTAACATTGAACATACTCACCCAGGTGCAAAGGAACTGTTAAAAATGGGTGCTTTCAGTGTTGCGAGGAGTATGGTTCCAGGGTGTAGAACAGATGTAGATATAACCATAGAAGAAACATTCATGAAGCATGCAAAGTCAAGAGGAGGTGCTGGAGGTAGTGGGGGTAGGGTTGACCGGAATCACAAGGAACTATGGTGCATACCAAAGATGGATACTGACAACACATATGCGTTCGGAAATGTTAGGAGCAACTTTACATATGGCTGGTATCAAAAATAGAAAAGGAAATATTCATCGAGACTTAGGAAGATCAGCAACTGAAAGAGGGCACAAGAAAGTATTGCGAGTAATAGAAGCTTTTGAAGATTACATGAATCCCTTTGACATTAAAGAAGATCGGTTATATGTAATATATTCAGGTGTTTCTGTGTCTCCAAATATTGAGGAAGATATTCTTCAAGCTGAATAGCTAGGGAAAGGTGCCAGAGATACTTTTGTGGAAGAGCGACTGAAAAAGAATGAGAAATTTTTTGAGAGCAAAAAAAAAAAACTGAACTTGAAAACTATGGCAAACATGCAAATTAGTGTCAAGGCGGCAATAAGTACAAACCAAGTTATAGAATACAGACGTCAAGGAAATATTCTATCTCAGCTACTAGTGAAGGCACAAGAAAAAGATATGAAGATAGATTTGAAACAGCTTATGACATATTCTTTATCACCAATACCATACAGCATCGGTACCACTAATGGATTTCTTTGCCAAGACTATCAAAGCCAAGTTGTTTTTGTACTTTGCAAAAGATGTTTGTGATTAGGCTTTTTCCCCTGATCCAAAAATGTTGACTGTCGAAGATGGTAATGCATACTTTCACATTTTGAAATAAAGTCCACCAACTTTCAAGGACATAGCTTTGAAGATTTTCCATATGACTTCTAAACAAGGTGATGTCATCTTCAGTACTGATATGTACAGCAAGATATCAGTAAAAGCTTTGGAAAGAAAACGAAGAGGAGAAGCAGAAAAGTTGATTGTGTCAGGCCCGAAATCCAAGAAACCTAAAGACTGAAAATTGTTTTTGAAAAATGAAGAAAATAAGCAACAGTTAGTAAATGTTATGCATGATGTTTGGTCAACAGAGAAAGAAGTAAAGGATTTGATAGGAACTCGCAATTTTTTTTTCAGTAAAGAATGGTGAAGCTTTCAATCTCTCTGTTTCCAAAGAAGCCGTATTGATACCAGAACTGACATCAAACCAAGAAGAAACAGATACGAGAGTCATTATCTTTGCATGTATGCTGCTGAAATGGGTTACGAGGAAGTGAGAGTTAAAAGTCCTGATAGTGACATTTTTTTGGATATTGCTTGCTCATGCAAGTAACATCAGATGCAAAATATTGTTTCAATCAGGATATGGTAACAAGAAAAGGTTACTTAATGTTAGTAAACTGTCAGAGGATTATGGTGCTGAGAAGTGTTCTGCTTTACTGGGGCTTCATGCTTTTACAGGGTGTGATTCAACAAGTGCCTTCAAAGGAAAAGGAAAGATCAAACCTTTAAAAATGCTGCTCTCTCAGAAGTATCAACCCTATCTTGCACCTTTCCAAAAACTTGGAGCATCATGGACTGTAGATGACAAATTAGTTTCACTCCTAGAGTTTCCAAATTAGTTCGTTCAATTGGTGAACTTAGGCTGCTCTTAGTAAAAAACAAATGCCAAGACAAAGATCTCATCCTTTCAATGGAAGCAAACGTTGACTTTTCCATGTTACCGCCCTCAAAGGCCTGTTTAATTGACCCGTTGCTGAATACACTTTTTGCACTGAGAAACCTTTTCAGGTATGAAAGTGATAGTGATTGTGAAAGTGATTGCGTTTGCTGAATAACTGCAGAAGTGTCCCTAATTTGATTTGTCTATTTGTACAGTGAAGATTTCGTTTTATCTCCTCCGGCAGCATATACAGGTACGTTGCATCTTACTCCTATAAAAATAATTAAACTAACATGCACTGTAAGGGTTGGTAACGCCAGAAATTGTAAAAAAGAATTCCCTTCGATACTAATAGCGTACCATTCTAATTGCAATCTAAAGGCTATATCCCCCCCCCCAATTGGGCAAAGTAACTATTTTTTAAATCAGAATTGTTATTGGAGGATATCAAACGTAATAACGAAGATTCATGTGCGTAGTTCTAATAGAAGGGGGATAATATTGAGGGGTAATAGGAGTTGTTTTGTAAGTCTAATAAAAATGGCCTTAAAGAAATTTGAGGTTTTTCTCATGTTGTATTTCGCTGATCTCTATGATTGTTGCATATGTTTGACATATCTATCTAGAGCATACGCAGAAATTATTTCGTTGACGTGCAGCAAGTGCAAGGGTTGCCAATTGCCCACGAATCTTAGAATTTTCAGAATTTTTCAAAAATTTTCAGTTTTTTCTTCTTCTTCTTCTAGGAGTAAAGCACGAAAGGTGGAAGCATTACCCCGTTGGAATCTGTGTTCCATAAGCTTTTCAATGATGTATCATTTATGACGATGCGATATTTAGGGGGAAATAAAAGCATCAAAATGAAGGTTAACTATTTTCTTTATTTTGCTGGCAGACGTACATAGGTTCTACTAAATAAGGGCAATTCTTAAGGTGTAGAGCCAGTTTGTTTTCTTGGGAACATAGCTATAAATTTTCTTTAGACTATGAAGATTTAAAAAAGTATGGTCTCATAGGATCAGGGGGGGGGGTGCACATGGAGGACCCCTGGCTCCCCGACTACAGCAAACGCAGAGCATATCTCTCCTGGACGTCAGTGTGGACTTTGAAACAGACTGTGGAGCTTCTCCTCACTTCGAACACTGTATTTTTTGTACATTGGTTTCGTAGCGTGTACACTTTTTTATTACTGATTATCAACCACTTCAGAAATCGCTTTAGTTTGTTACATTTCAGTAGAGATTTGCAAATAAAAGTTCAAACAAGTAAATGTTTCTTTCATCAGATCATGTTGAATCCAAACATAGACTTCCTGTAACTTGCTTTCTCCAAATGGTTTATCAATGTTTGTTGATGAATATTTAGATCATTGGCAATTTCATGGCAGCTTAGAAGCTTCTTTTGCTTGATTTTACCAGAATTTCATCCAATTTTACTATGGTTCGTCGCTCCTGGGCATCGAAATTTTCAGAACGGGACCAACGGAACATTTTATTGATAATGTATGGTATCTTGCCCATTACCACCACATTTTGTTTTTCGTTGGACTGCGCGGCATCCCACTTCTCGTGGGCATCCCACTTATCTTCATGGCGCATCACTTTACATATAATAATAATACCACCATTTTATATGCATCTACTAGCTTCAACTATCAACTGTCAAATGATATAACATATGACTTGTTGTACTAATATACCATAAGATTTGAAACAATAACATCATCTCGTCCGTCAAAGATTCCATTCATTTTAGACTACATGATATAAAATCTAGATTACTAGACTTTTTTTGTCTTCTAACACTAGACGGAGTGAAAAATCACCCAGCTTTCTTGTTTATCTTTTTTTTTTTTTCTCTCTCTAGGTACGATTTACTTTATTTGAAGCTAATAATTATATATTAAGATAGATATATTTATGCAACTTACAGACTTTTTTTGTAAATAATTTCAAACGGAACCTGTTTAAAACGTACATGAACTAAAATCTCACTTTTAGCACAAAAACATTAGTCAGCATTTGTCTGATCACTAATAATAAGACTTTTATGCTTTACCCATTTTTTTTTATATATATAAAACTGAAACAAATATTTCAATAAGTTTTCCCTGTGTGTATTTTATTTCTTTCGATATATATTCAATACACTTTTTTTGACAATATGAGAAAAGATACGTTTGACAAAACTTTAAAAATGTAAAATGCATGTTAAGAAGATATCTATTTCTTGAGTACTTGTTAGTATTACAGCATACGACTTGTGTCTACATATTATGCAGTCATTGAAATGTGTGATTAATTCAAGTTTCGTTAGCCAGAGTTGCTTAATCAAAAGTAACGCAAACACTAGGCTGGGTGAAAAATCATCCACCCTCCTGTATTTGACGCTGAACTAAATCTGAAAACACTTTCTCAACATTCTGTCACATACTGCACAGAAAGAAAGAAGAATACCAGAGGTTGCGTGAAACTAGGTGATGGTACCCTCTGGTAACACGCTACGAAAGCAAACTCTGGGTGAATTTTCACACAGTCTAGTAATCTAGGGTAGAAGAAATATTCAAATAATTCCTGAAATGTCTGATGAAAACACTTTAAAATACTCAGCAACTAGGTGTAAAAGTGCGGAGGAACGCGAGAGGACGCCGTCTCCTCACCTCAAAATATATGTATTGCGTTCCCCCAGTTCTTAGAAAAATTACAATGGGCCAAGATAGGCAGGGGGAACGGCGTGACGCTATGTCGCTACCTACCGTCCGCCCACCTTTTCAGATCCACTCTTACCCCTGTCAGCAACCATAATAATAAAGAAAGTAAGATGGGTTGGATATATCCAAGGAGATAAATTCATTTTATTGCCGTAAAGTACAGTATATACTCAAATATTAGCCATACAACCAGAACCGTACTTAGAGATTTCGACGCCCGGGGAGAAATAAAATTCGGCTCCCCCTACACTCACCTCACCAAGCTTTTTTTTTTTTTTTTTTTTTTTTACATATAAGACATGTAGTTTTCCTTGTTATACTACACTGAATTTTTTTCAAGCTGCTTGGACAGATCGTTTTACAAGTAAGATCATTATCTATTCTTTTACAAATAAGAGCTGTTTTCAAGAGGCTTATTTTGTACTTTCTGTTAAACTTGACAAACCTACCTTTGTTCACGGGCGTCAAGCCCACCGGGGACATGTCGCTCCAATATTTATAAAGCTGTTTTCGTCCTCTCCTCTGCGAAGTATCTTAGGTTAAGTATGACCGAAAGGAATCTCAACCATATAGCAGTTTGCTACGTTCACAAACCAATGTTAGACAAAGTGGATATGAAAAAAGTAACACAAAAGTTTGTTTCCAATTGTGGAAAAAGACACGCAGTTTGTATGCCTATGGAGATAAAGGTGTAGTAAACTGTAAAGTAACAAACTGTTTGTGTTTAGATAGCAAGCAGCAAAGCAAATTTAGTTAGCTTAAAAAAAATCAACTATTTTTTTAACCATATATTGTTGAACTTCATCTACATTATTTTTAGGCTTGAAGATCTTAAACGTGTTTTCAAAACTTTATTATCTCTGAGTATTCACTTCACAGTACTTTTTATCATTATTTTGTTTTCACATACATTTAGTATCATTTAAATTTAACTAAAATTATAAAATAAGGTTGAATTTTACTGTTTGAATAAATAAGCATACTGTAAAGCGAGTGTGTCTGTGTGTTTTTTTTTTTTTTCGTTCAGTACCGCATTTTCCAAAAAGATAAAAATAAAACACAAAACATTCTTAGTTTTGGTTATTTTTTAGATCAAAATTGCTTTAAAATGCAATGTACGAAGACTTTTTTTTAAAATTTTCCGGGAAGGATCCCTGGACTACCCACTTTCTTGGAGGTATTCCATACATTCCAATCCCCCTGGTATAGTCTGACCCTCCCAAATTTCATGTGCTGCTGACGCCAATGCCTTTGGTTGTATACAAATTCACTTGGAAGAAGAATTGTTGCAATTTACAACTATCTACAACATTTCATCCTATCGATAAGAATAGAAGTTTCAATCCATTAAAAATTATGTTCTTTTATAATGTTCAACATGGGTGACAACATTAAATTCCAGTATTAATTGTAAACTTTTGAAAGTTTATTCTATATGTGACCACACAAAAAGCATTTTAACTTCTATTCTTTTACGGTACAAAATGTGAAATGTAACGGAAATTCAGAAACAAAAATTCGAAATTCTTTGCGAATTTCTCAATATTGATCAAGGGAGGTGAAGAATGTTTAATGTCTTATTTAAAATCCAAAATATTGTTTGGCTACTACATACGTTTGAAATTCTAGTAATTATTTAATTTCTTAATGAAAGTTCTAAATTTAAATTTATTTCTTATTTATTAACATATTAAAAATACGCTAACATATTCACACATTATACGCATATATATATATATATATATATATATATATATATATATATATATATATATAGATAGATAGATAGATAGATAGATAGATAGATAGATAGATAGATAGATCAGAGTGCTGATTAATTCGTGTGTCAATTTCATTTGTTCACTGTGCAAAAGTGGTATGAGGTAAAGCCGTGGAATTTGGTGTAATTTTAGACGAAGGACATAAGTTTTGTTTTGCCATAGAAGCATGTCACTTGTACTGAAGATTGAAGAGATATAGGGTCAAAGATCGAATTTCGATTTTTCCTTACGGGATTCCAATTTTAAATTCTGAAAGAGCCTGAAAAAAGGTAAATTGAAATGATAACAAAGAAAAAGCTGTATGGTATGATTCTATGTCGCAAACCGACCAAGTATGCGTCAATCAAGTGTCAAGGTCAGATCAAGGTCACAGGTCATCTTGAGAACCCACTTGAATACACTGAAAACAACGCAATGTCCGTCATGTCAAACAGGTTCTCAAGGTGACCTGTGACATTGATCTGACAGTGACATCTAACCATCACACTTCATTGACTCATATTTGGTTGGTTTGTGACATAGAATCATACCATACAGCTTTTTCTTTGTTATCACTTCGATTATAGTTTTTTCAGGCTCTTTCAGAATTTAACATTGGAATTCCATAAGGAAAAAAATCGAAATTTGATTTTTGACCCTATATCTCTTCACTCTTCAGAACAAGTGACATGCTTCTATGGCGAAACAAAACTTATGTCCTTCGTCTAAAATTACATCAAATTCCACGGCTTTACCTCCTACCACTTTTGCACAATGAACAAATGAAATTGACACAGGAATTAATCAACACTCTGTATATATATATATATATATATATATATATATATATATATATATATATATATATATATATATATATATATACGTACAATGTGTGTATATGTTTTGTATGTATGTAAATAGATAAAAAATATCACGCAATTAGAAACATCCGCACAAAAATATATCCTAGCGATACAGGTAGTTCGAAAAATGATCCCAATAAACTCATTCAAATTGGAAGCATTTCATATGTCAATGAAATAAAAAATCACTGGTAGTGATCAGTCTTTCATAAAGACGAAATTCGTTGGGTTAAGTTCTGACCCTTTAAGCCCCTATTCTACATCTGTTTCAAGTTCGAAAATGTTATTATTCCCTTTGTTTCCCTTCATTTTTAATATTTCCGTGCAAAGAGCAGCTTGCGTGTTCTCTACAACTATCTCATTTTCATACCTTCACTCTCAACGCCGTAGTTAATCAGATATGGGTACAAAAGTATGATTAACTAAGCAAATTCATCACCATCAAAACGCCGAACACATATTTCAGACTGGCAGTTTCCGATTTTGAAAACGCTACTGCGTACACTATAAGTGATTACTTGGCACATTGTATATAACATCGTTATTAACAAATCATATATAATAACTTTCATTAGTAATAAGTAAAAACTCATTGTGGGTCTTACCAAAAGTTTTGTGTTGCGAGCGGAGCGAGCAAGAAAATTTTTAACAAATCTATTTAGCAAATTGACAATATTGATTTAATAAAGCGCCAATACCTTTTCGAGGCGACGTGTCGTTTACTCATTTCCAACACTTTTCCTTTCTTCTTCCTCGCTCGCCCCCCTCTAGCTACGGCTCTGGATACAACATCTCGATAATTTTTCGATCCTGTTTTAACCGACGTATGAAAAGAAAGAAAGCTTTCGGTTTGGCATGCAGGTTTGCATGAAGTAAGAGTGTTCACAATTATGTTGATAACTGTTGGTCATATTTCAATGTGTTTTTCTTTTCCTAATCATATAAGGTATTTCCATACATATACCTTACATATAAGGTAAAAGTGCGGTGTTACGTATAAAATGCTTGAAAAATGTTAAATAACTATGAAATAACTTTCATACTTATTCACTAGGTTAGAATACAATATTGTTCTGGGTATTCAAGCCTAACTTCGAAATTGACGCACTGACTTTGATCACTTTTTTTTTTTTTTTTTTTGGAAGAATATACTTTCCTAGGGGTCCCATATACATTTCGTTTGAGATTCTTCGGAGTTAGATAGTGAAACTCCTCAAGTAATGTAGTTGGTCAAGGTAACTAAACGACCTTAATACATGCATGTTTGTACACAATTTCAACATAGTAGTACTGATTTTGACTGTTCCTTTCTGTATGACGGGAGAATACTTTATCATTTGTATTATGTAAATTTCATGACGATATAACAATAGCCTTTAAAGGTAGACTATGAAGTTCCTCAGCAGTTTGTAGTGCTAATACCAATGTGTGTTCATGTATACTCATTTACACGTACACCGAGTTAATATATAGGTCCTATTCGAATATAAGCCTATATATTTGTTCACGTGTGTTTCGAACATAAACCTATTTTCTAGGACGTTTGTGACCTTTCATAACTTTATATATCTGGGGTAATGAAAAAGTGAAAACATTCAAAAAATTTAAAAGAAAAAATGCGACATCAAAAATTCACTGGAAAACAGAGAATAGCTCTTTTTAAAATATGAACCGTCTTCAAGCAACACCTGAAAGGCATAAAAGAGTAAAAGCACTAAAAACAGAAAACGTTTAAAACCAGAAAATAATTCATTTTATTACCTAGAAAATATGTTATCATTTGTGCCAAGATCAGCAAATTAATGCCTCATAAATTTACATGAAAATAGTGGTAATTTTTTGATGTGTTAGGCATTAACTTGTTCGACTTCATAGCTTCAGAACTATCTTACAGATAATACCAACTTCTTAAAGTTTTATTCTATTATTATTATTATCATTATTATCATTATTATTATTATTATTATTATTATTATTATTATTATTATTATTATTATTATTATTATTATTATTATTATTATTTGTTACTGAAAAGGAATGAAAGAATTTTCAGGAGGTTCGATTGTAGCTCAAGCCAATAGAGCTTTGAGGTAGACAAACACCCTATGCATGGGGTTTCCCGCTTATTTTCACTTTCTTCTTCCCACCCTTTTGTTCATTAGCCTTGTTAGAATCTCTCTTAGAAATATAAAATTGGACTTTCAACTTTAAAAAAATGATCAGTTAACATTATGTATTTTTTCTTTAGACATTTGCTTCAAGCACACTTCGAATATGAAAATATGTGCTTGGAAACTGGATGCATTGCTATAAATCTGGGGTAAAACCTTGAAACACATTACACTTATTATTATTAGAATGTTACATATTTTGTCCATTGGATTACTTCAACAGTGTACAATGAATATGAAGGACTAAAGTTTTCTTTAAGATAAATTTGTTTTATGTATAGTACAATGAAGCCCATCTACCACCACGAACAGGAGTTTTCTCATATTATCTTAGAAAATCTCTTACTGACGATAGTAGGTTGACTTTTGAAATATTTTTCTCGAATTTTTAAGGCTGGTTTCATCATTGACATGCATTTCAGACATTTTTGAACCTGGATATAGGGGGATGCACAGTACATAGTGTAGGAGTTTACATAAAATTATAAACAATTAAGTAATTTGAAATGGCGATCTTTATTCGTTATATATGTTTTTTACAATAGTTTCCTTCTTAACAATCAACATCATAGCGTTCTACAGTGTATTCATGTAATTCTGAAGTTCTCCTATAATTGAATCCATGTAAGTGGAATTATTCACTGTAAAAAATAGCACAATATTAGACTGATACTTTGTAATTAGTTTGCACCCTAAATATGGATAATCAAATCCATTTAATAATAAAATAATATTTGTTTATTATAAAGAAAAGCATAAAATGCCCCGTGATAAGATATGTACACGAATGAATAGACTTCATTCAGATGATGAAAATTATACGTATGTGTGAGTGTAAATCTTCAAACATAGTATCCCTGAACGTTGATGTAGTATAATAACTACCTATTTATACTAAGCCGATATTAAATTATTTTCTCAGCAAGCTTTTTACTACGATATTTGCATAACAGTATACGGCATGGTTAACGAAATACAGCCTAAAGTTGGGTTTTATTCTTGAATATTAATTTTTATTCATAGTATTCTCCAAAGCATATATATAAATCAATAACCCCACCATGGCTGTTCCCAAGCCCGTGCTGAGAAAGGGACATCAGTCCCCTCTAACTGTGGTCTGAATTGCATGCATTGTGGCAATCCGAAACTGGAGGTGAAGATTGGAACTCGGGAAGTACGTTAAAACACTATACGTCTAGTTATGTCTTCTGGAGCTACGATATCATAAAGGTAACAAAGAAAGTTCTGTCGCCTTTTCACCCACCAACTGCGACTATCGATATATCACCCAAGACGTACCTGGAAAATCAAAAGTAGCCTCCATCAGCATCGACGACCTTCTGTAATAGTTCTGGAAGGCCATGGATGCCATCGCGGTTGAACATGGTGGGCCGTGAAGTTAAGGAGAAATCAAGTTCATTTTGCACCTCTACTAGGGATTTCAACTGGCGTCCCTAAGGTGATTGTCCAAGGAATGGAACAGGTGATAATCGGACAGTGCAATGTCCGGGCAGTATGAACGATACAATAGTGTTTCCCATCCAAGGTATGGAATGTTGTCCCGGGGAATCCTATCCGCGTGGGGCTTAGCGTTGTCATCTAACAGGAGGAATCCTTTGTAATTCAGAAGTTCTGGCTCCAAAGCTTTGAGTTTTTCTTAACACGACTCAACTGCTGACAGTACACAGTTGCATTGATGCTCTGGACAGCTGGTAGCAGTTGCCGATGCAGGATACAGCGAGCACTCAACCAAACACACAGGACGATCTTCTTCTGGCGTAGTGCTGGTTTCGGCTGTTTTGAAAGCAGCTCATCGAATGGTAATCAATGATGATTGCGACGTATAGCTTCGTATAGAACAAACTTCTCATCAGATGTCAACTTCATGTCCAGAAATGGCTCCTTCTTCCGACGAGACAGCAAAGACACACGGTTGTCTACTCGCGTTGCCTTTTGAGTCGGAGTCAAATCATGTGGGACTCATCGACCCAAGCTGTTGTGCTTCCTAAGTTAATGAAGATGCTGCCGAATGGCTTCTTCACTCACAGTGAATTGCAGTGCCAGTACTTCACATGTTTGGATATTATTCATCTCAATTGCTGCCTGAAGATCTTTATTTTGTACGAGTGTTTGTCATCCTTCACGTAATACGTATTCGAGTGTTTCATCACTGTCCTTAAATGTGTTTGATAACCGCTGCATTGTCTATATAGCTACGACACCCTCACCAAAGGTCTGTCATATGTTCCGCCCGCTGTACCAGCGTTTGATCCCAGTTTGAACTCGTACTGCATACACGCCCATGTGACGCTCTGTGGGAGTCCCATGTTCACTCTGTCCTTACGCAAGTTCACAGGTACCTGAATTCCCACAACCAGGTAGTATGTTGGATATATCCATACCAACAATTGATCTTTTCCTTATTTTTATTTGCATTCAACACACGGTGTGAGCGTCAATTGAACACAGACCTCCACAAAAAGAGACAGAACTTTTTTTTGGATATCTTTAGATATTATGTTGTAGCTACCAATGACTGCAGGACATTAACTTAAGACAGATGTGAGGCTTTGCCTATCCTCTGAAATGGGTGACTAAATGGTGTCATTCTATCCAGGAGAGTGCGTTCTACCTCGTCACTGCCTTATAGAGTTAGGCTATAAATCTAGCGCCCCTACCGGCGGAACTAAGTCTTTGGCTATCCTACGAAATGGACAACTAGGTCTTGTTCCTAAGTACACGAGATGAGACTACGTGATACCCCAAAACGTATGAGTTGAGTTGATTTTGAGTTTAACGTCCCGTTCAGCAGCGAGGCTATTTGAGACGTGGACCTACTGATTAACGTGAAATCCAAACCACATGAGCTCCCGCCGAGAATCGAACCCGGGCCTCCCACGCCAAAGGCTCGTATGGCCCAAAACGTATGAAAGAGAGGTAGTTGATGTGCAATTGATGGAGAATCAAACGTCCTATCGGTAGGATAATGTAGGTACTGACCTCAAAGAGCGTTTCGTGCGTGCTCTTAGGCACAAAATTGGATATTTGGTATCCTAATGCATACTCATATCTCAAGAGTAAGAGATGTAGTGATGAATAACCTATTAAAATTCATGGCCCTGACGATGGAACTGCCGTTCAGAAGTGGCCATTGTCTTGAAGAAGACAGTCTACATCCGTCACTGTGCCTGGTAAGCACGCCGTACGTCTACCGTGTTCAGGGGATATTCCTTATTGCTTGAACGGCCCTACTGAAGTAGGGTGTGGTGGTCCAGCCTAATGTTAGTCTATTCATACCGTTGAGTTCGGAAGGTAGCCACAACGTACATGTTTCGTAGTCGTGTGAAAGATAGGTAGCACCGGATTCCTTGGGTGAGCCTACTAGGGAAGATTCGCACCAAATGAACATGTCTGCTTGCATACGGTCTACATCAACCATCGGTTCTGGTAATATAAGATATGACTCTACCGTAATTAGAGAAAGTCCCGTGTTGCTTGGACGATCCTACAGGGAAGAGAATTCAGTTTACTCTCTACACGAGTGACTGAACGGTAACTGGGAAAAAGCCTATCATAGGTATCTGGGTAACGGTTTCTGTTCTCAGTAAAAGGGAGAAGTTTGGGCTCACATCAAACTCAAACAGTGACTTAAGGGGGCAGACTACTAAAAATGATACAAAAACTAACCATTTTTCTTGGGCCCGTTTTTCATAAGCGTAAATAGATCATGAAATGTAACTTACCACAATAATAGACAATCTTATTGTACAGCCGAAAATATAAATCAAAGTAATTTTCAGTGTTGCCATCTATAGAAATTGCAGTGTGGCTAGAATACGTATTACCCAAAATCTAGACTAAGGCAGCGACTAGAAAAAAATGAACTTAACGGTAATTGATGACATCATGTTGTCTTGGTTTCTTGTTAACAACCTTTTAAATAATATTTGTATTTATGTTGTACTGTTTATTACAAAATTATTCATCTTCTACTGTTTATTAGAAATCTGACAAACCAACGAAGAATGGTACGTTCATCTCCATGCCTCGTCCTAATGCTTTTGTGGCTTGCTGTGCAGAATGTCTAAGTTTGAAATCATAAAAGAAAAGATAATTACGAACATAGCTTCTTTATAATAGTTTCATACTACCCTATTCAGCAATGCACTTCTAACTGACAAAGTACTTCATCCTGATTTCTGGACGTGCACACAATTTGTGATACTAGACACAAAAGTGGACATTTCATTTTCACGAACCTAATATTTACACGAATTAAACAAGATAAGTTTAAAAAAAGAAACCCTAGGAATAAAATATTGAGACAATTTAAAATCTTCATTAATTATATTGTTCTCTTCCTTAAATGCGCTGAAGAAAATTTAAAGCACCGACAGTTTATTCAATCATAAATATTAAAACACTTAAATTTTCTTCTAATTTGATCATTTCTAGTTGTATAATGTATTTTCACTTTCCTCTATCTATTCATAGACGTTGTTACAATAAAAAAATATTTTTTCTCTTAATACTTACGTGAAAATGTTTCATTACGCACATGCTCGCTTCGAAACATTCTTCGCAAGTTGACGCTGGAAATGAGAAATCAGAATTATAATTTTACAGCATTAATTCCGTTTGACGGGTAAACTAGCTCCAAACTTGTGAAGGATATAATCGATAAATATTTTCGAGTTGAATAAAATTATATTGGTGAACATCAATTCTTTTGCATATTTTTCGAGAAACAGAGGAAAACTGCTTTGTAAATCTAAACATTGATGACGTACTGTAATCATACTACCTATTATGTTGAAAATGTTAAAGAAGAATACAATAATCACGCATTTCTTTAGTACTATTAGTTAGAAGATTGTATCTATTGCTCTTTGATTTCCATAACAGTGAGACACAAGCAGTCCTACCACTAACGCACATGATATTTGTAAATTTCATTTTGATAATGTTATTGTTAGTTCTTATCTATTCATATTCAAAGATGTGTTACCCATTGTACCAAAACAAAACTGAATGCAAAGTGTATCTCACCTTATTCCTACAGTCTCTGAATACTCTGAAGTGTTTTGACGCTAGACAAACCTCTGACTATTTACCCTGGTTTAAGCGATCCCTTATGGCTAAGTAGTTATCGTACGCGCTTTCAGTGCGGAAGATCCCGAATTGTTTTCCGATATCTCATGTGGTTTGTATTTCACGTTCAGCTATAGATCCACGTTTCATATAGCCTCGGTGCTGCCAAGAATTTTAAACCCCAAATTGACCGATCAAACAAGATTAGATTAAATGACTAGTACTCTTTCAGTGCGATGAAGTCCAGTTTGATTTCAGAGTAGGATTATTTCTGTTTCGGAATTTGTATGTTTCTTGCTGCTGGAGAGAGATCTTAAATTACTATACACCATAGCTACTAAGAAACATTTCTTGTTCTGTTCTAATCAGAACACCCTTTCTTCTCTTATTTTCTTTTCTTTCAGAAACAATTTCTTAATCATTTATTTATTTCCCAAAGTTGATTTTATTAGTTAGAACAACATCGAACATAGTAGAATACGTGTATGTAAACTAAAGCTGTTCCTCTTACCAACACAGTATTTGTAATGCAGTTTTCTTGATGTTTGAAGCAGTTATACAATACCAGACCAAGATCAGCGCCTAGCCTGAACAGGCTGGATCCTGAAGCGGGATGAAGCATAGGAACCGTATATTTGACTCCTCCTCCTTACGTATTACAGAATAAGTTAGTTTATTGTACTGCAAACCTCTATGTAAGAGTTTCTTTTATATTATTTTTTTATAAAATGTGTTTTCCGCTTTACTGTGATCCTACCCTATATATGGTAGCTGAACAACGAAACTTTCAGTATCCGCATCTGAATGTAGGATCCTTTGACGATGACAATTTTATCGTTGTAATTTGCAGCACAAGAATTACATCTATGATATAACTATTATCTGATTCCCTTTTATCTCGTGATGTTTATTCTCAACATTCATATAGTCTTCTTATCCATTTCATTGTTAAATTGCTAATATTCTAAAACTAATGACTGAAGTCTTACGCCTCAACTAAAAATGTTCTCCATATATTAAAACAGAATGAATAATAACAACACGACCATCAACTTTGGCAAGTAGAGATGTTTCGACTGATCGCTAGGTCTTAATAATCTTTCTTCAATGGATAACAAACACAACGGGCAAAATCTGGATCAGCCGATTTAGTTTGAGAATTTTATTTTTAACTGTAAGTGTACAGTTTACCAAATTATAGTGTATTTACAGTGGAAACATATTTTAAAATATCAGGTTCGATAGGTGCTTGATTGTGTACACGTACAGTACTGTATTATACCTGTATATTTCGTAATGCAGTTATGAATATTACACACTACAAACTTGAGCTGGCTATATACTGAGGGAGCACAAGGGTGGAAGCAAGTGTTGCGTCATTTTCTCTTGATTGAGATTTTTTCCGAAACAAGCTTCCCAGTTTTCAAATAAATCGGCTGCACAGCGAGCCCGTGCTCCAGGAACACTCGCAATTCCGACCGAACCTTGAAGCAATGTCGGGCGCCCACCCTTATTTACTTGTTGCGCGGCAAAACTTCAGGACCACTTTGATCGGAGCATGCGCAGATGAATGAGACCTGAAATTCCTGTCTTTTTTGTTTGTATTTACCGTGGATTGTATTCCAATGGATGTGAAGCCACCACTCACACAGCGGGAGAAAATAGCTAATGTACTCCAGTAAAAATGATTTGTAACATTTGCTTTTGCCCACTTGTTCCCTTATTGTGTATGAAGCCCGCGTGTCAGAACTTACGGATGAATCATTAACATTGGGCCTTTTTATCTGTTAAAACGAGAGAATAGCAGATATTAGTGTACATTTGAAATTGCATTATCTTACTTGTTTGAGAAGAACGGTTATAGAAGAATAGTTTAGGGCAGTGACGACAAAGGATGGCGCGCGTTCCAAATGCGACCCCGTATAAAATTGTATCTGGCCCCTAATCCGGATTATTGTATCCCAGGTTTAGCCAGATTATGAGAAGCTTCAGCAATTAATAGGCCTTAGTGCTACAAGAATTTTAAAACGTACAATTGTTGGTTTTAATAAACAAAATTGGCACAATCTAATTTACATTTTGGGTTATATTCTTTGTATCCTCATAAAAATATTTGACCATCATTCGTGTATGCACTACAGTCTAGAGCATCTGAACATGTACACATCTTGCACAGTTATGCAATAACCCTAAAAACATCAAGGTAATAATACTCGTATATGGAATTTGGAATTACTTAAGTCTCACATTTACCTGGAGAAAGTTAGGAAGATGTTATAAATAGGATGTAATAAACACAATGGTCTAATTAATAGATAGATGTGTATAACCATGAATTTTCTTCAAATTACAACAAACAGCATTAGCATTACTCAGAAAAGTACAAAATGATATTGCAAAATTGTACCCTGAATACATGATACTATTATCATATTAAATTATTTTACTCGTATTTATAAAATACTATTAGACTTATATGAATCTTCATATACTGAATATCACGATATATTATTGTTATCATTTACTCCCATCATTACAGCGTGCCTCTGTAATACTGTTTTGCAATATTCGAACTGCACTTAAAACATTTGAACAGCACATCATACTTTTGAAAATGCTTACATCATTCTGCTTTAATGTTAGAGATTTAATACTCAGTTACACGTAAACATGGATTAAAACAATAAACAACTCTAACTATTTTCAACGTGCTTGAAACAATCTTATAATAAACAAATTCCATTGGTTGTATGAAACATTCTTAGAAAAATGCTAAGATACTACCTTTCATTCCATCACACTCCGTTCTCATCTTCTGGAATTTCTCTTCATTCTCATCACTTTCGGATCGGAATTTCTTCATCTTGTCACAGTGCTCCATAGGCTCTGTGTTAAAAGTGCCGTCTTCTCTAACCTGTGTAGGTTTGAAAAATAAATTAATGATTGCTCCTCTTGTTAAAAATAATATAAAAATTAGTTCCTCAACTTGAAGTCGGTGTCCAAAGGGTTGAAGGGAAATGGGAACGACAAATATAATTACAGATACTATCTTGTTCGCAAAAAAATGCATTTTTAAAAATTATTTTGAATTCCTTATTCTATTGTATCTATTTTATTTCATGTTTATTGTCAAACAAGCTGAATAGCAATCTACTGAGAATGAAGCCTTAGCTTAATCTCTAAATGGAGACGAACCCCTGCTAGGATCTGGAAGGGCACGTGCGACCTTGTAATGGCCTTATCGAGGTTTTTAGGTCACTCATGGAAACTGTGTCTATACCGGCGGAGATGAATTTTGGTATCCTCTGAAATGGTAAAAGTAAATAATGTCTTTGAATCCAAGAGATAAGACTACGTGAGACCCTAAAAAGTATGAAAGAGAAGTAGTGGTGTGCCAGTGCGGTGAATACCGGGAAGATGATGTTACATCCCTCAATGAACACTTAGTACGTGTTCTTGGGTCTGGAATGAAATATAGTATTCCAACGCACTCTCATACATCAAGAGTAAGGAAGGTAGTGGGAACAACCCTTCGTTTCAATTTTGTTACCCTTTTTACTGGATGCAGGTACTGCAATCCTTCCAAGGGAGGCGCCGCTCCCAATCTTTTAGTCACTAAAGGGAAAAATTCTATAACGACCACTGGGTCTGGTAATGTACACTGTACCTCTATCGTAACTAGAAGTCGTTCTGTATTTCTTGGACGATCCTACAAGGATGAGTGTGGTGGTTCCACACAAATGATGGCCTATACCATATTGCATTCGAAGGTAGTTTAGTTATAACGTGTATGCGTTATAACTAAATACACAAAAGGTAGGTAGTCCAGTATTGCTTGTACGAGCCTACCAGAGGAGAAAACTACGGTGGCTTCTCAAATGGCAATGTGTCCCCAGATAGTTTACATGAGTAATTGACTCTGGTAATGTGCACTATATCTCCACCGTAATTAGAGCAAATTCCGAATTGCTTGCACGATCCTAACGGGGCTAACGTCAGTTTACTACTTGAAAACTGAACAGTAATTGGAGAAAAGTTTTAATCCCAGGTATCTGGATAATGATTTCCGATACCAGTTTAAAGAAGGAATCTTTCTGGGAGGAGGGATTGCCATGAAACCCAAATAGTGACTTAATATGTACCATTGATTCGGGATGAAATATCAACTGTTCGCAGTATTTTAACGAAAAAGTTGGAAGCCATTGATCGATAGAGGTACACAGGGTCTGGAAGTCCTCCCGATCATGCGTGGAGATGCCGGATTAACTTACGCTCTGCAGAGTGGTGGTCAATCAGTGAGGTACCGCAACTGGTGTTAACACTGGTGGTTTGTTTGCATTGCGTTATAGTACTCGGTTGCAATTATTGCCGCACATAGAAGGACCTGACTTCTTATCAGCGTTTAATTGATGAGTAGAATAAACTGGTAGGCAATGAGAACTTCAGTCTGGCCACCCAGTGGGCATATCTCACTCCATGGGTGTGTAATCTTACAATCTAATATCATTTTGTACTTCCCATACCCTTCTTATCCATGGAAGCAAGGTTACATAACAAGATCGACGGATAAACATGGAAAATGCACCACATGCACAAAGAAAATTTTGCCTAATAACTGAGCAACCACAGACTTTGTGGTAGCCGGTACCAGCATACTAAATTAGTCCGATAAGTCATAGCATGTCGTTTGAAATGTGAAATACGTGGTGAACGACTACTTCATCTCTAATGTGTGAAACTATGTCACATGTACAGTTGCTTTTTAAAAACTTGTATTACACTCATCCAACATAATCCAATATACTTGTGAATAAAATAGTATATTCATATATTATTAGTGTCGGCTCCTGATTAAAGTCTCATCAGTAAAAATTTATATCTCATCACATGAGCTAGGGTAAATGAGCTTCATACAGTTTCAGACAGTAGTTTGCACAAATTACCATATTCGGTAAACTCTCTTCCGCGTGTTTACAGTGATATCTTTTCTTAATATTTACCAATGTCACTTCCATCGTCAGTTATGGTTGATTACACAATTTACTGCTATAAAGGTTCTATCTTCAATTTACTCTCCTTTTTCTAACATTTATCACTACATTCTTTACAATCTTACAATCTAATATCATTTTGTACTTACCATGCCCCTCTTATCCATTACGCATTTGAAATGGCACTAGAATAGATAAGTGTAAGATATAATGTTAAAATACACTCATGAAATGCTATATAAGTTACAATTTACATTCTCTAAAAACATCAAATACCCTGCATATTCTATGTTAACATGCTCCTAGTGCTATTATTATATATAATACAAGTGCAACTTTCAAAGTAAGTGTCGTTCAGCAATAAACTCAATTGAAAAAAAACATACTGACTAGACTGGGTACAATTTTTCTTCGAAGATATTACATACATTCAACTACTTCTGTACGGAGGTTTCTATTGTATTCACAGATTTGTCATTTCACAAAGTCATTTTATGAAAAATATCCTCATAGAAGTACACCGCCTAAGAGAATAATCGACTATAGGATGATGAAACCTTTCCTTTACAACAACGTTTTGAGATACAGAAGGAGTGGTAGTTCTTCTTGCCAAATCTGAGCTATAGGTTAATGATTCAATTGCTCTCATCCAAGACATGCCTTTTATGGTTTGCTCTTGGATAGCAGTCCGGAGATTTGTATTGTAAAGAAAAAGATCTCAGGACGCTCTCAGCATTTATTCTGAATTGGGACCAACATTTCTGTAAGATTTTATAACACATTCCAACTAACAGGACATGAATGAATATAAAACAATACAAAATGTAATAACCCGGAGATCTTCTTTTGGCTTTTTATTATATCTCCCCGCGAATCAAATGTATCCGAACAACTACCTCATCTCGTAGTGTCAATCATCATCATCATCATAAGTATTGGCAGGTCACTATCTGCAACTGAGAAGCCTCCATTATTCACGGTCTTCATCTAACCTCTTCGTCTTTACGTACGATTTCTCCTTTTGATATCGTTCGTTAATTGTAGACTCCTTCACCCTCTTCCTCTCTTTCCTACCACCATACCTCCAGCAATTCCCTCATGATACAGTTCATTCTTACCCAATCTTCCAATCTGTTTCTTTTCCTCTTCTTAATAATATCGAAAATAGTTTTTTTTTCTCCCTCACTATTTCCATCATCCTCTCATTCGTTTTCCCTTCTGTCATTCTTCTCTTAGCTAATTCTAATCCAATGGAGAAGTTAATTCTCTTCATTCTTCTCCACACCCATATTTCCAAAGCTTGCAGTCAGGCATTGCTTTTGCGTAATGTCCATGTTTCTGATCCATAAAGTACAATACTCTACACGAAACATTTTATGAGTCTTTTTCTCAACTCTTTATTCAAGGTCTATTAAAATAGCATTTTTTTCCTCCGAAACTTTTCTTTCGACATTCCTCTTCTTCCTTTTACTTCTCGGTAACACTTCACATCATCACTAATTATAATTCTCTGGGATTGAAACGTAGTCACCTTTTCTATTTTCTCCCTCCTATTTCTATATTTGACACCGAAACCTTCCTTCCTTTCACCATGGCTTTTGTCTTTCTAATATTTATTTTTATTCTATATTCTTCACAACTCTTCTTCAAGTATTTATTTTCTCTTCAGATTTTGCAACAAACGCCATGTCATTTGCAAACCGAATACACCTAATCATTCTACCTCCTACTGAAATGCAATCTTCATTTTGTATGCTCCTCTTCACTATGTCTTGTAGATAAATATTAAATAATGTAGGCGAGAGACAGCATCCCTGTTGAATCCCCCTTCCAATCCTCTGTCATTTCCTCCTCTATTCTAACACTTACTTGTTGGTTCATATATAAGTTTCTTATGAGTCTTCGATCTTTCCATTCCAACCCAATCTTCTTTAGAAGTTCCAACAACAATTCTCAATTCACACGGTCAAAAGCCTTTTTTGGATCAACAAATACCTCATATATATCTTTCTCTATCTAAAACATTTCGCCGATCACAGTTAATAATCCAATTGAATCTCTTATGCTCTTACCTCTCCTGAACCAGAACTACTCTTTATTTATTCTTTGATACAACTTTCTGTGCAGAATTCGAAGCAAGGTTTTTACTGCGTGAGATTTTAGACCAATAGTTCTATAATCCTCACATCTCTTTGGGTTCGATTTCTTAACCATCTGTATCATGATCCTCGTCAGGAAGTATCTTGGCCACTCTCCAGTATCATATATTTCATTGCAGAGTCGGAACAATTCGTTCTTGCCTTGTCTCCCATATTCTTAATGAATTCGATTCATATATTACCTATCCTATTTATCTTTCCATTCCTAATCTCGGGAATATCTTTTTCAAACTCATCCCGAAGAATACTAAACCAATTATCATCCTCGCCTTCACCATTTTCTACTCCATCATTTGGGCCACATGGTCATTCCTATTCTAAGTCCTTACTGTATTATTTCCATCTTCCTAACACTTCACGTCTCTTCTCGACTACATTATCTTTCCTATTTTTTACTGTCATCGTAATACCGCTTCTTTCCTGCGAAGTTCTATAGATTTCATCTCCTGGTACATTTCCTCATATTTCCCAACTCTTTGTAAAATCTCTTGTATATTCTCACATTTTGTTTTGTAACACTCTTCCCTTCCTATGTCTGTTTTCCTTCGCAAATCGTTGTTTAACTTCTTGTATATGTTTCTGCCCTTTTCTATATCAATCTGTTTCCACATTTTCCTTTCCGTCATTTTCTACATCTATTCTGTAAAATTTTCTTTAGCCCTTTTGTGTTCGCTGTAATCTACTACTTCTTCTGCATCCTGCTGTATGACAAGTTCCATTATGTTCCAACCATCTGTTACTACCTCCACCTACTATTTGCTCGTTTGAGTATTTTTCTTGGAATTTCTCATCGAAATGGTTTCTTTCTTCCTTGTTTTTCAACTTTTCAATATTCAACAAATTGATGCCTACTTTTCTTCTTCTTGCATTTTTCATTTGAATATCCATTTCAGCCAGCACAAGGTTATAATTAGAGAAAATGTCAGTCTCGGGTGGGACTTTGCTTTCTTAAAGCTTTTCTGATATCCATCCTGAATCATAACATAGTCTATCTGATGTCTTCCGCCATCTATTGGAAACTTCCACGTATATAATCTTCTCTTCCGCTGATTGAAAAATGAGTTCGTAGCTACTAGTGAAGTCTGTCTACAGAAAGTGACTAGTCCTCCTCTCCTTTCATTTCTTCTGCCTAAACCATATTAGACTACTATCAAATTCACTATCAAAAAATAAACAAAGCAGGTGTAACCAAGAGTGAAGGTTATGAGGTATTCACCAGGGAGGCAGCTTGTGGAGGTAATAGACACAGAACTATTCTCGGGATTTCTTCGAAAACCTATTTTAGTACATTACAACCGTGATTGTTGTACCTAGCGTCATGAAGGCAACACGCAAAACCTCGCGTCTTTCCCAAAACAAGACTGCCATAACAGACGACTGGCTTCAGCAAGATCACCACACATGAACTCTGTACTTTTTTTCTCACATAGTTACGAACTTTTAATCAACCATGCCATTATGACTATACAGTTTCGCAGATCTGACGACAAATATGTTCACATTTTAGACTTATAAGATCAAGAGGCAGATAATTAACCTTATTTCACAGGTAGCAGATTGTTCTATCTTCTTAAACCTTTTAATCACCCGATGTAAAGTGTATGCTGACGAAGTAGCTAAACAAATTGGTCTGTTGTGAGTCAAGCATGCTGGTAGTCAATTTACATGTGAAATAGGAAGATATTGTGTGTGTATTGTTCAAAGATACTTACTTTAAAAAGAACTTGTAATAAGAGGAATCGCATATGCTTTAACAGTTCTGTAGTAGTAGGATAGTATAAATGAAGAACATAATTATTTACAGAAATCTTGTTTTACTCTACAGTAAGAAACGTAAACTGTACCCCATTATTCTGGAACTTACCTTTCATGAGTAAAATATTTATATAAAATGTCAATTGCCACTGTATATACAGCACGATATTACTGCTGGCACGGTGATGATTGCATTGTCAATATTTTTTTCTTTTACGTAAGTTACAAAGTAAC
Organism: Thermobia domestica; assembly: GCF_964235325.1. Taxonomy (NCBI): domain Eukaryota; kingdom Metazoa; phylum Arthropoda; class Insecta; order Zygentoma; family Lepismatidae; genus Thermobia; species Thermobia domestica. The sequence goes on along the minus strand of NC_137462.1, from coordinate 147,948,555 downwards.
CATTAAATATTACCTTAATCAAGAAGTAAATACTAGTGTTGTAGTTACATTGTACTCTAATAAACAGGAGAAATATTTATATTAATTTGTAGATAACTCATTTGAAAGCAAAATGAAGTGGTCGAGTTCGTTAAGTAGAGTTATCTTCTTCAAGTAAATGCCAAAACTCAATGGCACATGTGCTTTATCAAATTTCAGGACTCGGTAAAATTATTTGTCGATCCTCTCAAAGTTCAGGACTAGGTAAAATTATTTGTCGATCCTCTCAAAGTTCAGGACTAGGTAAAATTATTTGTCGATCCTCTCAAAGTTCAGGACTAGGTAAAATTATTTGTCGATCCTCTCAAAGTTCAGGACTAGGTAAAATTATTTGTCGATCCTCTCAACATTTACCTGTAGCATAGCAAGCTAGCTCTTAGGAGAGCCACTATGGGTGATAACATGGAAAAGTGTCCGACGATTAGATAATGATCAATCATTTATATTGCATGTGAATGTGGTATCTGAGAATTCTTTACCTCTGACATACGTTTGAGGTCATCATTCTGTGATTTAAGTGTAAGACAATGAACAGGCTAAAGCGGAAATCGCTGGGAAAAGGTTAAAATCCGTTCTTATACAACTTTCCGTAATGTATAGCATTTTTCGTAATCATTCTTCGTACAATTTTCTTCCGAGTGAATATTAATACAAGTTTAGACACTACCCACTTTCTTGTACACTGAAAGGATGCATCTTAGAAATTTAATGGAAACTTTCGATTCTTAACCTTAGAACATCTTCTTCAAATTGACTTGCTTAGGGCGTTAATAATATAAATTACATTTTGAATTAAAACAATATATGCGTGTGAAATTTTAAAACAACCAGTTTGGAATTCTATCAAATAATGTTGCAGTGATTGTGTAATAACTTTCATTTTACATTGAAGTTAATTCAACTGGTATATAAAAACATTTGACACTCGATCATAAAGGAATTTTATACTAAAATGAAAAGTATTGTACTTACAATGCCTCGAAGTAAAAATCCACAAATGTTTTCTCATTCAGATATTCGCAGATAAAGCTTTCCAGTAACGAAGTGTAATTCAAAATCTCTATATATATTCGAAATAAGATATTACATTATTTATATTTTGAGCAAAAGAAATAAATATGTATTTAAAAGTTTTAGAAGCTTCTAAAAACATATTTAAAAGGTTATATTTTCAAAAATGATTCTGAAGAACATGTTTAATTCATATTTCCTACCTTAACTTTTTGACTTGCTTCACCACTCTCCTTCCATTGATCGAAGTCGGCTGTAGATGAAAGAGAAAGAATATATATATATATATATATATATATATATATATATATATATATATATATATATAATTACTATTTACAGACAAATTCAGGTTCACCTTACAAATTGACACTCTTGATATTCTGAACTCGATATAACCTGATACTTGTTGCAGCCCCTACAACATCCGAGAACTGGAGGCGTTGTCACCACGTAGAGTGGGATCATGATGGAAATGTAGCAGAACATGAAACTCTTACATATCATTATGTCATCCTTTAACAGTACATACGACTTTCCAGGAATGAAGTTTGTGTTGACTTGTGTTTTATGGATAACAACGCACGTTTATATTAAGGTCTTTACTCTGTGAGTAATTTGAAGCAAATGGTATCAGGCGAAAATTTAGTCAACCAGATTTCTAGATGACTTATGAGCATACATGATGCTTACTGAGCATGCATGGGAAATTCTAGTACAATGGATTGCCAAAAATCAATTCTTCACTAAGTTTATCTACAATATTAGAGTTAGTTCAAGCATATCAAGAACATGTAAAGGAGAATGCTCGCACAGTGAATTCCGACCACGAATACTACTAATGAATTATGTAGAATGTAGAAACGATCTGTTTGTTAATTTTAACTGCAGGTATACCTACTCGTCTTGAAATATCACAATGTATAATTCTAGTAGCATAAGTTTTATTCACCTCCCAACTCATGAACATATTTTTCTATACATTATACGACTGTACAGTTTAAATATATCTCATTATTAGCCACGCATTTAACACATTTTCATTCCACCGAGCCTTCCGTGATCATTCCCATTTTTTGTCACCTATCTAATTTTAAAGGACAATCGTAGGAGGTGCTACAATTCAAGCTCCACTCACGTTCTATCCAACTGTCCATCCATTCAGAGCATGGCAAATTATGTTCTTTCACCAGTATCAGTCAAGGACATCATCATCTTGAAATGAGATTTGCAGTTGACTTATGAATCATAATTGCAATGTTGCCTCAATATAGTCGTCTCTATTATCTTTTCCACACACTCTTCCGGCGGACACTGTCACAAGTTTAATACACTTCACTGTGCAAGTGTGACAGGCAATTTATAAAATTACAACTCAAACAGAGCTTTGTTTTTTCATTAATTATAAAATATTTTCTGTTGTCTAGCTTTACATCATTGAAAGGACATAGGTTTATATTTAGTATCGATAAATTATCGCTAATATTAGACCATATAATTTTATTCAAATATTCAGAAATTAGTATGTTTTCTCATGATTCTTCTATCTCGAATATGTTACAGAATATTTTTAAAATCTCTAATACAATGGTTTGACTATATGATAGAACAACTTTGATATGTTTAAGAAATTTTAAAATTGTTTATGGATATTTAAAAGGGGAATTTGAAGTACGCTTTCTCAAATATGACCATTTCAAATAATGCTTTATAGTTTTACTAATAGAAGTGCCCACCTTTCTACAGGAAGAACAATGCGTATGCTAATTGTTTTGAAAATAAAGAAACGGCCGAAATAAATATGGGTGTAACGACAAGCCACTGCTTCGATATTGTACCTATTCATTCTTGGAACAGCTAACTTCCTCGCTTTTCACACTGGAAGAATAAGGTTAATGCAAAACAATTCGAAGATATGAACGGTATGCAACCCGGAACACTGTAAAATGGATGAGTTTTCATGCAATACGGTTCATTGGATATACAGGGTGTTTCCAAACAACATCGACAACATTTGGGAGGGTTATTCTTGACACCAAGATAAGACAAAAAGTATAGACCAATCTTAGTGCACATATGCGTCCTTTCAGAGTTATAAACTGCCGGAAACACGAACAAAAAATGAATTTTAAAGGTTCATAGCTTCAAGATTATGCCATCTATCGCAGTCGGGTCAAGACTTCACTTAGGAAGTAGTATGAGCCCTATTCAAATATCCATGTTTCAGAATCCTGCGATACTTCCGCAAGAATTTTCATAGAGGTAGTTGGTGAGTACTTCAAATTATATGCCCCGTAGGCAAATTCTCTCTATAAAAATTGTTGTGTGAGTCCTTACGATTCTGAAACATGGATTTTTGGATAAGGCAAGTATTAATTATTAAGTGAAGTCTTGGCCCGACTATGGTAGGTCCTATAATTTTGGTGCTATGGATCTTTAAAGTTCATTTTCTCACGTTTTCGGCAGCCTATAGCTCCGATAGGAAGCATTTGTGCACCAAGATTGGTGTATACTTTTGGTCTTACTTTGGTGTCGAGAATCACCTCTCAAAAGTTGTCAGTGTTGTTTTGGAACACCTTGTATAAGTATTTTATTTATAATTTTGGCATTTGATTGTGACCTTTCCAAATTTCTCTCCAGTTGAAAATAGAAAAAGGCTTCTTAGATTATGGTGAAGATATATTTCCAAACAAAATTTGGTGTTCTACTTTTCTTGTGCTTCATTTCTATGCAAAAATCTAATGGCAGAAGTGCACACACACACAGACACACACAAGTGATGACAAACAGATACACCCACACACACATTATTTTATGTATTAATTTGGTCTATGTTGACAGATTAGCTTAGTCCCAGAGTATGAACACTAATTTTGTAAAGGATGTATTTTTATTAGTTTCAATAAATATTGTGAGATATGTCATGCAGTTAGACCAATCATTTCCTACTGATCATTGTATGACGTACAATGCACATTTGCAATCTGAGAAAACCAGAGAGAAACAAAATGACAAAAAGAGAAGGATAAAGTAGGAGAGAAAGTGTTGGCAGTGTACCGATTGTCATGGATTCACAAATAGTATGCCTTTTAACAAATCTACTTTTTTGTGGATGATCTTGTTTGCTTTTCACTATTCACTCTATTTTATCGACGGTAAACTACCTGCTAGCCCTTCCCCTCTCATTGAGAAGGCGAGAATGAAATTTTGAAACGTCACAGAACATACAGTTAGAAATGAAGGTGTCATACAGTACTTCGGTATTAATTAGTATAATTAGCTGAAAAGACTTGGAGACTGACAACACTCGTATGGTGTTACTTTAAATAAGTGATAGGAAGAAAGTTTATGATATTAATTAATATCAAATTCAATCTTATACCTTTCGTTATTCCATGCTCTTCTGCACACTGCTGGAACGCCTGATCTTCTCCTTGTTCATCTTCCTATAAGAAGAAAATAAAGTTAATTATCAACTTATCCTTATAATGCATAGTCGAATAGATAGTACCTTACAGAACTGGAGAGAACGGAAAAAATTAGTTTAATCATCTCTCTACATTCTAAGAATTTGTTGAGAACAAATTGACAATTATTACCTGCATCACTCGTGTGAATCTGAAGTTCTGTGTGTGATGCATGGTTTGAAGGAATGCCGTTCTTAAAATTCATTTTAATGTAACGAACTCTCGTTTGTGAAATTTTCAACACCAAGAACGAATAACGAAATTCATCCAAATTTGCACGATTTGTACGACAGTGTATGACTCATGAGCCATATAATTTTAGAGAGAAGACGCGTCAGTTGGCTCAGCGCCTATCTGTACTGACGAGGGAAGGGCATGATGTCACTCAGAGATAATTGCAGTAAATTTGGTGTAGGAGTAGGTAATGGGAATAGAAAAGAACATGTGGAAGCATTCGTATCGCAGGCGTTCAGAATCAGAAATAATGGGCCCTACAATTCATGAGAAGTATTATCTGTCAGTCAGATATTGATGTGATGGAGCCTTTGCTCGCTGTTGCGACCGATGCAGAAGAAGTTAAATAAAGTAGAATGAACAGAAAAGAGGAACTGAACAGAAAATGCACCAATATCCGCCCTCAGTCCCACCAAAGGAATGCTGAGATACTAAATCATCAACTGCCCTAGTCATTACCCACCTTATCTCTATAAAATAGGAATTGAAATATTTTTTTTAGAGAAAGCAATCTCATCTGTTTCAGACTGAAGGTGTGATGTATTTTTAAGCATATTTAATTTTTAAATACATTTCATGGTACTATATATGGCTGTTATATTTCTTAATGTTTCTATTAACAACTATTTCATCATGTCAAAAAAGCAATATATAACTCACTGTACTGCAATATTAAGGTCAATTATGGTATTTTCCAATCTTGTTGAGACAAATTTATAGCTAACTTTACGAACATAGCATATATGTAGACAGTGAAGACGTTCTGTCTCATATGCGCTAGACGATAGAAGTAAAACGCTGATGTTCATTTTGTCTTCACACTATTAAAATGCAGTGTTTGTGAAACATTCTTGAATTATATTTGGAGTATTGAACGCAGTTATTACGAGGTTGTTTCTGTCCAATACATTTTGCTGCTTTCTATTGGTGAATAGACCAAATTCTAATATTTCCTTTATCCCTTGCGTTAACATAGTTGTGTTAATGAACAGTCTTGTATGTATTCAAACGGCTATTTTTGTTCTGACCGTCCATAGTCATTACCACTAATCCCGAAATATATATTTAAATTCGCCTCACAAACACACAGCACTTTAATTTTGGTGGGCGCCATGTCGTAGATATCAAACACTCGTATAAATGAAATTTGCTAATATTGGTGGGTTCAAACATTTAATACCTGCGTATTAACAGTATCTTATAGTGTGAAGAAATACAGCAATTTCATTTCGACCCTTCACTGGAGAATTGCTGTATATGCCAATGATTAATTTCTGTATATATTTTCTTTATTTTTTAATATAATTTCATTAAGCTAACTTGTGATGCATACCCAATTGATAACGGCAAGGGCAGAGCAGATTTAGTATCAAACTATTCGCCTGGTGGGAGTGAGGGCAGGCATTGGCTCATTTTCTGTTCAGCTCATCTTTTCTGTTTTCATTCTACTTTATTTTACTTCTTCCGCGTTGACTGTATATTTTCAAGAGTACGTTCCACCTTTTGAAAACGTCCTTCAATTTTATCTTCTATCCTGGCATTGGACTGTTCCATTTGTTCAATCCTTTCCTCTATATAGGCCTACTTAATTTAGGTAATTAGTTACAATCTAACTGTCACTGCAGCCCAAACGAGATTTGACTGATAAGACTGCTCGTAGTAGAGAACATTTTATTGATTTATTAAAGTTTAGAGTTCCTCTCAACAGCGAGACTATATAAAAATGGACTTACAAGATAAGGGGGAATCCAAACCACGTGACACCCACTGAGAAACGAATCAGGACATCCCAAGCCAAAGACACGTACACTACCACATAGCCAGAAGGGAGCTCTTGGCGATGTTTTGGCAGGAGATTTGAGCCTGTCACCGTCGATCTTGGATTTCTAGATTGTGGACCCCTTACATTTAATTTAGTCATTTTAAAAATTGCTTTATAAATTGATAGGTGAAAGTAAGAGAATTGCAACTTATCAGATATACCCATAACTACACACACTAGAAGCAAATTAACATTGGACAGTAAAGTTCTTAATTAATTGAATCGATAAGTTCGAAAACCTGGAGTCATCTCTCCACATTTTGACTAAATTGAGATTATTTCACTTGACAGCTCAACTGATATGGACACACATTCAAGATGAAAACAATTCATCTTCCCCCACTGGTTATAGAAAATATTGATTATTGAAATCCCTTTTTAGTTCGAGAACATGACGTATCCTTGAAATGAGTTAATTTTTTGTCTATTCAGCAAAATGAAGATGACTGGTTTTCCACCTCAACGATTCAATTCATTATCAGCATGTAAAATACTAAATTTCATTTTGTATGATTAAAACAAATAAAGTAAATATCTTTACTGTACAGCTCCACAATAATTGCGCTCTTTATGCTGTTCCTATTGGAATTTTGACATAGGCAATTACTACCAAAAGAATTATTCCTATTAATAATAGGTTTTCTGATAGCAGAGAAGAAATCTTTGCATCCTTTTTAAAATTATAAATACACTTTATAGATACTGAAATTGAACAGGTTAAATTAAATTCGAAAATTATGTGTTACAAGTGTTATCCGTGTTGTTCTTAATTCTTGTTCCAAATAGTAATTAGCAATTGGTTTTACAAATTTTCTCAAATACAAATCTCAAATTTCACACCCACTGACTCACCAACCAAATGTCTCTACAGGAAAAAGTTTCAAATGTCTACTAAGCAAATTAAGATCTACCTCTATGCAGTGTTACTCGGATGAGTTTTGTAGCTCGTGCATGACTACGATATACAGTAATAATAGTAATAATAATAATAATAATAATAATAATAATAATTATTATTATTATTATTATTATTATTATTATTATTATTATTATTATTATTATTATTATTATTGAGATCTTTATGATACATTGAACAACAAACAGGAAGAAACCACAAATGTAGAGGTTGTTCGACAACTATAATTCCCATGACTCGCAATTTTTAAAAGGAAAATTAGTTTACGACGTAATATTCCTAATACGCGACTGAAAAGGACTAACAATCAACAAATATATTCATGATTTCAGTAAGCCAAAATAAATAATTAAAAGAGTCAAGGAAAAAAAATATGGCAATTTAATTCGAATTGAGTATGAATTTAGTGCAGGAAACATGGGATATGAACTGTTTTCGTTTATACGTTTAAATTTTAAGGAGAAAAAGATATCTGTCAGGTTATATTAAAATATACATATTATGACACCCAGTCTTACATATCGGGCCTTATATTCAAGCGCAAGATTATTCGTTGTCGTAGCTTTTCAGTTTGTAATAAACCTATCTCAGAAACAAAGAATTGAAAAGAGATAAATTCGAATAAGAATATGCATTTATTTATAGGAGTTTTAATAGCGCTACGAAAAATCGCATGCAAAAAAAAAAAATCACATTTCGTGAATACATCAATATTTCGTATTATAAAAGAAAGTAGGAATAATATATATTTCAATAACAAAAATTTTAAGTATTAGTTTGTACTCTTCCAGGAATTTCAAAATAAATAAAAGAAACTCATTTGTTTATCTCACATACTTTTAAAAATATCGAAATATTGATATTTAGGTAGAGGAAAAACCAAGTTAATTTTGGTATAAAATTCCTTCAACGATTTTGCATAAATGTCCTATATTCTTTGATTCAATTTGTTTAGTTAAATTTGTGACAAGTTGTAGATCTGAAAGGAGACCTGCTGTCTCTAATTATGTTTAATTGAATACACTTATTTGTACCCGATTAATTCGGTGAGGAAATAACATAAGGCAATATGTCATTTTCTTTTGTTAACATGAATATCTTCTCACTTCTCTCCACTGTCCCACAATCGAGAAAAAGCTTAGTTTATGAGTGAACTAAAATGCCATTACTAAACAATTTTCCTAACAATTTGGAACGCCAAAGTCATATTTGTTTTTACTCACATTGATTTGTGTGGGAAACTATTTTCCTGTGTGCTTTTAAACGAACTGAATTTTTAAATATATGATTTTAGTGTATTCTTCAAACTTTCTTGAGCCTATCCTGCTTCTTCGAAACGATCATACATTGTATATAATTCTCTATTAATGGAATTAAATTTGATTGTTGGGTATTACATATATAGGGTGTTTCAAAACAACACCGACAACGTTTGGGAGGTGATTCCTCACACCAAGATAAGACAAAAAGTATAGACCAACGTGGGTGCACAAATGCTTCCTTTCGGAGTAATAAGCTACCGAAAACATGAAAAAATTAACTTTAAAGGTTCATAGCTCCTTACTAGCTCCCTTACTAGCTTCATAACTCCCATTAAAGGTTCATACTATGAGACCTACCACAGTCGGATCAAGACTTCACTTAGAAATTAATATGTGCCCTATCCAAGAATCCATGTTTCAGAATTCCAAGGTACTCACGAAACAATTTTTGTATAGGGAGTTTGGCTACGGAGATATAAATTGAAGTACTCACGAACTACCTCTATAAAAATTGTTGCGGAAGTACCGTAGGATTCTGCAACATGGATCCTTATATAGGGCACATACTAGTTCCTTATTCCTAAGTGAGGTATTGATGCGACCACGGTAGGTGTCATAGCTTTGGAGCTATGGAAATTTAAAGTTCATTTTTTTTATGTTTTCGACAGCCTACAACTCCGAAAGGAAGCATTTGTGCACCCAAGTTGGTCTGTACTTTTTGTCTTATCTAGGTATCAGGAATCACCTCCCAAACCTTGTCGGTGTTGTTTTGAAATGCCCTATATATATATATATATATATATATATATATATATATAATAAACATGATAGCGAAGTAATCAATATGTATCAATTCTCTGTTTTACCAAAAAATTAAAATATATACCCCACATCAAGTTACTAACTTAGCAGTTTATGAATACATTTTCTTTTCTTCTTTTTATTTTATTTTATTTTTTTACTTTTTGATGATTTTCCTGAACCGGCTTTTTTGATGCTTAAACATTAAATAATGAACACCACAAATGAATCTGAAGTAAATCACGTAAATATTATGATTTATTTTTACCCACAGAAAGAATTATAAATGATACTTACATTGCAGTTAACAGCTATGAAGAGAAATGCGAAAATAACAAAAAATTGGATCTTCATATTGGGTTTGCTTTTGCAAAACGTATACACTTCCGTGTTTTGATATCGGGTGTGTATGAGAAAAATCTATAGATATATCACTCTTTATATACGATTAGGTAGAGGAAGCTGTCACGTTGTTCCTGACTACAACTTCCATTTTTCTTCTGAAAATCAAACTTAGAATTATTTGTAAAGAAGACGACTACAATAGGATGTCAGCTCGTATGACATGAACATGACACATTATGACAATATTGTATATATATATATATATATATGTAAGTGTGACTCATTTGTAAATCATTTCTGCCGTCTATAACGACTTTAATTATAAACACATTTCTTCAAGGCAATTTAGTAAATATGTTGGACAGTACAAACACCCCAAAGACATAAGCGTAGCTACACACAGACTCACGTTATTTTGTCATTAACGTTAGAATGGATGGATCAATTTAAGATTTGTTTTCCTTTTTATGAAGCACTGAGGTTATGAATGAGAAATCCTATATTATTAACATGAATTTCGAATGATGATCTTGGCTTGTATCCAGTACTTACCACCATGCAAGATCAACCCTTAATATAGGCCTGTTCACCACACTATCTCGCCCTCAAGATAGCTAAGAGAATCTCAAAGAGGGTTTAATTATTGGACCACTCGACCAGGCCGCCAAGAATGAGTTTCTGTATCACACAATACGCCTCCTCTTTGAGGAATAGACAAAACAACACTGGAAAAATTCATACAAAATCAGTTACTTTCAATACTATTAGTCAGCATACAGTATATATATATATATATATATATATATATATATATATATATATATATATATATAGGTAGATAGATAGATAGATAGATAGATAGATACATTGCCTTGTGTTGTTCAATAAATTATACAACCTACGTATTTTTAAAATACTTACGATGAAAGGTAAGATAAAAATCTATAATATACTTACTGCATACTCTAATATTTAGGAAACGATGGTCACGTGAAGCAAAAGAAGGATGTCTGTAAGAAAAAAAATCCCCTATTTTCCCGAACTTTTAAGAATTCTGAGCGTGAAAATGTCTGGTTTTTGTTTCGTTTTTTTTTCTTTCATTATGTTTTAATTCATTCCAATCTATAAACACAGCTTGTATTTCAGTCGAAAAATGAGTGTGCTATATAAACACATTATCTAGACGAAGAGGGCGGGTGTAGTTTATAAGGATGATCTGGTATTAATTGTCAAGTAAGTCATTCAATAAGCAGTTATAAGGTTGGATTGCTTATAGGGGATTTATTTCTATAATTTATTTATTTATTTATTTGAAGAAAAAAGTGGTACGTGCTCTGAATGATTTAAGTTTGCTGTAGAACATGATCTCGTATTAAAAACTGTAAGATGCAGGTGACTTAGAATGACCTTCGACAGTTTTTAAAATTTATTCATTATAAACTTAATTACAATGATATTATGACAATATAACTAATTGTTTTTCTAATGCCCTGAAAAGTAATTGACTTTATAAGATGAATGCCATAATAACAAATTACATATAAAGAGAACTTCGAAACAACATCAATAAACTTACAAAGGTGAAGCATTACCACAGGGCCGTCGCGTGGATTGTAAACGCCCAGGGCGAGAATTCCCAGGCACCTCCTCCATGTTTTATGAGAAACAACCAGAGTTTATTCTGAACTCCTAGATTTAAATATGGAATGTAAGGTAAAAGAAGTTGGTATTATGTCATTTTTTCAAAATATAAATAGCTTTTGTAGTTAAAATATAAAAGTTAATGAAAACAGTTTTGAATTCTTGATATCGGGAGCTATTCTTGTTTATTTTGAACTTGATACATATCAGCATAGTAAGAGCACAGAATATACAAATAACGGTACAAATATTACATTCCAAGATTTAAAAAAAAAAACTCTTCTCACAAAGGGCTGGAGAGAGTTCCAGTGGAATAAACCTTGGCCTAATGACGCACAGTGGATTATTTAGTCTTGAAACCAGGACAAAATATTTACCATTTAGTATCATAAAATAATCCATTAAATTAAATTAATTTGTGTTTACCTACAGTTTTAAGGGTACATTATAGCCAAAACCTGGTCCTGCCGTATTGAACAGTCACGAAAATCAGAGAAATTATAATATCTCGTGTATTAATTATTTTTTATTGCTTTAAACTGTCTATGATAAGTACTTTGAAACATTTTAATTCTTGGTATTGTACTTTGAAACATTTAAACAAAAATTCTTGATATTGTGCTATTAATTAGCATTTGCTACATCAAATAATGGATAAAAAAAGCAACATAAACGTAAAATAGAAACAGCAATACACTTTTTTTTTAGATATACTGCACAGGGTGTGGCCAAAAGTCTAGACCGGGCTAAATATTTAAGAAACTCTAAACGCAGTCTCTCCAAAGGGTTTGGTATCAATGTTGGTGGTATGGAGAAACATTATGACGTAGTTAAGGTTGTCGTCCGCCATCTTGGTGGCCGCCATATTGGAATCAACTTGTTTATTTTAAATGGCAATATGGCAATATGACATATCAAACAACATCCCCATTCGAAGAGAAATCCAATGGTAAAATTATGTTTCCAAAATCTGCAACGGTTTTGAACTTTAAATGAATTTAAGATCGGTTTTGTTATCTTTTTAAAGCATTGTATGGACGGAAACTAACTGTCTACTTTTATCTTGTAAGTAGGATGGGATGTTAACTCGAGAGGAAAGAATTGAAATTATCTTTTTGGCTCGATTAAGATGTCGTTCATTGAAGACGGCTGCTATTATTGCTGAACTGCGTCCTTTAAGTCGAAAATGTTTGTTTCTAGTCTCAGCTGCTTCATCTCAGAGTTACTCAATAGGCAAAATAGCATATTTTATGATTGCTGGTCCATGAATTAAAACTTTATATAGGGCTGGAGTCATCGGATACCAATCATATAGTTTCACATGAAGTTCTGCAGTGGCAATAGCGAAATTCTGAAATTTCTACGTCTATTTCATGGCCATTAGAAATTGCCTACAAAATAACCTTGAAATATTTTTATTAAGTTTAAATCCACACCAGTTATTCGGGCAGCAGTTTCATGGTCAGCAGAAAACCTCCGTGAAGTGTTCTCATCGTTCGTATTGTCATGGCCTTGCTTAGGGACGTCCGCTAACAAACCCATCTCTTTTTCTGAAATTGGTTTGAATTTCTATTATTCGCTTCTTTAACTATGGTTTTCTCTTCTTCTGTTTTCTCTTGTCATTGTTTAATAGGGATTTTGAAGGCTAAGTGTAATATTGATTAGAAAAACCTGATTCTCGTATAAAGGACACACAATCCAAACAAGGACAGGCAATAAATTTCATGTGTCATAATTCATGGTGCAGTTTATGAACTTAAAAGTTTCAGTAAATGCCATTTACTATAGAATTAATTAAATGAAACCCCACTTGAAAAATTAATTCTACTGTATAAACTCAATCAACTAAGGACTGAACTCATAGGTTTATGTCAGGAAACTGCTGTAAGGCCTTCTGAACTCACGTAAAAACCAAATTAGATATAATTTATAAATATATTTTTATTTTTAATAGGGCAGTTTCGGGTAAAATTTTATTCTGGGACTAAGTTAACAAGAGATTGAACTTTTAAATGCAAAAGGAATCACTGATCAACTAGATTCAAAACATGAACAAGAAACACTTCTTAACTTGCAAACTTTATATTTTTTTCTTGCAAAAAGCTGATGATATTTCATTACATATTTAACCACCAAGACACAGAACTAAAATGTTAACATACCATCAAATTAAAATTTCTATCAATGCCCTTTAAAACAATACAGTTTTTGTTGATAATGACCTTAATACAATTACTAAAATTAATACCTCAAAAACTGTACGCGCGGCCATAGTAATTTAAATTTGCATGGCCAGAAAAATTAAGTGACTTCAGCAATTATTACTTCATTTCATATTTAAATAATGGAATTTATGTTTATAAGATCTGCCAGTTATCGAAGAACAAGAAATAAACTTTATTTCATGCATTTTTCAAATTTTAATTTTTCGACTTTTGTCCGTGTTTTAGGGTCAAATACTCCACTGTGCGACGTTTTACACTGCCGGTAATTTTCAAGTCCAATATTCTATCGGGAGCCTCAAGAATCTAATCTAGATCCCCTGTTGTTTTTTCTTGTTATTAATGATATTTCTCTGTGTATTAAAACTTCTCAAGTTTTTCATTTTGCCGACAATCTCAAATGATAGCTACTCCAAAGTAAGTTCAAATGATGACTGCGTGAAACTTCAATAGGATCTACAAAGAGTTCAAATATGCCGTGATAATAATAAATTAGTCAAATGTGTCCAAATGTAAATCTGTGTCTAACGAGGAAAGAAAATTCAATTAAGTGGCACTTCCTTGTCTACCCCAAATACTATAAAAAATCTAGGAGTTATATTTGATGACAAATTAAACTTTGCTCAATACGTTGACTAAATAACGAGTAGTGCAGTAGAAACCTAGGTTTAATTTATAGGATAGGGCAGGATTTCTACAAAGAAGCAACATATATGATTATATTTTTGGTATGTGAGGTCAAAATTAGGACACCAAATGTCACGAAATACTCTGATGTAATAAAAAATATACAGTTTAAATTGTTAAAAGTGCTTGCATACAAGAAAACCGGCTTCTACCCGAAATGTCCCCTATGAAGACTTATTAACGAATTTTAGTTTTCAAACATTAGAAAAAAGTAGGATGGGTTTTTGATTTCTTGTTCTTGTCGTATTAAAAAGTAAAATCGATTGTCCAGAATAAGTTTCAGAAATGTTATTAAGACTAGGTTATTAAGACTTAGGTAAGACTAGAATAGCAAACATTGGGATATTCTATTCTAGAAAAGCAAGAACTAACATATTACATAATTCTCCTCTGTGGAGAATGTGTGCCTCATACAACGAATTAATTAGATATCATTGTAGTAGATTAATTACTATGTCCTAAAACAAGTTCAAAACAATTGTCAGGCAATAACTTCTGCGTATATACATTTATGTATGTATAATAATGTATGTTATGTATAATAGTGATGTTAGGTAATTATGTACATATCACTATAACTGGGCATTGAGCCTATCGTGTTGTCCTTATGAAATAAACAAACAAATAAATTTTACTTAGCCGTGGCCTGATCATTATTAAAATATCTGAATTAACATTTAAAAAAAAACATTTATCAACATAATCTGAATTCCTTGAATTTTTTTATTTGTCTTCCCGGCGCCCCATGGTCACTGCACTCGGGGCGATAGCCCCGGTCGCCCCGCCCACACGATGGTCTTGTGTTGCTATTAAGTTGTCATGAAACATATTCCTAGGTAGACCAACCTGGATGTGGAAATTTCCGTTCTGCATTATGATCAGTGGAAGGTGATCAGAAATGTGAGGAAACAACCGTAAGTCTAATACGAAATGTCGATATATATATATACTAAGGAAAATAGCAGCGTTTATTATTTTTAGTCATAGATTCCATTAATGCACAATCTAAATTTGTGTACGTGCATTACAAAAGCGATTTACAAAGAAATTTGTAAATTCCTAGTTTATTTTTGTTAAACGTTTAATGAGAAGTAATATATATTAATCAAGTGCATCATTTCAATGAGTAACAATCTTAGTATATTGTCCAAGTTACATAAAAAATATTAGAGTTCGAAAGATAAATGTATAAGTTGATTTACTAATTTACTTTTTCTTAGTACAAAAAAAAAAAAACTCTCGGCAGAATAACTGATCTAATATGAAATACTTAATTTAAAGTCTCACAACCATGTCTTTTCAGCAATTGAAACAAGTATGTCATGAAAGTAAGTAACTGTAAATGATTTGATGGAGCGATTACAGGAAGTTACGGGATAAGCCGAGAAAATCAATGGGTACAATGTTGTCTACCACAAACTCAATAGCCAGGAAGCATTCATATCAGAGGTGAATATTCTACCAGTGAAGCCCCGTACGAACATTTCAGAGAAAGAAATGCTATTATCATTACATATACCTGTCCAGACAATACTGTGTAGTATAAAGATGAACAATATGTACTGTCGCGCAGATTGTTAAGTTCTAAGACTTTCCTTCTTCTAGGCTGAAATTGTAAGAAAATGTAAATTCGATCAATAGTGTATGAGTTGGTCACGTAGTTTCGGTTTATGAGTCATATAAACTATCATGAATAATGAATTGTCTCAGATAACTCTCTAATAAACAGGCAAAGAGAATTCTACGCAGCCGGAATAATGTAGTTGTAGGCAGGTAGTGTAAATATGTTCAAGTTAATGGCACAGCTGTACGTCGAAAATAGTGCAAGCAACTTATATTTATTTCTGACAAGGTCTAGGTGTTAATTTATTAAGCTATATACTGAACGCTTTTTGTATTTCACGTTACGGCATGCAAGTTTTAGTAGGACAAAGGACGCATTCTGAAACGGTTTGCGTCACGTCATAAGAAAACTGAGATCTAGTTTGCAATAATTACATACCACTTATAATGAGTCTTTTGTATTGTTTACGCTTCATTGCTGTAGACAGAATATACGAAAACCTGTATCGAATGGCTTCCAACCAAGACCTACGTAGCCTAGTGTAGAGCAGAGCGTAATAATGGTCCATGGAAAATGCACATCTCTTCCACAACATAAATAAAATAAAATATTGAAAAATAGATATCAACTTTTATCCCAAATCTACAGTGTAGCATATAAGTTGAGAAGTTTCGCTGTATAGCTGCCAAATATAAGTTCTGTAAAGTAATTTTCAGAAGAAAAGGAAAAACTCTAAACTCTTGAGTTTCTCATTCTAAATTATGGTTCCTTATACTAATAGTGCTCCCATGTCCACAGTTGATTTATAAGTTAATTCCTGTTAACGTCCTTACGCTATACAAGATGAAACCTACAGTTTCAGGTGGGATCGTTACATGCATTTTCACCGTGAGACTGACTGGCAGGCTAGTGTACCAGTGTAACAAAGTATACATAATCTAATAGACTATGGAGGATGGACAGAGAACTTTAGAAAAAAAGAAGAATACACTGAGAAAAAATAGTATGTAACACGTGTAAATCCTGTAGTTTTTGGACTTTGCGTACAGCAAACGTATAACAGAAAACGCATATTTTGTAATACTTTCCGTATAAATGTTTTATCTATATGTACTTTCCATATGAAACAATATAGGTGGCCGGATCTCGCATACAAATGAGCGTATATAAAATAGATGACGAATATAACACACATACTGTATATGTATGTAATATACGAAAGACTGTTAGGTGTCAGACATCCTGCAACGGCATGATGTAACATCTAAGGGAAGCCTATGTAGCATATGGATAACGTATCCTCCGTATTAACTTCTGTAGTAAGCAAGAAGATTCCGTATATTTGTCCAATATACCGCTGTTCGGATAAAAGATATTTCTCAATGTACTAAGATAGAGGAGAGAAGATAACGTAAACCAGAATCCTAGATGAATAGATGTAGTTCTGTCTGGGGAGTGCTTTTAGCTATCCACTTTAACGGTAGAACTTAAGGGAAGGGGAGGATGGGAATTATAAAAAAAAAATAAATAAAACTTAATATCTCTTGAACCAAATGATCAATCTGGATAAAATTATCAACATGACGTTCGAGTCTCGGATGGATTTTACCATTTTACTTCGACGGAACAACGTAGGGATTGGGAAGGAGGGGGAGATATACAAAAATCAATAAATATAAAAATAAAAGTGACCATGTTCGCGAGTTAATAACTCTTGAACCAATCGACCAACCTTAATCAAATTATCACCATAGATGAGGTTCGGACCTGGGGTGGTCTGTATCATATCCCTTTGACAGTAGAACTTAGGGCAGGAGGAGGGGAGAGATATATATAAAAGTAAATAAAACTTAATAACTTCTGAACCACCTGACCGATCTCGATCAAATTTTCAACATAGATGAGCTTCGAGCCTGGAACGTTTTTCTTTTTTTTTTTTAATATCTTTACTTTGACGTAGAACCTAGAGGAGGAATAACGGAAGGGGAGATTAATATATAAAAATAAATAGAAGTTAATTCTTGAACCACCCAACCGATCTCGATCAAATTTTCAACATACATGACATTCACGCATAATTTTTCTCATGCCGTGCCCCACAACATGGAGAGGGGAGAGGGATAAATAAAAATCACCGAAAATGATCAAAGAGCGCTTTAGTAATAGTAAAAACGGAACATATTACAATTTTTCCTTAACTTAACCCATGGAAATCGGGGTGCGTCTTCGATTCGAGTACGTCCTAAATTCGAGTAATTATCGAGAAATTCTTAATTAAAGATATTATTAACGCGTTATTAAAACTACTTTGCTAGCCATAAATATTTTTAATTTTGTAACGTATTCAACCATTCAGAGAACAATAGTGCTAGTTATACATAATATTGCAATATTATATAATATGAAATATACTAACCAATATACTATATATCTATCTATCTATATATCTACCTATCTATCTATCTATTTATCTATCTATCTATATATATATATATATATATATATATATATATATATATATATATATGTACTGTGTCGGATCCAGGATATGATCAAGGCAGGGGCTAAACCATAGTTTGCCGTTTTATCCAGTGTAAAGCAGGATTGAAGCCCATTTTATCTAGTGTAAACTTGAGCGTAAAGGAGGGGCTATAGCCCCTATAGCTCCCCTTAGATCCGCTACTGTATATATATATATATATATATATATATATATATATATATATATATATATATATATATATATATATATATATATATATATATATATATATGTGTGTGTGTGTGTGTGTGTGTGTGTGTGTGTGCATAGATGGAACCAGGGTTGGAAAAAATATTTTTTTTAAAAAAAAAGAACAAAACATGTGTTTGAAACATGACAAAGGTGTTTAAAATATTTTAAACATGTTTTAAAACACGCACGAACAAGACATGTTTTAAACATTTTGTACAGTTTATAACATTATTTTAAACATATATTTCAAAATCGGGTAATAACTTATTTGTTAAGATTTCTTGATCTTTACTAGCAATCAGTGATATTATTCTAATTCTTTAACAACTGGTTATGTATATATACATACATATCAGTATATATATGAGAGAGAGAGAGAGAGCGAGAGAGTGGATAGATAGGTAGATAAATATATGTAGGGCTCTCTTAGAAAACAAATCGTACAAGGTAGACAAAAGCAAATTTTTTACTGGATACCACAAGAGACAAGAAGCGACCTACACAGCATTCTAATACAAGGTGGTGTCACGAAATTAGATACTATTGCAAATATCTAGGAAACAAATTACCCAACATAGACGGTTGTCAAGAAGTATTGGAAAGACCTTAATCCAGCAATAGATCGGCAAGTGTTGATAATATGTATGCGTTTCAAATATACGTAGACCTAAATAACCCTCATCATTACACTCATGTGATTCCAGTTTTCATTCTTGGTATCTGAGCATTTGAGACTAAGAAATAAATCGCTTATACTTTGTTTCTCGGAATCATATGTTCAGTGTTTCTTCCAGACATATTTATTTTTTGGGGGAGCAGCTCTGAGAGTGCTCTCGGAGGAGACCAAAATAATAAGTCTATAATATAATAATAAACAGAATAGTACCAGCAGTGTCCTCCGGAATACGAAGTGTGCCCCCCCCCCCCGAAACATTGTTTCTGAAAGAAACACTGTATATGTTTAACCCTTTAGCTGTGAGAATGTCTAAAAGCAAAGATAGTTAAACTAACGTTTACTGTTCCTAAGTATAATTGGGTAAAATTTACTGTTATGTCTGGTTATAACAAACGATTCTGCGAATTCGGAATATTTAACAACCGGTTCTAGAGAACTGGTCGGAACCGGCTGAATAGGACCACTACTTGTAACCGACATTTTAATTTATTTTATCCCTGTTAAGATTACAATATGTTGGGTACAGAATATTTCAGTATAGATTAGTAGTTCTCAGCTTATTTCACATCACGACCCCCTTTATTACACCCTCTTGCCAGTAGCTCTCATAAGTACTTTCTTGGTTGCAATAAGCTTTTCAGGTAGATTTTAAAATCTATCTATTATGGAGATTTCACACAATCTATCAATATACATAATGAAACAAAAGTCCTCACCACCCTTGTGTGTTCAGAACGGGTTGAGGGAGAATGATGAAACTTGAAAGTGGTCTGACACATTAGATGGTACTATCAAGCATCATGGCAGCCATCTTTGATTGCAATTCGAAATTTTAAATACAAAAAGAGTCATTTTACATGTTTTAAGGTTAGAATTTTACCAGAAATACGCTTGTGCGGTTATTTTAGCCCTAAGACAAGTCATTTCAAAGTTACTGTTTCTGAAAGTTTCCTAGTTATGTCCTTAGGGGCTAAACTCACGTTTCGTGAGGCGGATGAGATTTTAGTTGCAAAATTTGATTACTATTTGAGAACACTGATGCTAATAAAATTATTTTAGAATAATAAATTTTCGAAAAGTAATATTTGGAGCACACTTCGCGTTGTGTTAACTTTAGGATATTTTCTGCAAGCCTATGTAATTGGTTCCATTTTTTTAAAGTCAATAATTTATTGAAGAAAAGTTATGTTTGGGACGTACAGAGCGCTATGGATCCAAATCCATTTTCAATAAGGTTCAGTTTTACTCAGGAAATGAATTCTATTTTGTAACGTAAAACCATCGCAGTAAGAGTCCGAAATAAAGGTAACTAAAACCACGTAACATGGCGTAGGATAGTTTCATATGACAGCCGCTAGACAGGGGCATCAGTGAGCAGAAGGGCAGCCGCCCCCAACCCCACCCTGAATCTCAGATTTTGGGGACAGTAAGGAAGTTTTAGAAACCTTTTGATAAGCAAAGTCCAACAGAACAAGTTTGACGTCCTTACACCGAATAAATACGGAGGAAATATAGATGATCAAAACTGGAATGTTGCTTAGGACCAATTTCCAGAATTTTAATCAGGCCCGAAACTCGAAAGTAGATCCACCTTTGAAATCCTAGGCCAAAAAAATAAACAAGAGAGCAATTTATGCCTATAGTTCCTCTAGAAATGGTGATCAAAGTCCGTATTTATTCGATATAAGGACTTCAATTTTTTCTGTGGATTTTGCTCATCAAAGGATTTCTAAATCTGCATTACTGCTCCCAACATCTGAAATTGAGGCTAGGAGACGATGACCTCTAAACGGATGACCCTTTCTAGCGGCAATCATATAAAACTCTAGATTGCACCTTGTCATGTAATTTTTCTTTCTTTCATTTCGGATTCTTTCTTTCTCTAAAAATGTATGTATGAAGACTGAGAACCAACATGTAGTATCAACGAATGCCTGCGATATTTCAGAAGCACAATTTAGCAAAGATCCCTTTGTTTGTTTTCCGAATACAACACAAAAACTTGTTTCCATGATAATTCTTTTATTTATTTTTTAATATCAGTTCCATAAGAAGTCCTAACCTGACCTAACCTTCGACTACGACACTTTCTCGCAAGTTAACTGATATACATTTAAACAGTACAATAAACGTTAAAAACAAAGGAAGAAAGATACAAAGGAAATTGTAGATCACCACATTGGCCTGCTGTAGCCACGAGAAATCAAAACATTCACATGGGAAGAAAATAGTCTTTTGAATGAGAAGCACTTTGTGACCATTTTCTTTCTCTGGCAGATTTTCTTTTCTTTACAAAAATAAAATAAAATAAAAATAAACATATATAAAGTCTTAAAAAATACACGTGTTTAAAATAAAATGTTTACAAAGTATATAAAATTTGCTTAAAACAAAATCAATTGTTTAAAACAAGTTTTAATCACTTGTTTTAAACATTTTGTTTTAAACAAAACAATCCTGGATGGAACGCTGCGTTATGAATGCTATGTTCCTAGTTGTATATTAAGGATACTCGCGCGACACGATCTATCTTTTTAATACGGTAAACAGTCATTAAGATATTATAAAATACTTATCAACGTTAGATTATTTAATGATTAGTCTTACATCCTTACAAAAAATGGTTTCGTCTTTTTTCTAAAACAAACGAAATAGGAGGTTAGAACATGTGACATGAAATAGTATTTACCAAAAAAAAAAAAAAAAAACGTTTTGCTTGTATAATAACAATAACTATGTTATATCTAATCATTGTATGTCACAATATTACATTTTCCAATATTTGTTCTGTTTGTATGTATGAAAGGATTAAAATGAAATGATTATGTCTATTGGCGACGATGCACGTGGAGTTTTATATTAAGTTTTCATATTAATACAAGAAAATAGACGATCCCGAAGAATTTTATTCTATACTTCTTTTCTTGCATTAAATTTTCGCAACCTTTTCAGCACCAAACAATTTAAAATTACATTTTAACGGAACATTACAGTCCGTACAATCGTATTTTGTTCAAATATCAATTCTCTCTCTCACCATGAATTGAAACTGGGACACATTGCACCAAACACGTGTGCGCTAGCCACTATTCCAGCGAAGAGGACTATTTACGTTCATCGGTTTAATATCTAGAGCTTCGTGCATAACAGAAACAAGTTAATTTTCTATAAGTTAGGACAATTTAATTCTTACGTTCGAAGAATTTCATTTCCTGGCGGTAAGGGAACTTCCTAAGCTTCAAAATGAAGCATGTGCCGTGTATCAAAAATATCAAGTAGCCTTTAGAAAAGATTTAACTTTAGACCTATACACTATTTGAAGTGCATGGCCAAGTGTAGATAGATTGTTTCGTTTCCTCAATAATTTGCAAGTTTCTTGTTTGTTTTTAACTCTCTATCTGTAGGATAATTGGTGGTTATCCACATATATTGACACCTCTGTTATATTACGCACATGTATCAACATATGTTATATTAAGCATAACGCAGGAAAATAAGTATTTTTTTTACGACATGCCACAATCACGGCCGTGGGATATCTACATTTGTTGTTAATGTGTCGTTCTTATTTTAGAACGAAACACTTCTGTCCAGCCTACAGATTAACATTCCCATTTGCCCATAAAAAGTTAGAAATGACAGACAACAACTCCTTATTTCTAATTGTTCAAGTTTAGTGCAAACATTATTCTTCACGTCCTTCTGTTGCTCACATTCGTGAGCACGAACGTCAAACCCAACCTCACGGCTTATATCTTAAAAATATCTACAAAAACAGACTGGATGATGGGAATTTCATTTCATTCGTGTATATGTTTCAAAAGTTCTGATGTTCCCAAAATTCTGGTTATGTGAATTTACCGACGCTATGTATCTTAGGCACGATATTGGCAGTAATCTGTGTATTTTAAGTTACACACATATATTGATATCGATTTTATAGTGCTATTACTCAAGTTATTTCTCTCTTCTGTCCACTGAACTTTTAACCCTATTCTATAATTTTTAACCTCTATTGAAGTATAATTACAATTAGGTCCCGGATTAATAACTATACAAATGTGCACGATAAATTGGAAACATAAGCATCAAATTAACCAAAAAGCAAAATATGTCCATTTTTCATTATTATTACCATTTCAGCTTTATTTTTTATTGTTTATTGATTTGAGCTGATTGGAACAATAACATTGCAGTATATTTAAAGTAGATTTGTATTAATAACAACATTACACTACCTTAATGATTTTTCTTAGATGTTTTACTGCCTAAGACATGTATAGCTACGGTTTACATGGTACAGTACTTTCGTATGGATTTGTTTTATTAATAAGGATTCTATGCAATAATGATTGATCCATTTGCAAATGAACTGTAGCCTTGTTTAACACAAAAGTGAAGTATCCATGATTCAGAAATAATTCAATGCTTTCAAATCATTGGCAGATTTTTATTATTTTCTACTGTTAATAGTACTGAAACTGACACGAAAATGTTACAATGGAAAGATGCACATTAGTTTTTAGATATTAGGAATGAAAGATATTATTTCAGCGTACTGTTAACAACGAAAGCTGTTTTTCATATGTACATGGACAGGCTTGTGGCGTATTTAAGGGGGAATTTCAGGACTTTATTACCGAAATTTTATTTACTATTTTAAAGTAAATGAAATATCTTACAGAATTTTCACATTTCCAGGAATAAAGTGAGCAATGCCTTCTCCGAAACAAAATCGTAAATAAATCGTAAATAATTTGCTGAGAGACTTCACTTATGTTTACTGGTATAACATGGACAGATGTATTCAAGAAAACTGAAACAGAAATAAGGTATAACAATGGCTTGATACTCATCAGTTAGAATTAAATACAAAGAAAACCAAGTATATAACGCCCACTTTAGCTAGCCAGTCTGAAAACATGTCACTAAAACTGCATTATTGTCAAAATACTGAAAAATGTAATTGTAGTCCTCTTATTAGTGAAAATAAAGTAAAATACTTAGGTATATTTATTGATAAGCATCTAAAATGATCTTCTCACATTACACGTATCGCCGCAATATTAAGAAATTACTATCTATATAAATTTGTTCAATTACGATATATTGTAACCATAAAAATATTACGTATTGTATATTATGCTCTTATAAATAGTATACTTATATATGATATATTAATCTGGGGTGCTGTTTATCCTACACATTTAAAACTTTTGATAATTTAGCAAAATAATATTGTAAGAATATGTTAAAAAAACAGCACTTAACAGTAGACTAGATAGACTTTAAGACCATTTTTCAGTGTTACCACTTTCAAAATTATATTTGAGGAAGGTATTAGTATAAGTTAAAAAAAATAGAAACAAATGGGGCGAAATAAAACATACTGTATGTACATAACCAGAAATGTGACATTCAAAAATTTAGAAATTAAAGCGACAAGTAAATCTATAACTCAATATCAAACATATTATAGAGCTCCGAAGATCTATAATAAACCTCCACTCCGAATTAAAAAGGAACGTAATTTTAAATTATAAAAGTGTTAATTTTACAGTGGTTAAAAAAATTAAAAAGTATTTTAAAAATGATTGTTAACCAAAAGTAAGAATCATAAACCTTATATGTTACGGTAAGAAAACAAATAAATAAGTAAATAAAATACGAGAAATCAGGCTCACAGACAAGCATTTGCTTGTGTGAGCCATTTTCTATCTTTTCTTTATTCTTTGCATAAAAAATAAAAAAAATCTTGCACTATAGAAATAAGTACCTTGAATTAATCTGCCCAACACCGGAAAATAGACATGACTTCTGGAAGTCCGAAATCCTGTCATCCCTGGGATGCCTGGTATGTTAACCATTATTAATAAAGGGAATATAGGAATTTCGATTTCCTTTAGAGAAGCAATAGAACATAAAATACAAAAAAAAAAAAACCAATTTATGTAAGCATTTATAAACTTTCCTTTTTCTTCCTATAATATTTTGTATATTGTTTTTATAATATATATAGTATGTTTTAATTTTATATACTAATACATTGGACACATCCTATGTATATTATATTTTCTTATTTCTTTTAATAAATATTAAATAATACGACAGAAGGCTAAGCTTAGTGAGATGAGTGTAGAAGGCACCGTAATTCTATTTTTTGGCCGGGAGCTGGATTTTCTAACTACGCTCTAATTGTAATAGTAGTTTCAATGAAATATCCCAAATTGAAGATTTAACGAGCTTGATGAAGATTTTAATATAAGGAGGTTTCTACAGTGTTCAAAAATAAGTATGATTAGAACGTATGCTAATGTACTGGTGCTCATAAAATATAACTACGTGGAACAATCTATACGTCATGGCTCTCTTATGGAAATTGTTGTGCTACAGGTATGAAACTTGAGAAGTAAATATGGTTACACGAACTTCCTCTGAGCTAAACATGCCGCCCATAGGCTGAAATAAATTCAGCCCACGTGCTAATCTGGATCTGGAGTACCTACCATATTTGATACAACTAAGAGTTGGACGCCTCATTTCAAGTATTAATATTTGAATATAAATGCTGTAAAATAAAAGCACTAATGTAATCAAATCCAAACAAACTTTTCCATCATATATATTACCCAATACATACAATTCGGATCTGAAAGAGAAAATAAGTGAGGTCTTTTGGCGTCATTAGTAGTACCTCTCAAAATAAAAGAATCACTCACTAGTCGTTTAAATACATAATTGATTATGTTATGCAATTGCTCAACTTCATTTAAAACATTACTTGTAATACATTACTTTGTTCGGATTATTTTTGCCTTTTAAAACCCAGGCATATTACTGTATTGTTAAAAGTTATCCGGACGCATTTCCCAGGAAGGAAAAAGTAAAACATATCCGGGAAAGGGGGATTTTTGATAACTTGAACTAGAACTAATTAAATAAAAAAATACAGGTTTATTTTCCCTTGAAAGGAGGCGCATAGTATTTTATTACTGTACTTTGTAACTGTTGCAAGAAACAAACTTTCGGTTGGTTTCCTTAAACGCTGCCTCAAAAATAATGTATGTGTTGCCATGCATATAAAGAAAGGGCGTGATTACAAAAATTTAAAAAGATGTAGGATTTTCCCAGAACCACTTAGGTCTGTAACTATTAAGTAACGATACAGAAACTGTCTGACACTATTTTTTTTTTTTTTTTTACTTTAACGACTTTTTACCATATAAAATCATTGGTTATTATTGGATGAAGTAATATACGTTTTCTTTTACAAGATTCTTCGTTATATAAACTACGATGTGTTTCCTCGTCATTCGTTTCCAACGAAGCGGCACCTTTATGTTCCACATTATTAAGAATTTGCCAATTGCAAAATACTTTATTAAAATGTGGAAATCGCATGGAATACCTAGTTACATTATCATGTTTATGAAAATTGCTTTCCTTTTACGTAATGACTGTTGCATGTTGACCATTGAAAAGTATACAACTGTTGACCTTTTCAATGTCATTTATTAATGGAGTCATGCGACAAATGAGATGCTTACGAAATTCTAGGGATTTCTTTTTACTAGATAGACCTTGAAAAAGAGATTTTTTTTTTTTTACTTTGATGATGTGGATGGATTTAACACATATGGAAGAATTACATAACTGTATGGGCATCATGAATAATTTGCCTCTAATGGAGGTAATTTGCAGAGATAAAATGTTATATTTCCCGGTACTTTTGTCTTCATTTTAATGTAGGAATTATATACACTTTATTATATTACAATTCACTATATTACAGTTTTTCAACTTAATCGTTTTCGTCGCTTCTCTCTTTCATTGCAACCGTATATTCTTCGTATTCGAATCCACTCATCTCTGTCTGTTCCTTGAACGCTCACTGGACGTTACTCCAGGGATTTTGTGAAATCTAGGAACGTACGCAAGAGGTTGTTAGTGAGGTTATACCCTCCCCCAAAATCCTGACTTAAATGTAATTTTAGGGGTGGTTTTACAAATTTTAATATAATTTATACTCATATTGAATTTGGACCTTAACAAGAGTTTAGGAATTCTTCCGAAATAAATTGAGGAGGTTGATGCAATAAGGGCATAAGTCTGAAACATGAAGTTGGAGCAAAACGATGTTGAAAATTTAAGTATTTTTTTTTGTTTGTTTTTTGCATAAAACAATGTAATATGCATCATTTTATTCCGATATTGGCTTGAAATGTTACCAGGAGGCTAAACAAACATGGCAAAAGCCACAAGTGCGTTTGATGAAAAAAAAAAGGCGTAAACTCGCTTACGCCCTTATTACTTCAAACTCCTCAATTCCTACATACATACCCTGGTTATATCCACAGTGCCGTGCCGGGGAGCCCGGGGAGAGATTATACGACGTCGCCCCCGTACATGTGAGTGAGGTCAACAGACCAGCTCCGAAGCGCCTCCATGGTTGGCACGAAGCGTAAGTAAATTTTCAAAGATAAACCCTGCTTTTCCGTGATTTTGAGCATTTTTTATTACTTCACTGTTAAAAATGGTTTCCTAAATTCGAGAAAAATGTTCTCGTATTTGAGAACATCCGTTTCTTACCTGAGCACCGAGTAATGCATTCGTAAAAGTGAGATTTCGATTTTCTTAAATCATTTTGAGAAATAATGACTCAAATACAGAAATTTTGTCTCATTTCTGAGGACGCAAATGCTTTCTCCAATTTGAGAAAAAAATACATTTTCTTAAAATTGAGAAAGAAATATTTGAGGTAATGAGACATATAGGCCTATCCCAATTTTGAAAAACACATTAAAAAAAAAAAGTGAGAAATGTCTTTCGCAAAAGTGAGAAACGGTGCACAGAAACGGGGTTCCCAAATACGAGAGGAAGAAAGGAAATTACACAAAATATAAACATGCAAAAAAAAAAAAAAAAAAAATCAAACCAATAGTACATACAGAATTTATATTAAATAATTATTTACAGTTATATTGTGTAAAATATAGCACACTTAGACCTTCATTTCAAAATTCCACGAAGTACACGAAGACTTGTATTTTAAGGGCGTTACTTATTCCTACTGCATCAGACAATTAAACGTTTTCCCTTTTATCATTGTCCACTTTCTCAACACTTTTCTTTTTCATCGACTCAAGATTCTCCCGTTTCCTCCAACATTATACTAACTTCTTGGTAATTAAGATTCGAGAATTATCGTGTACTTCAATCTACGACAACAATTTCTTCTGGAGTGTAACGTCCCATGATTATACTACGAAGCTTAGGAAGACGTTATGATGATAGTGGGCGAAAATGGTGTAATGAAGAAAGTGAGGAAATCCCGAGAAAACATACATACGGTGTTTACTCACACAGCCCACTTGGCGGAGCTGGAATCAAACAAGGGACCCCATGCATCGAAGGCGTATTCTATGACTGAGTCATCACGGTCTAGTATGCCTACTTTTCTGCCATAAACAAATTGCCTACATAAGAGTACAGTGTGCGTGGGCTCTTCCAGGATTCTAAAATTTCCTCCTACAAGCAGGAATTTATTTCGGGGGGGTCCAAATTCAATATAAGGACAAATTTTATTAAAATTTGTAAAATTGTCCCTAAAATTAGATAAAATTTACAAAAAAGTAGCGATTCCGAGAAAGGTCCGGAGACCCTACCTTCCATCTTCTTCATTATGTCAGGGACATGCGATCGTTTCTGACTCTCATAAATATGCTGAAATTCCAATACTAAGGACACAATTCAGGTTGGAAACAAACCCGTATTCATGCAAAAACTGCCAAGAAACGTACGTCCACATTTTCTTTACACCGTTATTATCCATCTCTATCACTGTCTTCCTTTGACTTGAAGCACAATCTTGAGAGTTAAAGTTTTAGAAAAATGAAATCTAAATCTTTAATCATCTTACTTATCTTTTAATATGATACTTGAATATTTGATGCTTATTAATTTCAATCTTATCAATCAACTCATTCATCATGAGATTCTGCTCTCCGGGGCCTTGTGTAAAGAAAGAAAGAACGAAAGAAAGAAAAAGAAAAGAAACAAGAATAAAAAAACGAAAAGGGACGGAGACTATTACATTGAAGTGGAAGACCGCTTACACACTAATCGAAAGCACTAACTATGCTCATTAAGAAACTGTAATATTATTATTGGTCCGAATGTATGTACGGTGTGAGTCATATGCATGTTTAATTGTAAGTTTTTCCATTTTCACCGAATATTGTATCAAATAGCATCGGAAATGGTTTGAATACAGTCTGAAACTGATTTTCTAGACATTTGTGTTTGACAAAAGTGCTAAATCGTAGTTCATTTTACATGCACAGTGAATAACTACTTGCATACACATGTAGTTGTTTCATTTAACAACAGCTTTCAAACAATATTCTATTTAACTCCCCTTGAAATTTGAAAATTTGAGTAGGACCACGTCAGGGACCCTGTGGAGGACCCTGGGACAAATGTTTTTATTTTCAATCATACTATTTTGATGACTCACGTGTTTTCCTGTTTTGACATCTGTCGCACCATTTCAGATTTATGAGGGTGCCCATAGACTTTGCAATGGTGGCTTTGCTGACATTTTGACCGGACACCATTTTGCATATGGTAATTATAGAGAGTAGAGACTTGTTTCGTCTTCGTTCATTTCCAAACAGCTTTCCAATGATACGCTACTTGATCTCGTCACCATTTGCAAATTTTTTGTTGGACCCCTCCTGGGACCCTGCGGGTGTCCCTGGGACAACAATTTTTGCTTTGATACGTTGTACTTTTAAAATGATCAAACACGTGTTTTCCTGTTTTGGCATCTATCGTACACTTTGCGATTTCTAGGGGTGGCAACGGATTTTCTAGACACCCTGTATATTAATATAACTCGCACAGTATATGCATTCGGAAAATTTTTATTACGGTTTCGTAATAGGTGTCAATAGTACTTTCGATTGGTGTATAAACCATTTTCCATTTCGATATATAATCTCCCTCTCTTCCCTTGTGAGTCTCGTAGATTTGATGACCCTAACAATGTTCGATAAACGGTATAAATTATGCTTTTCTTCCTTATGAAATTTCCGCCAATCCCCAATCCCGTTTCACTTAAGTCCGAATATTCGTGTCATGATCTTATTCTCAAATACTTTCAATCTACGTTCATAATGTTATGCTACGCTAAATTTTTATCAAGCTGCTTGGGAAGACTATCGCAACAGTCAAAAGCGATCATTATGTATACTTTTATAAATAAGAGCTGCTCTCAAGAGGCTTACGCGTATTTTAGAACCTTTGTTAAACTTGACAAAACTTCCTTTGGTTGTATATAAATCCGCTTGGGGAATCGTTATGGAAATTTATAACTATTTACAACGTTTCATACTATCTATAAGAAATGAAATTTCAATACATTACAAACCATTTTTTATGTTCTTTTAAAATGTTCAAAATAAGTGACAACATTAATTTCCAATTATAATTGTAAACTTTTGTAATTTTATTCTGTATGTGAAAACACAAATAAGATTTTAATTTCAATTAATTTACGCTAAAAAAATATTTTGAGAAATATAACGGAAATTGAGAAGGCAGGGCCGTCGAGTCGGTTGTAAGCGCTCGGGGCGAGAAATCTAAGGCGACCCCTCCTCCAGTGTGTTATAAAAAACAACCAGAGTTTACTCCTAGATTTCTAGATTTAAATATAGAATGTAAGATCATAAATGTAAGATAAAAGAAGTTAGTATTATGTCATTTTTCAAAAAAAGTGAATGGCTTTTGTAATTAAAATATAAAAGTTAATGAAAACATGGTTTTGAATTATTGAAATCGAACGCTACTGTTTATTTTGAACTGACATCAACATAGTAATGGCATAGAATATACAAATAACGATACAAATATTAAATTCCAAGCTAAAAGCTTCTTCACTCACTGTCAGAGGGCTGGAGAGAGTCCCAGTTCAATAGGGCCTAATTCTGACGCTGTTTTAAATTACCGGTAATTTTCAAGTTCAATACTCTATCGAGAGTCCCTCAAGGATCTAGGTCCCCTTTTGTTTCTTTTTGTTATTAATGATATTCCTCTGTGTATTAAAACTTCAAGTTCATTTGGCCGACAGTCTCAAATTATACTCTAAAGTAAGTTCAATTGATAACTGCGGAAAAGTTCAATAGGATCTACAAAGATTTCAAATATGGCGTAATAAGAACAAATTAGTCCTGAATGTGTCCAAATGTAAATCTGTATCTTTCACGATTAAAGGAAATTCAATTGTCTTTGCCTATACAATAAACGGCACTTCCTTGTCTACCCAAAACATTATCAAAGATCTATGAGTTATATTTGATAGCAAATTAATCTTAGCTCAACACGTTGAAGAAATAACGAGTAGTGCATATAGAAATGTAGGTTTAATTTATAGGATATTGCAGGATTTCTGCAAAGAATCAACATCTATAAAATTATATTTTTCGTATATGAGGTCAAAATTAGAGTACTGTTGTACTGTTTGGACACCAAATGTCACTAAATACTCTCATGCAATAGAAAATATATAGTTTAAATTTTTAAAAATGCTTGCATACAAGAAAACCGGTTTCTACCCAAATTATGTTCCCTACGAAGACATATTAACGAATTTTAGTTTTCAAACATTAGGAAAAAGATGGGTGTTTGATCTGTTGCTCTTAAATAAATTATTAAACGATAAAATTAACTGTCCAGAATTAGTTTCAGAAGTATTATTACGTGTCCAAATTGGTAACACTAGAACTGCAAACACTGGACATTCTATTGTAGAAAAGCAAGAACTAAAATATTACATAAGTTTCCTCTGTGGAGAATGTGTGCTTCATATAACGAAATAATTAGATTTCATGTAGTAGATGTATTTATTATGTCCGAAAACAAGCTCAAAACAATTATCAGACAATAACTTCTGCATATTAAACGACGTATATTTATGTTTGTATAATAGTGTATGATAGATAATCATCTACAAGACACCATAACTAGGCATTTAGCCTGTTATGTTGTCTCTATGAAATGAATAAATAAAATTTACTTAGCCGTGGTCTCATCATTATTAAAATATCTGATTTAACATTATTTTTTTTTTAAAATTAGTTTTTTAACATTAGTTTACCAACATAATCTGAATCCCTTGAATTTTTTTGATTTGTCGTGTCGGCGCCCTCTCTGGTCGTGGCACCCGGGGCAATTGTCCCGAGCGCCCCGCCCACTCTACGGCCATGTCAAAAGGAGCCTTCTTTGTGACTTTTTTAAATTTTGATCGATGAAAGTGAAGAATATCTTCAATGCTTCTATTTAAAATGCAAAATATAGTTTGGCTAAATCATATGTTTGAAATTATAGTAATTACGTAATCTCTTAATAAATGAAAGTTCCGAATTTAAGGTTAATCAATATTAATTAACATGTTAACACACACACACACACACACATATATATATATATATATATATATATATATATATATATATATATATATAGTAACTTTCCTACCTATACCCGTTAAGCCCTTATTCTGCAACTGCTTCTACTTCGAAAACATTATTATTCCGCTTGTTTAATTTTATGTTTAATATTCCCCTGTGAACCGCAGATTGTGTGTGTCTTTTAACTCTTCTTATTTTTATACCTTTACTCTCACCGTAGTGATTAATCCAATTGGGTAGAAAAGCGAGATTACCTATGCAAACTCATCACTATCAAAATGCCAAACACGCATTTCAGACTTTGATTGTTTCTGATTTTTAAAACGCTCCTGATATACTGTAAGTCATTACTTGGCACCTTGTATATCACATCGTCATTAACAAATTATACATAATAACTTTCTTTAAATAATAAGTAAGAACTTGTGACTCTTTTGAAACGTTTAGATTGCGAGCGCAGCTAGCAGGAAAATTTATAACAAATCTCTCTGCAAACCGACAACAAAATTGATTTAATAGGGTGCCAAAACTTTTTAGGGGCGATGTGTCGTTTACTCATTTCCAGCACTTTTTCTTTCTTCTTGCTCGTTCGACGTCCTCTTGCTATCAGCTCCCGAGCGACCGGCCTGCTACCACCCCCTCCCCAAACTATGTCTCTGCTCATCTGTATCTCTAAAGACACGAACATCCTTGTCACTTGTATTGAGTAGAAAGAACATACATTGGTGAATATTATCGCCCTCTATTCGCCTAGCCACTGTATTCTTTCCCGATAGAACGCAAGGCGTTCTTGAAAATTTGAAGGTACCAGGGTGGGTGAGTGTGCGGGAGTAACAGTGCAGTGTATAGTTGACTACAACATTATTTAATGTTCGTACTTTTCCACGAAAGGTATGGTGGCTCGGATTTTACCGGCGATGACGTAGTGTACCTGGGCGAAAAAAGAGACCGTTTCGTGTAGATATACCTCGATGCGCCACGAAGTACAAGGAAAACATTGTCGTAGAGTCTTCCTCAAATATACCACCGTGCGATCACTAACACATTACGACCTATGTGAGCAACAATTCTGCGGAATGGAACTAACTGCTTCTTGCAGCTTTGCTACGGTCAATGCTTGAAGTCAGTTAGTTGCAAATAGATGTTCGCTGGTAAATTTGTAACAATGGTGATGCAACCTGTTATTCTCACATAGATTTGCATACAACTAAATTCTCCTATTGACCGACGACCTGGCAGGTATGTTAGCATACTCTCTGCAGATTCTACACTCTCTGCTTTTCCGAACACTTATTTTGTGATGTGCACGGGTAGATGTATACGGATTAATCTTAATTGCGTTTGGATCACTGAATATACTTGTGATTATGTTCCGTAAGTAAATAGTAATTATTTGATAAGAGTTTAATTGCAGTTTATGTTAACAACAGCTAACCTTTAATTTAAATACAAATACAACAAATAGTTATAACTATCCTATCATTATTAGATTCCCAAATCTTCGCTATGTATAAGTATGGAAATCTTAGAGAACGTTATGTTCATCTGGGAGTCCGTTGTCAAGTGTCAAAGCATAAACAGTAAGAGATAGTGAGATGAGATTTTCTGAAATGTATTTATGGGTTCCATTTCATCCCTTAACCATCTATTCAAACCAAAAGTGATAGAAATATACGAGTTTCATTTCTGACATTGGTCTTCATACAGCAAAAACTGAAACAGATAGCGAGAAATAGCTTCTCAATATGGATTTACTGTAGTAAGAATACGTTTTATTTCTACCTTTATCACTATATTCAGACCGAAAGTGGTGGAAAACTATAATAGACAAATAAAAACAAATTTTGATATAGAATAATTACCCGTAAGAATAGATGGAGATAGATAGCAAATTAATTTTCATATTGGTACCGGAAATGATGGAAATATGCTACCACTTCTGTTTCTATTTTAATCTCCGTAGCGCAAAAAGTGGTACAAAATAACAAGATATAGTTTTTGATATGAAATTTTCATCCCAAGAATAAGTTTCATTTCGATCTTTATGCCTCTACTAAAACCAGAAAAAAAACTGGAATTCTAGAATACTCAGTTTCAACACTTATCGACACATTGACAAAAGTGGCAGTAGATAGCGGGAATCTATTTCTTTATACAGCATGGATTCAGAAACGTTGATAGGTTCCATCTCAGACTTGAGTTTTCTGTAGGTATCGAAAATGACCATTTTCTGATCTCGTATTGATCTTCGTTAGCAAACAATGGCTCTTAATATGAATTAAACGTCACAAGAAAAAATTCATTTCGATCTTTATCCGTTTATTCAAACCGAAAGTGGTGGAATTCTACAATTTTCAGCTTCAAAAATGATTGCTATATTGAGAAAAAATCTATAGACTATTCGAAGCTGTCTTAATATGAATTGAGTACCGGATGGAGAGATTCTATCTGTGAGTTGTTTCTTTATTGCAAGTGGAAGTGGTTGAAATATATTACCACTTACAGTTTTAGTTTTCTTCTCGATAGACAAAATACTGGTAAGTGGTAGCTAATAATGTCTTTTTGATATGGATTTAGTTTCCCAAGGATAAATTTAATTTCAGTTCTGATCTTCTAATGAAATTGGAAATAGTAAAAAGTAGTACAAATTCCTCTTTAATAGTGCCAATTGTAAGAGATAGTGAAAAACCTGATTTTGTAATCAACTTAGCGTTGGAAGAATAGGTTCAACCTCTTGCCTTTATCCATAATTACAACCGAAAATTAAATATCTGGTTCCCATGGTTTAGATGCCATCTATATTAGTTTCATATTCTGGAACAAAACTTGCTTTATAAAAGAGTTTTAGTGAGTTATGACATACAGGAAGCAAACTACATTCATTTTTAAAGCCTTCAAAAGCATATGTGGATTTTGACATGTAACATTGAAGTGTCTGATGACATTAAAAATACGTATCACATCCTGTTGGTTCGTAAATTCCTTTATCTATATTATGTGATCTGCTATTGTACGTAACTTTAGCTTTATATCAATAAAACTTTATGTTATTTGTGTTTTGCGATGGAAGTTAAATAAATAAACACATGTACTGTAATTGTAGTAGGAAGCGAGGTGGGCAGTCATTGTATTGTATCTGACTTCTAATGGTACGAGCATATTAGTTTTGATGCGATTATAGTTATAATAATGGGTGTGTTTTGTATCTTGTAATCTTTATTATAAATCTTCACTTGATACACAAACCATATCTCCTTATTTTTCCCTTCTAATTGATTCAATATGAACAATACACAGTTTTATATCTAAAAACTTCTTTTTTAACTAGAGCTCCTTTGTGGCTAAGCAGTTAGCCTACGAGCCTTTCGCATGGAAGGCCCGGATTCGATTCCCGTCGGGAGCTCATGTGGTTCGGATTCCACGTTAATCAGTAGGATCCATCTCGTATAGCCTCTGTGCTGAAAGACACGATAAACTCAAAATCAATCAGCTCTTTTTTAACTCCTCATCTAAATTAAGAAACTATAATTTGCAGGGGAACCTTGTTTGATGGTGTTAATAAAGCCAAGCCTTAGTAGCTCCTATAGTGTGAATTGTTTCGCTGTCATCTTGGAAAATTGCATTATTGCCGAAAAACTGCAGGTCCATAAGGTGCATCTGGTCACTTAAAATGTTCATATGATGAATGGAAGTAGTGTGCCCTGTGAGCGTAACCAAAGGACCTTCGGAATACCATGAAACTAATATGCACCACCTGATATTAGAATTAAAATGAAAGAGTACTCATCGGATCATATTACTCGTTTTGGATCATCACTGGTCCAGTGTCCATGTTCTCAATACTGACCATAAGATTGCCCATGAAACAATGCAAGATATAACTTTCGTGCCAAAAGTCTATTCGGACAGAGTTTTAGCAATAAAAACAGATTATACTTTACGAGATAAGACATCGCTTTTAAGACAACTTTTCGACATAAGATATTTTCTCAACTCTTGACTCGTAGAACATTGCAATTCATTATTCTTAGTGCTGATTGAGGTCCGCGGTCTCTGTTACAACATTCCCCCTCTAGTTTTCAGTTACAATGCTTGGCAATTCTTTTCATTACGACTTCTCTTCCGTCCTCTATTACTCTAATTCTCGTTTTGCCAGAAGTTCTGTAGATGGTCTTCATCTTAGATATTGTCCCTCATGACACATCTAAGATACTTGTACTGACCACATGAGAAAAACTTGAGCCAAGTAACCACGCACCCAAAATTTGGTCTCTGAAATTTCATGTTTTGCATCACCACTGTGTCCGATTTAACACACGCTTCCGTACTATACCGCATTACGTACTATAGCAGATTATCTAATTCATCACGAAAAACTGTTAGTTACGGTAGACATACTTTTTACTACCTCATACATTTTGTCTTGTAAATTGCGGTTGTCTCTATTATGTTAACTATCTGTATATTATTTCAAAGAAACTAATTAGTGCACACGTTAGAGTTTCTCACAAATGCAACGAATAATGCTCTTCACCTTTGTGAGTTATGTAGAAATAACTATACAATCTAACTCCTCTTTTTATTTTATGAAACGTCTCTTTCGAAGTTTGCATTTTTTTAAACTCTACATCAATGTAAATATGGATGTAAATTTTACAGTAAGTTGTGTCTCTTTTTTGTTTTTATTCCTTCCTAAACAATAAATGTAGCACAATAGCTTATTGCCATAAATTTTCCTATACGGTACACTAAGACAAAACCTTTGCAAATACTTTCGTTCCAAAAAAGGAACATTACCATCTACAGTTTTTTAAAATTAACTTTTCAGAATTTCTCATTTTTTGAGATAAAATGATCAACAATTGGATAATTTTACAGTAGAAGTGAATAAAGAGGGTGGATATATTATTTTTTATATAGACATTGCGATTTCTAACAAAAACCTTTCTGTTTGAATAAATCATATCACGTAAAAGCTATCACGAAGTTGATGTCACAGATTTAGGAACAGTTAATTTTCAATTTAGAGAAGAAAGAATAAAGGAGTTGCTAATGTTTCCTTTTAAAAAAGAGCTTCTCATTGGATGCCGGCAATAAAACTATATTATTTGTTGATCTAATCGAACGTATTATTTCTTCCTCTTCCTTTGTCTCTCTCTCTCTTTCTCTCTCTCTCCCTCTCCCTCTCTTTGTATGAAAGTGCAGTTTCTCTCACTTTCTTTGAAATTTGGAGAATTGCATGTTGAATTATGAATACTACTACTAATAGTAATTTTCACTTGCCATATGACATTAACAGGTTCTTTTTTTTAGTTACTGAAAATTTCAAATTCCATTCTCACAAATATAGTCAAGAGCAACATAGCGAGTACGGCTTATGACGCTCTTCATAATAGTTATCAAATATACCTAATCTGATTGTCACGAACCTTTGCACCCCTTGTAAACAAAGCAGACTGCAGTGCAGAAATGTTGCCAACTAATTACACAAAAAAATTTATATGTAAATTTGTACTAAGAAATGAATAAACAAACTGAAGGGGGGAAACAATGAGATTAAAAATAAAATGACATGGGCTTGTGATAAGAGAATCAGGAACCATTTTCTCTAGTTTGCAGCGGCGTACGCACTGCTCTCCTGAATCTTTGAACTACAATGTAAACGCAAACACGCATCAGGAGGAAGAAGAGCAGAACGTTGAACTTCTTCTACCAGTGTAAATTACAACTAAAACTTACTATCTCCACTCCTCAGTGGCGTATTTACGATTTTGTTTCGGGAGGGGCTTTACTAAATTTCGGAGGGGACTTTGCCTAAAAATGTGAAAATTCTGCAAGATATTTCATATACTTTACTATAGTAAGTAAGATTGCGGGGAGGGCTTAAGCCCGGAAGCCCCCCCCCCCCCGTAAATACGCCACTGCCACTAATAATGTTTCCTCTAGCTGAGAATCTACCTAAATGTTAGGATTCAGAGCCACTGTTACATGATGAGCTAGTGTTCCTACTAGCAGATCTATGGTTGGATGGATGGATTAAAGTTTATCGTCCCCTTCAACAACAAGGCTCTATAAGATTTGGATCTACAGCCGAACGAGTGATCCGAACTACATGAATTTTGTCCGGAAATCGAACGTGGGTCTTCCGCCCGACGACGAGTACGCGGATCACATAGCCACAAAGGAGTTAATTATCGGATATAGAAACATGTGCAGTTGCACTCACGATTTCTATTCAAAATTGAGCTCTTGGGGGGCCGCGGTGGCTCAGTGGTAGAACGTTCACCTCTGGCATATGGGGTTCCTGGTACGATCCCAGTTCGCGCCAAGTGAACCTTGTGGTAGACAAACACCGTCTGCGTATGTTTCCTCTGGGTCCTTCAGTTTCCTCCCACTTTCTTCATTCCAACATTTCATTCATGTTTTTATCACCGTCTTCTTTAGCCTAGCCTGCATAATCGTGGGACGTAAAATTCGAAAGATTTCATTTCAAAATTGAGTTCCTTGTACGTTTCCATTATAGGCGATCGAGTGTTTGGAACAACCAATTGTTCATTCTGCAAGAACTTGAAAACTACTGAGTTTACTTATTTATTGAATAGAGAATGTATTATTTTATTTTCTTTGTTATATGTAATAAAATACCTATAAAGTATATTTTGAATCCTCGTGACTTATCCTTTCATTAGATATCTAACAGAAAAGTTACGCCATAAACTAATATCAGTCACGAGAGTAGGAAGACTCTATCGATATCTTATTCAACAAATTCCAAGAAACTTTTTAGATTCTACATAGGAATAAAGACACATTATTTAATATGTACATAGTACCTCCTCTTAATTTCACTGCAGCCAGAAAAAAAATAAGACTCAAAAGTTATGAACATTCCTATCCAATATTATAAAAATTCTTAAATGTTGAAGATTCCTTTGTACATTATTTCATTTGTGGTACCGAATATTCGGTTTTTGCATCTTTTAAATGGTCATTTATTCTGATCGTATTTTAAAAACGCGATATACAAATTATAACTAAAATAACTAGCCTCATATTACTTTGTAATGAATCACTAAAACAGGTTTTATTCTCTTTAACTTCTCTCTATCCCCCTCAGTCTCTCTTTTTTAATTGACTATTTTCTTATCTCTAATGAAAGGTCAAACAAAAATCTGTAATACTATAAGGAAGTTAATATCTTCAATAAGAACAGCGAGTTCACTTGATTTCTCTTTTTCATTTTCTTAGCCCATTTTCATGAAATGATACAACTGTTTGACAACCATTCTTTGTGAAAAACAGAAAAGTAACTACGAGTTAGCAACATTGAAAATGAGACTAATAACTGTTTATTCCTCCATGAGCAAATAGTACACAACAAATACAGTGTATTATGGTAATTAATGTATTGTTAAGGCACAGTAAGAACATTTAGGCTTCGACTCAAAGTATTTATCTATATGGGATCGAAATCTTGAACCAAAATCGAATGTGTAAGAGAGAGAACTGTTACAACAAATGGCAAAACACACGATGTGCGCGCCACAATTTAAAGATGTCGTCCAAGAAAGGCAGCAGGTTACCTGCTGCTCCGAGTTATTCTGTTAAACATAAACAAAGCAAACTCATAAGTGCAGAAGAAAAGCAAACACTTTATCAAACGATATCAACGTTGTTCAATTCACTTGAAGAAAATTAAGACCTATAATATCTAATTTTCATGTTCTCATAGAATATTTAGTTACTTACTTTGTAGTACTGAAGTTAGTATTTGTACATTCGCATGCTATACAATGTAAGAAAGCACATCAATAAATTGAAGTTAAGGGGGAAAAGTACCACCTGTTTTTCATGGATATGTATAATGATTTAAAGCGTTTTTCACAGTCCTTTGCACCTTTCAAAAACAAACCGCGTAACTTGATGTTGTATCACTGCGCGCACGACTATTTGCTGATTGGTGAAGAGGAAATTGTTTCGTCTGTTTCCCGCAATATTTCTGCTGTAGCACGTGCATGTATTTCTGCTACTGCGATGTGCATTACTCGTCTCACTCTCACACCATTGCCGTGATATAGGGCAAAATACCCAATACTATATCATACCCCCTCCTTTAAGAGCAACTGAACATTGTTATTTTTCTCCAAACTGTAATTATAGATGAAATTACAATGAGTTATGTCAAATTATCAACTGAACGATAAAGAGATGGCGCTGGTATGTAACAGCAAGATTATTATTTCTTTTTCCTCTATTACCTAAATCATTATGCATATCCATGAAAAACAGGTGGTACTTTTCCCCCTTAAGTTCAATTTATTGATGTGCTTTCTTACATTGTATAGCATGTGAATGTACAAATACTAACTTCAGTACTACAAAGTAAGTAACTAAATATTCTATGAGAACATGAAAATTAGCTATTATAGGTCTTAATTTTCTTCAAGTGAATTGAACAACGTTGATATCGTTTGATAAAGTGTTTGCTTTTCTTCTGCACTTATGAGTTTGCTTTGTTTATGTTTGACAGAATAACTCGGAGCAGCAGGAAACCTGCTGCCTTCCTTGGGCGACATCTTTAAATTGTGGCGCCCACTTCGTGTGTTTTGTCATTTGTTGTAACAGTTCTCTCTCTTACACATTCGATTTTGGTTCAAGATTTCAATCCCATATAGATACATACTTTGAGTCGAAGCCTAATGTTCTTACTGTGCCTTAACAATACATTAATTACCATAATACACTGTATTTGTTGTGTACTATTTGCTCATGGAAGAATAAACAGTTATTAGTCTCATTTTCAATGTTGCTAACTCGTAGTTACTTTTCTG
This sequence comes from Thermobia domestica, assembly GCF_964235325.1. Taxonomy (NCBI): domain Eukaryota; kingdom Metazoa; phylum Arthropoda; class Insecta; order Zygentoma; family Lepismatidae; genus Thermobia; species Thermobia domestica. The sequence goes on along the minus strand of NC_137462.1, from coordinate 147,906,834 downwards.
TTTTTCACAAAGAATGGTTGTCAAACAGTTGTATCATTTCATGAAAATGGGCTAAGAAAATGAAAAAGAGAAATCAAGTGAACTCACTGTTCTTATTGAAGATATTAACTTCCTTATAGTATTACAGATTTTTGTTTGACCTTTCATTAGAGATAAGGAAATAGTCAATTAAAAAAGAGAGACTGAGGGGGATAGAGAGAAGTTAAAGAGAATAAATCCTGTTTTAGTGATTCATTACGAAGTAATATGAGGCTAGTTATTTTAGTTATAATTTGTATATCGCGTTTTTAAAATACGATCAGAATAGATGACCATTTAAAAGATGCAAAAACCGAATATTCGGTACCACAAATGAAATAATGTACAAAGGAATCTTCAACATTTAAGAATTTTTATAATATTGGATAGGAATGTTCATAACTTTTGAGTCTTATTTTTTTTTTCTGGCTGCAGTGAAATTAAGAGGAGGTACTATGTACATATTAAATAATGTGTCTTTATTCCTATGTAGAATCTAAAAAGTTTCTTGGAATTTGTTGAATAAGATATCGATAGAGTCTTCCTACTCTCGTGACTGATATTAGTTTATGGCGTAACTTTTCTGTTAGATATCTAATGAAAGGATAAGTCACGAGGATTCAAAATATACTTTATAGGTATTTTATTACATATAACAAAGAAAATAAAATAATACATTCTCTATTCAATAAATAAGTAAACTCAGTAGTTTTCAAGTTCTTGCAGAATGAACAATTGGTTGTTCCAAACACTCGATCGCCTATAATGGAAACGTACAAGGAACTCAATTTTGAAATGAAATCTTTCGAATTTTACGTCCCACGATTATGCAGGCTAGGCTAAAGAAGACGGTGATAAAAACATGAATGAAATGTTGGAATGAAGAAAGTGAGAGGAAACTGAAGGACCCAGAGGAAACATACGCAGACGGTGTTTGTCTACCACAAGGTTCACTTGGCGCGAACTGGGATCGTACCAGGAACCCCATATGCCAGAGGTGAACGTTCTACCACTGAGCCACCGCGGCCCCCCAAGAGCTCAATTTTGAATAGAAATCGTGAGTACAACTGCACATGTTTCTATATCCGATAATTAACTCCTTTGTGGCTATGTGATCCACGTACTCGTCGTCGGGCGGAAGACCCACGTTCGATTTCCGGACAAAATTCATGTAGTTCGGATCACTCGTTCGGCTGTAGATCCAAATCTTATAGAGCCTTGTTGTTGAAGGGGACGATAAACTTTAATCCATCCATCCAACCATAGATCTGCTAGTAGGAACACTAGCTCATCATGTAACAGTGGCTCTGAATCCTAACATTTAGGTAGATTCTCAGCTAGAGGAAACATTATTAGTGGCAGTGGCGTATTTACGGGGGGGGGGCTTCCGGGCTTAAGCCCTCCCCGAAATCTTACTTACTATAGTAAATATATAAAATATCTTGCAGAATTTTCACATTTTTAGGCAAAGTCCCCTCCGAAATTTAGTAAAGCCCCTCCCGAAACAAAATTGTAAATACGCCACTGAGGAGTGGAGATAGTAAGTTTTAGTTGTAATTTACACTGGTAGAAGAAGTTCAACGTTCTGCTCTTCTTCCTCCTGATGCGTGTTTGCGTTTACATTGTAGTTCAAAGATTCAGGAGAGCAGTGCGTACGCCGCTGCAAACTAGAGAAAATGGTTCCTGATTCTCTTATCACAAGCCCATGTCATTTTATTTTTAATCTCATTGTTTCCCCCCTTCAGTTTGTTTATTCATTTCTTAGTACAAATTTGCATATAACATTTTTTTGTGTAATTAGTTGGCAACATTTCTGCACTGCAGTCTGCTTTGTTTACAAGGGGTGCAAAGGTTCGTGAAAATCAGATTAGGTAATAGATGAAAAAGAAATAATAATCTTGCTGTTACATACCAGGGCCATCTCTTTATCGTTCAGTTGATAATTTGACATAACTCATTGTAATTTCATCTATAATTACAGTTTGGAGAAAAATAACAATGTTCAGTTGCTCTTAAAGGAGGGGGTATGATATAGTATTGGGTATTTTGCCCTATATCACGGCAATGGTGTGAGAGTGAGACGAGTAATGCACATCGCAGTAGCAGAAATACATGCACGTGCTACAGCAGAAATATTGCGGGAAACAGACGAAACAATTTCCTCTTCACCAATAAGCAAATAGTCGTGCGCGCAGTGATACAACATCAAGTTACGTGGTTTGTTTTTGAAAGGTGCAAAGGACTGTGAAAAACGCTTTAATCTATACTGAAAATAAGATCATATTTATTGCTAGCAATGAAAGAAGACCTTTAGATGTATTAGTAGAACATATCCAACAAAGTTAATTGTTTTGCCCTAGACACTCGTTTAGTGCTGCCAGGTCTCGCTAATGCTTAGCGGAAAGAAGCTGTACGTGGCTATATTCAAGGTACCATTCAAGGAAGTATCCAAATAAACGAACAAAGGGACTCACTCCCAGTGTGCCACTTTTTGGGTTCATTTGAAGCTTATATTTAGCTTCAGTTTCATTTTCAATCCCCTTTAGCCAATAGTTTCACAAAAGTAATAATAATTATTATTATCGATTCGGATAATTATGGCGATACTCAGTGGCGTATTTACGGTTTTGTTTCGGGAGGGGCTTTACTAACTTTCGGGGAGCTTTGCCTGAAAATGTGAAAATTCTGCAAGATATTTCAACATGCACGGCAGTGCATGCCAGCCAAGTTCCGCGAAGAAAATGAACACTGGCCTGCACTGCCGTAAGCACATTTTTCACGAACAAGAGTTTTGGGTAAAATCGCCGATTTCGAGGCTTTGTAAAAATGATTCTATTAAGGGTAGAAACATGAAATTTAGAATGTAAGGAGATATCCCTGAGATGTACTCATATGCCAAATCTCACATTCCTACCTTCAACCATATTTCGGTACTGGACCCCTAAAATATGCAGTTTTCAGGCTCACTGACTCACTGACTCACTCATCAAATTGATTAGGTACTTCCCAATGAGATAGAAATTTGAAACTTTGCATAAAAGTATCCTATAACAATTGGAGTATGGAAAAAGTCCGAAATCTGAGGAATGTGCTATGGGAAATTTTTTATGGGCAAAAAACTGTAATTAGTCAGAAAAAAAATCGTTTCACTCACTCACTCATCAAATTGATTAGGTACTTTCCAATGAGATGGAAACCTGAAATTTTGCATAAATGTACTCTATAACGGCCTGAGTACGGAAAAGTCCGAAATCTGAGGAATGTGCTATGGGAAATCTTTTATGGGCAAAGCCTTTCGAGGTATTTCTGACACTTAAAAGGTACTTTTACATGCTTCACTGGAATGTGAGGAATGTGAATGGCACATACCCCATGTACCATGGCCTGGTTGCGCGTAAGTTGCTTCGTATTGCGACTAGGATTGAAAATTGAGCCACTTTGTGACTAGATCTGGCCATTTTGAGAACGTCGTTAGTCGCAAAATTTCCAAAGAGCCAATAGTGGCTTTTTTAGCCATATACTTTTCACTTCTATAGCCACTTTCTGAGTTTAGCCACATTTTAATATATTCTGTGTGTCATTTTGCAATTTTCTGACGTTTGATGCGTTCTCTAGGTTGTAACATTCTAAACCCCACTGTCAGAATTGTCCTCATATAATTAGAATTGATGGTTATATTGTGACGTTACACAGCAGAGAATTAGCTCAAAATCTGTACGTTAAAACTAGACGTTAAATAAAATTTTCGGGAAGACGTAAGTTTAAGTATAAACTAACCCCTTAATAAATTTCAGCCTGATAATATAGACATCCTTCAGGAAATGTCGCTTTTCAGTGACAATAAGCCTGAAACGGGTGAAACATCTTTTACTGATTTAGCTTCTTCTTTCACCTTCTGTGAAATTTGAAGATAATATCGACAAAATTGAAAATCAGTGGCGATTATAAATCTTCAATTGAAGAATTTTTGCAAGAAATAAATTGCTACACAGATGCCGGAGGAGAGAATCTATTATACCTGGTATATATTATGTTTGACTCTTACCACACACACACACACATTACCCTAAGACAGTGCTGTTCAACCTTCTTTTTCTAACGTACCCGTGGACACAATTCACCATCCAATTGTGTACCAGCTGTAGATAAATTAAATCGAAATGAGCTTATATTCATATTAAATCTTCGGGGGTACTCGTACCTCTGGGGATACGTAATCCGAAAATAAGCATATTTTGAAATCAAAGCAGAACATGTGTTGATCAAAAGAGGGACAAATAGAGAACCAGCAAATGGACAATCAGTGTACAAATCAAAAGAATATTTACAGGGGGATAAAGTGCACATTCCCCCCCAAAAAAAATTAACATGGGAAATTTCAAAATATGCTTATTTTCGGATTACGTATCCCCAGAGGTACGCGTACCCCCGGTTGAATAGCACTGCCCTAAGGAACATTACAGACATGCCTAGTACATTCCTGGCACATGCCAAGTAAATGTGTCAAGTACATACACGGTACGTGATATACACATAATAGATACATTCCTCGGTATTTGTCATGCACGTACTTTTGGGCGGAAGTAACCTTATTCCTTACATGTGTATTTCACATGATTGCTCTATTCACGTACATATCATGTACATTCCAATGTACCTCGAGGAACATTCTTTACACATGACCAGTATGTACTTGTGTTGGGTGGGACTCACTCACGCATCAAATTGATTAGGTACTTCCCAATGAGATAGAAACGTGAAACTGCATAAAGGTATCTTATAGTGACCTGAGTATGGAAAAAGTCCGAAATGTGACGAATGTGCTATGGGAAATTTTTATAGACGAAAAATTGTCCGTAGCCATTAGGTACTTCCCAATGAGATGAAAATGTGAATGTCTACACGAAGGTAGCTTATAATGGCTTGAATATGAAAAATATCCGAAATTTAAGGAATGTGCTATGGAATTTTCTATGGGCAAAATATTGTCCTTACTCAAACAGAGATCGGTTCATTTACTCACTCATCATTGATTAGGTGCTTCCAAATGAGATAGAGAATTGAAACTCTGCATAATGGTACCTACCTTATGTAATTACCTGTGTAAGTAAAGGTTCCAAATTTAAGGAATGTACTATGGGGACTTTTTATGGGCGAAAAACTGTCCATAGCCATTAGGTACTTCTTAATGAGATAAAGATGCGAGACTTTCCATAAAGGTACACTATAACGGCTTGAAAATGAAATTTGAGGAATTTGCTACGGAAATTTTTTCATTAGCAAAAAAAAACTGTCGTTACAATCAGAAATCGGGAACGATTCCGTTATTGAACACATTATGTGCATAGTGATAATGTTGTCAACCGTCTGAGTGGTCGAGTTGGTGCCCTTCTCGGTAGTCTATTGGCTACCACGTGCGCCTTTGGTGTTATGGGGTCCTGGGTTCGATTCTCGGTGGAAGAGCCTTTGGAATCTTAACTCTCCTCGATGTTTCTGTGTTCGTGTCCTTGTCGTTCTAGGTTAATAGAAAAATGAGCTAAGGTCACAGAAAAATCCGTTATCCAGATAGCGGTATAATGTACAAATATACGGGATCCTTATGTTTACTACAGCAATCAATACTTAACATGCGTTATCCATATGCTACGTACGTACTGCCCTCTTTCCCGCTTAGATGTTACACAATGTTGGAGGATGTCTGACATCTAACAGTCTTCCGTACATTACGTACGTCCGCTATAAGTTACATACGGCCATCTGTATGTGAGATCCTGACCGCCTACATAAAGTCTTTTCGTTCGTGTAGAAAGTACGTTTATTCGGAACACTTATACGGAAAGTACGTTCAAATATACTTTTAAGTTATACGTTAAGTGTACGTTAAGTCCAACAACTACAGGATTTACACATGTAAGAAACGTTTTCACGTACGCCACATACAGTTTTCCTGAGTGTGCGAGTAAAATAAGTGAGAGCTATTAATAAGTAGTTAAGTAAGTTAATGAGGCACGTTCTGTGAATCAGGTAACTTTTAAAACCGTGGACTAACATGTAAGACACGTAATACTGCCGAAACCCAGACAATGAAAGCCAATATTTTGTCTTTTTTCGGTGAATATTTTTCCTTTATTGCAGTTATTTGTATTAAATAGATATTGAAATTAATTTGATAAGTAAGATAATGTTGAGGTGAGAATGTTTAAAATTAATGTAGTTTTCGAAGAAATGAGAAATCCAATTGTTCGAATTTATGTGAGACTAGCAACAAAATGTAACCGATTTCGTAAATATATTGGTACCAGAGTTATATTATAGTTATCACAGTCGTTATGTAAAAATGTTCTTGATACTTCGTGTTTCCATCTGTGAACAGTGTGAGAATCTCTTACGTATCAGCCTTTTCATCAACAGTGAATTTCGTGCCTTTGCTCTTCATATTTTCTGAATTTGCCCTTCGGGGGTTCGTCCCCACACCGTCGCCTTTGCTCGTCCTACTTCCTCACACCTCTTAAGCTTACAATTCCCGAATTTCAAGTTTCTTTTCCTATTTCAACTATCCAAAAGATAAGATTTTGTATTCCAGGAAAACGCCTATTTAAATAACATGGTGATTTCTTCATCTCCCTTTATACTCCTTAAAAATTAAAAATATTCAATTTTAGCAATTTTCCTGTTGGTTAGTCCCGGGAGGCTACAATCGTGCCAAATTTCATTCTAACCCTGCCGGAAGTGCCTAAACATTTTGGGGTGTAGAAGACGTCCAATATAAATAAGATGGAAAAGTTTTTCTGTTTCCCATAAAACCACTCTAAATTTATATATTTTCATTTTTACTGACTTCCTCAGGTAATACTAACGAAAACGTTGAAGCATACCGAATTTCACGTTTGTATTCTAATTTCAAGTACCTAAAATATGAGATTATAAGTCCAAAAAAGGCCTATTTAAATAGCATGGGGAATTTCTTCATCTCCCCTTTAGACTCCCTAAAAATTAAAAATATTCACTTTTGGAAATTTTTCTGTCGGTTAGTTCCGAAAAACTACAATCACGTCAAATTTAATCATTGTAGCCCTACAGAAAGTGCCGTATAATTTTGGGATGTAAAAGGTGTCCGATATAAATACGTACCATGGGAAAGATTTTTCAGTTCCCCATAAAACCACTCTAAAGTTGGAATTGTTTATTTTTACTGACTTACTTAGGTAATACTAATAAAAACGTACAAGCATACCGAATTTCAATTTTTTTTATTTCAATTTCAAGTTTCTAAAACATGAGATTATATGTCAAAAAAAAAAAGACCCATTTAAATAACATGGGAAAATTCTTCATCCCCCTTCATCATTTCAACTTTCCACGTCAACTGGAAGCATCCCTTTAATTTATGTCAGTTCATGTAGTTTTATATACAGTTAGGATATATTGGTGGCAAATATTATTAAGTTTACAAGCTATATGAAAGGTGTATATCATTAGAAGGAAAACCCGAGGCAGTATGAAACTGCGTAACATGCGCGTCATGTAATGAACTCCGTAATTTCGCAATGTGAAAAGGTAGAGAGCAACTAAATATATTGAAACACCAGCTATGTCTAGTGATGTAACAGCGAGGATTCAGCGTCAAGGGTTTTGGGCCCTGTTGATACTCTTCGTATTTAGGTAATGAAAAATGAGATATTAGCGATCGTGATTTTGTAGTTCGTGTAAATGAATTGGAATCTCGTTTGGACATATGCTCTAACAGATATTTAATAGAATAAATCCTCCCCGCTGTTCTAGTGGCTAGCATGTGTGCTTTTCTTTTACAGATCTTGGGTTCGATTCCCGGTGGGAGAGCCCTTGGGAACTAATGTTGTATGTGACACACTATGACTCCTTTAAAAATGTACAATTTTAAATTTAAATGCAGCAATATGCCACGATTGAGAATTCCAATATACGATATTGACATGGTGAACTACAAAAAGAAGTGAAATATGAACAAAAGCACCAGAGGTGCAAAAAGTGCAGCCAAGTTCGTCAACCTCAAAAAGTGTTGAGATGAGGATGGATGAGCCAAGTTCCTTGGCCATTGCATCTGAAAGGAACATTGGAACTTGGCGCGAGGTGTCAAGGAAAATGATGTTAAGGAACTTTAGGGATAGAGGTGGTGGGGGCGTGGTGGGTTTGGGACCACCATCAACCTTAGGAATATCAACTTTGCTAATGCGCTAAGGCACATATACAGTATACTGCAGTAAGACTGGTGGTTCGAAACCCAGACAAGGAAAGCTTATATTCCTGGACGAAGTGTCAAAGTAAATGATGTTAACGAGCCTTAGGGATGGTGGATTTGGGAGTCACCACTAGCCTTAGGGCTGAAATGTCCCGGCCGTGAAATTAGGAACAGACATCTTAATGTATTCGAATATGTTCGATGTATCGAATATGTTCGATAATGTATTCGACACTTCGCGCCAAGTTCCAATGTTCGTTTCAGATGCAGTGGTAAGGAACTTGGCTCATCCATCTTCATCTCAACACTTTTTGAGGTTGACGAACTTGGCTGCACCTTTTGCACCTCTGGTGTTTTTGTTCATATCATATACTTTACTATAGAAAGTAAGATTTCGGGGGGAGATTAAGCCCGGAAGCCCCCCTAAATACGCCACTGGCGATACTATATCTATGTTTGCAATGAAGTAAAATTACATGAAATTGGTTCTGAAACGTCATGTCTCAATGCCATTGGGCACATGACTCATATAAAGGGACGTTGTTGAAACCAAGGTCCGTCGACCCTACTGTTCCGCGCTTTTACAGGTCCCTTCATAACTATCTGTTTCTGCGTAGCCACTTTCTCCAGCTGTAGTGTGACGTCACCACGGTGAAGCAGGGACAAATATCGTACGCTAAGCCAACGTTCCGCCATAGCGATTTGCAAAGGAAAAATTTTAAAATGCGATAAAAATAGACTACATACAGATACAATACGTACTTACTTTAGGATTGTGCAGCACTTGAAGACTAGCTTTGCATACACTATCTTAAAAGCATCCTTCTTCCGAAGTTTCCGTGTTTTTCTATTCAAAAACCGAATTCTGAAGAATGTCCTAGCCTTGTCGAATAGTTTCAACATAGAAGTGTCTCTCTTAGGACATCAAATGGTCAGCCAATCACATTCTTTTGTTTTCGACTTTTTTTTTTTTTTTTGTAAAATTTTCAAAATACATCTTATTTGTTGTTGCTTCCATCCACCGGGAAGAAGGTAAAATGAGACCAATAGCCTCACATTGCCACCATTCAACTTGGACAGAATTGCAACTATGTTTAATCCTAAGACTTCAACTTTCGATATGATTTCGAAGTTTAAGTTTTTACTCATAGTCTTATCGGAATCTTCATACATTGACTGTTTCCACACATCTATCAAGCCTCGAATCATTACCCCTGGACAGTTATATCCAGCACCGGTTATTAACCACTCAATTGAAACTATCACAATATTATATTTTAAAACCGGTCTTTGAAATTAATTATTTATTATATTTGCTTTCCAATTCTTTTAACTTCGTTTGTAAATATAGACTATTATTTTGGCTTTGTATACACGACTCCAAAAGTGCATTACCACCTGCAATTATTGTTTTCCTGCAATAGCAGGCAACCCAAAAAGCTCGGCGGTTGGGTTGGTTCCGAATTCGAAAGGCGTTGGACCAAACCTCAATTTTGTTAAAAATATATCAGTGTGGCAAACTGAAAAATAAGGAAATAAAACAAATTGTTAAGAATGACAATTTTATTATCGTGACGGAGTTGGATGACATCAAAAGTTACAAAATGATCTTACTTAAGCAGTTCAAAAAAGATGAATGGCAAAAGACACATATCAGAAAAAAACATTTCTCTCCTTCTCCCCCCCCCAAAAAAAAAAGAATTTTAAAAAAGTTACATAAAGTAAAGGTTTAATATAAAAGACTCACCCAAAATTTTGAAAATTGACACGCGAAAGGCAAGAATAACTGAACCCAAGTGAATAAAATTGTGCACAGATATTGCAGACGTAAAATGTGGGGATACAGGCTTCATATTTTCCTGAAAAAAAACGGTAGGGTGGGGCACGGACCCCTCCAAACCCTTGATCACGAGATATCAAAAATGCTTGTAACAGTATGTCAGATGTGTGTAAAGGACATGAAGAATTGTAACGAAACTTTTTCTATGGACAACACGTAAAAAATAAAGGAATACGAGGTTTTAATGTTCTGCGGAAAACAGTTTTAGGGGGCAAAAGCCCCCACGAAAAATTTTGAAATTTGACGTCCGAAAGGTAAGAAGAAGTGAACCGAAGTGAATGAAATTCTGCACAGATATTATAAACATAAAATGAGGGAATACGGGTTTCTTATTTTCCTTTAAAAAACTTCTGGGTAGGGCGCGGACTCCTCCAAACATTTGATCATGAAATATCAAAAGTACTAGTAACAAATGTGAGATGGGTGTAATGGACATGAAGAATTACAACGAAACTTTTTGTATGGACAATACGCAGAAAATAAAGGAATACTTTTTTTTTATTTTCTGCGGAACCCACCCCAAAAGTTTAAAGTTGACGCGAGAAAGATAAGAAGAAGTGAACCGAAGTGAGTGAAATATTGCAAAGATGTCGTAGGTTTAAAATGAGGAAATACGGGTTTCGTATTTTCCTGCAAAAAAAGGTTCGGTGAGGCACGGACCCCTCCAAACATTTGATCACGAAATATCAAAAGTGCTAGTAACAGTATGTGAGATGTGTCTAAAGAACATGAAGAATTGCAACGAAACTTAATGTATGGATAATATGCGAAAAACATACGAATACTGTTTTTTTATTTTCTGCGTAAAAATGGTTTTACGGGGAAAAGCACCCACCCAAAATTTTGAAAGTTGACGAACGAAAAGCAAGGACAAGTGAATCGAAATGAATGAACTTGTGCACATATATTGTAAACGTAAAATGAGTGAATACGGGTTTCGTATTTTCCTGGAAAAAACTGTTGGAAAGAGCACGAACCCTTCCAAAGTTTTGATCACGAAATATCAAAAGTACTAGTAACAGTGAGGTGTGTGTAAAGGAAATGAAGAATTGCAACGAAACATTTTGTATGGAAAATAACCATAAAATAAATCAATACGAGTTTCTTATTTCCTGCGGAAAAACTGTTTTAGGGGTCAAAGGCTCCTACCCAAAATTTTGAAAGTTGACACCCGAAAGACAAGAAGAAATGAGCCGAAGTGAATGAAATTTGCACAAGTACTGCTGACGTAAAATGAGAATAAGGGTTTTATATTTTCTTAGAGAAAACAGTTAGGTGGGGGCCGACCCTCCCAAACGTTTGATAACAAAAAATCAAAAATAATATTAATAGTATGTGAGATGTGTGTAAAGGAAATGAAGACTTTCAACGAAACTTTTTGTGTGGGAAATGTGCTGAAAACAAAAAAATACGGGTTTTTCATTTTTGCGGAAAAATGGTTTTATGGGGCAAAAGGCCCCACCCCAAAATTTTGAAATTTGGCACCGAAAGGGAAGAAAAAGTGAACCGAAGTCAATAAAATTTTGCGCAGATATTGTAGACATAAAATGAGGGTATACGGGTTTCGCATTTACCTAAAAAAACCGGTTAAGTGTGGCACGGACTCCTCCGAATCTTTGATCACGAAATTTCATAAGCGCTAGTAACAGTATGTCAGATGTCTGTAAAGGACATGAAGAATTGCAACGAAACATTGTGTATGGAGAATACGCAAAAAGAAAATGAATACTTGTTTCTTATTTTATGCGGAAAAATTATTTTGTGGGCAAAAGAACCCACCCCAAAATTTTGAAAATTGATGCCCGAAAGGTAAGCAGAATTGAGCCGAAGTGAACGAAATTGTGCACAGATATTGTAGGCATAAAATGGGGGAGTATGGGTTTCGTATTTTCCTTGAGAAAACGGAAGCGTGGGGTGCCGACCCCTCCAAACCTTTGATCACGAAATATCGAAAGTACTATTAATAGTATGTCAGATGTGTGTAAAGGACATAAAGAATTCCAAAGAAACATTTCGTATCGACAATACGCAAAAAATAAAGGAATACGGGTTTTTTATGATATGCGGGAAAACGGTTTTAGGCGGCAAGGGACCCACCATAAATTTTAAAAATTGACGCCCGAAAGACGCGAAGAAGTGAACCAAATTGAATCAAATATTGCACAGATATTGTAGGTTTAAATTGAGGGCAAACGGGTTTCGTATTTTTCTGAGAAAAACGGTTAGGGGGCTCGAACCCCTCCAAACCTTTGATCACGAAATACAAAAAATGCTGGTAACAGTATGTCATATGTGTGTAAAGTCCACGAAGAATTCCAACGAAACTTTTTGTATGGACAAATACGCAAAAAAATAAAGGAATGCTTTTTTATTTTCTGCAGAAAAACAGTTTTATGGGGCAAAAGAACCCACACCAAACTTTTGAAAGTTGACTCCCGAAAGGTACATGTTGTCTCAAAGGTCGAGGGCATTCTTTATTGCTATTTTAAGGAAAAAATTTTCTAAGTCCAGCTTCGGGTATCTTCGGGAAAAAGTAAACCAGGTTCGAACCTCGAAGTCAACCTTTGCAATCGGGAGAAATTTTGCAGATGTGTTTTTCTTCTTTTAAATATAATAAGACTTGTTATTAATTGTATAAAAAAGCAACATTGATTGAAATACTTAATAATTCAATATTTCGAAACTTTGTATTAATATCAGCACATGCCTGTTTGTCATTTAGCTCTCCATACGTAATGAAACATTTAGATACGTAAACGAATGTTTCCATATGTGAAAGAATGCAGAAAATTAAGACATAGAACATAATTCTCGTCTGAGTACTAAAATAAAAGTCAAAATGAAACAAAAACAGCGTTTGCAGTGGATATGAATCAGAGCCCGGCCCGGCCCGACCCGTTTCAAGTAATATCAAACTGGACCGGGACGGGCACATTTCGGGCCGAACCGGGCCGGGCAAATTTCGGGCCGAATCGGGCCGAGCACATATCGGGCCGAACCGGGCCGAGCCGGGCCGGCCCGATAGTCTGAAAGACGGTTCGGAAACTAATGTTGTCAGCCTACTTGTTTTTTAATGTCCTCCACTACCTCTATTTTTGCCGTGCTTGTACGGTCTTACTGTCAGCCTATGTTAATCGTAATGTGTTTGGGAAACTGACTCTTTATTCAAAACTGTGATGTACTGGTAATACTATTACTATTAGTACTTCTACTACTACTATTACCACTTCTACTATTACTACTACGACCACTGCTAATACTACTACAAGTGCTACGACTTCGCGTCAGAGTTGACATGTCTGATGGTACCGAATTTACCTTCTAAGTACAGAATAAAATTGAGAAATGCTAGTTATTATGGCCATTCTGCGTAGAATGTGAACCGATGTTTGATCTACGAGGGAGAATAGTGGCTCAATAGAAAAAACACTCACATCTGGTGCTAGAGGTCGTCGGATCAATCCCTGCTCATGCTATGTGAGCTTTGTTGTGGACAAACATCGTGTGCATGGGAGTTTCTGGGGTGGTCCCGCTTCCTCCCACTGTTTTCTTTCCACCAATTCATCCCATCATCATCCATTCAGCCTGAGCCGTAGTTACCTAAAGAACGTATGGTAAAGTCAAATACTTGACCTAGTAAGTAGAATTTGGTACGCTACCATTGGACCACGGAGGTCAAAACCATAAACTGGCGTGCTCATAAGATCAGTGCAATTTGTAGTAATGTTCAATTAGCAAGGCAAATATCGAATGGTGTTACATGTTCATGTATTGTTTATAGTATGATGCTACAAATATAACAAAATATAATGATCAAATAAATCAGCAAATCGCCAGGGTCGATTAGGTGTTCCTGGAACGGTGGCTCAGCGGTTGAGCTTTCACCTCTGGTGTATGGGGTCCCTGGTTTGATCCGAGCTCTCGCCAAGTGAACTTTGTGGTGGACAAACACCGTGTGGGGGGTTCGCGGCGTTCTCCTGTTTCCTTCCACTTTATTTACTCCACTATTTCATTTATTTCTCACCATCGTCTCCTTTAGGCTAGTTGGCATAACTTGGAACCACCTACCAAGAAGAATAAACTAATGGATTGGGAAGATAGACATTCAGTCTCTGGTGAATTTGATGATGAAGTAGACATCTACCTCAACATGTCATCATGTGTAAGAGAACTAGATATACTGCAGTGGTGGAAGCAACAAGAACAATCATTACCAAAATTGTGTAAATTAACGCGTCAGTATCTCGTCATCCCTGCTTCTAGTGCGTCTACTGAAAGAGATTTTAGTACTCAGGAACGGAGAAATGCTCTAAAGCCTGAAACTGTTGAATCTGTTTCCGTGCTATTCGATGCGTACAAGGACATACAGTAAAGCGATGTTCATTTTGCACTATTGGTTTCTTAGGAAACCTTATATTTTCATTTTCTTAATATCAACTATCCCTTCTATTATATGTGATGTTAAGAGGCATTTTTGATAGCTGATATCTATACATTTTTCATTCAGGGGACTTTTGAGGTATTTTTTGATCGACAATGATATGTGTGGATTTTGTTTTGATTTACTGCCTCGCATTCCGTCATATAGCTCTGTTATTTACTTGTTACGTACCGTTCCAGGAACACTTCATCGATCCTGGGGTCTGGGTGATTTATTTGATCATTGTTTTTTGTTATTATTATTGTAGCATCGAATTATAAAGAATACAGGAACATGTAATATGATTTGGAATCTGCCGTGCTAATTGAACATTACTACAAATTGCGCTAATCTTATGAACACGCCAGTTCATGGTTTCGGCCTCCGTGGTCTACTGTAGCGGAACAAATTCTAATTAGTAGGTCAAGGACTTGACTTTCTCATATGTTCTTTAGGCAATTACGGCTCAAGACGTATGAATGATGATGGATGAATTGGTGGAATGAAGACAGTGGACGAAAACGGTCTAATCCAAAAACTCCCACGCTCACGATTTTTGTCCACAACAAAGCTCACATAACACGAGGAGGGATCGATCCGACGACCTCTAGCACCAGATGTGAATGCATTCTACTGGCCAGACTACGCAGACTGGCCATAATAACTAGTATTTCTTCGATTTTTTCTGTACTTAGATTGTAAAGTATGTACCACCAGACATGTCAACTCTGACGCTCGTAGCAGTTGTAGTAGTAGAAGTAATAATAATAATAATAATAATAATAATAATAATAATAATAATAGCAGTGGCAGTAGTAGTAGTAATAAGAGTAGTAGAAGTACAGTACTTTACAGTCTTGAATAAAGAGTTAATTTCCCAAACACCAGTGGCGGCGGTTGGACGTTAAAAGTGAGGGGGCAAGACATGATCTGAATATTTTATATAAATGTTAGTTTTCCTGGTTGTTTCTAACATTTTGTTTGACGAAAGGTTGTATAACTAATAGGATACTATATTTTCAGTTAAAATACCGTATGTCGTATATAATAGTTTATTAAGTAAATTGAGAAGAACAACGCAAGTAGATACTAGCCCTTTGTACTCTTAAACAACGAAAGTGTAAGAAGAGATTTGATTCCTTGCTCATGAACATCTTAAAATTCTGTCTGGAAAATTGTGTGATCAGATTATTTAATAAATTTGCAAAACAAATAAATAGAAAGGATAATATTAATCATAGTAATGAATAGTGATGCTTGTTTTGCAAAAGTTATATTGAAACTGAGGATTAATGAAAAACTTAATATTTAATTCCAAACATGATATTAAATGTATGTTATTACTCTTAGAAAATGAAAGACAGTAAATACTACAAGCATATGCTACGACATTTAAAGAAATATTTGCTTTTGCAACTTCTTGAAATATGTTCGTTGCCATTAGGTGCAGATTTCACTTTCTTGGAACACATCAAAACACAACAATACTTACAATCCACACTTCAGTTATACAAAATAAACTTAAAACCTAGAATTATGTTCAATTTACTAAATTTTATTGTATATACACTCGTACATCCTTAAACACAACACTTCACTCGTATATTACACTACAAAACAATGGAAAAGGTAGAAGTTGTTTCTTATCACGCTCTTTTTAATCGATATTCCTTACTTTAGAAAGAAGAAAAGACATTTTAGGAACTGTCAATTTTTGTGCAATTAAAGAATAACTTGTGAAATAGGCCCTACTTTTTTTGCATAATGTTCTTTCGATTAGCTTCAAAGCGGCTCACTAACATATCGAGCCCTTGTAAGAAGAAATGAAAGTATGCTGAAATTGTGCTCCAATAGGTTATTTTTTGGGGTTATTTTCTGTGGCGATTAAAACGTAATTACTGTAGCTTTCTTTACTCCACGGGAAGACAACCAATACGTATTCACGCAACAGCAAATATTATATGGCAGCATTTTTTCCTATTAATCAGTAACACATACAAAATCGTTATATTTCCAAATGAAACTATATACATTAATTGGTTACTTAAAAAAATTGAGGGGGCAACTGCCCCCCTTTGCCCCCCTAATCGCCGCCCATGCCAAACACATTACGATTAACACAGGCTGCCAACATTAGTTTCCGATCCGTCTTTCACAGTGTTCGGGCCGAGTCGGGCCGGCCCGGCTCGGCCCGTTTCGGCCCGATTTGTGCCCGGCCCGTTTCGGCCGGCTCGGCCCGAAATGTGCCCGGCCCGGTTAGAGCCCAGCTCGAGATTCGGGCCGGGCCGGGTCGAGCCGGGCACAGAATTCAGATCCATTCGGGTCGGGCCGGGCCGTCTTCGGGCCTGGGTTTGCAGGGCTCTGCCCTGCACGGGCTGGGCGTGTCCTGTTCGGCCCGGACACAAATGCTATAGGGCCGAACCGGGCGCACGTATTTCCGGGTTGGAACCGGGCACTCAAGGACGGATTGGAAACTAATGTTGTCATTTTTTCCCTTAAATGTCCTCCACTACCCCTGCCTTTGCCGTGTTCGTACGGTCTTACTGTCAGTCTATGTTAATCGTAGTGTGTTTGGGAAACTGACTCTTTATTCAAGACTGCAAAGTACTGTAATACTACTAATATTACTACTACTTCTATTATTACTACTACGACCACAGTTAATACTACTACAAGTGCTACGATTTCGCGTCAGAGTTGACATGTCTCGTGGTACAGAATTTACCTTCTAAGTACAGTATTTTATAACAAGACTTGTCAAACAGGGTGAAATATCCCTATTTTCATTTTCCAACCATTTTTGACCATAAATCGACTTTTGCGAGGTGAGAAAGGAAGATACGACAGAAGGAAAACAAAGTTATTGTAGAAGCATTATCATCAATATTTTGCATTCCAAAATACGGAATGTTACTTAAAAAACATAACTTTAAAAGAAATATCTACTAAAATGAAAGAACAATCCTGGCATTTTAGGCGTGTGCGTAACAGTAATATACAAAATAAATATTACAATACTTTTGAGGGTCTAGATCATTTAGATTAGATATTGGTATTCCAAAGGTAAACAAATGGAATGTTTTTTTTTCTTTTGACTGAAAGCGTGATTTTGAATTATATATATATATATATATATATATATATATATATATATATATATATATATATATATATATAGACTGTTATACAATTCGTGTAATTTTCTACAGCACTGGGAGAAGATGAAGTTTTCACACCATTAATATAAAATTTGGCACTCTTATTGAGAAGTATCTGAATTTTTCGAATTTCTAAAGGAAATAGAAGAAAATTGATGTTTAGCCCCCCCTTTTGGAAGTGTAAACACAGAAGTTCATTTTCCTTATGGGAGGTTCAATGTTAAATTTTGGAAGCAGTTTTCTCCAATAAATATTCGTAAAGATTTTGGGGCAAATGAGTTGTATTTGTTACGAAATGCAAAAACACTCATTCACAAAGCTAGTAAAGCCGTCTCAAACATTATTTTGGGAAGGCCCCCCTTCGGGGGGCAAGGGCCGTAAAGAGCTGGTGGGTGATGTATTACCAAATCCCAAAATTTATTTTCGGAGTGCCAGTAAACGTCAGATTAATCACGAATGTCACATAATTAATGCTCCAATGCTCCTTACATGTAAGAGTGACTGATAATGGGGCTACAGCCCCCTTTCAAAAGTAAGAAAATCACCAGAAATATCCTTAGTAGGGACATACGAGAAGAAGGTGTTTTTGTTAATTAGTGTGAAATTTGGCGTCATTGTAGCAAAAAGAGTATGCATTTTTGAAATATAGAATGCTATTTTGGTAACGCACCGCCTTAGGGGGGCACAGGGGACGAAGCATTAGATGATGTACCTTTATAAAAATTCAAAATTTTGTTCCGGAAATGCCAGTGAGCGTCAGATTTTTCACAAATGTCACAGAATTAATATTCTAATGCTCCATGCATGTGCCAGTAACTTGTGTGGGGCTATAACCCCCTTTCATAAAATATCCCCATAATTCTTCAATTTATTTGAGGTGACCTTTGTGCTGCCTCTGTATCATATCGGGTTGTGCATTAATGGAAGCCATGGCTAAAAATAATATACATTTCCTTTCCCCCGACTTCGATCCGACATTTTGTTCTCGAGTTACGGCTGTTTTGGGCATTTTTCCGACTGGTTTTTGGCTGGTCATAGCGCCAAAAGGAAGCATTGTGCACCCAGGTTATCTTATCACGGGGTCAGGAATGAGCTATCAAACGTTGTAAGTGTTGTTTTGAAACACCCTCTATATTTCTATCCTGTTTCTGATTAGCTTCTCTTTGCCAATTAATTTCCAGTATTCCCAAAATAAACCAAAAGTGAACTAAATTCACTAAATCGCCTTCCCCCTATGCTTTCTTCTTGTATAGTACTTATTATATATTTATATTGTAATTGACAGAGATTGCCAATATTGATTGAAATATCTGGTTAAAATTCTATTAGAGGAATTCCCTCTTCAGTACAGAAATTCCCTCCTTGCATCCTACCGTCATTTTAGGCGAGATGGGATTAAGTAAGATGGAAATTCCCATCTCGCCTAAAATGGTAGACATTCTTATTTTGGAGATACAAGTGGCTGATAAATCGTTAGGCGAGGTGGGATTAGGCTAGATGGGATGGAATCATCTGAAAAGGTAGGGGTACGGTAGGTAGTGGCATGACGTCACGCCGTCTCTCATGCCTATCTTTGCCCATTGTAATTGCTTAGGAAGTGGGAGGACGCCGTACACAGTTTTTTGGAGGTGGGGATAGGGTCCCCCGCGTTCCCACGCACTTTAACCCCTGCTGCTAAGTATTAATTGCTGTGAGGACTAACGAAAAATATTATGTGATAATAATAATAATAATAATAATAATAATAATAATAATAATAATAATAATAATAATAAAGTATCTGAATGATACAGATATTTTTTCAACTTTTATTACAATTGCTGTGGGTTCCCATGAATCTGGTTATATTGTTTTTGAAAGGAATAAAGAGGCTTCAAACAATATGATTTGTATAAAAGAAAAAAAAGCCTTATCAGTTGCAAGAACTGACAAGTGGCCTTGTGTCTGTTTTTTTAAACACAATGTTACGAGGCACAGAAGCTACCACGCCTGCGGTGTGCTTGCTTTTTTGCCTCAGGCAGCTTCAGTACTAAACTTAAGACTTTGCTTCAGGCAGACAGTACTAAAATTCTGTCAATTTATGTGTAGCTATCAGCAACCACACAGGTTCTTTGAAACGCTGAATTTTACAAGAAAGGTTTTGTCCATCGGATAGGAAGCGAACGAAGTCCATCGTACGTTGTAATCCCTCCCCTCTTTTGCACACTGTGTGAAATTTAACTTGTATACTGTAGTAAGTTACAGAAAAGAGAATGCTATTTTTTAAAAAATGACATTATCGAATAAGATTGACCATTATTACAATATATTCAAGATGAAATATATTCTTTTAACATTCGTCGTACTTAGTTGTCTGCACTGAAATTCCCATAATGTGCTTTCTTCTTTTCTAATATGAGCTCCGAGCTTCTTCGTGTCTAAGTGGTTAGCGTACGTGCCTTTGGCGTGAGAGACCCGGGTTCGATTCCGGTGAGAGCTCATGTAGTTCGGGTTTGTCAATTAATCAGTAGGTTTCGTCTTATATAGCCTCGTTGCTGAAAGGGACGACAAAATCAACTCAACTCACATTGAGCACCATAGGAGATATAACTCCGAGGTGAATTTTGTCCCTGGAAAACTTCCCAAAATCATCAACGGTACGAAATATGTCTGCAATGCAACATGTCCATCATTTCCAACTCTATGCTCTGTGATCTAGTTTGCTTTTCATGTTTTCAGTAAACTAGACATACAAAAGGAAGAATAGAGGCTTTCTTCCAGAAAATTGTGTTCGAGGGTGGGGGGTCACACAGGCTCGTATCCACGGGGAGTCTAGGGGGCCGAGATCACCAAAACTTTTTACATTAGAATGATTTATGAGCATTAAAGTAGTCAGCCATTAGGATTTCTTTTTTGTTTTAGGATGATACCAGAATCGACTCCTGGTGTAAGCTCAACTTTCAGTATTGTGTCATTTGCAGGTCTCGTCTCATACAGATTCGTTGAAAAACCTCTAAACATGTGCTATGACTAGTATGCGAACTAAAGTTTTTTTTTTAGCAAAAGAGAGAGAAATTTCTTGCTTTAGACTCTGCCCTGTAATCCAGTTTTTCTGGAGGCGAGATAGTATGGTTGGGAACGACCTATCAGATTCAAGTTCCGAACCCACATATAAAACACCTTCCTTTATAACCTTGGTGTTGTATAAAGACGAAAAACAAAAATATACCGATAGCTCCAGTAATAGATATTATAGCAAAGAGATTTAAAAAATAGGTGTTTTGAAATAGAGAAAGGACAGTACCTGAGCTTTATTAGTATTACTAGCATATATTACCCGCTTTGGTAAGTTAAAATGAAAATTTTAAAGCACAACTCCGTATTTCATGTGTTTAGTACCCGTGAAATATGCTGTTTTCGTTTTTAATGGCATCGATTTAAACAGCATCGGAAAGATCATTGATGAACTCGGCGACCCCAAAAATCATGGATTCGACACCAATAATGGTCATTTTCGGTCATCTATATATATAAAAGAGAACGTACAAAATCCTTTGTCCGCTCATCACGCTAATACGGCTGAACCAATTTCTTTCATTTTTGGGGGGTTATTAGGATTTGGACCCTAGATGGTTTTTATCATATCACTTTAATTTTTAATTACCAGTGTCTTGAGATAATTGACCATTCAGGTGTCCACAAATCCTTTGTTAGTTCATCATAGGTAAAAATAAACGTATTTATATGCAACCCGCATGACTGTGTCACTCGGCGGGTTAACATAAATGACAGGCGATATACAGCGGAAAATAGCTTGAATCTTCTGTTTAAAATTTTTTAATTGATTTGCTTATTTTTACAGACACTTTTACAATATGCCAGCACCGGGATGACCGCAGCGAAGCGGGGCGGGTTAACATAAATGACAGGCGATATAATGTTAAGATTTACTGCAATCTTCTATGGTTTTTATCATATCACTTGAAAGCGAAAAAGTAAAAATTATCTAAGTAACAAAGTTTATTGCGTTCCGGGGTGACCGCAGCGAAGCGGGGTGAACGCTGCTAGTTTATATATATATTTCCTCCTCCCCTATGTTGCGGGCCATGGCAACGAAAGTGTCACTGTTCATCTCAGCGACCCCCCACAAATGTGGATTCAGCACTAATTAACGGTCATTTTCCATTATCTTTAAATATCTCTTCCTCCCTTTCCCCCAAGTTGTGGGGTTGAATTTGAATTTAAACATTATCGAAAGTACCACTGCTCATCTAAGCGACCCAGAAAACTATAAATTTGACACTGATAGTGGCCATTATCGATCATTTTATATATCACTTTCTCCCCTTGGCGTGGTTAGAGTTGATGACAATGGGTTTCGGTGGGTTTTGGGTCACAGTGTGTGACAGTGGTTCATGGTGGATGGTGGGACAGAGTGGGTCACGGTGGGTCATAGGTCACGATGGGTGGTGGGTCAGTTGGTCGTGGCTAAAGTTTTCATTGCCCCACACTCTCTCTGAACTACAGTGTTGAAAATTAATCAGTGAAAATCAATTGCAATTGATCAATCAATTGAAAGTAATTGCTGTGGAAATCAAAAATTGCAATTGAATTAATTGCTAATTAATTTCAATTGCAATTACTTTCAATTGATTGATTAATTGCAATTGATTCTCCTTTATTAATGGGCAACTGCAATTAACAATTAACCATTACTTACTTCAGTTGTCAATTGCAATTAACAATTAAATTTACAGATTAATTGTTAATTGTCAATTCAATTGAAATTTGCCCAACACTGCCACTCTTCTCTTCACTGTCCCGATCCGGCCCTTCAAACTTTTTTTTCCTTCTATCGAAGCCAGTACTGCCTATTTGGGAAAAGTCTCAATGTAGAGTGGTAGTGGTAAAAACGATGCATATTCGCCGTTCTGTTGGAAGGGGGGCTGGTGGAATGTGCCGTAAAATTTTACGTTGCCCCCATAGGAAAAAATCTAGATTCGACACTACTAATATATATATATATATATATATATATATATATATATATATATATATATATAATTGAGAAACACTATGTTTGTGACTATAAATCTCCCGAACCGCCCCACTGATCTTAATCAAATTTGAAGCTATTCACTTTGATGGTACAACTTAGGGGGGGGTGTAAAAATAAATAAAATTTAATAATTCCTAAGCCATTCGGCCAATCTTGATCAAATTTTCAACATAGATGAGGCTGAGGCCTGGGATCGTGTTATTTAAATTTGACGAAGTAACGTGGGGGCGGAGAAGAAGGAGAGATATATATAAAAATCAATTTATATAAGACTGAAAGCCACTATTTTTGTAACTTAATAACTCTTGAACTATATCTTTAATATCCGACCTATCGCAATCAAATTTTCAAGATGTATGAGGTTTGGATCTGGAAACATTTTTGTAATTTTATTTTAACGGTACATCCTAGGGGGGAGGGGGGAACGTATAAATAGAAACTAATAAAACCTAATAACTTTTGAACCACCCAACCAATTTCGATCTAATTTTCAACAAATATGAGGGTCGGGCCTTGGGTGTTTTTTTATCATTTCACTTTGACGAGACAACGTAGGGGAGGGAGAGGGGGCAGATATATGTAAAAAAAAATAAAAATAAAAATGCCTGTCTCTGTGACTTCATCACTCTTGAACCACCCGACCGATCTAAATCAAATTTTCAATATACATGAGTATAGGGGCAGGGATTACTTTAGGCTATTTACTTTGACGAAACAACGTAGGGGAGGGCGAGAGGGAGAGAAATTTAAAAATGATCAAAAATGACCGATATTAATGTTGAATCCATAGTTTTCGGGCCCGATGAGACAAACAGTAACACTTCTGATGCTGTTTCAATCCAAGTTCAGCCCTAATAGTTGGGAAGGTGGAGGGTACAATGGAGGAGAGGGGGATAAACGTTTAAAAATGATCGAAACTGAGTAATATTAGTGTCGAATCAATAGTTTTAGGAGTAGCTGAGATTAACAGTGACAATTCTGATTTCGTGTGCCGCAGCACGGGGGAGCTATATATAATAATAATAATCGAAAATAACCAATATTAGTGCCTAATCCATAGTTTTCGGGATCATTCTGATGAACTGTGACATCTTCGATCCGGTTTAAATGCAAAATCAGCTTCTCCACTTGAATTGACAATTAACAATTAATCTGTAAATTTAATTGTTAATTGCAATTGACAACTGAAGTAAGTAATATTTAATTGTTAATTGCAGTTGCCCATTAATAAAGGAGAATCAATTGCAATTAATCAATCAATTGAAAGTAATTGCAATTGAAATTAATTAGCAATTAATTCAATTGCAATTTTTGATTTCCACAGCAATTACTTTCAATTGATTGATCAATTGCAATTGATTTTCACTGATTAATTTTCAACACTGTAGTTCAGAGAGAGTGTGGGGCAATGAAAACTTTAGCCACGACCAACTGACCCACCACCCATCGTGACCTATGACCCACCGTGACCCACTCTGTCCCACCATCCACCATGAACCACTGTCACACACTGTGACCCAAGACCTACCGAAACCCATTGTCATCAACTCTAACCACGCCAAGGGGAGAAAGTGATATATAAAATGATCGATAATGGCCACTATCAGTGTCAAATTTATAGTTTTCTGGGTCGCTTAGATGAGCAGTGGTACTTTCGATAATGTTTAAATTCAAATTCAACCCCACAACTTGGGGGAAAGGGAGGAAGAGATATTTAAAGATAATGGAAAATGACCGTTAATTAGTGCTGAATCCACATTTGTGGGGGGTTGCTGAGATGAACAGTGACACTTTCGTTGCCATGGCCCACCCACCGTGACCCACTCTGTCCCACCATCCACCATGAACCACTGTCACACACTGTGACCCAAGACCCACCGAAACCCATTGTCATCAACTCTAACCACGAATCATGCCCTCTTCTCTACTGACTAAAGAGTTTAAACTTGTAATAAAACAAGGCTATGAAATTATCACTCATTGGATTTTAAATTTCTACGATCAATCACTCAAGCACCGCTCTATTACAATAACGGTGGATCTGACCTTTCTAATATAAATAAAATAGAGTTTGCTTGAGTGTCTGTCTCTCTATCTGTGTGCGGCCCGTGGACCAGACGAGTGGACGAAAGTTTTTAAAATTTGGTCGCGGGTAGCTTGGTCTAGGCCACAGATCAAGACGAAGAGTTTTTTTTTTCAACCGGGACCGGCCTGGGAACCAGACAAGTTGGCAGAGAGTTACCAAATTTTGGACACGGATACCTTGGTTCAGGTCCCAGACCAAGGTGAAGCGTTTTTGACTAAATTCGAACCAGGGGGGTCTCAGGAGGGCGTTAACCCAGACATGTAAAAGTAGTAGAAAATGACCGATATTAGTGTCGATTTCATAGTTTTCGCGGTCGCTGAGATCAATGGTGATACTTTCATTAGCGATGATTTTCTAATTCAGCCACCATTGTATGTGGGCCGGGAGTCACCGGGGTGGAGAATTGCGAGACATGTAAAAATAATGGAAAATGACCGATATTAGTCTCAAATCAATAGTTTTCACTGTCGCTGAGATGAATGGTGATACTCACACAGGCGTTGACTTCCAAATTCTGCCCCCATCGGCTGCTGGCCAGAGGCATGGTTTTTTTCAAAATTGGAACCAGAGGATCATAGGGGCTTTTATCGGAATATGTAAAAGTAGTAGAAAATGGCAGATTTTAGTGTCCCATTCATAGTTTTCGCGATATCGGCTGGAGGCCAGAGGCGATTTTTTCACAATTCTAACCAAGGGGGTCTCAGGGGGCGTTTACCGGGACATGTAAAAGTAGTAGAAAATGACCAATATTTGTGTCGAATCCATATTTATCGGGATTGCTCAGATGTATAGTGACAACCCCGATAGTGTTTACGTTCAAATTCAGCCCCCATCGGCCTTCCCAATGAAAACACATGTATATATATTATTTTGTTTTCCATGTAGTTAACATTAATGTCATAGTAGATTAAATGATAAAATTCGAATTAGTAATTCTGTTTTACATTGCTCCATACATACACAGGAGCAAATCCCGGGGGGATGAAGGGGACATGTCCCCTCCAATCTTGGAACTGGGGAGATTGTCCTCCCCAATAATCCGATTTGAAATGTGTTTTTTGGGAGAGAAATTTGATTATTTGTGTCCGATCGCTAGAAAGGAAAGTGAGATGAAATTAATGTCCACTCAGAATAAGCCTCAAATCTGGCCGCCTCCCAATGTTGAAGACAATTCTGCTCCCCTGATCCTCTACAGCATTGTTTCTCGGCTACAGAAATATTTTGAACATCGCTATATATGTATATATATAATATGGGAACGATCTTACCCGTCCCCCCCCTCCACTAATGTTGAAGACAGATTTGCGCTGTTGCATACATACCTGTTGTTTCTCGTTTCTCTTTGTCCATGAACTCAAAATCCTGGACAAGGCTTGCATAAATTTCTCGCCGTGCTTTTTGCTTTTCAATCCTGTTCTTGAAATAGTCTGTTATCTTATCCCATATGCAAAGTCTACATTCCACAAGTTCAATAACGGTTAAAATATCGAATGGAAAAATTCCTGCCATCTCTAAAAATCTAAGCAAAACTAGAAAGGTAAGAATGCAATAATATACAACCTTTTGATCCAGTCACTGTAGCTAAAATGCAGAACTCTATCAGGGGGTCGATCCCGGTACAAAGGGGAGAGGGAAAACTTGGATACATAGCTTTGGTCTTTGTTTTCAATTGCCATTCTACACATAATTTTTTAAAATGGGAGATTTGGGATAGTTTTGGAAGTGAGAGAAAAAATCTGTAACAAGTGAAGCATGAAGTCACATCCCTATTGTTGAGATCACAATCAAGAAAATGCCAAGTGAGTAACTTGTCCTTGGAGCTTGGGAAAGAGTGTTTGATTGTGTTGGTTTCGTTTCAAAATAATAATTCTACTTTGACTTGTCAAAAAATATTGTATTCAATCACTGCTTATTGAGTGGAACCGGGAAAAGTAATCTGCACACAATTCTAATGAAAATAAAAGGAAGTAATAATAATCAGGATTTTTTCCATATGCTTATGTTCACAGTGTATCAAAATTTGAAAATTACGCTTAAATTAATTTCCAGAATGTATTGAAATTTAAATGCATTAATAGATTAAAAAATATACCATCAAAGAGTGTGTGTGTGAGAGAGAGAGAGAGACAGAGAGAGAAAGAACAAAAATTAAAAATTAGTGGAAAATAATCAAGAACTTGGTTATCTAAATTTTCTATATTCTATTTGGTAATAGCTATTTAGAGGGAAACCAGTACTCTTCAAACTTCCCACATTTTATACTTATTTAATAAAGGGAATTAGCTACTCCAAAACAGAGACTGTAAAAAAATAATAAGCTGTTCCGAAGTTGTTTATAGGACAAGATAATAATAATAATATTATTATACAATTATAATAGAAAAAAATGGAAACAACAAAATTACAAAGACAAGAAACGAAACAAAAATATACAGCGCCTTGTCACTCACTCTCTTCATCTAACCCACTGGCCGGCCGACATTATCGGCCACATGTGCATCCAATCATAAGAAAACATTGCCACCGACAAAATCGGTGTCGGCGATACCGCCGACATTATCTGGGGCTTGGCCGACAGCATCTGCGGTTCGGAGGATCGGCCGATAATATCGGTGGCGTGTGTAAGCTACGATTTGAGTACATTGAAGTCGATTTCAACGCCGACATTATCGATGCTTCCACCGATATTATCGTTGCCGTGTGCAAAAGGCACTAAGACTTCTCTTTGATCTGTATGTAAACTTTTGTCAGTTGATGCAAAAAATAAGTGTGTTTGTTCTACGCTCTACATTTCGAAACTGATTTTATAAGATGAACAGACTCCCCACACTTGAAAACAACATAGACAGATTTTCTGAAACTTTCGTACGTTGTTAGCTGCAATATTCCTGTACAGGTAATTATTCGCGGAGATGTTTACATAGAATCAAGGAAATCTTTACGATCTATGAAGAGAAAGAAAACAGACTTTGTTCTTATTTGCTGTCAATCTGCATTTCATCGGTTTCTTTTTCTCCGCGGACAATCCTAAGTTCACGCACGTGACCTAGCGAGGGAAGAGAGAGAAAGGAATCTACCTGGTTAGATTCCTATCTGCTGTTCTGCACTGTTGCAAAATGCAGCCAATATCTTAAACAGCTTTTAAATGTAAGAAAATTAATTTTTAATTAGCGCGCTATAATATTACCTTAGCAAGAAAAAGTAAAAGTGAACATGCAATATTAATACTAATAAACATTTGGCCGAATTTTGAACTCTATAAAATAAATAGTTTTTATAAAATTTTGGAAATAAATATGCTATGTTATTATATATATTAGGGATGGCCAAAAATTTTCGGATCCGGATCCGGATCTTGCCGGATCCGGACCTAGATCCGGATCTCGGATCTGGGTCCGGATCTCGGATCTGGATCCGAAATTCGAATCTCAGATCATGATTCGTATCCAAACCTACATCTGAAATTGTGATCTTATAAAATTGAATATCTAAAATTCGTTAAAACTTTTTTCGGATTCACTGATATAGTAGGTTGCTGTGCTTTTAAATGTTTCCGTAA
This sequence comes from Thermobia domestica, assembly GCF_964235325.1. Taxonomy (NCBI): domain Eukaryota; kingdom Metazoa; phylum Arthropoda; class Insecta; order Zygentoma; family Lepismatidae; genus Thermobia; species Thermobia domestica. The sequence continues at coordinate 147,878,497 of NC_137462.1, read as the reverse complement.
CACGTTTGTGCTACCTTTGTTCTTTATTTTATTTTAACCTTGCAATATTTATATGTTGCACTTTCTGTCGAAGTCGCTTTAGTAAAATGTTTCCAAGTTTGATTTCTTCCCATTTCAGAGTATAGTGAACTGTCTGAAAACTGATGTAAATGGTAACAAATTCTTCTGTTTAGCTCCTCTTCGAAACTTAATGTTAGCTTCACATTGATAATATTTATTTTATTCTTAGAAAATAAACTTTCTCCTTTTCTCAGATACAAATGAAATATCTTTTAGATAAGGCCCTTTTAATCGCAGGAATACTAGACAAAACAAACTCTTTATTAATAGTAGTTTCTGACTCACTAGAGTCCAACCATCAACAAATGTAATAATGAATATCTTTCACTTCGAAGGTATATACAACAAAAAATATAGACTGGTTGTCGTGAGAATTTCAGGAGAGCGATATGGTTGTGTTCGTTGTATGACTTTATTACCTAACTTATGGCTTGCCCTTCTGAGGTCGGTCGTTTGTTGAAGGAGTGAATATAAAAGAGATTTCTATTATTTTTTCTTCACCCTCCATGTTTCTTTAAACATACATTGCAGGAGGTAACCAAAACATATCCATGCGTCGTATCATTGAAGCGTTTTGTGTTTTGTATATTAAAGTGTTCAAAAATAATTAACATATTCGCATTTGCTCATGTGATCTCAGGTTCAATTCTCGGTGGGAACATACATGAGAAAATTGAAAGCTGAAACAATATGAAAATAGTATTTAAAAGTCAGGAAATTGATATTAAAACTTTAGCTATATATTGGGACTGTAAGGCTGTAGTTAAATTAACCCACACGTTTCGTGAAGATATATAACATCGTTATTGTTTTTTCACTATAAGCTATCAGATACATCCTCAGAGGCTACTTTACACTGTAGTAATCAACAGATGAAAACATTGGAAAAGGAATGGAAGGAAGGTCTCCAGAGCCTTAGATCAAGGTACTAACCTAGCATTTACCCAGTATAACTGAGGAACAACCCTGGAAAATCCTCAGTCAGGATAGCTGGTCTCCGAATTCGAACTCGGTATAATCCAATTGCGAAGCAAGAATCCTAACAAGTAGCCTGAGCTCGCTCCGTATTATTATTATTATTATTTAATTAATGTAATGTTTTAAAATTAGTGCAAATTAAACCGTACTTTATTTATTGCTGATGTTATAGTTAATACGTCTACATGAGACATCAGTCCGCTATCAAGAAAGAATACTAGAACTGGAATTCAGGAAGCGGGGGTAAAGAGATTAATGAGGATGAGGAAATTATGTACGATGCAAAAACTGAGTAATTATGACTTCGTCACAGATATATTCACTTACATACGTCAATTAATATTTCTCTGATACAGTGCACTCTTACTTTCTATAGTAGCAGGAAAATGGCCCGCTTTTGTAAACGAACACACTAAGCACGTGCTTATAGGCGCAATGTCCGTGCAAAGAAACATAGGTAAAACTATGAAAGACGCGAGGCGAATTTTATTGAAAAGATTGTTTTTCCTTAGTGATTAGTTCTTCTAACTATGAACATGAATTAAAAAGAAAACAAGTAGCTAGCTCCGAGTTTCGCAAACTAGTTGAAAAGAAAATATTGGATAAAATTTAATAATAAAGAAGGCATTTATGACAATTAAAACAAACTAAATTCTTGGCACGACAGTCCTTTGGTTCCTACCAGCGGCCTTACGTTCAAAGTGGGAATGTGTAGTCAACGCATCGACACCCGAAGTCCTTATGCCGGCTTTCTAGACTGGAGTCCGCTACCTCTTACTTAAGATAACTCTCCCACGATGCTGGGTCAACATCGAAATTGTTGAGTGCCTCTCCGGAAATTGAACCCATGACCACGGGCACCGAAGGCAGGCTTTCAGTCTTCTATAGACGAAAAGCTATAGTTACACACATTATCTAATACAGAAATAAGTTCTGATTCTCTAATAGCTGCTGATGGTGATAGTCAAGGTTCACCGAAGCATGAACCCAAACCCAAACTGAGATATTGATGTCACTGGAACGCCTGAAAAGTCATTGTGGGTAAGTGAATTGCCCGGATGTCCGGAATTGTCAGGATGAAGGGCGATGGTGATGTGAAATGCGGGGCTGTCAGAGATACTACTTATGATAATTGGATTTATAATCTATGTTGCCATAAACCCTCTTCAAGAACATAACTGTTAATCTTAGCTTTGAAAATGTTACGTAAGGAGTTTTATTGCTATTATTAGGTTGCATTAGGAATTATCGGATTTATTTTAACGCTTAATTTTTACATCTCTTCTAATTTACGAATATTTAAATCGCAATTATACCCTTAAGGTCAATTAGTGATATTTTAAATCATGAAATGAAATGAAATCTTTAAGTTTAACGTCCCGCGGTTATGCCGGTTAGGCTAAAGGAGACGGTGATAATGAGAAATGAGTGAAATGGTGGAATGAAGGAAGTGGGAGGAAACGGGAGAATCCCGAGAATACCCACGAGCACGATATTTGTCCACCACAAAGTCCACACGGCGCGTGCTGTGATCGAACCAGGAACCCCAATCACCGGAGGTGAACGCTCTACCACGGAGCCACCGCACCCTTCATTTTAAATAATTTCGAACCAACTTTATATACGGTTAGTCTTACTATATTTGAATAATTGAGACCAGAAGCAGTCTACACGCTAAGTCCAAAAGAATCTTGGCCGACCTCCTGATAAACCACATCTTTCAGAAAGGTGAATTGTGGCAATCCGATACCCACATGAGGAAATCTTCGGTTCAGTGTGAAAGCTTCCATAAGAACCAGCACTCTCATCAGTGAAATGTGCTTTGGTAATTTTTATTCAATGTGAAAGTACCTAACTTTATTGCTAAAAAAATGGCATTTATTTCAAACAAGTCGCCATTACAGTTTTCGTATTTAAACACAACACTCATGAAAAGTCATGTTAAAGCGCGACTTGCCCCTGAAAAAGAATATATCTCTGTTTTTAGTTTCTCGTGTTCCCCAAAGTACACCCGGACTTAGTGCAAGTGCCTTCCGCTCGCACTACCTAGGTACAAACGGCTACGATCATGGTACTAGCACTTGTTTCGGTTTCCAGATCTCAAATATTTATCTTTCAGCCTGATTCTATGTATGAATCCGAAATTTCAAATCTAGATAAGGGGCACCAAAATTCATAGTTTATTCTCGGTGCTCATATTGTGATTTATTAAATAATTATTAAATCTAATTGTAAGTTATACATTTGATATTTTGAGCAGACTGAGCAAGATAAATATACGTAAAAACTAGTCAATACTTATCTTAACTGTTTATGTTTTCTTAACTGTCAATGAAAGAGGTGTATTGAGGAATTTTAAATATTCGTGTTTTGTATTCCGGTTTCAAATATAAATATGTATGTATTTCATCTCGGTCCTGCAACCGGCTGGACTTAGATTGGACATTCGAACTCTCATCCGGATCAAATCAGATTATTTTTTAGTTAGGCAAGCATTTAATCGTTAGTGTAGATTGAAGGAGACAAATAGACTTGCCAGTATTCTTCTTAATTTTCTGTTTTCTTCTTCACTGTCAGAACTTCGTGAAATTTCTTTCGGCGAATTTTTGATATTCAAGTTTATCACAATTTGGGTGGGATGTGGGTTTGGATAAGAATCAAGATCTGAGATCCGAATTTCGAACCCAGATCCGAATTTCGAATCCAGATCCGAGATCCGGACCCAGATCCGGATCCGGCCATCCCTAATATATATAACGTTACCCTCGCGTTCCCCCTCAGTTTTACCCTTACTATATATGAGAATTAACATTTCCCTTTATAATTATTATGGACATAACAAAATGGATACTCAGAACAGTTTTGGTTTTCAAACACTAATGCCAAGAAGCAAGCATATCTCCATGAAACAAGCATATCGTTTTGTTTCTTTCTTTCTTTCTTGACTCTTCGATCTAGTCGATCGCCTGAAGGCAAAACATCGCACAGCAAACAAGCTGCTTCGACACGTGCCAACGACAGAACGAAAGTCTTGAGTTTAGTACTCAAACTACACTCAGGTAAAAAAAAAGCAAAATGCCCGCACGCTTCTGTGCCTTGTAACATTGTGTTAAAAAAACACAAGGTCAGCTGTCAGACACCTGATAAGACTTTTATAGAAATCGTCGTTGTTTGAAGCCTCTTTATTCCTCATAAAAACAATATATCCAGATTCGCGAAAGCCCACAGAGATTGTATTACCAGGGAAGCAAGAAAGTTCGTGCGCTTTTGAACCACTCCCGCTTCCATTTGGCTGCTGCGGCGACATCTGTCCCCGTAGCATGAAAGTTTTGACTGTTTGGGAAAGCTTATTCATTGACGCATCAGCCACGGTGAATATAACAACGCATTTCTCAGTGTAGGGTGTAAAAATCGCTCGTGATCATGTCAGTGTCAAATGAAGTTTTTAGAGCTTGTTTGTTTTACGAGTTTAAATTGGGGGTAAATGGTGCAGAAGCAGCTAGAAAAATATGTGTTACGCTCGGAGAGGGTGTAATAAGTAAATGTACAGCACAAAAATGGTTCCAGACCTTTTCAACTGGTGACGAGACCTTTCAAGATAAGCCTCGCTCTGGGAGGCCTAAATCAGTGGATATGGACCACCTGAAGGCCTCTATTGAAGATTATTCCAGTCAAACATGTGAGGAACTTGCTCACCGATTCGAGGTAAGCAGGAAAATTATTCGGGTAAGTCTGCATCAGTTGGGGAAGACCTGAAAACTGGGTCAGTGGGTCTCTCACGAGCTGACCGCAATGAGCCAAGTTCTAAGACTGAATATCTGTTCATTTTTGTTGACGAGACACAAAATCTGTCCAATTTTGGACCGTATAACAACTTGTGACGAGAAGTGGGTCATGTATGACAATAAAAAACGGTCATACCATTGGCTATCACCGAATGATCCGAAGCCTTTGACTGCAAAACCGAACATCCATCAACACAAGGTTTTGCTCTGTGTTTGGTGGACTACAAACGGTATCGTGCACTACAAATTCTTGGAACGTGGTAAGACAATTACCAAAGATGTGTACTCATCACAACTGAGAACGGTAGCCACCAAACTGACCCAGAAACAGCCAGCACTAGTGAACAAAAGAGGTGTGCTCTATAACCAGGACAACGCGCACCCTCACACCGCAAAACAGGCGCTGGAAGTAATCTCAGAACTTGGTTGGGAGCTTGTATCTCATCCTCCCTACTCCCCAGATGTCGCCCCTTCGGATTGCCATTTATTCTTGGCCATAGACAACTTTATGCGTGGCAGGCAGTTCAAGACTGAACAAGACGTCAAAAATGAAGTTGCTGAGTATTCCGAGTCTCGGGAACAAATATTCTACAAAACTGGCATTTACAACCTTGTTGAGCGCTGGGAGAAGGTTGTAGAAGCAAATGGAGGCTATTTTGCCGCATAAACAAACCGTTAAAACCCTGTAATTGACAGTTTTCTTCCATAGTATAAAAGCGCACGAACTTTCTTGCTTCCCTGGTAGAAAGTTAAAAAAATATCTTTATCATTCAGATCATTTATTATTATTATTATTATTATTATTAGTAGTAGTAGTAGTAGTAGTAGTAGTAGTAGTAGTAGTAGTAGTAGTAGAATTACCACATAATATTTTTCTTTAGTCCTTACAGCAATTAATACTTAGCAGCAGAGGTAAAAGTGCTTGGGAATGCAGGGGACGCCGTCCCCCACCTCCAAAAAATGTGTACGGCGTCCCCCCAGTTCCTAAGAAATTACAATGGGCAAAGATAGGCATGGCGGACGGCGTGATGTCATGCCGCTACTTACCGTTCCCCTACCTTTTCAGATTCACTTTATCTTTGCTTAGCAGGAAATCGATACAAGCCGATTTGTTTGAAGCCTCTTTATTCCTCATAAAAACAATATATCCAGATTCGCGAAAGCCCACAGAGATTGTATTAGAAAGTTAAAAAAATATCTTTATCATTCAGATCATTTATTATTATTATTATTATTATTATTATTATTATTATTATTATTATTATTAGTAGTAGTAGTAGTAGTAGTAGTAGTAGTAGTAGTAGTAGTAGTAGTAGTAGTAGTAGTAGTAGTAGTAGAATTACCACTTAATATTTTTCTTTAGTCCTTACAGCAATTAATACTTAGCAGCAGAGGTAAAAGTGCTTGGGAATGCAGGGGACGCCGTCCCCCACCTCCAAAAAATGTGTACGGCGTCCCCCCAGTTCCTAAGAAATTACAATGGGCAAAGATAGGCATGGGGGACGGCGTGATGTCATGCCGCTACTTACCGTTCCCCTACCTTTTCAGATTCACTTTATCTTTGCTTAGCAGGAAATCGATACAAGAGTTAGTAGGACAGCCACTCTTTATTGATAAAAATCGTAATTTGGCGTTATTAAAAACAAAATTTCTGTGTCTAGAGGTAGAAGAGAGGGGACCATGGAAGTTACTATTGCCACGTACAAAAATGGAACCTGTATTCAACACTGACTACGTATAATTCAAGGATTTTTTTAAAGCAAAATGCTTACACCTTTTCAAAAGTAAAATTAAAATAATTACTAAGAAATACATTCATTGAAAAAATCAGGGGTGGCAAGTCCACCGTTTTAAATCTGCTGCAGAGCGTTCGAGTCCAAATTCAAGTAAAGTTAACACATGGAAGACCCAGGCTCGATTCCCGGTGGGAGTTCATGTGATTCGGATTCGACGTTAATTAGTAGGTCCACGTTTTATATAGCTTCGCTGCTGAAAGGGACGTTAAGTTCAAAATCAACTCAAGAAAAGTTAAAACAATGAGAATGTTTTCTACTGTTTTGTCGTATGCAATTCTATGTTAAATAAAACTACATACACTATTTGATAATGGAAGCATCGTCAGAAATACAGTATCCAATAAATAAAACTTTTCACGGAGGGTTTATCTGAAGATACATACAAATATTGAAAATAGTTTAAAAAGGTGCATAATACGGAAATACTATTTTATCGCGTATGAACTTAAGGCTTCTAGAACAGCAAGTTCTGACCAGATATTAACACCGCAGAACCAGAATATGATCAAGGGATGGACTAAACCAGCGTTTCCCAACCGGTGTGCCGCGGCACAGTGGTGTGCTGCGAATGGATCGCTGGTGTGCCGCGAGGAAATCGGAACAAAATTATTAATTCTATAGCAATCAAATTGCAAGACATACAGAAAAAGGTATATTTGTATTTCAAATTACTAGGCCTACTATGAATCTTAAAGTTAAAGTTTCATACTGTGTTGCTTTTCTGTAGAACATTTTTCTGTACATTTCTAATTTTGAAAAAAAAAGTGTTATCATTGTTATGACTATTATTGCTTCTTTATTGTTGCAGACTATTTCGTAACTTGAAATTTTAAAATATTATTCAATCCTTCCGGCAAAGTAAACATGCATACGAATTACCTATATTTGTGTTTTAAAAGTAAAAGAGGTTTGTTTGTTCGTTCGTTATTTAGTGATCCTCCTTCTTAATGAAAGGTTGGATACAGTTTTCGAAAAAAAAAAAGTATTTTTAACAACTTGAGCCCTATATCTGATTGTAATTGTTTTCTATTTTTAAATTAAAATGAAAAATAAGCATAATGATTTACCACGGGGAAAAAACCGTGGTCTAGCTTTCTTCTCTGTGAGAAGGATGTCAGTAATCAGAAAAAAATACTACAGTATTTTATATTTTCAAATAATAATAATAATAATAATAATAATAATAATAATAATAATAATAATAATAATAATAATAATAATATGTGTGCCGCGAGAATTCAAGTTACCCTGGTGTGCCGCAAGTTGAAAAAGGTTGGGAAACGCTGGACTAAACCATAGTTTCCAACTTTACTCAGTGTAAATAAAGTAGGATTGAAACCCACTCTATCCAGTGTACACCTGAGCGTCATGGGGGGGAGGGGGGCTGTATCCCTGTCCCCTATAAAATTCCTCTTGGATCCGCGCCTGTTGAAACCAATTCATATTTCATAACTTCATACAATGCACGATCAAGCACTGAATCTATTGAAATCTTACTACATAAAATAATTATCAAGTGTCTACACTTTTTCTATTAAAGCTCATAGTATATTCCATCATAATATAAATTGTCACTCATGTAGTGTGTGCTAATATAACTAGGGATGCGCACGAGACAAGATTTGTGGCTGTCTCGTCTCGAAAATGTGCTGTAAAAGTGATGTCTCGACTCGAAAAATGTATATTTCTCTATTGGAAGTGCCATGTCTCGACTCGAATTTTGTCAGGAAAATCCTGTCTCGATTCGTCTCGTGCGCATCCCTAAATGTAACTCATGACAAAAATGTTTTGTTTTAAAACAAAATTAAACGGTTGAAGTGGACTCTGCCGAGTAGAAGACATCCAATTTATTAAACCGCCTCGCAACTCACTTGGCAGCACACTTAAATTACGCTCTTCACCTTTTTCCCATGCTATCTAAAGTATCGGCTAATCTTAAATTCGCATTGCCGATTCGGGTTTTCTAACAAGAATTATTATGTTGGAACTTAATTTGGATGTGAAATTTTGACTTAATTAGCATTTAAGAACTTCGAAGTCTGCATTAAAATCATGACAGAAATATAGTTAAATCTCAGTTCTAAATTTTATGTATAGCTTGCATCTAAATACTTGTGCTGTCATTTCTTTCAATGTTGGTAGGAGCCGAAGTTCCAATTGATCCCAATTTTTCGCTTTAATTCCCTCTATTTGTTCATAAAATTTTAGAGAAATATTATTATTAACAAGCAACACTTCTGAAGTGTAACACTCCGATCTTCATAAAATTTGGAAGGTAGATACTATACATGAAATAAACGAATACGTGTTTCTTATTTTCTGCGGAGAAAAGGGTTTTAAGGGCAAGAGACCCCACCCACAATTTTGAAAGTTGACGCCCCAAAGGCAAAAACCAAGGAAACCGAAGTAAACGAAATTTTACACACATATTGCAGATATAAAATGAGGGAACACGTGTTTCGTATTTTCCTGGAAAAAACGGTTAGGTTGGGACCGGATCCCTCCAAAACTTTCATCACGAAATATCGAAATTGATAATAGCAATATGACAAATGTGTGTAAAGGACACAAAGAATTGCAACGAAACTTTGTGTATGAACAACATACCAAAAAATAAAGGCACACGGTTTTTTTTTATTTTGTGCTGAGAAACAATTTCAGGGGGCAAAAGCTATCACCCAAAATTTTGAAAGTTAAGGCCCGGAATGCCAGAGGAAGTGAACCGAACTGAATGAAATTGTGCACAGATATTGTCGACATAAAATGAGGGAATACGTTTTTCTCATTTTCCTGAGAAAAAAAAAGAAAACCGTTTAGGTGGGACACACACACCTCCAGAACTTTGATCATGAAATATCAAAACTGCTAATGACAGAAGTGTTTGAAGGACATGACGAATTGGAACGACACATTATGTAGGTACAATACGCAAAAAATAAATGAATACGGTTTTTCTTTTATTTTCTGCGGAAAAACGGTTTTAGGGGGCAAAAGCCCCCATCCCAAATTTTGAAATTTGAGGCCCAAAATGCAAGAAGAAGTGCACCGAATTAAATGAAATTGTGCGCAGATATTGCAGACGAAAAACGAGATAATTGGGTTTCGTATTTTCCTGGGAAAAGCGGTTGAGTGAGGCACGGACCTTCTAAACCGTTGATTACGGAATATCAAAAGTGCAAATAAGCATACGCAAAAGTTCCTAAAGAATATGGAGAATTGGAACGAAACTTCGTAAAGGGACTATTTGCAAAACAGTATATGAAACGTGTTTTAATTTTTGCGGAAAAACAGCGTTGGGGCCTAGGTCCCATCCCCCCCCAAAAAAAGGAAATATTACCGTAATAGCTCAGAAAGGAGTGGACCCAAGCAAATCAAATTGTGTGTAGACATTATATGTAAAATAAGGGCTCTCGTGTTTATCAAGTGTTCCTATCCGTTTTGCTTCAAATTTGGCATACCAATAGCAAACTGGAAATAAATCGACACGTGTTTTTCTTTATGCTGAAAAAACATTGCAAGGGTTAAAGGTGCCTTCTGAAATACTATAAAATGCGCTATACTGTTTGTGTTTGCTGTTACTTGATCTGCCAAATTTGAAGAAATCGGATGGAGACACGACACTTGTGAAACACGAGAGGCCATATTTTACATATCCAATATCTACATACAATTGCTTTCGCTTCGGTCCACTTCTCCCGCGACTCAACGCCTCGGTTCAATTTTTTTTTCTTTCAGAAAAATACGAAACACCTCTACAATATTAGTGGACATTTCATTCACTTCGGTCCACTTCTTCTTGTCTTTCGGGGTCAAATTCCAAAATTGTAGACGGGGGCTTTTGCCAACCAAAACCGTTTTTAACCAAAATTAAAAAATGTATTCGTTTATTTTTTGCGTATTGCCCATACTCGCAGAGCTCCTCCGTGGCTAAGCGGTTAGCGTACGCGCCTTTGGCGTGGGAGACCCGGGTTCGATCCCCGGCGGGAGCTCATGTGGTTCGGATTCCACGTTAATCAGTAGGTCCACGTCTCATATAGCCTCGCTGCTGAACGGGACGCTAAACTAAAATCAACTCAACTCAACCCATACACGCAGTTTGATGCAATTCTTCATGTCCGTTACACGCATCTGATATACTGTTACTAGATATTTTGATATTTCGTGATGAAGGGTTTGGAGGGATCCATGCTCCACCTGGCCGTTTTTTCCAGGAAAATAAGGAAACTTATTCCCTAATTTTGTGTCTACAATATCTCTCCAAATTTCATTCACTTCAGTTCACTTCTTCTTACCTTTCGCGCGTCAACTTTCAAAATTTTGGTTTTGGGTTCTTTTGCCCCTAAAACCGTCTTTCCGCAAAAAAGAAAAACATATTCTTTATTTTTTGTCCACAGAAAGTTTTGTTGCAATTCTTCATGTCTTTTACACACATCTAACATATTGTTACTAGCATTTTTCATTTTTTGTGATCAAAGCTTTGGAGGGGTCGGTGCCCCACCCAACCGATTTCTAAAGGAAAATACGAAACCCGTATTCACTCATTTTATGTCTACAATATCTGTGCACAAATTCACTCCCTTCGGTTCACATCTTTTTCCCTTTCGGAAGTCAACACTCAAAATTTTGTTTGGGAAGTTTTGCCCCCCAAAAACCGTTTTCCCGCAGAACATAACAAAACCCGTATTCATTTACTTTCTGCGTATTGTCCATACACAAAGTTATGTTGCAATTCTTTATTTCCTTTACACACATCTGACATACTGTTATTTTTACTTTTGATTTTTCGGGATCAAAGGTTTGGAGGGGTCTGTGCACCACCCTACTGTTTTTCCCAGGAAAGTACGAAACTCGTACCCTCATTACACGTCTGCAATATCTGTGCACAATTTCATTCACTTCGGTTCACTTCTTCTTGCCTTTTGGACGTCAACTTTCAAAATTTCGGGTGGTGGCTTTTGCCCCTGAAACCGTTTTTCCGCAGAACAAAAAAAAAGTATTCATTTTTCTGCGTATTGTTAATACACAAAGTTATGTTGGAATTCTTCAAGTTGTTTGCACACATCTGACATACTGTTGGTAGCACTTTTAATATTTCGTGATCACAGGTTTGGAGGGGTCCATGCAGCACCCAACCCCGTTTTCCAGGAAAATAGAAAACCGTATTCCCTCATTTTACGTCTACAATATCTGTGTAGAAATTCATTCACTTCGGTTCACTTCTTTTTGCCTTTCGGGCGTCAATTTTCAAAATTTTGTGTGGGAGCTTTTGCCCCCTAGTACCATTTTTCAACAGAACATAAAAGAACCCGTATTGCTTTATTTCTGGCGTATTATCCATACAAAATGTTTCATTGCAATTCTTCATGTCCCTTATACACTTTCTACATACTGTTATTAGCATTTTAATTTTTTGTGATCAAAGGTTTGGAGGGGTCCGTGCCCCACACGACTATTTTCTCCAGGAAAATATGAAACCCGTATCCTTATTTTATGTCTACAATATATGTTCACATTTGCACTCACTTCGATTCACTTCTTGGGGCCGCGGTGGCTCAGTGGTAGAGCGTTCACCTCTGGTGCTTGGGGTCCCGAATTCGATCCCAGCCCCCGCTAAGTGAACTTTGTGGTGGACAAACACCGTGTGCGTGGGTTTTCTCGGAGTTCTCCCGATTCCTCCCACTTTCTTCATTCCACCATTTCATTCATTACTCATCATCACCGTCTCCTTTAGCCTAACCGGCATAACCGTGGGACGTAAAACTTAAAGATTTCATTTCATTTTTTTCGATTCACTTCTGTTTGCCTTTCGAGTTCAACTTTCGAAATTTAGTGTAGGAGCTTTTGCCCCCTAAAACCGTTTTCCCGCAGAACTTAGAAAAACCCGTATTCGTTTACTTTTTGCGTATTGTCCATACACAAAGTTATGTTGCAATTTTTCATGTCCTTGACACACATCTGACATACTAGCACTTTTGATATTTTGTGATCAAACGTTAGGGAGGGTTCGTGCCGCACCCACTCCTTTTTTCCAGGAAATAGCAAACCCATATTCCCTCATTTTATGTCTACAATGTCCGTGAACAATTTGATTCACTTTGGTTCACTTCTTTTTGCCTTCACGGCGTCAACTTTTATAATTTTGTGTGAGAGCTTTTGCCCCTAAAACCGTTTTTCCGCAGAAAAACCCTTCTCCATTTTTTTTTTTTTTTTTTTGCGTATTGCCCGTACATAAAGTTTCATTGGAATTCTTCATGTCCTTTACACAAATCTGATATACTGTTACTAGCACTTTTGATATTTCCTGAGCAAATGTTTGGAGTGGTCCGTGCCCCACCTAACAGTTTTTTCAGGAAATACGGAACTAGAATTCCCACATTATATTTTCACAATATGTGTGAAAAATTTCATTCACTTCGGTTCACTTCTTGCTTTTTCGGCGTCAAATTTCAAACTTTTGGGGTGGGTTCATTTGCCCCCCTAAAACCGTTTTCCTGCAGAACATTAAGAAAACGTATTCTTTCATTTTTTGCCTATTGTTCATACACAAAGTTTCGTTGCAATTCTTCATGTTCTATACACATTTGACATATTGTTACAAGAACTTTTATTTTTCGTTGTCAAATGTTTGGAGGGGTCCGTGCCCCACGCGGCCGTTTTTTCCAGGGAAATACGACATTCGTATCCTCATTTTACGTATTCAATATCTGTGAAAATTTTTATTCACTTCTGTTTACTTCTGCTTTTCAGGGGCCGCCATGGCTCAGTGGTAGAGCATTCACCTCTGGTGCTTGGGGTCCTGGGTTCGATCCCAGCCCCTGCCAAGTGAACTTTGTGGTGGACAAACACCGTGTGCGTGGGTTTTCTAGGGGTTCTCCGTTTCCTCCCACTTTCTTCATTGCACCATTTCATTCATTACTCATCATCAACGTCTGTCTCCTTTAGCCTAACCGGCATAACCGTGAGACGTAAAACTGAAAGATTTCATTTTTTCTTCTGCCTTTCGGGCGTCAACTTCCAACATTTTGTGTGGGAATTTTTCCCTCTAAAACCGTTTTTCCGCGGAAAATAAAAAAAACAATATTCATTTATTTTTTTGTCCACACATAAAGTTTCGTTGCAATTCTTCATGTCCTTTACACACATCTCAGATACGGTTACTAGCACTTTTGATATTTCGTGATCAAAGGTTTGGAGGGGTTAGTGCCCCACCGAACCGTTACTTCCAGAAAAATACTAAAACCGTATTCCCCCATTTTATATCTACAATATCTGTGCACAATTTCATTCACTTCGGTTCACTTCCTTTTGCCTTTCGGGCAACAACTTTCAAAATTTTGGGTTTGAGCTTTTTTCCCTTAAAACTGATTTTTTTCACAGAAAATTTAAATAAATGTTTTCCTTTATTTTTTGCGTGTTGTCCATAGACGCAGTTTGATTAAATTCTTCATGTCCTTTACACACATCTGACATGCTGTTACCAGCGCATTTGATTTTCCGTGCCACGTTCCGTGCCCCACCTAACCGTTTTTTCGAGGAAAATACGAAACTCGTATCCTCATGTTACGTTTGCAATATCTGCGCTTAATTTCGTTCACTTCGGTTCACTTCTTGCCTTTCGGACATCAAGTTTCAAAATTTTGGGTGGGAGCTTTTGCCCCTAAATCCGTTTTTCCGCAGAAAATTTAAAAAGGCCGTATTCCTTTAGTTTTTGCGTATTTTCAATAGAAAATGTTCCGTTGCAATTATTCATGTCTTTTACACACTTCTGACATACTGTTACTAGCAGTTTTGATATTTCGTGATAAAAGGTTTGGAGGGGTCCGTGCCCCACCCAACCGTTTTTTCCAGGAAAATACGAAACTCCTATTCCCTCCTTTTACGTCTACTATATCTGTGCACAATTTTATTGACTTTGGTTCAGTTGTTCTTGCCTTTCGGGTGTCAACTTTCACAATATAGAGTGGGGCTTTTATATTAAAACTTACGTAACTTTATGTAACTTTTTCTTTTTTATGAGATTCTTTTTTTGGGAGGTGAGGAGAGAAATGTTTTCCTCTGATATGTGTCTTTTGCCATTCATCTTTTTTGAACTGCTTAAGTAAGATCATTTTGTAACTTTTGATGTCATCCATCTCCGTCATGATAATATTATTGTCATTTTTAACAATTTGTTTTATTCCCTCATTTGCAGTCTGCCACACTGATATATTTATTACAAAATTGAGGTTTGGTCCAGCGCCTTTCGTATTCGGAACCAACCCAATCGCCGAGCTTTTTGGGTTGCCTGCTATTGCAGGAAAACGAGAATTGCAGGTGGTAATGCACTTTTGGAGTCGTGTATTCATACTGACAGAGTTTAGTTTTTCGTTGGGCCGCGATGGCTCAATGATAGAGCGTTCACCTCTGGTGCATGCGTCCTTGGTTCGATCCCTGCGCGCCAAACACCGTGTGCGTGGGTTTTCTCGGGGTTCTCCTGTTTCCCCCACACTCTTTATTCCACTATTTCATTCATTTCTCATCATCACCGTATCCTTTAGACCAGTCGGCATAACCATGCGACGTAAAACTTCAAGATTAAATTTTAGTTTGTCGTTCTCTTCACGCAAAAAGGAAAGCTCTTTCTTTAATTCATGCCCCTCACTCTCTACAGAACAAACGAAACATAAAGAGTTATTTTTTGTTCCGGTCATGATAGTAATTTCATCTGACTGTACCCAAATGCCTGATTTGTTTTTACTCTAAACACTAGCTTTCGTACACTTATTTCTTTCATTATTTACAGGAACACGGTTCCGTATGACACTGATAAGTTCAGTAAAGGCACAACATCGGTTTAAACTTATTCTTGAGTGGAATATTTAGAAATTCACATTTTAAATCACGTTTATAAGCTTCGGGAATAAAATGATCGGAATAGATGCTGGCGTTTTTAACTATAAAGGTGTCTTTCCGACAGCATTTCTCTTGCCAAACTTTCCACAGAGAATCCAAGGAAAATACCTGATAAATAACTTCGGAACCCTTAATATTTCTACTGTGATTGCGACAAGTACTTATCGTACAATTCGACATGCTTATAAGCTAACACGAATGCTACAGTAATTAATTTTTCTCAATACAAGAAAACAAGAATCATTCGCTTTCCTGCAAAAATCAAACTAACAAGCATGGATGAATGAGAAGGACCTTGGGCGAAAGCTGTTTCTGCTCCCGCGGTGACGTCACGATTTTACTACATCTTCGGTTTTCAAAGAAGGGTAGTTATGACGCGACCTTAAAAGAGGGAAGGAACAAACCGTAGTACAATTAGATAATATTTGATTTACTACGGAAACGTTTGAGAATAACTAATGAATTTCATTAACTAGAGCCATATGTCCAGGAATTTCATAAAGTCCACGAAATGTTACTTAACTAAGCATTTGACGACAAAAATCTCTCTGGAGACTAAATATAATTTCACCAACAGGTGTGTCACTTAAACCTATTCTATACTAATACTTTGGAAACTAAATAAAATATACAAAAATTTTATTAAACACTTTATTGAGAATGTACAGTCTGGGTTTAATATTTCATTCCATTCATTAAACTTATTGTCACTGGTTATACTGTAAATACACTATCAGATGTTTCCATTTAATCACTGCCTTTCTACTGAAAATAAATTTAATTTGATCGTATTAATTAATAAGACAAATATTGTTGAAGGATAATATATATAGATAGATATAGATATAGATAGATATAGATATATAGATATAGATATAGATATAGGGTTTCCGGTGGGTAAATTCAAAAATTTTAAGAGGAGATAGGTGAGGTCATTGTAAGCAAAAATGCTTATGTGAACATAGGGTCTATTCCCCCTCTTTCCGGAGAAAGGGGTGGGGTTAACTTTTTTGCCTCTTGCACTTGCCGATTTTCGTTTGAACAATTTAAGCACACCATGTAGTTGGGGTTATGTTACATATTATATGTCGTTTGAAAGCTAATGAAACAGACTTGAAGATGGTATACAAATTGTCCCAGTACTGCATACAAGACTGAAGTAATTGAGAGAAACTTGTCGAATTTCCCTGTAAAATTCCCGTTTTTAAAAGAATTTTGCATTCTTCTTGAGTAGAAACACTGTCGCTAGAGAAACAGTATCTGATTAGTCAAAAATGATACTGTATACCAAGGATCCAGGGCAGGTGTTAATTTTTAGCTTCATTAGAATCCTAAAAACAAAACACCCTTGCTAAGTCCTTCCTCTAATAACAACAACGTTCTAACTTTCCATAGATGATAATGGTTACGAATATTAATAAAGAAATGTTTCTATGCAAAACTAGAAATACAATACTATTCTCTAACGTACGAGAGCTCGATATTTCTAAGCGGGAACACTAATTACAGTTCTGAACAACATATTGCAGCCAAACAAATCCCACTTGAATTGAAGTTTTCGTATAACGTACTATACCAGAATGTTCAGTACCTAGTGCCATAGGGTTGTCGAAATCATAAATAATTACTTCTAATACACACAAACATTTAGCTTGTCTCACGTACACCTAACAGAGACGTTGCCACTGTTATGCCCAATTCCCTCGAAATGTTTTTGGAATTTTCTGCTGCAAGCGGCGCCCCGCAACTTATTAACTTAAAAGGGTCCTTTATTAGTTATTTTGTCTCGTGTGTGTAAGTGATAGCAGGAGTTTCACTACCGTGAGGAAGTGCAAAGTGCTTGTATGTAGACTGTGGAACAAGTTCGACAGTGGTGTAGTAGAATCCGTTTCAATACACCCACGTTGAATATGATGTACGTTTACGGGTTTTGTGATGTTAATACCAAAGGTACGGTGGAGGAATACCAGCGAAGATTTCCTTGCCGGAGAGTTCCTACTGCACGGGTCTTTACACACATGTATACTAAGCTGCGAGAAACTGGTGAGCTCCCCAGCGTAAAGCTAACATTTGAACGAGCCTCAAAATACACCACTCAGTAAGAAGAGAACGTTATTCAGGCTGTACAGCGAAGTCTAACCACCAGCATTAGGGTGCTTTCTAATCAACTTGAACTTCCATGTACACTCATGTCCAAAATTATTGTCGCATGTCTATTAATATGCTATTGTAGGAATATAATTTGATAACGATTTCGCTCGGTACTTCTTATAGTGTTAGTATGTGTATAATCGTCAAAGACATGTATGTGGTAAATTTCATGTCAAAAGAGCAGTAAATAAGAACAATAAAGCGAAAATAAAACTTTCTTGTCCATTTGGCAACATTTTGTTTTATTCATTCTAATTTTCGTATTTATAATATTTCCCTATGAAATTTATCACAAATATACATTTCCCTATTATACACATAGTATTATTATTAAAAGTACCCTGCAAAATCATTATCAAATTATATTCTTACAAGAAGACAGTTATAGATATGCGACAATCACTTTGGACATGAGTGTACATATGTACATGATGTACTGCGAGGAGAAGGGCTTTATCTGTCCCATGTCCAAAGAGTGCAACACCTTCATCCAGGAGACATTGAACTATGTGTTAGTTTCTTCCAACGAATACACGAGCATCCTAATGTTTTGACATTCATCTTGTTCACAGATGAGACCATTTTGATCAGGAATGGGATAAACAACACCCGCAACTGACATCATTGGAGCGACGAAAATCCTAGGGCAACCACAGGATATCAACAAGACGATATCAGGAACGATTTTCTGTAAATGTTTGGGCGGCGATTATTTGTGATCAAATCATTGGTCCGTTTTTTCTGCTCCAACGTTTGGCCGCGGAATATTATTTGCATTTCCTGTGCCATGAATTATCAGTACTACTGGAAGATGTGACTCTTCAAACTAGGGCGTCCATGTACTTCCAGTACTACCTAATCTTTGATATACAGTATCATTTTCGCCTAATCAGATACTGTTCCTCAAGCAACAGTATTTGCACTCAAGAACAATGCAAAATTGTTTTTTATAAAAATAAATTTTATAGGGAAATTCGAAAATTTCCTCCAGTTACTTTCCTCTGGTATGCAGTACTGGAACAATCAGAATACCATCTGCAAGCCTGCTTTATTAGCTTTCAAATGAGGTATAATATATAACATACCCCGACTACAGGGTGTGCTAGAATGTTTCAAACGAAAATCGGCCAGTGCAAGAGGCAAAAAAGTTACCCTTACCCCTATCTCCGGAACGAGGGAGAATAGACCCTATGTTCATATAACCATTTTTGCTTAGAATGGCCTTCCATATCAACTCCCAAAATCTTTGACATTCCTCACCGGACACTATATATATATAAACTGTATATCACCAATAACGTTAACATTCGATAGCATATAACCTACATATTAACCAGTAGAGTCACTTCAGATTTGCTCTTTGTGTTCTCCTCAAATGACACCTCTGACATTAACCTTAAGCTTACATTATGCATATGAAAAATGACTTAAATTTGACAGAATGCATAATCAAAACCTCCAAAGTTACCAACAAGTACTTCTTAAGAAGTTCAATAGATTTTACTCTGCGAGACACATTAAAATATCTACTCAAGAAAATTAATCCAACTTAAATGCAATACAAAATACAATGAATTTACCAATGGTGATATTTGAAAAGAAATTGATAGATTCAAGTAAGAGGTACAGATAACAATTACAGTTCAATGTACGTTGGACAACAATACACAATAAATAAAATACCTTGTGTATATGTATTATTGATATATAAGACAATACAATAATATTCTCAAATCTGAAAGTTTATTATATACAATTTAAACACAGTATTACCTGACCAGGATATTACTGCGGTTTTTTCACGGAGGGTCCTGGTTTGTGTTTACATCAGTTTCTTGGTAAGCGCGGCGGGACAGGGGAGCGGAGAGCTTCACTTTGCAGTGTATCCAACGATTTCCAAAAGTTGCAGCAACGCCATAAATTATGTAGTTTTTATTGAACAGGAATGATTATTCCTGCAGTAATGCAGATGTATTGTGGATAATGGCATATGCATGGAAATTAACATTTTAAGAACAACATAGCACACAAGCATATGTTGCATATATTTCGAACATATCAGATGTACGGTCTTGTTTAACAAATCCTGTTCCTCCCCCTCCTTTATCTTTAAAGTCCTGTATTGTTGTGCACAAATGAAATTCAAAGATAAAGGCAATCAATTGTCTTTAAACAGCTGTATTTTTATTTCAAGTGTAAGTACTAAAATGTGCTACGTATGGTTGCAAGAGGTAGGGTGCCTTTTTTTTAAATACTGAAGTTACGAACCTAACATTGGCACTCCTCTTCTTCTTCATGATTTGATGTGAGAAGCGGCCGCATGATTTCCGGTGTTTCATCACTGGTATCTTTGAGCAATGAGATAATAGTGGAAGACAAACTTTGTTCTTCAAACTTGATATTTTGAAAAAATAATGCAAGTGGTTTTGGCATTCAAATACACATCTATTCACTCTAATCAGTTTCAGATGTAGCATTAACTTTATAATAACAATGCCTGTAAGAGTTACCCTGAACATATATTTCGTATTTCTTTTTTAATACGTAATTCATTTTCTTCCGAATTTCACTGGAGCTGTAAGAATCCTCCAATTGTCAGGCACCCCACTTTAAACTTTAATCTCTCCCCTAGTGCCCCCAATGTAACATTGGATATATTTCTTTTAAATAAATTTTTCAAAATATGGCAGAAATATTGGATTTTTAAATTACCAAACTATGCTAAATAATGACAGGTTTGATATCAGAGAAGGTTATCTTTATCTTCCATCTTAATCAGGGGCGGATAGAAATCCTCCTTCGGAGGAATTTATCAGTTTCTCTCTGGCCGGACTTTTGCAGTACATCCGAAAATGATCTCAATGCAAATTTGTTACTCAAGACACTGTCAATCGATCGAAGATGACATGGTCCAAATTGGTCGCAATTTCGAAGACGTTTTATCTCAAAACTACAGAATAAAACTTGCTTTAAACAATGAAAGAGCAGTTGCCAAAGTATAACTTTGATTCACAAAGATGAACTTCAAAGTTTTTTAAATAAAAGAAGTAGGAATTCCTTACACTCGAATGCTACGAAGTTCTCAGTGTTCCTTTGTACAACACTGAGATTAGTTTATTCGCAAGTTATTGCCAAATTAATATGGAGAGTGTATGTACTTTTTTTGCAGTCCCATAAACTTCCATAACTTTTGAAACTATGTTTGTCTTAACTTGAACATATGCTTGAAGTGGTTTATTATGAACAGGACAAAAATAAATGTGATAGATTAATTACCAATAATCTGGTTAGAAACACTGTTGTTTGTATTTTCGTTTAAAAACCGGCCGCTCGCACTCGTTCGCTGGTCAGGTAATACTATCTTCGTCATGGATGATTAAAACGAATGAAACATGTACTATAAATTAATGTATGAATTAAACCAAATCTATAACGATGAATCTGTACACTGAAAAAAATAAGCTGTAACCTAGTGGAGTTTAATGGACAATTTGGCTGCTAGAACTGGTTAATAATTTGCAACAACCTTTTTTTAGACAAAAAGGTTAATTTTACGAGGTCATTGGTAATCAATCGAAAAAGGTTACTGGAAAGTGCGTAGAATCAAACCAGTGTTTGGTTTTTATAACCTATAAAGTAGGTTAGAAGAAGGTAACCAATTCAAGAAATTTAATTTAATTTACAACACTTTGTTGTTATCAACCGATTTTCAGACAAGATAAACTTAACTCTCCAGAACTTTTTACTGGTAACACTGCTTTACTAGAAACACAAAGAGCAACGTCGCCATTTGCAATTTTAAGAACGAAAAGTTTTCACAACTGTGAATACAACCGCAGGAATAGGAAAACAGTTTTTTAAAATATGTATTCTACATGAATTAATAGAGAAATGTGAAGAAAAGTTTATTTACGAAGGTTTATGCATGTTCTATTTAAATGAAAATAATTATGAAAAACATAATTCTAGTAGAAATAATCACACTAGATGGTAGGACTACTAACCATGCAACTGCCGTTAAATAATGCATACACTCGTAACAATAATTTCGTGGTGTTTACAGTAAACATAATATGTTGTACGTTGCTTTACGGTACAAATACCAAAAACCAACAGCTTTGCTTATAGGAAAGAGTAACAACCAAATTCTCACTGTTAGATGTTACATAGCTCTGAAATGTGTTACTTACAAGGGTATTAAGTATCTACAACTGAACAATAAGCTTAGGTATTTGTTTTCTATTTTAATATTGCATTTTTTTGATGTTATCAAATCATCAGATATGTGATTAAAAGAATAATACAAATTATTGTAACTAATTTCTTATATTAATCAAAATACGCGGTTAGAAATTTGATGCATCCTGTTTCGTTAACCCAGTAGTCTGTTGCTCTAACACGCTAACTAGGTTACCGGTTACAGATTATGATTGGTAGTGGTAACTACGTGATTGACTAACGTACCCCTGTGAGTTATTACAGTATAACCTAGCAATATTAACCTTTAATGCATGGTTGCGATCACCTTCTCTCGTTAACCTTTTTCGTTTAGTTGTTGGGACACACGACTTTGTTGTCCTTATATTGACAAACCAACTTGGTTACTGTCCACCTTTTCCTTGTTTACTAGTAACCTTTCTTTTTTGCGTGTAGTGTTAAGAAAACCTAGGCAACTTTTTACAATAAAAAAGACTTTAACGGACTTCAAAAAGGGAGGAAATCCTCAGTTCTACCTATATATATATATATATATATATATAGTGCTTATATTCACGCATAATTTCAACATAGTTCAATCGATTTTGATTATTCAGTTTTTCTTTGAAGCAATATACTTTCCCAGTTGTCTAACATTAATTTCACTAGGACGAGGTATGTAGTTACAGTCTTTCGAGCAATGCCAGTCAACGACTGTACTGTGAATAGCGTATTTAAACGCCTTCTATATTCATGCGGTCAACCATAATTTTGACATAGGTACACCAATTTTGATAGCAATCGTTTGTTTGAAAGAGAATTCTTTCCTGGTAGCCTCGTAGGAACGTTGTGAGGATGTAAGAACAATCGTTGGAGTTAGACTATAAAACATCTCAATGGCCTCCAGTGTTCATTCCATAATTCTGTATATTATCAAGCTAACTTCGACGTAGTTGCACTCGTTATGATCGCACTAACAACCCAAAAAATCAAAAGAATATAAGACCCAACAGCTAATAAATATAATACACAAAACTATAAAAGAAAGTACCAAAGTGATGCCAACCTGAGTCAGTACTGTCCTTACTATGTAAACCCGAAGGAGGCACCTATCAACTGCGTCATGCTATCTCAACAGCATCAAATATAATTCTCGGGACAAGACTTCATATAAGTACGATGAGCCTTCTTGATTTCATTCAGCAGAAAAAAAAAAAATCTTAAAATCTGAACTACGGTACTACAATTATAGTACATAGTATGCAACTAGCACAAAAAAGAAGATTTGCCACTGCAAAAGAGAGGAGGAAATAGTATATGTTCTTCCTCTAAGGAGATAACTAACGAAAAAGAAGATAGAATATCTCTATGACAAGATTCCCCAGTTACGAGCAGAACATACCTCGAGGAGTTTCTTCAGTGCAACATTCCCTTCCAAAACTTTACATAGCTGCATTGGGTAATATTCATGACATAGTAGGCACCACTCATCTAATGACTGGGAGTGTAAGTTAATGATAATGATGAATGCTGATGAAGACAGGTTTTAGACTTTTTAATAGACGCAAACATGATACTGCAATAACCAATTATAATCCTTTTATTAAAACCAGTAATTATTGTGGTCAAATTAGTAAATCTTCAAAATGTCATAATTGTTTTTACTAATTTATTCCAGGTATATACTCCACATTAACGCCCCAAGCATCCCAAAAACTATTGCTATCTTACCATTTCAAGATTAAACACCTTTTGTTAGAACTTCATCGTAATTTGAAGAAGATCTGGAAGTAAGCTATGAACTACCACGTTCTTCTGTCTGTGTCTGAAAAATAAAAATAACGCATCCAAAATAAAAGTTTGAAAATATAATTTCAAAACATACGGTGCTTGAACAAGAAAGTTAATGCTTTTTAGCACCTATGGGGACAAATGTTTTTAACATTTTAAGGGAAATATACGGTCATTTTCATTTTCATATATATACAAAACTTTCTTTCACTTTTCTGTTTGTTTAAGCCAACAGTAAGGTACACCATTATTGTGAAACTATTTAAATGAACGAAAACATTGACTGAAAACATTGTATAGTACATAACTGCTGACGTTAACGAAGAAAGAAGTACTCTTCAATTTACCAAGAATTGTAAGTGAAGGGTTATTATTAAATAGTTTACATAAAACATTTTTTTGTAATATCTGGCAGGCTTTAAGTGAAACTTTTATTCTTTTTTAGAACGAACAAAAAAGTGTTAGTCATTTCTAAAGCCATACAGTGCGAATAAAACCAGTTGAATATTGTTTGGAAGAAACTCCGTTGGTAAACGTTTATCCTTTCTCAAGGCGCCAAGGTGAATTGAGGTTCATCTTATCAAGTTCTTCTCTACCCTCCACTGATGCAAACCAATTATCTCCAGTTATTTTTCTATTGCTTCCTTCTATAACTTTGCACATTCGAAGGAGTGACTGTATTAGCACACTAAGCTCGTTTTGCTTTTACTAGTGTTTGGCATCGGTTAGACAAATACCAGTAACCTTTATGCTATATTTCTTTGGTATATAGGCTCTAAATCCACAATGTCCTCGAAAGAGAACTAGCGTCAACAGTGACATTGGCTGCAGCACAATAAACGGCCTGACTGTTGTTACAAATGATTTTTTAAAAAATCTCTGGAAAAATAACTGCTTTATTATTTTGATTCCTGAGCTCTTGTGCTTGTACATTATCAAATCTTAGATACCCCACTAGTACTTTGTAGCGGTTTTGATACATTGAGCCCGGAATTTTGGACGACTGAACTTATTTTTAGTAAAAACATATGTGATCTTTTCATAGTTTGACCTGAGGAGTCAAGATAACAGCAACATACCAGTTACAGCATTTATCGCTTTACAGTGTAGTATTTGTATTTCCGTAGTTAGACCTACTTCGCCTTATGCAGAGTCGTTTCGAGGTATGATTAGCATCATACTAAAGACCTGACTACTGTAGGAAACATACGCTAGTCTAACTCTTTAGTATGGCACTAATCATGCGTGAGAACGACTCTGCATAAGGCCCATTGATTCCAAGGAGAGATTCTGACAAACAGATGCTAACTTCATACTAGTGTTAGTGGCTGTTTTTGAAATAATGTATGCATAAAAACCAGTTGGCACATGTCTTCTTTACGAGTTTTATTTCCTAAACAACTTGCAGGCTCTCTAATCTCTGGTAATCGTATTCTTATAATATTATGTGCTGAATTCCTTATATTTCTAGGAGGGGTAATACTCTTCCAAGTATTTGAAGGACTGTGTTCATGGTATCGCATTCTTTCTAGGAAAAAAGTAGTGGCACTTGAACATTTTCTTTACTGTATTTATTACATTATGTCCGCTTGAGCCTCTTCTATCATACCATTGTTATCATCGGAACTTGCACTAATGTTCGTTATGAGGTATAACATAAATTGGATCAGCGTCCGAATCATTCATAACAGAGAATGTCAATTTCATCTTCACAGTCTTCGCAATCTAACATTCTACGGATTCTATAATTATCTATGTAATTTATATACCAACTAGTGCTCAGAAGGTCAATTTTATAATCAGAACACAAAAAATTGCAATAAGAAACTGGTATTGACTATGTATAGTTTATATACCAAGTCACGGCACAATAACGTGTAGAGAAACATATGGTATTTCTGACCGAGAACAAACTTACGGCAAGGAAAACACAAGGAATTTCTGAGCGACAGGAAAAGAACTATCAACGCCAGGAAAAGAACTGTCAGTGGAATTAAGCATCTATGTGGTAGGAACTGAGTGCAGTTGAGGCAGAAAGGTATTGTGAGTTACTAGCACCAAAGTCAAAGAGTGTAGTCGCCATTACGAGACAGAAATGCCTATCGGTCAAATTGACCGATGTTTTTTTTATAGGTGTTAACACCCATTTGTCTCACAGAGTGTCTATGTACTTACCTCTACATTCTGTATAAATAGAAATCGCGGTGGATATCTATCAGACCTTCCAATTTATTTTCGAAATCTTCTCCTTACTGGTATAGATGTTTATAGTCGCCTGTATACTGGAGTGTCTACTATATAGTTGTTTCGTAATTTGCTGCAACTACACGACAAATATATGTCTTCAAATTGCAGAAATTTGTATTCAAAGAGATGTCTCCATTTTGCAGCTTTTGTTGAAATAATATTGGATATTTCTTTCGCTCCTCTTGGCAAGGACATTCCTTTGATCAACGTCTCAACGATTATACACCGAGGCTGAGGAAGACTGTGATAATGTGATAGGTGATAATCACCAAATAAAGAATATGAATACAAACGGAATAACCCCGAGAAAAATCATGTACGTAGCGTTTTTGCAACACAAATCCCACTTGATGGAAGCTAGATCGAATCAGGGTCTCCACAGCAGATAAGTAATTTTTATGAGGCGCCGTAGAATATAAAGTAAACAGCCATTCTTTTTGTTTATTTTACGTTCGTAAAAATGGAACCTAAGACCATATGAACTGAAGTAATGCGGAATGGATTCAGATATTATCACATGGGAATCCCTCTCAAAACTTACGTTCTCACTCAGTTGGCGTCGGTTTTAGAAAGCAAGATTAAATTATTGAATTGCAATAGTACGAAACTAATTATGTAGGTGGTGATTTCAAAAGAAGTTTGCTCAACTAGCAATATCATATAGCATTAGTGTTAAAAGGAAGAAATGGATCATAATCTTTTCGATATAACTATTATTGACATTGATTTATGATTCATGAACACAATCCTTAAAATCATGTCCGAAAATAAAAGAGTTTAGATTCAAATTTTGAAATTAGAATGATATTTCTACTACTTCCAGTTTTAATAGAGGCATAAAGAGTAAGAAGGAACCCGTTCGTGGTACAGCGAATGCATATCAAAAATAATTTCTCGCTATCTATTACTGTATTTGCATCATAATAATATATATCGAAACTGAAAAAAGTAGTAGATTTTCACCCTTTTGGTTTTAGCAGATGGAAGAGGGTGAATACACAATCTATTCTTGCATGTAAATACATACCAAAACCTTTTCTCGTTATCGTATTAGTGTTTTGAATTTCTACTGTTTTCCGTTTTAATGGGAAAATGATTACGAAGGTGGGATATATTCTTCAGGTGCTCAATTCGTTTCATAACTAGTAAGTGTACATGTAGCAATAGGGGTCCTGCATCAAAACACAACTCCGCCGATCACGTAATATTCTTTCATTTCTACCTTTTTGGGTCAACAAAGTATGAGGAATTTCTTACAGGTACGAAATCGTGATATGATTTTCCATGTCCTTCGCCAGCGTAAGATGACTCTTTCCGAGTTCAGACTTCCTTGAGAAAAACTTGTTCATTTCTTGCAAGACCGTTACAAAACCTAAAGTAAACCTATGCAGTGCGTGTCAGCCAATTCGTTTCAAACGGTTAGAAGCTTGTACTGGAATCATAAAACAGACAATATTTCGAAAATGGTTCTAGATCTCTCAGAAACAACATCAAAAATAACCACGCGAGACAAAACCCACCAAGATATATATGAAATAAGTGCTCTCTAGAAAATAATAGTTTCTCATTTTTACCCTAAAGCAACCCACTTTTATTTTTGTACGTAGGAAGACAATTCTATTCTTTCTCTTCTGATAGATGTGATAGCAACATTAAGTGTTAGATTCAATGTGGATACCTTGAAAGTTATGACGTCTAGGTGAGTCCACGTACGTACATCACGATGACCGAAAGAACGGACAAACATTCAAAAAATCACGATTTCAGGACGTAGTGGGCCAAAATCTTGTAGATTCGTTGTGAATCTTGAGTTAGATTTCTTTCACGATCATCATATTTCATTTTCTTCTATCGTCCTCGAAGGTATAAATAGGAGTACTAGTTTTCAAGTGTTCCTTGACACCTTTCAGTTTAAAATAAGGCTTACATTCATGGAACAATATATCTATTAGGACATCGCATAATACAGGTATGTATATATAAAAGGAGATAATTTTGTTCAAAATAATAAATGTTTTCTTTACCTACAAGTCATGAAACGTATGATAAACTTTCAAATGACAACTTTTCATTTAGTCCTATCTGTAATTGTATTTCTGATAGAAAATAAATTATGACAGAAATACGTACCTCTATAACGACACATTCCTTGAATTTCCATGCATTCTTGCAGTCTGAAACTGAAATATAAGGAGCATTTTAAATGTCATATCTGCGCTTACCTAATAGTTAAGCTAAAGGAAAAGGTAGCATACTTCTTAAAGCAAACTTATGAGCTAATTGAAAATCTAGGGCCAAATATTTACAGTTAAATGATTTTCCGAATGTTTCAGGTAGTTTAAATGATATCTGATGGAAGTTCATAGTATAAAAAATAATGTCTTCAAACACAATAATTGAAAACAAAAAAATAATATGAAGTTTATAATTTAACTTTCGGATATCCTTTATTCTAAAGCAGACGAGTATACATGAAAGTGATCAATTTATAATAGAATTAGTGAAATGAGAATATGGGAGAAACGGAAGAACCCTGAAAAAACAGATGCTATGTTTTCTACCACAAACTTGACCTGGGACGGAACTAGTGAGTCGTAGCACGAGAGGTGAGTGTTTACTACTAAGCCACTACGCCTCTCTCCCTTAATAAACATCTTTTAAAATTAAAATGATCATATTTTAGTTTTGCCAAGTCCAAAGTGTGAAGATAAAGTCTTGTCTGTTCTAAGACCACAATTACTAATAGTACTGCTACAATCATTACTCGTACTATTAATAACAATGATAAGTTTATTTATTTCCGATGTAAGCAAAAATAAATAAGTAGAACACACCTAACTTTGCAGAGCCTTGGATTTTTACGCATAAGTAGAATTAAGTTAATATTCTTTGGTGATTTAGTATCTCAAACAAAAATATATTACTTTACACATATTTGCAAAATATGATATTTACAATGGAGTCTGGTAGAGATCAATCAGGTAACTTTTTAAAAAATGTCTATGCAAGATATTTACATATTCTTAATCAGGCCCGTATTTATATATTGTGCGCCTCTGTGTTTTATGCCGTCCCCTCCCAGCACAAACTTATGTCTGTAACAAGGAAACAAGCAGTGATTTGGCAAACATACCAGCTCTTGTTGAGTTGCAGTTTAGGTATTACAAGTTACAAAAGTTACAACGTAATTAAATGGCCTAAATCTCTCAATGACGATTATGATGTGGTGCTCTGCCTGAAGGTAGACGTTTGACCCGGTGGTCCCTAGGCTCCACTCCCCAGGTAGGGACGAGATTTTAAAAGTAATCGAAAAGGACAGATGTTACTGTTGAATTCATAGTTTCCGAGGTCGCTGAGTT
The DNA here is from genome assembly GCF_964235325.1 of Thermobia domestica. Lineage (NCBI taxonomy): Eukaryota > Metazoa > Arthropoda > Insecta > Zygentoma > Lepismatidae > Thermobia > Thermobia domestica. The sequence goes on along the minus strand of NC_137462.1, from coordinate 147,849,241 downwards.
TAATGGTACCGTATCAGTTTCCATAATGTTCAAGTTTATCCTCACCCCTTGGGGTGAGAGTGGGAGAGAATGACTTTTTAATTATAATGAGATAAGCTACCTAATTAGTAACTACTGTAATTAGAGCAAATTAAACGCATTAACATATTTTCTCGCTCTTGCGCGGGATCGTGCGGGTTGCTAATTTTAAATATTATTTTATTGTGAATCTTTAAAAGTCCAAAATTTTGCCGCCCTATGCTCGAGCACAGAATAGCACTTTTCAAAGTACGGGCCTATTTTTAATAAAGGAGCCGAAGGTTAGGGAGAACAACTTACTACTTCAGTTTTTAAGAAATAAAAAGCGAATATGAAAGTACAAATTACATACCTAGTATGTCTTTGCATTTGTCAACAACAGCTAAACACTTGTTCCTGGTATCTTCCTCACTTTCGTAATAGCGTTTGCATAGTTCCTGAAGATGTGGAGTGTTAACTTTATTTTCTTTGACCTGTGCGAAAACAAGTAAGTAAACTAATGAATACATTTCTTAAATACAGTAAAATTGATTTTGTCATTTGGCTATACAATATTCTAGCTCATAGAAAAATATTAGTACTATCAATAAATGTATTTACAGCATAGTTTATATTAAATGGGAAGAGGGCGGATTGGATACCATTGAGAGCTGAAAAGCTGTGCTTATTTGCTTAAAAATCCTCAGAAGACCCCTAGCAATATCAGTGATTCACTAACCAATCATAGTCTGCAATTGCAGAGGTGGCAATTTTGTAATCGAAACTCGGATTTATTACTCTCAATAGGGCTTATATTCACTACTATCATTGAGGATCACACTACCTCAGAATCGCTCTTGCTCGACTGTATACGAGACTTAGTAAGGGTTCTACCTCGCAATTTTTAATGGAACTTGCACTTAGCTCATATTCACTGTCACTGTTATACGATGAAAACTGAATGTATTACCAGCAAGTAAATGTAATAGAGTATCTAATACATATATATAGACACTGTCGTGATCTTTTTACGTGTAACTTATTCAACCAAACCATGTATCCCCCAAAGCGGAAAGAATGCCATCACCAAATACTGATACAAAAAACAAAAAACAGCAATTACCCTACTCTGTCCGCCGTGGTACCCCCCCATACATAAAATATATATCGCGGAAAGCGTCGTCCTTCAGAAATACATAGATACCAAAATTATCTTCCTAGGGCCTGAGTTATTGAGGTTTAAATTGATCCACATTAAGGAGCGACTAGAATGTGCCTATTTCACACCATTAGACGGCTCAATGGCCGTAACTCTGTAACGATGCATTTCCGGACACATGGTCATATGAACTTTTCTGCTTATCTACCCATAAGGAATCCACCCCTGAAATTTTGCCGTACCATTTTGTTACAATATATATATATATATATATATATATATATATATATATATATATATGTTCCACCACAACTGTGCAGCGATTTCAACCAAATTTGGAACACATATGACCTAAAATCGGAGAAAAGTGTTCTGAGGTAAGACATCACAAGCATGTCTAGAAGAGATCAAAGGGATGACGTAAATTAGATCGAAAACTACCGATATTAGAGTCAAATTCATAGTTCTTGGAGATGCTGAGATGAGTAGGGACAGTCTCGATACCTTTCAAGTCAAACTTCAGGTCCATTGAGGGTTAGACAATGCTAGAACTCCTAAGGCTGAGGGTAGAAAGGAAGAGAAATGTGAAAAATAAACAAAAACTGACCAATGTTTTCAGTTCAATTGATAGTTTTTGTGGTCCCTGAGATGATTACTGAACTTTTGATTTCCTTTAAGTCCACGTTTAGCCCCACCAGTATTGGGGGCGAGAAGAGATGAAAAATGAATTATTCGAAATAACTGAGATTGGTTTTGGATTCATAAATTTAGGGGTCACTAAGCTGATCCCACATAGAACACTACGTCCCTGGGATGTCCCATTTTGATCCCAATCATCCCAATCGATTCCCGGGATTATCGGGACAATGAGAAGACATCCCATGGACGTCCTGCATGGGATGTCCTGAAGGATTCCCATGTAGGATGTCCACGGGACGTCCCAGATGGGACAGGAGGTCCGAGGGAAAACAAATAGACGTCCCTTCGTGGTTCCGTTTAATATCCCGTATCCCGGGATATTAGAGGACATCTGGATCTCCCGCGGATATCCTGTGGATGTCCCGGGAGCACATTTGGATATCCCGGGATGTCCCGTCGTCCGTTGCGGGCTCAGTCTCGGACATCCCATGGACGTACTTGTGCTATGTGGGGATTGGTTACAGTTCCGCTGAGATTAAAGCCCAAGTTTAGGGCAGAATGTCAACGTCTTCGAAATTTGTCAACAAAGAGATCCACATATAAAGTGCTCGAATATTGTTTACCGAATACCAATAGAACAAGGTTGACTTTTCCATCGCGAAGCTTTAGTTCCCTTTGTGGCGTAAGAATCCCTTTAAGGCAAGAAAATTTGCTCCCACATGTTCCTGTTGAAGCTCCAATGCAGTTTCTGCATATAATTTGCACACTCAGAAAAACACTTTTATATAGATACAACATATCTAATGTCATTAAAATATTACTGTCGCTCTTGTTCTAGGATAAACTGCAGGTTAGGAGTTTCAATGATAGCAATACTTTGAAACTGATCAAAAAAGTTACTGACTATGGTAACAAACAATTCAAGGATTTCAAACAATTTTCATTATTTCCTGCAAATTAATTTTCAGTTCCTAGGCATTATTGTATGGTCAAATATCTCATTAAAAATTTGCTTCAAGTGAATTGCCTCATCTTGAGTCATATTTAGAGAGTCTTCAACAATAAATCCTTTGAAAAACGGAAGAATCTTCCGAATTCGCTTCAACGGAGGTAACTCAAGATCTGATAATTTAGTGAAAATCTGTAATTTGTCTTTGGCTGTAATAGGCATACTGTCAACTCCAGACTGTCTTTTCTACTTCAAAGCTGACAGACAAGACCTCAGAACTTGATCTGCTCTTTCCGAGATGTGTTTCTTTGTCTTGTGATGAAATGACAGCTGGGTCAAGTGTTGATAGGATTTAATAGGATTAGAGCCGAAATGAAACAGAATTCTAATGTACCATACTTTCTTAAAAGTCCTATATTTTTAATAGACAACTCAGTGTCTACATGATCCAATTTCCTTTGAGAAAAATACGCCAGCGCAGATATTATATCCTCAAAATCTCTAGATATCTTGACTGTTTCCAAGTGTTCAGTCCATCGTTGATTGATCAATCTCTTAAGCTTTCTGTGACACTCGATGTTTTCTCCTGTACAACAACTTGGCTAATAAAATCACTTTCACATTAGGGATCGTTAAGAAGTACAAATTATTATAGTATGAAGTTGATGATTATTGCAATGAACATAATGTATTGGTTTATGAAGTTGTACTTATAATAGCTTTTAACACATCCTTTACATCCTGCCATCACACTACCACTGTCATAACACTGAAATTATTTGTTCTTATCAAAATTCTGTTTTAGAAATAACTTCAACAGCTTTTTCTTGTATATCTTTAGATAATGAATCCTGTAATTGAAAAGACCCAGTAGATGTTCATGCACCTTTCTTTATCTCACAACTGCCACAACCGGTGACAAATTTTCCACACCAAGGGAGTCTCGTGATTCATGTGTTTCCAATCAAAGAAACTGTGATAAACTTTCATCATATTCTTTGTTTGCTTTGTCCAGTACCATCTATGCCAACACATTTATTATTTTTTCTGAACTTTAGGTGAAGTATAATGAGCGATCTGATAAATATGTTTGGCTATAGACTTTAGTTTCGAATTTTTGCATTGTGTGCTTGAAGTGTGCTGTAAACAATCCGTTAGAACATAATTTATAAAGATTATTGCGAGAAACTTCACTTGCTCAGCTACACACTTCCAATTAGGTTTCCAATCAAAAATTTTGAAAGTTTTCCAAATTTCATTCATTCTGGCTACATAGCCTGCCCACCTGAGCCTCCTAGACTTAATGACCCTAACAATGTTTATCAAACAGTATACATTATGCACTTTATAAAGTTTCTGACATTCCCCATTCCCGTCTTTCTTGAATCCGAATATTTTTCTCAGGATTTCAAATACTTTCAGTTTGCGTTCTTCCCTCATAGTAAGCGACTATGTTTCTTGTTTCACAACCATACAACCGGCGTATTTAACGTTTTATATATTTTAAGCTTCAAATTCTTTGACAGTGTTCGCAAAGACAAAGCATTTTGTGCTGAATAACAGCACGAATTCCCTGCTTTCAATCAGCATTTAATTACTTCGTGGAGATGGTCTGTTAATTTTGATCCTACATATTTCAAAGTATCCAGTTTGTTGAAATTTCTAAACTAATGAACCTGATATAAAATATATTAAGAAATTTGTGTTGATCTTACATTTAGGAACTACGATTAAATTTTGGATGACCACCTGACCGGCCTCAGTATGCTCCTCTCCCTCTTGTTAGACATTTTGTATTGTAATGTAGGTTAAGTAATATATAACTACTATTTCCGGATTACAAAAAAGCTGCCCCCCAAGAAAGCTGTCTCCGCCACTCCCTTGTCCCCCCTGAAGAAATGAAAGCTGGCGTTGTCACTGTTTAAGAATTCCGCTTTCTATAATTCTCACGCCTTCTTTTGTATCTACTAGTGGACTTATCCAAGCTACAGCCCTGTTCGGTCTTTTTCCTCTTGAGGTCCAACATTCAGATATTTTTTGTACCCTTGACTGTAACCCGGCGTCTATATTAGTTTCCAGTTTTCTTTTGTTAGTTACAATATTTGTTGCATCTACTTGTATCATAGCTGTGAAGAAGAGATATTCAAGGACGCTAGGAATTATTTAGTCTCTCAATGTCATTGATGAATGAGAATCCGAAAGAAAACGTGTTGGTTAGAATTGGTTTGTTATCAGACACATTAAGAATATCATTTTGCAAGAAATCGATGTCATGGATAGGTTCGAATAGATTATTTATTAGGACTTTGTGATCAGCAATATCAGACAGATGCAAACTGATAAATTTTATCACATGACAGAGATGTAGAATAATTCTTCATGAAAGAATCGAATTTTATGCATACTTTGTGCTTATACAGCTGCGGACGAAAACTTATTTCCTGAAAAACAAAATTTGTAAAAATATCCAATTTACGGTATGGAAGCTCGAAAAGTATTGGAAAAAATACCGAATGATATTAGATATACAAAAGACATATATCATCAACGAATTTCCATGTTTATGAAAGGACGAATTATGTACAGATTTTCTGATCATGAGAAAGCGCTTTGATTGCTTTCCGAACAAAGGAAGGAATGTGAATGAAAACTAAATGTTTTACCAGCATGTAAACGTATTCGAATATCATATATTACGTATACTAATGTATCTTTTTCACATGTCACCTTTATGTATGAATAAAACCAAAACATTCATATGCACATTCCTAAAGTGCGTTGCCAAGGTAAAACTTTATTATTATTATTATTATTATTATTATTATTATTATTATTATTATTATTATTATTATTATTATTATTATTATTATTATTATTATTATTATTATTTCGGTAATTTGTCTCTAGCCGAAAGCTTACGGAAAGAGACCACCAGATTTGTTCATATTCTTAATAACGGTTCGATGAGAAGCATTTATATATGCAAAGAAAACACAAAAAAGCGAACAATCTGTATTAAAACCCAATCTGAGAGTCTTGATACTACATCAGAGGAAAGGTAACAAGATCGTCTTAGTTTTGAACAGTATGCACCAAGACGTGAAAATCGGAACAGATACAGGAAAAAAATATGATTTTTTTTTAAGAAATAACATGACTAAATATGGCATAGACATTGTACGGTAGATCAAATGGCCAGGGAATAATGTAATTCAATAACTCCAGAAGGAAGGGCATTATATAGTCGCAATTTATCGCCGAAAGAGTAATTAAAGAGTACCTCGAGAACTTTCCCAACTGATGGATTATTAAGTACAGAACTGTTGCAACAAATTTCAATAACTTACCGAATGTACACAATTAGGACGGTCAAGGGTGCAAAAATATGGCGGCAGACGACTTTGCTGAACACATGAATCATACCTGGTTCCTGAAAGATGTAGATTACAATTTCTGAACTGTCTGAAATTGTATCAGTGCATAGAATGAAATTACATTTGTGGGCTTTTCGCTTGTACTTGGGAGTTTGAAGCTCTCTACGACTTCAGAATGATTGGATAGCTGAGTCTGTATCGGTGTGAGGGTGCGTGCTGATGTCCATTGAACAGTTTTGTTTTGTCCGTATTTAGTCATCTATCTTTCGGAGTTCTCATTGGTTGCTTAGCGAATGTTTAAAAACAAAGCATAGTCCTAGAACATTTTTAAATATTGCCAATAATAGGATATTGCACGCCACACAAATAGTTTTAAAATATCAACGAAATATTTGAAAAATATCATAAAAATGCAACTCACTAGATGTCAGAGGACTTAAAATAAAATTATTTTCTTCTTATTGATCTCTGATGATCGTACTAAGATTAAGTGAGAGTTCTATATTTACGACTATTTTAATTGCATTAGCTTCATGTAGAAAAATATTTGTTTTACCCTAGAACACTACGAAAATATTTTATAAACGGGTATGTCACCCATAGATTATTTGTGGTTGGATTTTTACAAAAGTTATCTCTAGTAGTTTTCAAATATGTAAATGGAAAACTTGTCAATCTTTCTAAAACTCGTCCAAAATCTTTCCAGAATAAAACCCCTTGTTAAAATAACATGTATACATTATGCCACATGCATTATACTTACATATCCTGCTTTCTCGAAGAAACATTTCCAATAGCACTGAAAATAAGATTAAAATATGTGACTTTTCACTTTAGGTACTGCTATTTGTAATATATACTCAGTGCCGGATTTACGTATAAGCTAAACAAGCTATAGCTTAGGGCCCCTCTCGGTTGGGGGCCTAAAAATTTAAAGAAAAAAAAACTGATTGTAATGTAATTTCCAAATAACAAGGAAAAGCAAATAAGATAAACGCACATACAACAATGGATGGTATTGTTATGTACTAGGCTTTGTATTGTTTTGCTTTGCTTTGCTATGTTTTGTATTGTTATGTATAGAATTTTATGAAGCAAGTAGTGGGGCTCTATTTCTCAACCACACTTGTAATGAGGCCCCTGTTATCGAGCCCCGCTTATAATGGAGCTCCGTTTTCCAGCCCTGCTTGTAATGGACCATTATTTTCGTTAGGTATCCATTAGGTCCATAAATTAGCATATATCATATAATCAAACCTAAAAAAGGCGACGTTTTGTCGTTGAAAAAGAAAGCTTGACGTTTAAAGGGCCCCTTTCAATAGCTTAGGGCCCCATGAAACCTAAATCCGGCACTGTATACACTGTATGTCTATGCCTCTTCTTGGATTAAAATGTATAACTCAAATTCGTTACACGACTATATACTATCGATTACAACTTTAGTAATCTAGCTAGATGTTTTTTCACCTAAGTAAATAAGTGTCGTGAATTAGCTCCCACGTGCTGAAATAAAATCACATATACGTATATGTGGAAGCACCAGGCATACAAATAATAAGAAATTAAAGCACACCCTTATCAAGGTTCCTGTTATGATATTAGCTAGATAAAGAGTATAGTTAAGGAGATATAGAATCGGAGGCTCACAGAATCGTATAGATTCGAATTTAAATAATCTGTTCTCCAACAAATTGTTCAAAACTCCTAATCCAGGTTTTCCTAGGAAACAAATTAATATCATTCGTACGATATTCACAAATTATCGCTTTTATTTGCAATTGCTACTCAGCCAATAGCAATAATCTACTCTTTTTCATTGAATTTTGATGAATGTTGACCTATTTTGTAATTAATTATTCTGTTTCAGCAAAAAGAAGAAAAAAAGCAAGATCTACGATTATTATGTAAAATTCAAAGGGTGTCCTATGTTTTAGTTTAAATTTTTATTGGGTGTCCAGGTTTCTTAATCTGCAAATCTGAGCCCTAGATATAATACAAAATTATGATTGATTTTCAACTATAATTTTTGTTTAGTATTTTTGAAAAGTGAAATATAATGACATCGACCTTAACAAAATGACATGTTATAGAGGGGGTAAAAATACTCATGCATAGTTTTAGAGGAAATCGAGAAAATGAAATTTCAATAATGCTAAAATGTATGTGGTTTCTAACAAGTAATATTCGACGGATTGATCTTAGTTTGCTCAAATAGATTATGCATTTATTTATTTATTTATTTATTTATTTATACACTACACATGTAAAAATACACAGTTAGAAAGCAGATAGTAAACTATATATTCTTGTAGATCCAAAGTACAAGATAGATAATTAAATGTAATACCTGAGATTTGTTCAGCATACCTAGGGCTCTTCGCCAAGCTCACTCCGACTTTTTACCATTTTAGTGAATAAGTTATAAACAGAGAAGAATATCAAAAAAGTAGTAAGCCAGGTAGCATATCTACAAAATGCTACTAAATAAACTAGTGACAGTTTCCAAATCCTTCTTTATAGACCAGAATTTTAGGTGCGAAGTTTATGACGACATAATTCCTTAGCACCTAAATTTACACACAATCTGAAAAGTATTCAAAAGAAACCACTACTTCATAAAATTTCATTTTGTAGATACTGTCTGGCTCACCTTTTACATTTTTCATATTCTCGTTTGTGTGCCTGTAATTTTTTTTTTTAAGTGGGAGTGAGCTTAGTGATGAGTCTTACCTCTCTCATTCCCCCTTTCAGTTCTTTAATTGTAGTCAGTAATTTAGATACAATGAACATCATTTAAAAAAGAGTAAAAAAGTGAACCATAAATTATCTGTAAAACGAAATGACATGATCAAATAATTGTTTTCAGGATCTTTTGTATAGTGTATATATATTTGCATGCTCAATAATAAAGGGTGTACGGTGAGGATGAGTCTTGTAAATCCATACTTTCTTCCGCTCCCTATCTCCTCCAAAATTTCGACTTTTCTGTAAATCAAGTCTAATGTTAGGGGTAATTTTACAAAATTTAAAATAATTTATTCTCATAACTTTGGACACTCTGAAATCTTTGAAACTTCCAGAAATGAATTTCTACGCAAGGAATTGTGACGTCATGAACTTCGCACTCAAATTACACAAACTATTGACCTATATTGAATAAGGCTTAAGAGCAGTTGTTAGTTTGTTAAATAGCATTTTCTAGATACTACCAGGAGAACACTTTCATATTTGTTTTACATTCTTCATTAAAATTCACAAAAGTTAACCTGAGCTTAGCAAAGACTCTTAAATTTAAAATCTCTTTGCAAAATTAATACCCTATACGAAATACTTACTTGAATACTTTCTGTAGGGACCCCTGATTCCATATATTCGGAGTAGTCCTCTGAAATAGTTAAAAAAAAAAAAAAAAAAACGAGAATCAATAATTATGAATGACATTTTAATAGCAAGTACGCAACTTGACAAACGATTGCATGGCGACAGGAAGAACCATTTGCCGGGACCTAACTTGCAGTTAGCAAAGGTAGTAAAAGGTAGAGTTATTTCTTTTACAAGCCTACAAGTGTTCGATTGTCATACCTAATTAACAAAACGTTAGTCTTTAGTAGCAAACAAGAAATTCGCATTACATACTCATAGCAGAAGTAGGTCTGTATTTCATTCATCAATTGCCTGTCAAGTTACGTAGCTCTAATAATAATAATAATAATAATAATAATAATAATAATAATAATAACAGCATAAAATCTAATATTAACCATATTTTTAAAACTTAAAAATCGAAGTATAAGTAAATATTTAAGAAGTACGTCGGGCAAACCAACTGGAAACAATATTTCATATCTTACATAATTAACCGTTTCTGGCGAAATAGCAATATTAATCTCAAGTGAAAAGGCATAATTTCACTACCAAATACTTTTGTCTTTGCAATTAACACTGTTTTCAGGTCGAATAGAGTAGTGCGAAAAGCAAAGTAGTACGGCAAAATCATGTTTTGGATGCTACATATCAACATTTCTATCTTCCATTACATTGCGCAGTTCAGGCTTCGATATAAAATTCTATTAATTTTGTGTACCGTCTATTCGTTAAGACAGAACCAAGTAAGTTTGAATTTTGATTTACGTGAGTTCTACTTGGATAGTGTTTTTTTTTTTTTTTTTTTTTTATAATGTAAGTCTTCCTTTAAATAATGATTTGACAAATTGTGTATTTACAGGGTGAAAGACCCATTAATCACGTTGTATTATTTGAAGTCTGCTATTGAAGACCGAACTGTATATCTTTAAAATTTGCATCAGTTCCGATCCGTTTAGTTCAGTTACCCTCTTTTTAATATTATCAATGGGTGCCATTTGTTAAATAAAGCACAATCTCAGTGAAACTGAGAAAGAAAATTATGAAATGGGAAAGAATTTTCGCAATAAAAGATCTTCAGATTGTAATGAGACAATCATTAGTAAAAACCATAAATCAGCAGAGTGAAATCACTTAAAATCCGTACTAATTAGATAATTATCGCAAGGAACACGTATCTTTTGTTTCGTATAATTTTGGACGTTGTTACATCTCAATGACTCATGTTTATTAGATGGACTGAAAACGCGAAATTTTGAGTATCAAATTCTAATAGTGTAGAGAATTTGGCAATAAAGGGAAAATATTTTTAAAATTTTTATGATTAATCTTCAGAAGGACCTAAAGTTGAAATACTAATACTAATACTAATACTACTACTACTACTAATAATAATAATAATAACACTGAAATTTTACCGATCATTTTTCCCGACATGTAATAGCGTGAAACTATCTCATTTTAGCTGCTTAATAATAGTAAAAATATTTTCTAAAAGTAGCACAGTACAGCTTAGAGTTCGTATATAAAAGGTAAACTGAGCTGCTCTATAGAATATTATATTTTTACAATATTACAAACAGATACATTGCTTTACAAAGTAAAGGGTTGGATATAATGTTATTTGTATTAGTAATCCTGAACTGAAGTTATTCTGATCGATTGTGTTGCTATTTATCGGCACATTCAGCACACAAAGAAAACAAATCCACTTTTCGTCATTCCTGACATATTTGATCTGGAAGATCTCTAAAGAAAACTCCTTTCAATATTTAAAGGCTTGTGTCCAGTTATTGTAAATAACTAGTATAATGTAAAAAATAGGGTTAACTTTTCCATGTACACTTATGTCCAAAATGATTGTCGCATATCTATAACTGTCTTCTTGTAAGAATATGATTTGATAATGATTTTGCAGGGTTCTTTAAATACTGATACTATGTGTATAATCGGGAAATGTATATTTGTGGTAAATTGCATAGGAAAAGAATTATAAATACTAAAATTAGAGTGAATAAAACAAAATAGGTATTGCTAAATGCACAATAAAGTTTTATTTTTGTTTTATTGTTCTTATTTACTGCTCTTTTTACATGAAATTTTCCACATACATTCTTTGCCGACTATACACATACTAACTTTATAAGAAATACCGGGCGAATTCGTCATCAAATTATATACCTACAACAACATATTTATAGACATGCGACAATAATTTTGGACATGAGTGTACCTTAACGTACCATGCAACTGTACATCTCTTTTCTTACAAATATTTCCTCATGACTTAATAGTTTAGAGTACGAGCCTACTGCGAGGTAGACCCGGGCTCTCGTTTCAGGGTGGGCACTCTTGTAGTTAGGATCCCACGTTAAGCTGTGAATCGAGGACGTTATCGTTATAACCTGGTTACTGAAAGGAAAGCTAACTTTTTTTTTACCAAATTTGATACTTGGACTTGAGTCCCTTGTGCTTTCAGCGCCCCTTATCACTTGAACTCCATTTGTGTTTCAACTCAAGATTGTACAGTCCGCAGTAAAAAAATGCAACATTAGCATGTAAGTTTTTTTTTTTTTTTTTTTTTGTGAAACCATGAAATGTTTTGTTCCAAAATAAGTGTGTATGCAAGGACGACGAGGTTCCTTCTGGCGTGATTCGTGCCACTTAGGCGTTATGTTGATTCACTGCGCTGTTAGGCGTACTTTCACAATAAACTTACAGACTCATGTTGCAGGTTTTTTGCTGCGGTCTGTACAAAGGATCAAAGCTTACCAAGATGAATATTATAATTTAAGAAACCGTGCGATCAAGTCTACGATAAAGACAGTTTTAAGAAAATCATAGGGAAATTTATTGCTAAAACGAAATCCTATTTGATGCTCAGCGCGTAAGTGTGTTATGGCACTTTCTTGTATGTCGGAAAATGAAAGTGCCTGTGAAGTGGTCAATATATGTCAAAAAAATATCCCAATCATTGAGAGAAACTTTATGTTAACCAGCAAACAACCAGAATCCCTTAAATTAGCAGTTTGAAGAAATAGGAAAACAGAGAAACCAGTAGCGTTATTTCATGTATTGCCACAGCGGGCGTGGGAGAGAGAGCGCTGGTCCACAGGCATGAGAGTTTCGCATTTCTTACTATTATATTAGTATAGAATTTATTTTTAAAAAAGAAAAACATGTTTTCCCAAACTAGTGCAGGGAAATTCCACCTGCTCTTCCCAAATAGCATCACCGTGAGAAACTTAAGATAGAGAAAAAAAAAAAAAAAAGAACGAAAGGAAGCATTTACAATTTTTGCAACAAAATGTTATCGCTCGACTGTGATACATGTGACACGGTAACTACTTGTGAAATCTTCGGACGAAAGAAGCAGTGAAATCAATTTTACCTCAGTTTCTTCTGCATCTAATGCGACCAAAAGCAACGTAGTCTATATTGCATTATTACACTACACCACATATATTGACCATGGGCCATCATTTAGATGTTAAACATATCTCCCTTGGGCTATGTAAAATTTCCGGGTTTTTAAAACCCAATAGAACAAATAATTTGTTCGGAAATCTTGGTAAGAACCGAGAAATATATAGTGTTCCTAACAGAGATACAACTATTATTACTTCTAAGCTATTATGCAGTGATGCCAACATGAATCAATATGAAATCCCACGTCGAGAGGCAAAAAATCCCATTTTACGTGTAAATTTCCCACGTTATAATAATTAAAAGTATGCTGTAATATTTAAAATTAAATGTCTTTGTGTTCGTCACTTTTACAATATCTAATTGAATAAGCCGTAAATTTCGATCTTCTCGAAAGATCCCAATAATGCTGCTTATTATGCCTTTCCGAGAAAATAAGGTCAAATACTCTGACGATATGGGGTTTTTCCCACAGGTTGGCATCACTGCTATTATGTAACCTTGAAATAGACTTGGTAAAAGTTCAAGGTCGGTGATCAACAAAAGCAAGATAAGAATAGAAAGACAGAGAACGCCAGAGGTTGCAGTAAATAAATGCACCAGAATAGTGTTGTAAAGGAAATACATGTAATTTGATGGTAGACAAGGGAATATCCTTGTTCAAGGTAAAATTACAGCTTAGTTATACCACTAGATTTTGACAAACGTGTTGCTCTGGAGTGAAAATTTAAAAAAAAGAAGAAGAAAAGCGTTGTCATCTACTATTAGTGACAACGTCTTTACTTTTCCCTTACAGCCAAGAGTAAAATTGGATCTGAAAACGTAGGACGCATGAAGTCATGACATCTCCTTTGCCTATCTTTGCAATTGTAATTTTTTAGTAAATGGGGAACGCCATAGATATTTTATTGAATTGGGAGGACGACGTTCCCCCCACCCCGCATTCTCCTGAACTTTTACAAGTGCTTACAGCCAAAACTACAATTAAAAGTTTAATTTTTCCTTTCGTTGCACACCAGTTAAAAGAAAATGTCCAGTCAAACAGGAAAACATAGCATGCAAAATTAAATTATTCTATGATAACATGCGAAATATAACAATAGTAGACTTTTGACTCTCAGGCTCATGATTATCCGGCCTACATTAAACAAAAAAAAAAAAAAAGTTTCTTTTAACTACATACTTGAATTTTAACGCGACTATATTAAGGAAAAATATTCATCCATCCAGGATTTCCTCAAACTCTAAAAGCTGTAAGTTTTCACTTTTTATTCTTATGGCTGCCTTTACAAATTTGTACATTCGTTTATCAATGAACAGTAAAATAAATTATTATTTTCTTTAATTGGGCAAACGTCTTACCATATGATTTGTTTATTTCAAAACTGTACTTGGTTAGCTTAAAATGTATAGTAAGACTATTCATGGCTTTGGATTAATTGTTTTAACAAAAGAGACACTGACCAAAGTATAAATCTGTTATAACAACATTTATATATATGTCTGTATTTTCATTAATTTCGATCGTGTCTGAAGAAGGATATGCTAGATATCCGAAACAGTTACAAATTATAATTTAAAATAAAGTAAAGTTTTAAGCTTTGGTCAGTGTCTCTTTTGTTAAAATGTATGTAATAGTATTGCTATTCTTGGACTATCTTTTTCTGCATTATTTTAAAACGTGCAGTATAGTACAGTACATAACGAACTATTGTAAAGTGGCCTAAGAGGTTATAAAATATGAATAAGAATGGGTTTTTGTATAAATAGTAGGGATGCGCTCGAGTCGAGACATGTCTCGAATCTCGACTCGACTCGACTCGAATTCGAGTCGAGATTCGAGTCGAGACACACTTTGTAAAATTCGAGACGAGTCGAGACAAACGTATTTCTCGACTCGAATTTTCGAGTCGAGACACGAGTCGAGTCGAGACGGCTGTTAAAAATCTCGACTCGACTCGAATGTCTCGAAAATCTTTCTATAATTTTTAATATTATTTTGAAGAAAGTATTCACTCAGAAACAGCCTTGAAACCAATTCCAGCTTTTATTCCTTCAAAAAGGTACAGAACGCATAAAATTAATAGTTAATCTTTAAAGATCAAGATTTAATTTTCAGCTCAATTCAGTTAATTAGAACTAATAGTTAATGTCGTTGTATTTGGTTGTACTGCAAATATAATGATAATAATAATAATAATTGATTATCTAGTTTGTATAAAACTATTATCGTAGTCTAAATCCTAGTTTGTATAAGACTATTGCGATAAACTGAACTTCATAAATTCTCTGAATGAGCAGTTGGTAGTCTATAGTAATGTAGCATAGTTATAATTATTGTGTTTTCGTTCCCATGAACGCAATAGGGTTACGTAACTTCTGGATTATTCGCTTGCCCAACTATTCTGAGGCTTTAATATGTTGCAGCATATCACGAGCTACGGATAATATATAATGTAACATTTGTTGTACATCACATATTATGATACGAGACTATTTTACATAGTATATCTTATCTAATATAAATAAAATAAAGAGTTTGTTTGTGTGTTTGTCTGTCTGTCTGTGTGCGACCTGGGGACCAGACGAGTGGACCGAGAATTCCCAAAATTTGGTCACGGGTACCTTAGTCCAGGCCCCAGATCAAGACGAAGCGTTTTTTAAATTTCTAACCAGGGGGGTCTCGGGAGGGGGGCGTTTACTGGGACCGACCTGGGACCAGACAAGTTGACCGAGAGTTACCAAATTTTGGTCACGGATACCTTGGTCCAGGTCCCAGTCTAAGGCGAAGCGTTTTTGTCAAAATTGGAACCAGGGGGTCTCAGGGGGGCGTTTAGCGAGACATGTAGTAAAAGTAATCCAAATTGATCGACATTAGTGTCAAATCCATAGTTTTCACGGTCGCTGAGATCAATGGTGACACTTCCATCAGCGATGACTTGCAAATTCAGCTACTACTGTATGCGGGCCGGGTGTCAGCGGGTGAGGAATACCGAGACATATATAAACAGCCCATATTGATTGATACTAGTGTCAAATCCATAGTTTTCACGGTCACTGAAATGAATGGTGATACTTCCACAGGTGTTGACTTCCAAATACAGCCCCCATGCGAAGAATGGGTATATTAAGCTAGTATTACAATAAATGGACTGCTTGGATGCCAAGAACTAGTACAGATAAGTACCATTCTCTTCTATGAATAGGTATTTTTTTAAAGAATTTTTGTAAACACTAAGTTATAAAACAATGAACTACATACAGTAGTTATGGTTTTGGTTCCCAACATAAAAGAAATATGGATTGTTCATGAGATATAGAACTTCAACTTTCACTCCTGGAAAATTTCAATTTTGGAGTTAGGCCACTTGGCATCAAAGCAGTTCACTGTAAGATAAATACATTCCGCACATTAGTAATATAGTTGTTCAAGGGCCTTCGATTTCCATCCTCTCAAATGAAAGCTGAACGATTGCTTGATACATGCTGACTATATAGGAGAAATAGTGTATTAAGTTTTCGAGCTTTGGTGCGTATCCGTATTTACACTCTGATATAACTTTAAGTTCACACTCAAATCGAGCTAATTGTTTAATGCATTTCGAAAGCTTTTGTTTTTATACAGCTCATTAAGGAAAATCTATTTCATAATCGTAACATTTATGTACTAAGAAACTATGAACGTAAAGTGGACTCGACCTAGCCCCGTGGCCGTTGTGACTCAGTGGCACAGCTCTCACCCTTGGTGTGTGAGGACTCTGATTCTGTGTGTGTGCGTGTGAACTCCGCGGCTAGTGTACGCGTCTTTGCCGTGGAAGACTCGGGCTCATTTCCCGGCGCGAGCTCATGTAGTTCGGATTCCACGTTAATCAGTAGATCTACATTTCATATATCCTCGCTGCTGAAAGAGACGGTAAAGTCAAAATCAACTCAACAATATATATGTGTGTGCTTATGTGAATTTCCTCGTGGCTGTATGGTTAACACACACGCCTTGATCGCGGGAGACTCTGGTTCGATTTACGGTGGAAGCTCATGAAGTTGTTACCGGTATCCCACTTTAAACTGTAGATCCATGACTCATATATAACCATAGATATAATATATATGCCTTTGATACACTTATTTTCCGACTTGGAACCCATCGAAAATTTCCGGGCACAGAGTCCCGTAGACCGAAAATGAGAAACATGGGTACAGAATAAAACAGCCATAGAATTTTAAGCTTTTTAGGCTAACTTAATCCTTACATATAATGCAACTAGCTTGGCCAAGTTATAATGGAGGAAATGCTATCATTGCAACACTCTGAGAATAGAAACTGTTCGTCAGGTATTACTATCCCCCCTCTCCTGCAGAATGAAAACCCTGACTAAAACTCAATATATATATATATATATATATATATATATATATATATATATATATATATATATATATAACTATTTTGTGTAATGTAACAAACAGTGGCGGATAGTATTCATGTTTCCTTACGAAGGTTCGCTTCCATCTTCCTCTCCCCAAGAACTAAGATAAATTAAAAAATTGCTATTACTTGTTAATCTTGTACAAAGGACGCAATTAAAGTCCCAGTGTAACACCCCTTCACATTTAGATTTTTCCCCGGGAAGAAAACCAGTTATTATTGTTTCTTGATTTCTCAGTCTCACCTACATAAACATACGAATAGAATTACAGGATAGGACATGTTTAGAGTGCTTGCACGTGACATCTAACTATATTTCTCATCAAATGTGTCACAGATGAAAATTTCCGTTTGTACTGCCTCTATTTTCTGGTACATATGTTTCATTTATGTTATGTTGCTAAAATTCGTTAGGAACCAAGTACAGACAGCGCCTGTGTGCCTGACAAAACGTAAATGTACTGGATAATTATTTCTTCACTTTCTTCAAAAAAAAAAAAAAGTAACCCATCTCATGTCGGCTAACAAAAGGAGGTAGCGGACCAAAGATAGTCGTTGTTTACCTAAGGTCGTTACACAGCAGGGGTTTCATTCAGTCAGAGGGAAAAGAAAAAATAATTTAGGGTTTCTACATTTGTTTTGAACTGCAATATACTTCTTCCTTTTATTTTAAAAACCATTTCCTTCTCATTTGTCTGCATCAGAAAAAATGCAAAAAAATCACTAGAATGTGCCTATTTACCCAAGTACGTACTAGATCACTAGTTGAATAGTAAAATCACTAAATCTAGTACGAAATCATAAATGTGGCATCCCTGGATTGGAGCGAAAGTAATGGTTGGAGTAAAAACTAGTCCGTATTTCTACTGCGTTCTGTTGTTGAATTCACAGAAATGTTCAAAAATAAATTCAAAAAGTAAAACACGATCCTACAAAAGACTGTTTACTTGCTCACTGGCTATAGTATTGTGAACTGAAACTCAAGTGCGCAGTCATGTTGAATACTTCTGTCCCTTTCTACTTTACAACTTGAGGTGGGATGAGGGTCAGGATAGATCTAGTGATATACTGCTAATGGAAGTGCTTCAGTACAGAGTCGGAAGCGGTATGTATTGTTTATACTACTTACAACGTTACCCCCCACATAAAATATAAATTCACCCTTTCTCCTTTCCCTTTTTCGAATACAATGAACCGACTCTTTTGCTGAAGAAAGATGCTAAAAGAAAATTGAAACATCTGTGTCTAAACTTTCTTTGAAGCGCAGTCTTTTGTATTTGTAAAGTTTTGCGAGTGTTTTCGAGATAGCCAAATCTTTTACCATGAACTCCTGCTGCGAACTGACCGTGAGTAAACACCCGATCTCGCTGTGCTCAATTTCTCTCGCACACGTGAAATGGGTTTGTTGTTTCCAAAACAAATAGGAAGTTACCTTGTGCTTTTGCATTTCTGCACGCACACAGGTACCATTGTTGTTTTAATGATCAGAAGAAATATCAAAACCATCCGATATATATGATACGACACAGCTAACAGAGGGAGGCAAAGATAAAAGTAGGCCTATACCAAGTTTTCCGCGTGGTACCATTATGGAGAATAAATATTTGATAAAGTCACGTAGATGCGCTTAAACCTATTCCATCTGTCCTTATAATTTTTCTGGTCTCATCAATTTCTCATTAGAATACGTACAACATATGTCCAAATTCCATATATACTCTTTCTAAACTAATGAGTAAACTCATTAAGAACACCAACTGATATCAATAAATAGGATATTAAACAATACTTTATACTTCTATCATTTGGTACACATCTCTATGAAGCACAGCTTGTTTCTTTTCGAAATAGCTCCTTCGTGTCACAGCTGTGGTTAGTTTTGTTTTGAGTTAGGATGAAAGGGAGAAATGCAACATTTGCTTCGCGGTGAAGTTATATATATTATTAAGATGAGCGGTGATAAGCGAGGTTTAACAAAGAATGCCTTTCGGATGCACAATTTAACGGGTAGTTGCAGTCCGTGTTGAGAATCGAACCAAAGCTATGTAAGACATGTTAATATTGAGCTCTTTTGTGGTAAAAGTGAACTTCAGAAACACACAAAAGACTTGAAACATCAAGCTAATGTAAAGCAATTGAAAAATAGCCTACCTATCGCTGCATCTTTTCTGTGGCTAGGAACATGCAGTGTGTAGCAACAAGAATCGTGTTAAGGACTTTTTTTTTCGAGTCAACATTGAAAGTTTGGCCTTGTTCCCACGGTCTACACATACTGAAGATCACAGTGAAATTTGACTTATAAAAGCAGTGATGATTTTTTTTAGAAAAATAGTAAAAATTAGCAATCTATCTCGCGCTAGTACTATAACGACTAGCCCAAAATCAGCTTAGGTTCTGTTGGTTGTATGTAGGATTGTCTAAATCTTTGTGATGTTTGTGAATTATATTGTTTTCATTCTTAGTGGGCGAAAGTGAAAATAAAAATATAACACTAAGGAAAGTGAAAGAAAAGAAGGTACTTAATTTTACAACCTGAAACTTTAGTGAGCTAAAAGATTAAACACTGATACCTTTTTCACATTCATACTACGTCAAATGAGTTATCAAAATTATGTGACTTCCATATATAAAACTGGTATATTTTTTATATAAGGGGTTTCTCAGTCGCCATAAAGTTATACACACCGTCAACCAAGAATTGACTCGTGAAAGTTTTCCGTATTTATTCAGGAGAGATAAAAGGTTGTTGCGAAACGGACAAGAAAAGCATATCGATAAAGCTAAAGGGAAAAGAGTCACTGACCATCAGATCTCTTTCAATGCAATATATATTCTGGCTGACAATATGAAAATACACACCAACGTCATAGAACAGATTGACGGAGGAGAGTTGTCTTTTGTTGTTATTTGACTGCTGCTTTGTGGTTCCGGAAGGAACGGAACAAGCCTCTCAAACTGTACATAAGGAAAACAAAGTAAAATGTTCATCTTACTAATGACCCTAAATTTGATCACTAAGCTGTGGGAAAGAATGTTTTTCTTTCCTTTCTTTCGGGTTTGATGATTTGATGCTTTTAATGTCGCTTTCAACACCGAAGCTTAACCCATATGTGATCCCATTGGAATCGAATCCGTATGCTATACATATGAGAAGCTCTATGTTGACATCGAGTATATATTTAACAATATACCGAATTGTGAAGTCATAAGAAGTATATTCGAGTCGATTTAACTTATTTGAACTCGCATAAAATAATCTAATATTAGTATCTTTGTAGCAACTTGTGAGATATTTATTCAACCTTTAGATGTTTGTCAGTCTTACCCCCATTTTTTCAATATAGTTTAGAAATTGTATTTGTGTGATACTCAGGGAACACAAAATACTACTTAGTAAATAACCAGTGGTTTTGAAATAGTCTTTGTTACTACTTAGTTTATCATCTAAACAAATTAGATGGGGCACTATGGCTCAGTGGCAGAGCGCTTACCTCTGGTGCGTGGGGCTGTGGTTCGATTCCCGGCAAAGTAGTTTTGTAGTGGACAACATCGTGCTCGTGGGTTTTCTCAGGGTACTCCCGTTTCCTCCCACAATTTCATTCCAACAATTCTTCCATCATCATTCACTTACTTTAATCATTATCTCCCTTAGCCTAACAGGTATAATCCTGGGAGGTTAAACTCAAAGATTTCATTTCATTTTTTAAAAAAACAATTAAATCATAATTAAATTGAAGGTTTATTCTTTTAGGATGGGAAACATATTGACACCCATGGCCGTAATCAGGCTTGAAGATTTGGCCGGACAGACATAGTTTAGGGTCAGGCTCTTAAGTATTCTTTTAATAAACAATGCTGAACAAACTAGACAATCGTGTTTAGGATTGTAGAAAATGACCGTGAATAATGTTCAAACACAATTATTATTATATTTATTTCTCTGACTATTGGATCTTTACATTAAAGTGTTCAACAAAAGAGAATAATTGTTTATATAATAGTATTCAAGAGTTTTCTCGTCATGATTAGTTTTGTAAACAATTCAATTACACTTATTTGGTGTTTATTTCTAAATAATAAGTCCTAATACAATTTCATAAAGTTGTAATTCTTCTTTAGTTTGTATCACTTTACACAATGACAAATCCAAAAGGTGTGTTGTATTGGTGCAGTACCAGTTTTTCACGTTTTTCAAAATGTTCCAAAACCCAAAGAATAATCTTTAATTTCTGATATTTTAGTCGTTACAAATTACAATTTTATAATGTAGTCAATGTTTATAATTACTGGGCAGTTAGGCGTTTAAACTAATGACATCATAATAAAGTCAAAACCATAATTTCAGGAATTGATTCTGAGTTTAACGTCCCGTTCAGCAGCGAGGCTATGTGAGACGTGGACCTACTGATTAACGTGGAATCCGAACCACATGAACTCCCACCGGGAATCAAGCCCAGGTTTTGCACGCCAAAGGCAAGTATGCTAACCGTTAGCCACGAAGGAGCTCCACCATAATTTTAGTGGGCGATAAGAAATATCTCGCCAGTGCTTTTACAATAAATAAAATTTTATTAAAGAATAGTGGTAAGAGATTTTATAATAGCTCATTTATTTATGAGATATGAGTATTTTGAAAAAAAAAAACAACTAAAGAATAGGTTGGCGGAACCACAAAAGACTCGTAAAATAAACTTTCTTATAAATACATACGCACCTTACTCACCTTTTATAATTGCTATGCTTACGTTCTCCATAAAAACAGAAATTCTCTTTTAGTGATACTTTACTCAAGATCATGAAGTGGGTTCAAATTTAATTAAAGGCAAAATACAATACAATAATCCACAAATATTGCCTCAAGTGAGTTTAAAGATTTCTAAACACTAGTGCGAAACCGGGCTCTGCCGTTGCGATCGATTTACAGGTCTTGAGACGAAAGTAAGAAGGGAGTTACGCACACAGTAAGTAAAAATAATTAATATGCCTGTAACTTTCCCCCAAATGGGTATATCTTAAAACTAACCTCACCATTATTTTTCTAATTAAATTCTAGCCCGAAATTATGTATCATATTACCCTATTCCCATTTTGAAAACTTGACCTTAATTCAAAATGGCGGATTTCAAGATGGCTGCCATCAAGGTCATATCTACCATACGACTTCCCCCCAGGACTTATATGTATCCACATGTTTTTTCTTCACTTTTCTTCATTAACGCTCCGTTTACAAAGGGTAGTAAGGGACTTCTGTGGTAATCTCTAATAACCACATCACAACTCTTAAAAGTTATTTTTTTTTAAAAAAAAATAGAAAACATGCACCATGGCAAAAAATTGTCATCACAAGTAATGATGCATACATGCCTTCTATCAGCAAAAAAAGTTTCATTGAAATTGGAGCCGGACATTTGAGTGATGTCCCTTGTGGGATGTGATTGAACGTGACGTCAGAACACATTGCCCCACTTCCCGGAATTTACGGGAATTAGGTGACCTGAGTGAGCACATGTGGTGCCAGTTCTCTCCAGCGACCTGTCAAGGATCATTGCGTGTATGCCAAGACGTGTCGCCGTTTTTATCCATGCCAAAAGTCGACATACTGACAATTAGGTAGGTAGTTATGATGGTCTGGCTGATGTGTGCGTATATTTTAACTCGTATATTTTGTCTCGACTCGAATTTCGAGACGTCTCGACTCGAATTCGAGTCGAGTCGAGACAGAGACTGTCGAGTCGAGACACGAGTCGAGACAGAAACATATTTTCGAGTCGAGACACGAGTCGAGACAACATTTTCTCGAGACGAGTCGAGACAGGCTTAAATCTCGACTCGACTCGACTCGAATGCATCCCTAATAAATAGTGTATTTTTACTATTATGAGTGGGGCAGGATGTGAGAATTATATAGAACTTCGGCCTATCCTGCTTTTTTGTTTTCCGATCTACCCTTCCGCCATGTTAGACCGGATAATCTAAGTTTACTGTACTTCTTTTTACCTGATGTAACTCCAGACTCACTAAAACATTTTTTTATTGTTTTCTTGTAGTGGTAAATTGCCTAAAAAGGAAATAATAAAAGCATAATTAAAACACAAGAAATTCAATACATATTCATTGCATCAGTAAGTGCTATTATTATTAATCTACTGGGTATGAACAGGGTGGTTACAATTAAAGTGCCGCTATTCACGGCGGTCCAGCGCAGGCAGTAATCAACATATTACATTGAAATTTGGTAAACGTGCTAATGAGATCATGCGGAAGCGAGGTACGCTGGGAGAAGTATTAGTTACACTTTCCGCCACCAGGGCAAAATGTGGCTCTGTACAGGCTGTAACACACGCGAGCTCACACTTCATATACACGATTGCATGGGAGAGCATGGCTATTGACAGGGAGACCGTGCACTGTTATTAAAATTGGGCTATCAGAACCGGAACAATTATAGTGCAGCATTGAGGAAATATATCTATCTGAAAGGAATGAGAAGAGAACTGCTATCAAGAATGGGGTTAAGGAAGATGGTACTGAAAGTCGAGACAACGAATGAGTTGCGTCTGGCTCCACGAAGAAGTAGAGACCCATTCCAACGCAAGTTGTTGATGAGGTTGCTGTGTTTGATGTGGACCACGTAACATGTGGTCCATATTCTGTTACCAGTGGTAAGACGGTGTCACGGGAATTGGCCATGCCACGATCAATAGTGAAGAAAGTTTTAACGGCTATTTTTCACTAGTATCCTCACAGGATTTACACAGTAGAGCAACTAACACCCCAAGATTCGCTGCAATGCCTTGAGTTTGCCCTTCAGTTATGGGCACAGATGGAAGTGGATAACATGTTACAGTGGGATAACCTGTAGACTGATGCGGCGCATTTTACACTAGAAGGAGCAGTAAATACGCAATTGTCTGGTATGATTCTTTTATAATCTGCATGTTGTGCAAGAACAGACATTACACTCTGCGTACGTAGCTATGTGGTATGGATTCATAGGAACGTTCATTATTGGCCCGTTTTTCTTTGAGGAGATGATAACCTAGGAAGTTGTCACTTGCGCACATTATAGCGACTTTTTAGTGTGGCGTGTGATTCTTGCGTTACAAGCACATAACTGTTTGGGGACGACTGTTTTCATGTAAGATGGGGCAACACCGCACATCGGTCGCCACGTGAAAGATCTGCTTCGTGGAACATTCATTGTTAATCGCATCATCTCCCCAGGAATACTAGATGCGTGGCCAGCAAGCTCCCTGATCTAACTGTAGGAATATCTCAAAGCTAAGGTATATCAGGGAAATATCCAGTCACTGGCGGATCTCAAAGACAGCATAAGGCGACATGTCGCAATAATTCCGCCGGAACAGCCCACGCTGGACGGCCGTGAATAGCGGCACTTTAATTATAACTACTTTGTATAAACACTGTGATTTTTTTCTTAGATTCTGGTTGAAGTCACAATATAGCTTTAATAAACAACGTATAAAATATTTGCGACTATTGCTAATTTTTTAAATCTTAATTACGCTACAGTCGGTTTAACCGAATCGGTAAAAATGTCTTTCTCAAAACCTGAATTAAACTACAAATTTACTAAAAACAGTGCAATTCAAACGAGCAAGAAATATAACCTAGATAGACAAATTGAGAAATGGCAAATGAACAAGTGTGTACCTTAATAATATTTCATTATAGTAATGCTTAACGTATTTTAAGTCTTTATAGGTAGTATGGTTTCTGGCATCTTAATTTTCTAACTGCAAATAGCAGCGCTGATTTCTGTATAACTTTTGGGTCGGGACCATCCAGTTTTTTTTTTTTTTTTTTTTTTTTTTTTTTGATAAAAATACGTATAACAAAGCATCAAGAGGATTTCAATACCAATATCTAGGTCCAAGCAAAATTCTAGGATCCCTGTTCCCTTTCTGATTGGCTAATGCCTGTATACCATGTGAACCTTGAAGTCTCTTGAGCAAAAAACACATATAAAATTGCAAGCTCATGACCATAATGGTTCAAAGTACATAAGTATAAACTTCCTTTTAAAATTTCTTTAGTCATTTCAGGAGAGGTTTTCTAAATTTATGAAATTAAACAAATATATTAGCTTTTTTTAAAAGACCAAATTTTGTTTCATACATCCAGCAAATGAAAATAATCATTTTGCTTTCCTAGTGACCCCTGTATGGAATTCATCAAGTAAATGACATTAGTAATTTGCCAACAAAAACTCAAATCACAATTAAAGCAAAACACTCATCTTGCTTCGGTAGAGATAAATTTCAGATTTGTTACATCTAATCAAGAATTGTAAAATATTTGTTCAAAATTTAAGTACCTAAGATCGAGAGTCTTGAGATCTGGTAATGTGTGACCCAATAAATGAACCAAAAATAAAGTTCTTTTTTATAGCTATAGTCTAGTGTTTTAGTTTCAATTGATGCTTAGGAATAGATCTTGAAGATGCTTAAAGAATAGATCACCTACCTTTTTGAAATGATTCCTGAAGCAGGTGTATGAATTCCAACAATCTTCGCATGTCTCCGCTGCAATTTTAAATTAAAAATATATGTAAAAAAATGTTGTAAGTGCTTTTCTAATATTATAGTAACAAAAATAAGATTTTTTAACCAAGTAATTTGAAAGAAAATTGCCTATTTATTAAATTTTGTAAAATTTAGAAGAATATAATGAATACTTTCTTCTTTTTTAAAAAAAGAGTTTGGTTTACCGAAACTAGTTTACATATTTACGTTGTCCGTGTGTTCGTGTGTACTATTATACCAAACATCACCAAAGTTGATGAAAATTACGAGGTGAAAAGTTAGGAACAGAGTTTTGTTTTGGAGACAATATTCAAACCGAAAATCATCATCATAGGTATTCTGCCATTGCTGGCAGGCCACTTTCCGCAACTGAGAAGGTTCTATGCTCCACGGTTTTTCGCTAACCTCTTCCTTTTCATGTACCATTTTCCTGTTTTGATAGCATCTATTAATTGTAGTCCCCTTCACCTCCACCCTCTCTTTTCTGGCACCATGTCCTCTGTCACGTCCCTCATGATATAGTTCTTTCATAGCCAATGTCCAAACCAGTTTCTCTTCCTCTTCTTAATAATGTATTTATATAAAATTGTTCTTTTCTTCCCCACCATTTCTAAAACCCTCTCATACGTTTTTCGCTCGACCCAGCTAATTCTCTCTATTCTTCTCAACATTCACATTTCAAAAGATTCCACTGGCTTTTCATCATTTTTGCGTAATGTACACGTTTCTGAACCATTTTCACACAAAGCATTTTATTTTTTCTCAACTTTTTATTCAAGACTTCATAAAATAGTATTTTCTTCCTCCTAAAGGCTTCTAATTCCATTCCTACCCTTGCTTTTATTTCACGTTAATACTTCATATCATTATTAATAACATTACCCAGCTATCGAAAACTATTCATCTGTTGTGTTTTTTACCCTCCTACTTCTATATTTGACACAGACCACTTCGTTTCAGTCAGTATGGACTTTTTCTTTCTGACATTTATTTTCATGCCACATTCTTCACAACCTTTCCTCAAGTTTTCTAATATGTTATTAATTTTCTCTTCAGATTCCGCAAGAAAACGCCATATCAGAGCAAATCATATATACTTAATCATTTTATATCCTACTCCTCTTCATTTTCTAGGCTCCTTCTAACCATATCTTCTAGATAGGTATTAAATATATTGGTGAGAGACAGCATCCTCTCAAACTCCCCTTGCAATTGGACTCTCCTCTGTTATTTCCTCGCCTATTCTAATACGTACTTGTTGGTTCGTATATAACTTTCTTATGAGTCTTTGATCTTTCTATTCCTATCCAATCTTCTTTAGAACTTCAAAAATAATTCCCAATTCACGCTTTCAAAAGCCTTTTCTAAATCAATAAATCCCTAATACACTCCTTTCCCTTTGCTATAAACCTTTCACGGATCACCCTTAATAATTCAACTACATCTTTTATACCTTTCCTGAACCCGAACTGTTCCTCCTTAACTTTTTCATTTGCTCTTCTATACAACTTTCTATTCAGAATTATAAGCAAATTTCTTGCTGCTTAAGGTATGTGACTAATAGTTCTATAATCCTCACATCTCTTTCGGTTCGATTTCTTAGCCATCGGTATCATCCTCCGAAAATGGTATAAATTAAACACTTCCAGTTTTAACGTTCATCGCTATAGACCAAAACAGGTAATAAACAGTGAGATGCGGTTTTCAGCACCTGATTTAGCGTTCCAAGAATGCATCACAACTTCATTCAACAAGAATGCATCACAACTTTTAAGCATCTACTGAAACCGAAAATGGTATTCCAGTTTCAATATTGATTTACATAGAGAAGTAGTTTGAAGACTAGCTTTCAGCTTTCTAAGAATAGACACCATCTTCTCTCTTAACGTCCTATTCAAACCGAAAATAGTGAAAACCGACCACTTCCAGTTTTAACGTTGTATGTTATGTTATGAAAACTGAAACAGTTAGCGAGAAGCGACTTTCTATAATCATTGTTTAAAATATTTTTCGTACTCGAATATTTCTACTGAAACCGGACATTGCAGAAATAACGCTTCCATTTCAACGTTGATCGTTATGAAGTGAAAACCGTAATATGTAACAACATACAGTTTTCTACAATCAATTAAGAATCTGAACAATAATTTCATTTCCATCCTTAAGTCTATACTAAAACCAGAAACTGTAGGAATTCACTATTATTCCGGTTTCTTTATTAGTCTTCATAGAACGCTAAGAGATAGCGAGAAGCATTTTTATAGTACCGATTCAGCATTCTAAGAATATATACCACCTTCTCTATTAAGACCAAGACACGGAAAGTGGTAGAAATAAACTATTTCCACTTTTAATCTCAAATGTTATAGATTAAAAACGGTAGCAGATATAAACAGTTTCAATTAAGCGCTGTTATCAATTAATCATTCCAAAAATGTATTCCGTCTCTAATCTAACTACTGAAAATAGAAATTTCAGGAATGTACAACGTCAGGTTTAACCCTCTTAAGGTCCTTGTTTGGAGTTTACACATGCTGCCCTCGGGTGCACTTGGATCCATTATGCATATTCGCCTTTTTTCATGTATATGCTTAAATGTTGTAATAATCAACCGACTTTATTTATTTACGTGTTATCGTCAAAACAATTTGGCTTGTGTACTAAAATCTTGCACATTGTACAAGGGCGTAGGACTGAAATATGCACATCACTCCTACGTCCTAGTGCAAGTTGTAACTGAGTAGTTTTATACAACTATACTCATGCACAGGTGGTTAAAAATATTGATTTATGTAATAAACATTTGTTTATATTCCGTTCGTAGTCCTATGCACTTATTCTAACATAGTAGCTTTACGTAATTACTTGTTGAAAATATTTTAACTACACCACAAGAAATAATATTATACAAAATCCGCTATACAAAATACAGATTCAATATTTCCCTCCGAACACAAATGCACACACACACACACACACACACAAATACAATAAATCTGAAAGTGTATGTTTATAGCAGGGGCGGATCCAGGAGGGCGGTGGGTTGTCATACTGCCACTTAGAGCTACTTTTAAGAGCTTCAAACTCTGGGATGGATTTTATATATATATATATATAAAATAAGAAAGTTTTCTCTTCTGGGGGGATCGCCCCGACGCCCCCTGGATCCGCCACTGGTTTATAGACAGTTGAAATATTATGGTTTATAATGTGAGAGGATTTCACGCATATTCGAGAAATATGGCAAGGAGCTGATCAGACATCAATGTTACATTTTTGCAATATATAATGCAAATTATATATATATTGTAATGACCCACGTGCTTATGTTTACAAACACCCAACACGTCTTCCTATTTATAAACAAGAGCCACATGCAAGTTACTATGGAGCACTACAGCTGCAGACAACGGAGACGAGACAAATGCTCACATGAAGGTGAGGGAACAGCAGCGCCATAGCTTCAACTAGAGCGCCTATATAACCGAGAAGATTCCATGGACAGCCATCGTTGAGTTGATTTTGAGTTTAAAGTCCCTTTCAGCTATAAGGCTATATGAGACGGGACCTACTGATTAACGTGGAATCCAAACCACATGAGCTGTGGATAATCAAACTCGGGTCTTCTACGCCAAAGGCGCGCACGCTAACCGCTTAGCCACGAATGAGCTCTGGACAGTCATCAGTTTCGAATGGTTAAATTTCCTTTCCTGGTTAGCAGTGGAGCCTAAGAAGTATCTCACCGAAATCCAAAGCCTTAGCTTGGAGTGGAGCTAATGGTTCCTTTTCCTCCTGATTTACAGTGGAGCCTTATAGGAAACTTTACTTCTCCTTCTGCTTCAGAGAAGCAGCAAGATATTCCTAATCACAACCCGGACTAGGTTGCAGTGGAGTTTTGTTTATACTTCTAATCCTTCTCTGTTCGCAGTGGAGCAGCGAGTGTCCTACACCCCCTCATGAAGTTCGCTACTGAGGGATTCTTCCCGAGACAATCTGGCCGAGGGGACACCTATTCCTACCTAATGTTAGATAAGTTGCATTATTGTAGTATTTATGTAAAACTCTGTTTATAGAGGATCTTATAATTGTAAAACCCAAATTTTATTGCTCTCCAATTTAAACACATGCGGCGATTATATTAATTACATATACAAACATAGTAAAATTAATAAAAGTCATACAGTATAAGTTTAGATGATATACTTTATGAATTATGGAAGATTGTAAACGAAAATGAGTCAAAATGGACCCGAGAACCTTAAGAGGGTTAAATTTGATAAAGTAAAAACGGTAACATATAACGAGATTTTTTTTTTTTTTTTTTTTTGCAATCAATTAAGAGTCTGAAGACTATATTCCACCTACACTATAATCTGTCTACTAGAATTGGAAGTGGTATAATTCTTCTACCATTTTCAGTTTAAATAATAATTGAGAAAATATCACACCGTAAAAACCAAACTCCTTTACGTGGTGTACATGTGACACTGCTATTCGTTGAATTTAACAACTACATTTCAAACACAGCTATACACATTAGATTAGCCACAAATACGATACTGATAATAAAGAACAACTATTAAGAGTTACAATAAGTAGTTACTATTATGGATAACATCGTGTTCGTGGGTTTTCTTGGGGTACTCTCGTTTTCTTCCTCATTTTCCTTTCAGCATTTCTTTCATATTTATTCATGTTTATTAATCGTTTGCCTCTTTTTATCTATCTAGCGTAACCGTGGGACGTAAATCTGAAATATTTTATTTCATTTCAACAAGTTTCATCTAGGAAGACAATTTTACATTGAGCTAATGCTGTAAATGAAATATAATAGTACACAGTTTCAGAAATACCATAGTTTCAGAACCAAGGATTGATAAGCGATATGACATTATAAGTTCAGCTGTTAGGTCTAACCTAGAAGAAGTTTATTGATTGGGACGGCACTTGCAGGATTCATAGTTCTTCAGATCAGGATAAAAACACGAAAAAGGAATATTTTCGATTGGTACATACAGAGGAAGGACGAGGGGCATGACCCTCAAAAATTGTTCATGAAATAAACTTACAAATTTTAAACTGTATAATGTCCTGATACAGATTTTTTTTCTTAATTTTCTATCCATATTTAATGTAAGCTGAAGGTCATGTTCCCCCATATAATACTATGGTTCGGGTCTTGGATCTAACCTTGAAGGAATTGAGCGATTGAAAGAAACTTGCAGGATCTTCAACCTACAAAAAAAAAAAAAAAAAAAAAAATGCGAAAAAAAAAACAAATTTTCCATTGGCACATACAAAGGGGGGACTGGACATGACTAACTTTTTTTAAATCGAAGAAAACCTACAAATTTCTAATTACAGGCTAAAGAGCTATAAATCGCAGGCTAAAGAGCTACAAATCTTGTAAGTTTCGTTCCAAGCGCAACTTGGCCAGTGACAATCAGTGTAATCAATGCAATCAGAATATTAACGCTAAACAAAATTTTTGAAAGGAAAATTAAAACACAATATAAATGTGTTTACACAATATATTATACTATTGCACAATATCAATCGCTGATTTGAGAAACGTCATAAGTCAACCATATGCCGAAAATGACTTTACATGCTGCTTTGCTTCTTGAAAGATAGCTACATCGTTGAGTTGTGATATGTCAGAAGTCATGCTAACAGTTCGTGCAATATCGAGCTGCAATAAGTGTCCCTGACTTGAGAAACGTCACAAATCATTGGCTTACTGCATTATTGACATTATTGACTTATGACTTTTCTCAAATTAGCGATCATATGGTTATCATACTATTACAGAAACAATTCCAAACTGACATCATTAAATTCACAAGCTTCTTACGAAAATAAACAAATGAAATGATTTAGTCCTAAATAATAATAGACCCCTAATAATAATATTAAAAACTAAACGATCAATTAAACAATTCATACACAAATGAAATTTATTTTCTTACGTAATTTCAAATTGACCACTAATGATAAAAGAACAGACTTTTATTAAATCAAAATGCTCTCTTACTACTCTCTCAAATTAAAAACAACTATTTACCCACTCAGCTTCTAAAGTACAATTTGCCAACCACAACTTCAATACAGCAGAAATGAAACTTCGTCTTAGAAAATTTGATCGTTCCAATACTGAGTTCCAAAGGATAGGAAAACAATAATTTGCATTAAAACGCCAAAGTTCTCAAGGGCTAAAATATTCAAAAACATTTATTTTGTCTCCCTTTCCTAAAGGACTATTTAACAGCTAAGAATTGAAGACAGAAAAATCTACAAATAAATTGAAGGGAAAAAAGGGCAATTCCCGAATTAATACTCAAACACAAAAACTATAATTTACCCAGAAAACATCATGATTTTTACTGTAGAATCTACAAAAACATATATTGTTTCACCCAGTAATACCGGAGACAATTTAGGAACCTTGTGTGCTTCTGGGTCCCCACGGTTCACGGGTGTGTGTAGAGCCACCCTCAAGATAATTAGTGCATTGACCTACCCGGAAGGGGTGTATACGTCCAAGACATGTACACTCATGACCAAAATTATTGTCGCATGTTTATAAATGTGTTTTTGTAGGAATATAATTTGATAACGAATTCGCCCAGTATTTCTTATATTGTTAGTATATGTATAATCGGGAAAGACTTGTATGTGGCAAATTTCATGTCAAAAGAGCAGTAAATAAGAACAATAAATCGAAAATAAATCTTTCTTGTCCATTTAGCAACATTTTGTTTCACTCATTCTAATTTGATATTTATAATTCATTTCCTATGAAATTTACCACAAATATACATTTCTCGATTATACACATAGTATCAGTATTAAAAGTACTCTGCAAAATCATTATCAAATTATATTCTTACAAGAAGACAGTTATAGATATGCGACAATCATTTTGGACATGAGTGTACCTCTGTAAGTTAGGGTGATTCACCTCATTAGCTTTTTCGGGTATTTACCAAAAATTCAAAATTTAGAGGTTTCTGGCCTAAAATATCCACTTTGACGAGGTTATATCAATATCACGTTATGGATTAGTATAGACGTCCAGGACAGAGACACATTGACGCAACCCCTGAGGCACGCACGTAGCCAGGATTCGTGAAGAGGGGGGTCCGGGACATGAAATACTGTGGTCATCACACCAGGGACTCGATGATTCTAAACTATTTTACTGGAACATATACTGGTTCGTTCTTTTATAGGATTTCGTAACGGGGGGGGGGTCGTGACATGAAACACTGGAGGCCCAAAAAATCTAAACTACTTTACTATCAACATATATTGGTTTGTTAGGACAATAAAATGAAGATATGTTGGTAAGTATTTTAATAACAAACTACGAACAAATCTCGAGTAAAATAAAAAAAAAGTATTGAAAATGATTTTACAATATTTACGTTCTTCCTCTGTTCATTCAAATATAACAATTTTCCTTTCATTATGACCTCAACTATTATAAAAAATACATATTCACTATTATAAAAAGTACACTCATGTCCAAAATGATTGTCGCATATCTATGACTGTCTTCTTGTAAGAATACAATTTGGTAATGATTTTGCAGGGTACGTTTAATACTGATACCATGTGTATAATCGGGAAATGTATAGACTCTATTTGTGGTAAATTTCATAAGAAAAGAATTATAAATACGAAAATTAGAGTGAGTAAAACGAAATGTTCTTAAATGGACAAGAACGTTTTATTTTCGTTTTATTGTTCTTATTTACTGCTCTTTTGACAAAATTTGCCCCTTACATATCTTTGCCGATTATACAAATACTAACGTTGTAAGAAATACCGGGCGAATTCGTATCAAATTATACTCCTACAACAACATATTTATACATGCGACAATAATTTTGGACATGAGTGTACAAACTCAATAATGTATTGTAAAATATTTTACAATATCTGCGTTCCTTTCTCTGTTGAATCAAATGTTAACAGAACTTTCTTTTCACATAAATTTTTGTTTTTATTATTCCTTCAACTACTGTCTGTTCCAAATGACAGGTTAAAGGAGTAGTAGAAAATTGTTTTTGAAATATCATGTTTGATACTGCAAGGATGCGATGACGAAAAATTATGATCAAAAATGTCTACGCTGTTACACAACCGGCATTATAACTTTCAGAAGCTTGAAATCTCCCTGACTAGTAGCAGAAATTCTAATAATTGCTTAACTTCCGTAAATTTCAAATTCCTTGACTCTTCCAGGATATCCCACTCACCTCGCCACCATGTATTACAAGCAATGCAAATCTCCTGATAAGAAAGAGTAACCTAAAGCTTTCTGTAGTTTTTTTTTAAATTATTAATGCCAATTCTTCTTTTTCTCATTTCATTTCGTTTTATCCTTCCTTAATTTTTTTTTTCATTTCTGGTCTGGAAGGGGGGTCCTTATCCCCCTGACCCCTCTTGGATACGTGCCTGCCCTGAGGGGATGTATAGACCCCAGCTTTAAATTTTGGAAATTGCCAAGTTGTAAAATTTCATATTGTAGCATAAGACTGTGGTATGCTTCTCTATAAGTTTGAGTGATTCATCTCGATCCCTTACATGAGTTAAAAAAATACCAGAAATATAAGCTTGAAAGGTTTTTGACCTCAAGGGCCTTCTTCAATTAAAGTTTTTTACTTTATGGGCGTGTATATGGGTGTATTCCTATGGGTTTATGGTTCAAATCCTGTTCACGCCAAAGTTAACTTTTTACAAAGTAATTGTGAAGAATCGACTTATCTTACTGGACAAGTAATACGTAAGAATGTGGACGCAAACACTTGTATCATGATAGAGACGATTTACGAATGTTGGTTGGGAAAGGGCAAGGGAATTACCAGGACATTCCAAAGACATCATTGATCTGCAGGATACACTTTTCCTGTTATCGTTCTCAGAAGGAAACACCACACCATTTGTTAAACAAAGTTTGACTAAAGCAATCGGTGGTGTAGTGGTAGCGTGCTAGACTTCCAAATGGGAAATCTTAGTTCCATTTTCTCGTCAAGTAGAATGATTTTTTCGCATAAAATTATGGCTGCAAACAGAGATTTATCTTCTGATGGAGAACTTACAAAGCATCACTGGCGATAGTTTGAGTAAGCAGAATGTGCGTTCTACATCATGCACTGCAATGATAAGTATGTTTCATATTTATATTTGTCCCCCTCCCTCTCTCTCTTTCTTGACGTTTTCCTATCTTGTCTTTGCATCTTTCACTTCTCCCCTCGCTCTCTTTCACGCACACACACACTTCATGTTCCAAAGTTAAAACGGAGCAAGAGCTCGATATACCTGGTCTGGAGAATCTAATTAACTGGGAACTTCGGCGTTGTGTTTTTCGTGCTCTGGGGATAACATTTCCAGTCCTGGTCATCTCTGATGGAAATAATGTTTAAACACACGGAAATAAATAAAATCTCTTTTTTTGTCCTCTTGGTTACCGTGTCTCAGTCGTATTACCGGGTCAGTACGGATTTGAATCCTCAATCCAATGGTAGTCTACATCATTCGACTAACACGATGATACGTTTGAGCTCTTAACGTGTTTATTTTATGTATGCAAATTACGTTATATCCGGAAGAGATTAAATCAATGCTGGATGTTCGGAACAGATAAATCTTCAGAAAAGACTAGAAAATGGTAACCTCTTTGGTTATTTGAAAACAGAATTTTATTTATACTAGTTCAAAACAAAATTTATTTCCATCCTATAATTCAATGTGTTTTATACACGTTGAAATTTGAAACATGCTACATCTAAGCGGAACAAACTTTTGCTTTCCAACATTTTTAACTTTTCATTACGATACAGTTTGGACTTTTAATATAGGGCATTTCTGATAGAAATTTAGCAGTAAATAGCATTCTTCAATTTTCTTTTTCTTTTCGGTTTTTTTTTTGTTCAATTTGCATTAGTAGTCTAAAATGGAGGATGTGACCCACGCTATCTACTGGGTATATTAGAATGTGTTTTTCGATCAGTACGTCCAATGAACACTACCGGATTTGCAATCGAACCACGCGGAAACAAAGCATGGGTGTTAAACTTTTGACATTATCCTGGATGTGTCTCGGAGATCTACAGTTTTACTTGAAATTGAGCATGCTATCCAATATGGAAGTGACATAATAAATGTTTGTATCATCCTCTATATATTCGAATAGTTCTGAAAAAAATATGTAAAAACAAACTTTATTTCTATATTACTGTTGGATTTCTGGAAACGGAACTTTATAATGTTACGTTCTTTTCTTACTACGTTTGAATTCCACAGTTTTATGTTCTCCTTTTCTTTTTCTTCTTTTTTTCTCTCTCTCTCTGCTTCATTTTGAATCTCTGTGTAATAGACATCCATTGGTTTCAACTCTTCATTGTGTATGTTTCAGTTTCTCCCTACATCAACTTATGATTCTTGTTTCGTCTCGCTTTTCTTATTTCATTTTATCGAAACTAATACATGTGTAATTTGAAATCTGTTATTGCGCTCATGTTGTTAGCTAATTTTTTAGTATAGAAAAGAAGAAAGGAGGATAGAAAGGTGGTATCTTTACCTGTCACGATTATGGGATAAGTAGGTGTGTATTGGGTGGCCTAACTGCACGGCATTAGTTATCGCAATTTTTTGTTGCGGAGTGTACAAACTGGGCGGCCCAGTTTCGAACTCCGATGTTTTATCCTTTAGCCGTACTCCTTTCTAGCTTTGAAGTTCACTCAGCATACTTCAAGTGGTTAACTGCAGTAATCGAAGAAAGTAAAGAGATCGAGACAACATGCTGAACCCTTCAGTTTTATCAGTGCCGAGGTCAAGAGAGCTTGGAGCTTTTAGCTCCACACACATAGCGTTTGGATCTTCGTTGCCTGTCCGGAAAGGAGTGGCAGCTTTGCTACTTACGTTTAATTGAATATTCAGTATCTTTGAGAATATCCGAGATAAAAATAAAGTACGTTCCTAAGTAAAAATATATATTAAATACGAAAGATTATCAAAAACTATATCAATAATTTTGTATATCGCACTTTATACTACGAATTAATTTTAGAGTATCCTGTTATAAAGTTCAGGTTTTGAATTCAGTAAATTACTACTGTAGTGAGATCTTACCCAGAGTATTGCCGCACTCATCTATCATGACGTTACATTTTTCGTCCGCTACCTCGAATGGACCATATAAGTTTATGCATTCTTTCGCAATTGCATTTATGTCCCATGCTCCATTTGAATCAATCTGCATGAATACAAGATATATTATTACTCATTCCATTCAACAAATTATAATAAGAAAAAACAATTAAAATATTTTAACATTCTTAAAACTTTAAGAAATAAAGAGTATGGACCACCGCACTAGATTTCTTGCTATCAATTCTTAAATTGAATCGTATTATGATGTAGTTATTATTAAATCAATTATGAACGAAATATTAGGAAAATTATAAATAGCGTTGTCGGAAAACTGTATCAAAGAACAACCTTCAAAAGAACCATCCTTTGTGGAGTTTTTCAAGAGAAGTTATACATGTCAAACTGTAGAATTGTTACAGAAATCTCTTTATGAAATATGAACGAATTTGTCAAGTCATTCATAAGAAAATTGTTCATAAAGAAAATATTTTACTCCCAAGAGTAAACTACCACTTGTGAACTTTTCATTCAGAACGATTCATTCCCATTATAGAACTGTAAATTAAGTATTTATCAATGAAACATGAAAAGAATAATTGAACAGTTTTTAAGTAAATTGTTTGAGAAAAAAAATCACTCCAGGAGTAAACTACCCCTTGTGAATCTTTTAATGAATGATGATTTATACCGTATTGTAGGCTTCTAATGAGACATTTATTTACGAAATATGAACAAAATTGCCTGTGTCGTTTTCGAGAAAATTGTCGGAACAAAAATATCAATAAAAGTACATTAAATGTGCATTCTCACCCAGTTTCAGCAGCATAACCTAATAGAGAATGCACCAAGTTAAACTTTCAGACCTAGACTAATATCTGTACATTTTTCTTGGAAGGAGGGAGACAGCCTGTACATCTGCAAACACATCTAAGAGGACTGCAACTCATCCAATCTCCCGCTCCACAGTAGCACGTTGACTGCATAGGAGTGATCTCTGTCTGACGACTATTACGCTGTATTCCTTCACATCGGCGGCTGCGTTTGTGTTGGTGTCAAAAACATCCTTTTCTCTGATGAGAGCAGATTTTGTGTGAGTAGTTATTCTTTACGTACATTCATTTGGAAAGTAGTGGAAACACGCAATGAACCCAGGAACATTGTCGAACATTATAATTTGGCGTTCCGGTGTTCTTGTCTGGGGAGCCATAATGTTGTAATGGCATACAGAACTACCAGTTTTTGAACGTGGTATCCTCATCGGTCAATGTTATTCTAATTCTGTACTCCTTTTCCACGTACATATTTTCAGAGGTACGGTGGTCCCAGCCAGGGCATAGAAAAATAAAATTCTATACTGTAAGTACATGAAAAGTTGGTACATTCTGCAATATTGTAATTTATAATAGATTGTGCAATTTTTGGTGGTAATTGTCGCAGACGACTTACCTTATCATTGGGTCATTTTTGCTCCGATAGATTGCAATTATAAATGACGAAGTTACCCATTTCATGGAGTAAGCTCGTCATTGAATTTTTCGATATTTCCTAAGTATATTTTGTTATCTGATTTTTATGTTGTCAATTGCCATTTAGTTTCCAGGATATACTGGAATATCCCAAAATCCAAACGAAGTTACCCCTCTTAACGGTATTTCTTGTCCACGCAGAAAAGTGAATTATTCTTATTATTATTTCCTTCAATGTCCAAAGGCCTATTCAAAATTTATAAATATATATGAAATTTAAGTATGTTTAGCAGTTTTTCAGGTGAAAAGGAAAGCGCATCACCACTAATGTGAAGCGTGCTTCGCTTCACATAGCGGTTAGCAGCTAGTAGTCTGCAACAACGTTCTCCTACTTGCTTTTTACACAAATTCTTCCATCATCATTAACTTTGCACTCAGCTTAACTACAGTCCGGCCTTATATAGCTCTAGAGTGCACGAAGTCCGGAAATTTTTAGATTTTTTATATTTATTCAATCCCACTTTACTCCAGAAAACTTGCAATTTTCCATAATTAAAATCCTTTATCGCTTCATTAATTTGAAGTTTAACTCTCTTGCACCGCCGAAGTTACCCGAGCAATAACTGTGGGATCTAAACCACAGAGATCACACTAGGATTTGAACATCGGCACAGGTGTGTCTACAAACCATATGAATTCTGTTTTAAAATGGGTTATTAAACTCCAAATCTACCAACCTATTAGGAGTTTTCTAGCATACTGCAACGAAACAGATATAGTACCATATAACCGCTACCAGGTTATAGAAGGATTTTTTGTGGACAATCTGTATATTTCGTAAAGACTGTGATAATTATTTTCAATTTATACTTTATTCTGCAACGCACATAAGTTCTTTCTTCGGTGGGAATTGCTTCTTTCCCACACAATTGGACAAAGAAGTCTTTCATCATTTTTTCATATATATATTTAAAACATTGATTTTGCTGAGAACATTTCAGTTAGTGACTAACCATTTCAGTGTTTCTCCCTGACTTATTATATGCACAGTATATATTCTATAGTTATTGGGAACTGAAGTAAGTGCTTTCTTTAATCGCTTATGGAAACATTATAATAGATTAGAGAAATACGGGCTGACCAGATGTTCCAGCAACCAAAGTGGCACCAACTGCGTTGTTCTGCAGTCCGTTATCTGTAGTTTCTCACGCCAAAGTTATCGCCGTGTCTAGTGCATTATAGGCAGTTGACCAAAATTAACATATATTATTTTCCGTATTCTGTTTGTATGTGCATACAGGTGAGTTAACGGAGTGATTTTTGAAATGAACTGCCAACACTTTCAGTTAACCATTGCAACCCGTTCCTTGAGCTTGGATGCTCAGGGAGTTCGACTCCAGGTCTGGAAGCCATAACCACGCATGTCGTGTCGAGCTTCCGATACGACTTTTTGTAAAGGGGCACAAGCTATTTAGCCGGTGAAGGACGATTTCTTACGGCTAGCCCCAACTAGTGAAGTCCCAGGTTCATAAACCTAGTGCGCTAAAAAGTTATATACGCGCCCTCCTATATCAGTATTCAACTGTGGAGACCTTCTTTTCGTTTATTTGCTGAAGATTCACCTTTACGCTGCAGGACTGTTCAGGGTAACAACTGGATTCATCGTGGGACGATCCAGACAACTTTTCCCCAGTGCTAACCCCCCAAGTGTGTCAATGGTGTGTGAGAAGCATTTGTAGTGATATCTGAATTATAATCATATATATATATAAAGGGCTATATTACCCGAAAAGGGCAAAGTGTGATTTCAGCAATGAAAATTATTACATGTATCTAGTGTTCAGTGTTGTGTCCATTTCTCTTCGCTATTTTTTTAAATAGTGTTCTAATAAATAAGTATAGTGTTATTTAATCCAGTGTGTTTTCGTTGTTTGTATGAGTGATGTTTGTGTGCGTTATGGTCTGGATGACCGTCTGATCGTCCGTGAGGTTTTCGAGACGAGACACCCGAACCTCTCGGCGCCTAATGCTCATCTCATTATTGAGACCGACGAGCGATTTGGAAACAGTTTGTAACCTTTCTTGGAGAGGTTCTTCATCGTCCTGTCCAGGTCAGTTAAAGTATCAGGAGTAAACTTATTGGTAGTACCACGAGCCACGGACAGCGAACAGAATCTGGAGTGGTTACAAATAAATGACGCCCGAACTACCGACCCGAATCGAGACCGTTGGTGCTCGAATATAATTATAAGATCAATATTTTAATATACCATTTCTCTTTCAGCTTGGTACCAGGAACTTAAAAAAAAACTTCTCTTTTAGGTGATTTTAATCATATGTTGTGATATTATATTTTATTCTAATTGTATGTTTTAAGCTTTATTTTGTTCAAGATGGCACACAAGGAAGTAGACTTGGCTACTATGCTAGATTTACTTTTACAAAAAGCAGATAAAAACGATGAGAATTTGCTCATCTTAAAGAGAATTTTGCTAGATTAGAGAAAGAAAGTAAAGAGTCCCGTGCTGAACATAAAGAAAATCTAAATAGATTAGAACAGGGAAATAAAGAGAATATTGATAGATTAGAAAAAGAGCTAAAGAGTGAGTTAGGTCAGAAGTTAGACGCTGTGCAAAGGGAATGTCGCGAAAATAATCAAAGATTAGAACAAAGTATTAGGAATGTAGAGGCTGATAATAAACGTAAGAACGAAATCCTCGAACAAAAATACGATGGCATAACACTTAAGATTCATGACCAGCTTCACGAAGTCAGTCATAGTACTAAACAGGCAATCGAACTCGCCACACAGACCAGCGTCGAAATCAGACAACAGACTCAAGAAACATGTCATCGTGTAGAACAAATAGAAACAAAAGTTTGTAAAATTCAGAATCATTTAGGAGGTTTGCACGAATACACACAATCCCTCCAAGGCCAGTTGGAATCAGCCCGAGATGTGTGTCAGGCTAATAAGGAACGCTGCGTTAGTTTACATATAGATACAATCGATAAATTAGATGAGATGCATGACCGTATTGAGGAAATTTCTGAACGCGTAGAAAGGCAAGGTAAAGACATTAAAATGGTATTTGAAGAGGCGAAACTGATAGATTACAATATGAAGGTAAAAAATCAATCTAACGCAGAATGTCGCGCCGAAATACGGGCAATAGATAAGAACTAAAAGAAATTAGGCGTGATATGGTAGAGCTCGCCCAGAGAGTAGAAAGTACCGAAAATAGAGCGTCAGAATTCGAACCCCGAGTAGAAGCAGATACTCCTAGACAAGTTAGAAATAGGCACTACAGTGATTCGGCTTATTCGGAATGTAAAAACACCAGTAGTAGTGATAGTGCAAGTGATGATTCAGAAATCAAGGTTGTATGTGACCGAAGGCGCAAGCGCGACAAAAATGTTACTTTCACTAATCGCCAGAGAAAAAATACGAAATTAAAAGACGATGTCATGCTTAAGGAAATACAGTGTTTTCCTAAATTTCAGGGTGATCCTTCCAGTGAATCAATTCACAATTATTTGCAAAAGCTAGAGCTTACAGCTCAATTAGCCAACCTTTCTGATAAAGCTCTGTTTAAACTCATTCCACATTTGTTGCAAGGAGTTTCGTTAAGTTGGTACAATATCAGGAAAGACGACTTTACTAACTATGAGCAAATCAAACAAGCACTTATTGAAGCTTTCGCGGGAAAAGCTACAGTACAACACAGGCTATCAACCTGTAAGAGTACTAGATTCGATCCCAAGGTACATAGTTCCGTACATGATTTCGCGCTAGATCAATTCAATAAACTTCGTGAATTGACACCGCAATTGCCTGAATTTCTAATACTTACAGATGTAATACAGACTTTGCCTAATAGATTTAAAACTGAACTCTTTCTTCATTCATGTAATAATATCAGGGAGTTTTTGGCCGCAATTCAAAAATTAGAAACTTTACAGGCTCAGCAAAGTCGTAGAGAAGAAAGATACAAGCAGGGTAATAATTATAATGCTAATCAAAATTTCAGTTTCCAAAGTAACCAAAGAAATTTTTCGTATAATAAGAGTAATAATCAAAGGTACCTGGATCAGCGTGTGAATAATATGAGAATTGATAGGAATCAGAACCGAGGTCGTACGCGACATGACAATAGTAGAAATAATAGGAACCGACCCTCGAGATCACGTGATCAGAGAAATAGTGAGGAACGGAACAGGAATCGCAACTCGCGCGATAATTCTAACACTAGACCTGAACGAAAGAACAATAATTCTAGGAATCAGCGAAACAATAGTACCAATAATGAAAGGAGGAATAATAATAGTAGAAATAACAACAAAAGGAAAAATCATAACAATAGGAACAACTCAAACCGGTCAAACCGACGTAATGATTGGAATTCTGGCCACTCGGAAAACAATTAGAAGGCGGTACTGAGGACCGGGTACCGGCCAATACATACTATCCCACTGTAGGTCCAACTAAGCATTTTCTGGTATCGCATACTCACATTTGTAGTGTAAATAATCCAGATTTAGCTAGAAGTGACTGTGAATCGGACACAGACTGTCTAGACCATTATATTAATGCGCAACCCAACCCTATCTCTGCTAAACTTAAAGTTTTAGTTTGTAATACTGAAGTTGAATGTTTGGCGGACACAGGCTCCGATACGTGCCTCATGTCTTTAGCGCTTTGGAAACGCATTAGCGCAGATGTGACGTCACCCAAACTCACTCCAGCTGATTATGTACTTTTAGTGGATTTCAGTGGGTCAACCAGAAGAAAAGTAAGAGGTTACACATTAGTCACTATTCAAATTGATAACATTTCTGTTTATGTAAAAGTTTATGTTACAGAATCTCTTAATCAAGATCTTATTTTAGGACTTGATGCACTTACTGCTTTGAGAAGCCAAATTAATATTTCGGATGGTACGATTTCCATGGAATATAATAATTTGAAAACCATTATTAATCTTTTACCAGAAAATTTTGACTTTCAGGAAATCTTCGAAGATGAAGAGAGAGATACGATAGATAACAATTTTTCTATTTCAGCTGCCACTTTTGTAAAACAATGCGCTACAGACGAACAGATTAGAGATGCTGTTAACCGCACTTTTAATTTAAACAACCAATAGAAAAAGAAATTATACTCTCTTTTGTCACAATATAGGGATATTTTTACGAATTATCCAGGTCTCTGTAAAGACTTCGTTTATGAGATGGAGGTGAAAACTGACAAGCCACTGATACGTAAACAATATCCCATCCCTCATAAGTATCTCCAAGATGTACGAGATGAGATTCATAAGTTATTAGAATTAGGATTAATTTGTCATTCGAATTCTGTTCACAGCAATCCTATCCTTGTAGTTCCCAAGGAAAACGGGAAACCAAGAATATGTGTTGATCTTCGTTTGCCGAACCGGTTTGTGGAACTTCGCCAAACAAAATCTGAGGGCATACAGGACTTATTATTAAAAGTAAAATGTAAACCTTTCCTTAGCTCTTTGGATCTTGTAAGTAGTTATAATCAAGCCTTGCTTACTCCTAAGTCCCAGGAATATACAGCATTCAATTTCGAAGGCCAGCATTACCAATATCGAGTCACATGTTTTGGTTACAAAAATGGTAACAGTGTTTTAAACAGTATGCTCCAAAAAGTATTGGGACCAGAGTTACATGCTAAAATCTTACGATATATTGACGATTTGGCTTGCTTTACAGATAGCTTCGAAGAACATCTTGCATTGCTGAGACAGATCTTTCAAAAGTTTAGAGAACACAACCTTACCCTTAACATTGAAAAATGTTCGTTTTGCAATAATTCAATATCTTTTCTAGGTTTCTTGATTGCTCCCGAAGGCATCAAAAAAGACCCAAAAACCATAGAAGCGGTTCGTAACTTACCCAGACCCACCAATATTAAATCTTTACAATCTGTAATTGGCCTCTTTAAGTGGTCACGAAATTTTATTCCTCATTTCTCAGAAAAAATGCAACCTCTTTTCCAGCTTCTCAAAAAGGGAAAACGGTGGCAATGGATTGAAGAACACGAACAATCTTTTCAACAAATTAAAGACGATACTTGTAAAGATGTTCTCTTGTCACACCCTGACTTGAATTTACCTTATTTCCTACAATCGGATGCATCCCGCTTGGGAGTCAATGCAGTCCTATATCAGTACAGTGATGGACAGGAAAAGATAATCCAGTTCGCTAGTCGGACTTTAACACCTGCCGAGTCTCGCTATAGTGTGAGTGAGATCGA
Organism: Thermobia domestica; assembly: GCF_964235325.1. NCBI lineage: Eukaryota > Metazoa > Arthropoda > Insecta > Zygentoma > Lepismatidae > Thermobia > Thermobia domestica. The sequence goes on along the minus strand of NC_137462.1, from coordinate 147,804,456 downwards.
ATGTCTTGCAATCGTATTTGCGGTCCGAAAATGGCGCATATTGCTAATCGGTCACCATGTTATTTTTATTACAGATCACAAAAATCTTAGTTGGTTAGATAAGGCCAAGCCACGGAACACCCGTCTTCTTAGATGGTCCCTGGAATTACAGCTGTTGGAGTACGAAATACGTTTCCAGAAAGGTTCCGAAAACCTTTGTGCAGATGCGCTTTCACGTCTCTTCCCTTCCAAAGAATTACCAACTAAACGTGTTCATCTTTTACAGGCTATCCAAGACAAAATCAAAAATATTTCAGTTGAAGAGTTACAGAACGCGCAAAAGGAAGATCCTGATTATTTTACCATTATTTCTTTTTTAGCAGGCGAGGAAATAAAAGAACTTCCAAGGAATTCACGCAATTGGGAAAAATTTTTCAAACTCGATAATGGTATTCTTTTGTATAGATATTTTCATTTCCCAGACTCATATAAAATTTGCATTCCCAGGTCATTAGTGAATAACGTTCTCACAGCTTATCATGACGATTTAGATCACCCGGGAGTAGACAAAACGCTTCGGATCATCTCAAAATCATTTTATTGGAGCAAAATGAGATCAGATGTGAAGAAACATTTAAAGGATTGTGTGAAATCTATGCAATTTAAATCCGATCACCACCCACCAGCTCGTTTTCTGTCCACTAATCCTTATTCAGAACCTAGAGCTTTATTAGCCCTTGATTTTTTAGGCCCATACCCATCAGGCAAAAATGGTGCGCGCTTCGCACTGGTTACTGTTGATGTGTTTACACAATATTGTACAGCTTACCCCTTGAAGAACGCCACTGCTACTTCAGTTATTAAATGTTTATTTGATATATACATGCTACATTTAGGTCTCGTGCAGGCAGTGCTGACAGATAACGCTGCAGTGTTTCATAGCAAAAAGTTTCTATCTAAACTGCAAGAGTACAATATTAAAGTCCATCATACAACACCGTATCACCCCATGAGTAACATCACAGAACACTCTAATAAAATTCTTGTATCTACTCTTAGGTTATTATGTTGTCAGTCACATAATAAATGGGCCGAGAACCTGACGCAAGCAGTTCTGTTACATAACTACTCCATCGTTGAAAGTCTTGGTGTTTCACCAGCAAGTTTGTATCTTAATATTCATTTTTCTCGTCCCATTTTTAAGCATTTTGGTTTAGAGGTATCTGAAGATTTTGATAAGGAAGACGGGATTAGTTGGTCTAATAAATTACTTATGGCAGACCACCGACGAAAAGCCATCATTGAAAAAAGGAACGCACGATGGAACGACAGTCAGCAACAGCGACGACGTTTAAAACAAGGAAGTTTGATTTTTCTCAAGCAGCGTAACATCAGTAGTCTATTGAAAGGTGAAATATCAAAATTTTTTGATCTGTACCGAGGACCCCTTTTATGTGTTAAGGTCATTAATGACCGTGTTGTTGAACTTGTTGACCCTTCCACAGGTGAATATTTAGGACTTCATTCGATAGACAGGACCAAGTTATGGGAACCTACCCCTGAAACCCGTGAAATTTGGATGGCCTTGGCACGTCGCCAACTACCAGAAGATCTTTTGCATGACCTTAATTTGTCACCTGTTAATGAAACTCAAGAACCAATCTCTTTTTCCCCTAGTGGAGAAGTCAACTTGTCAAAATCCGAAAACAACAAGTCCGATGAGAATAACTCAACTCCTTTACAGGTTAATAACTTATCAACCACCCGTTTGTTATCTCTTTATTTAGGAGATCCTTGGTTACATTATTACTTCAATTCAACATATTGGGAGCCTACGTGTATTCCATTAATTGCACCTAACCTTACCGGTGGACTACAATTACGTAGAAGTTATACAGAGAGCAGATATTAAAACAGATGCTAAGTGAGGTTCACTTCACACACAAAAAAAACTTCCTACATTGATACAAATTTTTCTCCTAGGCGAGCGACGCATTTCTAAGCGATAAACATGTATTCATTTTCTTCCTTTTTGCTTTTAGTTTTAGCGATGCAGGGAAAAAATGAAAAGAGAACTATGCATTGTTTTTAAACTTCTTTTGCTTCTAGTTTTTAACTGTTCGGCAAAGAGCAGATAACACGTTTTTCTTTCTCTTTCTTTATTTTGATAAGATAGTCGCTGCATTTTCGACCACCTGTGTTTATGGTTACAAATAACGGGTAATATACAGCTGATTAATTCTTTTCCTCTTTTTGTCTTTGCTCCGTGTAGCACTTCATACCTCAGTCAGCTGTGCATTTGTGTTGCAAACCTTATCACTGACTTACTATTAGTTTAATGTTATTAATTTTTTCTTGTTTTCATTTCAGATGTTTGAATTTAGATTTTTTAGTAAAATAATTAACGTATCCCATACGTAGGGGAATTGCATTTCAAAAGCAATTTGAAATCTTGGCGAGATTTCCGTACCCCCAGCTAGTGGGAAGATATTTTGGCGTTATAATACATTTTACAGTATTTTAAAATTTTAAACTCCTTTTTAGGATCCCTTCTCACTTTCGAAATTCTTAAATATGTTATTACATGTTATTTATGATTAATGTTCGATTCTCTTTTTAGAATTTTTTCCAAAAAAAAATATTCAGATGCGCAGGATCAGAAAATTTTAGTTGTTACTCATATATATAGTTGTATGTTTATAATTAAAACTTAGTATGTATTCACATACGTAGGGAAATTGCATTTATCCAAAAGCAATTTTGAACTAGTGGCGCAGTTGTGTATTCTTAGCTAGTGGAAGATGTTTTGGCATTATAATATTTCTATTTTTTTAAGATTTTAAAAAAATCTTTTTAGAATCCCTTCCCACTTTCCAAATTTTTAAATATGTTATCATACGCATGACTCTCGATTAATGTTTGATTTTCTTTTTAGAATTAAAAAATAAATAAATAAATAAATAAATAATGCATCGAGATGCCTAGGAAGAGAAAATTTTTAGTTGTTCATTATATATACATTTTTATATTTGTCATTGAAACTTAGTATGTAATCTCATGCGTAGAATATGGAATTCTACGATTATCAATGTTATTTTTTAGTTTTAAACTTAGATTTTCGTTTTCATTTTGAAGTGTTTATTGTAATTATGTTGAACCTCATTTACGTCATTTACCCGATTTTGACTTATTTGAATTTCCAGGATGTGACATGATATATTTTGTTCGAAGAGAAAAGTTTAGAACGGAAAGTAGGCTAAGCCTTAAACAAGTGAAAACAGGCATTTCCTTGTTGGCTAATGGTATGTGCAGGAATGCCGTGTGAATAGTATATTCTCCGAACGAAAGCAGTAATCTTTTTATTTTGGAAGGAACTATATGAACAGATATTCTGATGGTGAACGGTCGTTTTTCCCCTCATATTAATATGTATGCGGAAATATGTTTAACGTCTATATTTTCTTGTAATTTCTAATTAACATTTTTTTTGTCTTCTCTAGACCACTGAACGACCGTAGGGAATTTCTTCGGGTAGGATATTTTATGGGGATGAATATATTTTTTTTAGGGAGGCAATATTTTCTGGAATTGCAGATCTCTTGCAAAAATGGATGTGGCTAATCCATTGGATATTCCATAGCTAACTGTATTTTCGCCATCAATCGCAAAATATAGTTTTTCATTTCTCTTCTTCCTTTATGGTACCCGTAATTAAGCATGCGTATTCTTAGGTTAGATTTTTTGAGTATATTTTGATGTCTAGTAACATTTCAGTGGATATTTTAATGTTTATGAACCGTAATTCTATTAAGTGGATTTGTATGCTAATGTGTTGTAATGTTTTCTATTCATTTTGAGAAAAGTATATTTTAGTTCTAGTATGTCCTAGAAACTATTCCAATTCGATATAGATCCCGAAAAATAAACTTTCTTTCTTTCCTTCCAACAGCATGAAGCCATAACGAATTTTGAAAATTATTTTGTTAATTATTTAATGTGCTCGATGACTTTGAATTTTAATGTGTTAATAAGACCATTTTGAATATTTTGTAGCGAAGATGCCTAAGAAAGTTTAACTGTCGTGGAGTGACATAACTGTTTTGTAGGGAATTTAATTGGATGTTTCAGACAAACCAGAAAGTTGTAATGTCGTTGACTATATTTTTGTGTTTGTATCCCATGTTTTTCTTTTAGTAGGTCTCATGTATTTTGTCTTATAGAGACATATCTTTACGATGCTATGAAAGCATTTCTATCTTGTGTGTTTACACACTTTTTCTAGGTGGAAGACGTATGTTATATTCCAGGGAACATACGCGTAGTTTACTGAATATTAATGTTTATATTTCAGTTTTGTGCAGAAATAATTTGTAAGTGCCTATGGTTGCAGGCCTTCCTCGTTTCTAGTTTTGCCTCGCAGGTGTCGATGGCATATTGTGTGTGTAAGTACGTGTAGTATTACACATTTTTCCCACCTATGGTTTTGGTCAATTCATGGCGTAATGACCATTTATTTCCAGGAATGTTTGGACTAGTGAGTCAACCTCCTTGATTCAGACCTTTGAAAAACTTGGATCAATATTGAATAGTTTTCAACGCTATATTAATAAATTTTTTGCAGATAATACCCACCTATTCTGGTAACCCTACAATGTTTACGTTTTTGGAAATGAACAACGACCATTATTCTAGGCCTAAGCTAGTAATAACTTCGTTTCAGAACGAAACCATTTGTTGTAATGAGCATTATTGAATTAAAGTCTCGATTTTCACGACGAGCAGATGGCATTTGATCTTATGGCGTGCCGAATTTTCTTCATACATGTCAACGAAATCACGATCTTTTTCTTGATATGCAGAATCATGCTTATTTCTTGGAATCACTATGAACGTCAATTTTGACACTTAAGTTTATTTTTTTCTTATTTTTGAAAAACGATTTTTCGTTCTTTTCTGCCAAACAACACGAGGCACAGTTTAAAAAAAAAGACATACAGGTGAAAACCTTATTTTGTTTGTATATCATTAGTTTATCATGTGTTTACATTTCCATTCATTTTACTTTTTCAATGATTTTCATATGTTTCAAATATATTATAGTGATATCGAAACTTTGACAATAATTTTAATATTTTAGTACCTTTAATATGTTTGCTATTTGCTATCCTATCAGTATATTTACTAATTTTTATTGAGATATTTGATAATTCTTTAAGTCGATGTTTTCTTGAATAGTTATTGAGTGTGCATATTTACTTCATATTACACAAAATAAAGTGATCGAAACGCAACACTTAAACATTTTACGAAAAGTATCTACGTGTTAAAAAAAAGAATTAAATAGCCCTATACTATATTTACTCCATATTACACAAAATATAGTGATCGAAACGGAACACTTAAACATTTTACGAAAAGTATTTATAAGTGTTTAATATATATATATATATATATATATATATATATATATATATATATATATATATATATATATATATATATATTACTGTTAAAAAAGTAAGAATTTTAATAGCCCTACAAACGCTTTTTGCGCCTTTTTAGTGAAGTTATCATACAGGTGTTATAACCATACCACGTTTCACGTTTCTCACACCAGAGTTTTTTTTTTAAATCTCCCCTTTTCCCCTCATCAACTCATCGCTGGAGAACCATGGAGGATACTGACACAGGAAGACAGCATGGTTTCAACATGTGAATAAACGGAAGATAAGGAAACCCAACTGCACCAATTGTTCAAGAGGATCTTATTACCTTATGGAACACTTGGAATGGACATTGCTCATGCAGGAACCTCATCATGTTGTAGTGAGTGAACTAGTTCTTTAACTATTTTAAATAGCCCTTTTTAAGGTGAAAAACCAATCATCGTCTATGCACGTAAGTCTCACACCATATCACAGTGTTGCCAACTAACCGATTTCAAATTTTTGGTGAAAAACCTAATTTTATTCATATTTCGTCATACGGCCATGGGTTCTCAACCTGTCTACGTGTCCACTTGACAGGTCGTCCACGTTTGAGACGCCATATATAACCGCTACCAGGTCATAGAAGAATTTTTTGTGGACACTCTGTATATTTCGTAAAGACTGTGATCATTATTTTCGATTTATACTTTATTCTGCAACGTACATAAGTTCTTTCTTCGGTGGGAATTGCTTCTTTCCCACACAATTGGACAAAGAAGTCTTTCATCATTTTTTCATATATATATTTAAAACATTGATTTTGCTGAGAACATTTCAGTTAGTGACTAACCATTTCAGTGTTTCTCCCTGACTTATTATATGCACAGTATATATTCTATAGTTATTGGGAACTGAAGTAAGTGCTTTCTTTAATCGCTTATGGAAACATTATAATAGATTAGAGAAATACGGGCTGACCAGATGTTCCAGCAACCAAAGTGGCACCAACTGCGTTGTTCTGCAGTCCGTTATCTGTAGTTTCTCACGCCAAAGTTATCGCCGTGTCTAGTGCATTATAGGCAGTTGACCAAAATTAACATATATTATTTTCCGTATTCTGTTTGTATGTGCATACAGGTGAGTTAACGGAGTGATTTTTGAAATGAACTGCCAACACTTTCAGTTAACCATTGCAACCCGTTCCTTGAGCTTGGATGCTCAGGGAGTTTGACTCCAGGTCTAGAAGCCGTAACCGCGCATGTCGTGTCGAGCTTCCGATACGACTTTTTGTAAAGGGGCACAAGCTATTTAGCCGGTGAAGGACGATTTCTTACGGCTAGCCCCAACTAGTGAAGTCCCAGGTTCATAAACCTAGTGCGCTAAAAAGTTATATACGCGCCCTCCTATATCAGTATTCAACTGTGGAGACCTTCTTTTCGTTTATTTGCTGAAGATTCACCTTTACGCTGCAGGACTGTTCAGCGTAACAACTGGATTCATCGTGGGACGATCCAGACAACTTTTCCCCAGTGCTAACCCCCCAAGTGTGTCAATGGTGTGTGAGAAGCATTTGTAGTGATATCTGAATTATAATCATATATATATATATAAAGGGCTATATTACCCGAAAAGGGCAAAGTGTGATTTCAGCAATGAAAATTATTACATGTATCTAGTGTTCAGTGTTGTGTCCATTTCTCTTCGCTATTTTTTTAAATAGTGTTCTAATAAATAAGTATAGTGTTATTTAATCCAGTGTGTTTTCGTTGTTTGTATGAGTGATGTTTGTGTGCGTTATGGTCTGGATGACCGTCTGATCGTCCGTGAGGTTTTCGAGACGAGACACCCGAACCTCTCGGCGCCTAATGCTCATCTCATTATTGAGACCGACGAGCGATTTGGAAACAGTTTGTAACCTTTCTTGGAGAGGTTCTTCATCGTCCTGTCCAGGTAAGTTAAAGTATCAGGAGTAAACTTGTTGGTAGTACCACGAGCCACGGACAACGAACAGAATCTGGAGTGGTTACAACCATTTTCCTAAATCTAATTTTGTTGAGCACTGACATAGACGTGAAAAATTCATCAATAATGTAAGTAATAAATCGTACTTACCAATTTTGATTCGGTCAGCAAACACTTGTAGAAACACTAAAAGTAAATAAATACCTAATTAAGTATTTGATTGGAACAATTTATATATTCTTACACCTTAACTTTTCTTTTTAATTTAAGCCCATCCATAACTATATTAAATTTTAGGTTTAAACTTAACTAAATAGCTCAGTAAAGAAATAAAATATTCCATAATTTGGTATTAGAAAAGCAAGACAAAACCTGTGTGTTTAACAACGGTTCATAACTACCTTATGTACCCTCTGGAAAATATATAATTTTAAGTCATATTAGTAAAAGTTAAACTTTGAATTAAAAATACATTACAAGAACAAGTTTCCAACTTTTAAAATCAAACTCTAGTAGAAAATGCAAGCTTGCATTCTTAATGAAATTAAAACGAAGTACTTCAAACTGTTCGTCCCCCTTAGCCTAACAGGCATAATCATGGGACGTTAAACTCAAAGATTTCATTTAATTTCAAACTGTTCGCCAATGATTTAAAGCCTGTGACTCACATCTTGGCATTTCAGATAACGAATAAAACGCAAGCTCTGACGCGATGTTACCGAGTGCTAAGGGGTGTGACTATGGCTAAGCAGACGAACTACAGTGCGATCGGGTAGCAGAGGATAGACGTGGTTGTATACAAAATAAACGTGGCAATACCGCTGGACTCTCATTTGCTAGCAGCATTTAAAGGGAACTTGGAGCACCGCCTTCAAATGCCAAGATGTTTGTCAGCCGTTTAGTTAAATTGCGTAAGGTAATAAATATACGCAGAACGACTCGTAATAATAAAACGACCAATGACACTAAGTCACCATAATCCTGCAGTTGTTTATGTATGATAGTAATTTGCAACAATGTAATGGCAACACATCTCCAGTCTTTCATTGAAATTTTACGTTAAAAATATTAAAACTTAAAAGTCTTTAAGAAATCTATAAGTTTTACGTCTCACGATTATGTCGGCTAGGCTAAAGGAAACGATGATTATGATGATGAGAAACGAGTGAAATGGCGGAATGAAGAAAGTGTGAAGAAACGGGAGAACCCCGAGAAAACCCACGGGCACGGTGTTTGTCCACCACAAAACTCACCTGGCGCGGGCTATATCGAACAAAGAACCCCACGCACCAGAGGTGAACGCTCTACCACTGAGCCACCTTGGCCCCAATATTAAAATTTAGTTAATCATTTCTTGATAATGTTAAAGCCTCTAATGCTGTCATCATGCCACCATCACAACAACATCCTGAGAAAATGAACAAATATATTTTTGTCATTTTATTATCCTGTTCCCGGTTGTGTAGAGTAATGATGACGTTATTTTCTGATGTTTGTTATTCTACAATCGGGAAGTTAATGCGAGTTGTGTTTTACATTTTATAACATTCTTTCGTCTATATTTACAAAGTCTGATAATTTCAAATTCGTTCTCCGTAAATGTTAAAAAAAAATAAATAAATAAACTTGCTAAGTTTGAGTTTCGTGTCTAACATGTCTTTGTATTTAAAATTATGTAGAGACCAGTGGTAAAGCGTACTATGAGGCTCTGAGGCAGGGCCAACCCTATTTTCTACCTATGTTTTCTTCATCTTTGATTTCTTATAAAATAAAGTCAATGTTTCAACATTTCGGTTTTTCCGGTAAAAAAATAGTAGGTTGGAAACACTAGGAGACCCTTCCGTCTGAGCCTCATCAGCTCGCTAGACAGGCTCGTGGGCTATACTGCTCAGGGTGCGAAGCTACTATCGCTGGGACTTGCACGCATTCTTGGGAAGGTGCGAAGGCCCGCCTCTAGGAGTTTAGTTTTAGCTTTGAAGACATCTTTCAATGCAAATATGTTATTAAATGATTTCTTTAACATAGAGTAAGAAGTTTCTGTGTAGAATTATGTATTTCTATTACTGGTAACTTGGTTAATTTAGGTATATACTCTCAGGATTTATTCAGAGTAGCTGTTTTTTTTTTTTTTCTACATGAGGCCTGGTCCATAATAGCTTGTAGAATATAAGTGTGATACATTAAACATATGTATAAATTTACCAAACGCTACCGTAAGGGTAAAATAACAATATTTGTGTGTAATTTTAGTTGAGTTTTCCATTTCATAGAATCAGTGGGGTATTTACAATTTTGTTTCCGGGGACTTTGCTTGTTTCGGGAGTAGCTTTGCTAACCTTGTTCCTGGAAATGTGGAAATTCTGCAATATATAAAACAATAAAAAATTGCGATAAAAGTTCGGTGAATGCTTAAGTCCTGAAGCTACCTCTTTAATTATGTCACTGCATAGGATATGGTACTAAATATCTTGGGTTGATTCAAATGAAGTTCCTTCTAAGGATTAACGTTTCTAGTGAAGCAATTATCACGTGATGCATTAATTCAATATAGTATTGTACTTACTTTAAAGTAGGAGATGCAAGTAACAAACGCTTATCCAAGAAATTTGACAGCTAACAGTATGAATGTGCTTTAATTTCCTCTCCCTCCATTTTCAAATATGCAGGAAATGAAAACAGCAAGTGAAGAGGCCGGTGAACAATACATTGGCCTTCCTTGTACAAATTATTATTTCCAAAATCATTTGGTTTTAACAATATTTGAGAAGAATGGTATAATTTATTGAACCGTTTATTAAATTACATCGGATAACATACTTGTCCATTCCATTATTACGTTGAATATCATAGGTAGTAATTGCTTTTTTAAAGATTTTTCATTTCTTAATACCGTACTTAACGATGTAGTAGTTAAGTTTCTTTTTAACAATATTTAGGAAATATAAGCTATTTCATAAAAGTGGTGCATTAAGTAGGATTTTCTCTTAAATAAAATAATAAGAACAATTGGAGATGAAAATATGAATGCATGTGATCCTAAATGTGTCTGACCATCTTAATTGTCTGCAGAAAGAAAGCTAGGTATTAAATTCCTGGATAAAATCATTTATTGCTCAACAGTCTTTCTGAAACAATGGATCCAGTTAAGAAAATTGGATTCCCTTTTCTCGTCTGTGCCTGTACGTGATTTAGTTGGAAAGAATAACACCTTGTGCATGTTTCTCAGATGACTTTGTAGATTAAAGTGCTATGAATGCTGAAACTGACTGTGAGTTTATGGTAAATGAAATGTCAGACTTATAGGATCATAGATGAAATATTTCTTGACGTGGGCAGAATTAATCTCCACCTCCTTTAGCCTAAAGGTTATAGCCATGGGACGTAAAATTAAAATAAAATCACTATGAATGCTTACTTTTATTGTAGTAACTTGTTCTGCTTTAATATACTGCTCTCAATTAAAAATGCAACACCAAGAAGAAGAAAATACAGTAGCACCAAAGTAAACCGGAAGAGACCTAATGGTAAAGTCTCAAATGAATAAACCAACCACTCTTTCCAACGCATAACAATGTGGCAACAGTGGAGGTGATTGGCGACGGTTAGAAGCCTGCGGGAATATCATGGACGGTCAAAGCGATCGTAACACGGCGAGATTAAGACAATGTATTACGTCCTGGGCAAGCCATATGTCTTCAACACGATGGCATAGCTCATAACCTGTAATTGGCGGAGATTGCAGGTGTGAGAGGTGTTGTGAAACCATCGACCAAATGTATTCAATCGACGAGAGACAAAGCGCCTACCAAGGAAACACAGGAACATTATACGTAGTCAGGAAGTGTTGTAGAGCAGTACGTGGTATACGAGGGTGCGCGTTATTCTGCTCGGATGTAGTTCGTTGCAGGATTTGGACTAAACAGGCCATAAATGTGTCCGAGTCAACTGTAATCGTTGGCAGATCAAAACGTAGGAGGCACCAGCGAGAACGGAATCCAATACCGCCACACACCATAATACCCACAATCGGACTCGACAAAGCGATCAAAAATGCAGGATCACTACTCTGGTGACACGGTAGCGCCAGATGCGGATCTGGCCTTCATGATGCTTCAGAAAGAAGTGGAATTCATCGGGAAAAAGGACGTTTTGCCATTCATCTCTGCGTGTTTGTGTTCGCGACATTATTCTAGTCTGTCATACCTATTTCAAAGTTGTGTAATGTTTGACCCTTAACTGTTCAATACTGCTGATATTTTCTGTATGCTTCCGGCACTGCTTGCAAAACAACAACATATCCACAGACTACTTCTCGCGTAAAATTCACCAGAGTTGTCATCAGGGGGCAATAGCTGCTCTACCATCGCGGAAAGTATGCACACAAATAACCACAACGAACAATACATGAAAATAATACTCTTCAAACGCAGTAGGCAAGATCAAAAACGTGTAGACAAATGGTAACGAAAACTCGTTAAGGGTTAAAAAATATATTCAATTTAGTTCAATGACTTTCAACCGCCGATCTGAGAAACTGTTTCTACTTACAGTCACTAGGATTGTGGTGCTTCCTATTTTACCGGTCCGCACGATATTTTCTTCTTATGCCGGTCTACGAGTATCGAAAGATTGAAGAAATGGTTACTGTTATGGTGTATTTGATACCGGATAGTGTGTGTGGTATTATGTCCTAAATATTGATAGAGTTGGGATTATGGCAGTAACTATTTGAGAATTCTCGTTATTAAATAGTATTAACCACTGATATTTCTGGTTCCCGTCTCCAATGTCGAACTAACAAGGTAGTCGTGAATCATAACTTACTCATACAATTGTTGGAAATGCTATGTTGATATAAAGTACGCTGACTTCACTAGTATCACAATTAGAGTACACACACTGCTCCTATTCTGCAATCCTTTTTGATTCAGTTTATGTTTGTAAATTCCTATACAGAATTAACAATTGCAAACAAAATTTTCCCAAACTTTCTATTTGTATTAGGTTGCTATCTGCGAAACCTTTGGTTTCTCTGTTTGCATAATTCCAATAACACAATAGCAATATCCTGTAAATTAGTGCTTCCAAATTTGTTTCACTCAATGCCCATCACATGAAAATATCTTTACGTTACGCTAGCTTATCTTGGAACTGAGTGTTTCTGTTGCATTTGTATGAGTTGGCTCAAAAATCGTTTTAACTGATCAAAGGTTTCATCGCTAAAATAAATATGTTGCATAAACTCTAAACTTGTATGCCTCCTAGATGGCATAAAATTTATTTGTAAATTTCAAAATATTCCTAGAGACTATGCCAGTGATCAGTGATGACTCAAGAGGTCCCGGGGATAAATGCCTCCAGAGCTGTGAAATTACCCCCAGAATAACTTTTGATCGTGCTCAAATTTACTGATATTTTACTCGTAACGTGCTGAAGAGTTACTGGTAATTTTTCATTACACGTTTCATCTTCTGTGTATTGGAATTTCCCCCTAGACGAAATCGTCTAAAATAATTGCTGTCGGTGATTATTTCTGAGGTATTGCGAGGGAAATTATATTCACTCCATGGATCTACGCCAAAAATATTTCTGTGATAGTATTCAACCTGGATTACTAATATTTCCGTTATACTGGTCTCACACCTCAGCTTATTAAAAGTCTCCCACCAGAGGAATTCTTCTGAAATCATTAGTACTCTATGTGACATATCCGTTGAGAAAGTCTGCTATGAACAATAGTGTAATCATAGTATACTAGGTAATTCTATTCAAATTAATAGAATTTTCAAATTTCATCATTTGGAAATATTTTGTTATACGACTACAGAAGATATGAAAATGAATAGAATGTCAAAGTATGATATCAGTGCAATTGCTTCGCATAAAGTGATACCATTAAAATAATTTAATATCCGGTTATTTCATATAGTACATTGACTTAATGATAATATTATTACTATATGATTATATTATTTCATGATATAATGTTATAAATCATTTTAGTGATGCTAGTAATAGTGACAAGGTATAAGTCATACAGCATCTGTATATTATTAATTCATATTTTGATTCCCAACAAAATAATATTTTTTTCTTTCGAGTACTGGATCTAAAGGTGAAAGGAAATTTTAAGTAACGGTCCCGAGAACCTGAGAAATTTTAACAACTGATTGGGGTGAACAAACATAAACTGGCTGAATAACACTGGTATAATGGGTTATGCAGAATAAGGTTGAAGAATTAGATGCGAAAATAAGACCAAACGGGGACAGGCGACAGAAATTATTAGACAAAAATAGCTACATTAAAAAAAAAATCTTATGGCATCTGTACATATTACGTAACTTCGTTTTTGCTCTGAGAGATTCAACTCAATTTTAACACAAGGCAGTGGTTCCAGCGTGACTACCACTATGTGGTGTTAGTTCAACACAGACCCCGCAGAGTTGGCGCTTAACACAGGGGGTGTGTTACGTCTTTAACACACAACCGGTGTTGAGGGGTGTTAAATTCGGATCTCTGTTAGCATTTCCGGTGTTGATTCGACACCATGCCAGGGTCGGTAGTGTGGAGAAAAGTGTTGAGTGTTACTTGTGGAGATGTTCCACCAACACGAAGAAAGTAACACAGTGTGTAGTGTGTTAATTATTTTGTGTTAATATTACACCATGTCAAGTATCAATATAACACAGTCCCTGTGTTACTTCAACATGATTTTCTTATTATTTCAACACACAATCTATCATAATTAAACGTCAAAGCCGTGTAAGTAACACCGTTTTGGTGTTAATTCAACACTCCTGTGTTAAAATTCAAGGTCAGACCACCAGATTAACACTGTGTTTGGTGTTAGTTCGACTCCACTTGTGTGTTACTACGACACCTATCTCGGTGTTGAAATAACTTCGTGTGTGGTGTTTATGTAGCCATTTTTCTGTGTTGGAAAACCATGTGGTGTGAATGCTTATAATTACCGAAGATTGTAATTTTAAAATAAGAATAGTAAACTGTAGAACACCTCATATAAAAAATCTTCATAAAAATTTTAGTCGTACTCCCCAACATTTATTGAGAATTATTTCTTGATGGCGCGAAACACAACCTTCACCAATATCTTGTTAAAGAATGATATGAAACTCTTACCTATATCCTTATAATATGTTTGTTTGCCTCTTAATCGTGATTCTATTTGTTTTCCGCCATTTTTGAAGCACAGTGCCCGGTGTTGACTGGTGAGCTCTAGTGCAGTGTAGAAGTGACACAGTAATACGATGTTGTTTCTCACTTCAGAAACATGTAAAACAATTGAAAACACATCGAGCGGTTTGCATGTTGAAATTTTGAGTATACCTGGACTTGTTTAACTATTTCTTTCTATTGCGTTTGTTTCTAGCTTCAATTCATAAACCTTTATAATTAAATGACCAACATATTTGGCAATCACGCAGAAAACAACACCGAAGGTTCTACACTTGTGTTAATTTAACACACAGGCTGTGTGTAATTTAAACTACCGGCATCTGACACACAACTCCAAATGGAGAGTGAGTTGATCTAACCACCTGTTTGTGTTATATTTTAACACAATCGTGTTAACACATAAACATGTCGTTGAAATAACACAACGATTTCTAACAGTGCAATAATTGAAACTAATAAGCTTGGTAATTGAATTATTTCTTCAAGGGCATTTATTCTGTCTGTAATCATATTATTATTATTATTATTATTATTATTATTATTATTATTATTATTATTATTATTATTATTATTATTATTATTATTATTATTATTATTCAACAATTGTCTTTTTCTTCTTGCTTATTAAGTTTTCGTCCAACGTGCACTCCAAAGAATGTTTCGCCCAAGGTCTAAGCCCATTGGCCCTAATGATAAATTCTTGGTTGCTGCAATCACAAAGATACTGCATTTAAAATTACTTTTTAATTTGCACACGATTATGATCAACATTACTATCAGGAATCATAATCTTCAATGTTCAAACTTCGGGATAAAAGCGTTACTTTTAAATACATTACATGATGATAACTACGACTTAAAGATGACATAAATATTGAGTTGGTTTGATTGAATGTCTGATTTTACTCCGAATAAAAACAATTCTATGTTGCCCAACGTATGACTAAAGTAACGTATACGACGTCATGTACTCCATAGTACTCACTAAAAATGGTTGTGTTAATTAAACTCAAATTAAACACATGACAGTGGTTGCAGCATGATTACCACTATACGGTGTTAATTCAACACAGACCCCGTAGAGTTTAATACAAGGGATGTGTTACGTTTTTAACACACAACTGGTGTTGAGCGGTGTTAAATTCGGATCTGTGTTAGTATTTTCCGTATTAATTCGACACCATGTCAGGGTGAGTAGTATGGGGGAAATGTTGAGTGTTACTTGTGGCGGTGTTGTACCAACACAAAGAAAGTAACACACTGTGTACTGTGTTAATTATTTAGTGTTAATATTACACCATTTCAAGTATCAATACAACACGGTACTCGTGTTATTTCAATACCATTTTCTTATTATTTCAACACACAATCTGTGTCATAATTCAAGGTCAAAGCCGTATAAGTAATACCGTTTTGGTATTAATTCAACACTCCATGCGTTAAAATTCAAGGTCAGACCACCAGATTAACACCGTTTTGTGTTAGTTTGACTGCAGTTCTGTGTTAATATGACACTATTTCGGTGCTGAATTAACTCCGCGTGCGTGTTGACGTAACCATTCTTCTGTGTTGGAAAAGGTTGTGTTGTGCAAGCTTATTATTACCGAAGATTCTAATTTTAAAATAAGAATACTAAACTACAGAACACTTCATTTAGAAAATCTTCATAAACTTTTTTGTCGTGCTCCCCAACTCTTATTGTGAAGTATTTCTTGATGGTTCGAAACACAACCTTCACCAACAACTTGTTCAAGAATGATAGGAAACTTTTACCTATATCCTTATAATATGTTTGTTTCTTAATCGTGTTTGTTCTAGTTTTCTGCCATTTTTGAAGCATAGTGCCTGGAGTTGACTGGTGAGCTCTAATGCAGTATAGAAGTGACACAGTAATACGGTGTTGTTTCTCGTTGTTGGCATATTTCTTCAGAAACTTATGTAAAATAATTGAGAACACATTGCGAAATTTGCATGTTGAAATTTTGCGTATGCCTGGATTTATTTAAGTATTTCTTTCTACTGTTTGTGTGTAGCTTTAGTACATAAGCCTTTATATTTAGATGCTCAACATATTTGGCAATCACGCAGAAAACAACACCGAATATTCTACAATTGTGTTAATTTAACACACAGGTTGTGTGTAATTTCAACTATCTAGCAGCATAAAAGCATGAACAGTTCATTTGAAGTAGGAACGATGAATGAACGCATCGTAACGCAGTTACTTTCTGAAACCAAGTGCCAGTGACAAATCAGTGACAATGAATCCCGAGAAAAATGGCCAAAAACCTTTTGAATTGCGTACCTTAGGAATTGCATCGAAGGGAACACTCAGAAAAGTGTTCATGCAATTACAGATATCTTAGGCATATATCAAACAATTTTCATTCGGTAGCTCTGCCCAATGTATAAACTAAAAATGTTGAACTGATAGTGCCACATGACTTGACATCAGCCAACAAGGATCCCGTCTAGAGATGAGTAGTTCTCTGAGTATACTGAATAATCGTGGAAGAGTTTCTAGATTTTCTACAATAATTATAAATGGCCACTATATCGACTGTATCGTGATCAACGTCCAGGATAGTCTCAAGACCATTCTTTCCTCCACAAAATATGTTGTTTCAGGTATTGTGGGATATGGTGTGAATGATACAATGTTACTAATATTACTAATAAATATAATACTACATGACACGTTAATAAAGAAGAAAACTAATAAGGTATGAGAGTATACGGACTTCGGGGACAGATTCAATGCTATTACAAGTAAAGCAAATTAGGGTGAAAGTATGGACAAAATCTGATGATAGTGATAGTGAATTGGATGTATATTTGGATGCTATAATGTACAGTTTTTTTTAAGTAGCACAGGACTGATCAAAGCAGGTCAGTGATAACAATTACCACTGAAAACGCTTTATGTTAGGGAGACACTTTTAATAATAAAACGTTTGTTATTATAATACAATAGGTTACTTTAAATAAGTTTAGATATGAGTTATCATGGAACATTTTAGTTGTGAAGCGGGAATTTGTCTTGTCTTTTGATTTTAAAAATCTTTCAAGTTTACCAGCTCATGCATTTAATAGTTCGAAAGCGTCCGAAAACAAAATACATTTGTCGGCCCCCGGTATACATACGTCCTAGAAACTGTATAATATATGGGCTGGAAAATAGGAATAGAACAGTACAGAATAATTAAGCTAGGGAAACTTACCTTTACCTTCTGATTGGCTACTCCTGTGTCTTTGTATTCATCATAATCATCTGAAAACAAAACGAATATTACTATTCCCAGTGCATGGAATTGCAAAATTAAAGTTGTACAATGTTTTTAGGCTTAAATTCATCGTATGACTCAACACTTGCGGGAACGTTTCAATGTTAGAAAGTTCACCTTAAGCATTAACATATTTTACTTGGTTTTCATGAAATGATTTTAGGTTTCAGTTATATGTTTTGCGTTAGACGTACTAAAATTGCATATAAAATTCTATAATACTAATGATATATTAAGGTTGACATTTACAGTAGATAATGATAATGATATAATAGACAGAAAATCCTCCGACGTTCCTCAGGAAACGTGTGTTTGTGTACTTACTGAAAGACAAATTACTACATCAAGGCTTAAAAAGTTAAATGATTATACAATAGCAATACAACAAGAACCAGCAATTTGAAATTAGAAGATGATTCAATTAATCCATTATAAATCTGACATAATCCAAAGTTGGTTGGCTGCAGTAGAGAAATCAATTTGATGCATGCAGCAAATACTTTGTTCATTGATCAAAGATGCATGTTGAGAACCGATTAAGTATTCTTTCCGAAGAGGTTCTTATGGTAAATAAAGAAATTCCACATATCTACACAGTAAAGAAAAATTGTGTTAATACAACTCAATTTTGACACATTCCAATGGTCCCAACATAACTACTATTTTATCGTGTTATTTAAACACCTAAGGTCTATGTTGCTGTTAACACAGGCCCGACGATAC
Organism: Thermobia domestica; assembly: GCF_964235325.1. NCBI lineage: Eukaryota > Metazoa > Arthropoda > Insecta > Zygentoma > Lepismatidae > Thermobia > Thermobia domestica. The sequence continues at coordinate 147,785,879 of NC_137462.1, read as the reverse complement.
CGGTTTACACCAGAGCCAGTGGTAAGTAGTGTGAAAATAACATCACGACATTGTTAAACAAGTAAGTGAATGGATAAGGGGATGCGGAAATAGGATCAGCAGCGTCACGGTATTATTTCAATACATGACTTGTGTTGGTAATATCCAAGCTCGCATAATGAATGCAAGTTATTAATTTACTAGCCATTGGCAATTTTATTCTTCTTCAGTGATCAGCCAAATATTTCATTTGCTAAGAACAATGACTTGGTAGAAGTATCACAGTAAACTCAAATTCCTGTGTATCTGATAAATAAAGTAATGCAGTATTTTTAACGTGTATATTTGCTTGCAGTAAAGTCCTAAATATCCAAATAACTGGCATTGAGAATTTCTATTAGTTTACATTTTTAATATGAGCAAGCTTTATGCACTATATTTGACATTTGCAGGAAATAACGAATTATGTACTACATCATATTTTCTGACAAAATGCACATGAACAGAAATGCTGTTATCTGTTTTCGATGTTCTTACAATTTTTCTTGACGTATCTCATTGCATGAAGATCATGTCACGTAGTTCATTTATCCACTACCATTTTTACAATATTCTCCAAATTTCAATCGGGTTGAAGTAGTGACAGACTTATGTCAAAATTTAACACAACTAGGGTAACACAGAAACATTATATTGAATTAATACAGCCATTTTTACTGTATATGTTGACTGGATATTACAGACAACAAAGACCAAACTTAAGGTTGTGTTCATTATCAATTACAGAAGAAATAGGATGGAAAATGGAACAGATGACTTGTTTTCGGTGTTTAGGAAGTATTATTATTGAAAATATTAAATGTAAACGTAAAAACGAAGAACGGATAGGAATGGCGAAAAAAGCATTTTCAAAAAGGAAGTACAACCTATGTCGTAAAGTTTTGTATAAAAAGTTAAGAGGAAAAGTTTGTTCAAATGTTGTGTGTGGTGTATTATACTTTACAAAGACAAAAACACTGACAGTACGCGGAAGAGACAAAGAAAAAACCGAGCCTTTCGAAATATAGTTGTGGGGGAAAATGCAATGAATAGCTACGTATGTCGAACGCAAACAAATGAAGAAATATTAGGAATAGTAGGACAATAAAGAACAATGTTAAGTGTAAAAGAGGAAGAGAAATTAGTTGGAGAGTGACTGAGGGAAACTTCCACCCTACCGCCAATTTAATCAAAGAAGAATATCAGTAGATTGCCTAATATGTCAGAAAAAAGATATTTGCAAGAAAATAAGAGAATCTCTAGTAGTAATAATTTAAAAAGAGAAACAAAATGAATTAAAGATAGAGAACAATCTCTGAACAATGTACAAAGTTTTTAATTAGGACGAAATATATGATAGTTAAGAGTTTCTACAAAGTTCTAATTATTTGGCTTTCTTATGCTGTTTGATGAAATCAAATGTTTAGTTGGCGGAGGTTCTACATATCAATATTTTAATTAATTTTGTGTTTTGTTTATAGATTGTGCTTACCTATTGCTAATGTTAAGCTAACATGTAAATGAATTATCCAGGAATTTTATTACCCCACCCACTTACAAAATCTTAGCAAATATCTTTACAGTACAACAGACACGTAGCAAGGATTTCGTAATAGGGGGGTCCGTGATGAAATACTGCGGTTATCACACCAGGGACTCGATCATTATAAACTATTTTGCTACAAACATACATTGGTTCATTTAGAAAGGATTTCGTAATGGGAGGGCATGACATGAAATACTCTGGTTACACACCAGGAGCTAGATCAATCTAAACTATTTTACTGGCAACATACCCATATTGGTTTGTATATATATATATATATATATATAATTACCTTTTCTCTAAGCTAAAAATCTATTTTGGTCACGTAAATGCTAGGGCCTACAGCTTAATGTGGAACCCAAAAGTAATGAGCCCTCAACTGGTGATAATACTACCTAGGTGTACGTACAGCCACGAAGAGCTATGAATTAAGGATTGGCATTTTTTAGTCATGCTAAGGTCCTGAATTTTCTTCTATAGGCACATGCATAAATTAATTTCAATTAATCCTACATAGATTAAAACATATTATATATTGCCAAAAATTACTTACCATCTGTTACTCCTGATTCGCTAATGCACTTTTCCATTGTTTCACCACTCGGAGCCTATAGAAACGTACAAAATGAAAAATGGGCACATAAAAATATTACTTTAATGTTGAAAGGAACGCAAGAAGCTAATTCGTTTTCATTAAAAAAATGGAAAGAGAAACAATTTAGGCTAGTTGTTAAATTTAAATATATTTTGACGCTGAGCATTTTATTTTAGTATAGTCTTCCTCAAACGTTTTTTGCTACTCACAACACTTAGAAATGTCATACATATATCGTCGTCAGAACTATAAACCGAAACAAAGCGTTATTGTTTTCAAATATAATAATCGATTTTGAACTAATTTCATTTTTATTTTTGATTTATATTGCTATTCGTGGAATATTTACATATGTTGATTTATTTAACTTTTTTCGACTGTCGGGAATTGTAAGTCCCATTTTCTTGGCTCATACATTATTTCTCCTGTGTACGTTATAATGACCACGCCTGTCGGCTTGACGAGACACGAACATTGTTGAGCAATAATAGAAGCGAAATTTATTTTTATATAACCTAATGTACCCTCAATTTACTATAATTTACTATCATCAAACTATGGTAACAAACATATAATTCAGTCGGAAAAGGTTTAGTGTTGTTTTACGTAAGGGTTAGATGCTTTTTCAATGAGATGTGATTTAGTGTAAATATCCAAAACTATAACATGAACTATAACATGAATTAACAACGCACAAAGCCCCTTCTTATAATCGAAATTGTCGTTATGAGAGTGTATACAGGTACTTCTATCTCAAATCAGACCTCTGACTCCTGCTACAAACATGACAAAACTAACCATTTAGCAAAATAAAATGAAATAAAATGAAATCTTTAAGTTTAGTGTCTCACAGTTATGCTGACTGGGCTAAAGGAGATGGTGATGGCAAGAAATAAATGAAATAGTGGAATGAAGAAAGTGGGACCCACACGGTGTTTGTCCACCACAAAACTCACTTGACGTGAGCTGGGATCTAGTCAGGGATCCCATGCACCAGACGTGAACGCCCTACCACTTTTTTCGTTCTTTATTCAAGAAAAGTGCAATTACATGATTAACACAGACTTAAGCTAAAAGGGACCTGAAGGCAAAATTTGAACCTTAATAAATATCTTTACATAATTAGCAAAATATTTCTGTTGTCCTTGAGATGTAAGAAGTGACATACTAGAAGATAACAGTTTGAGGTACAGATCATTGTTTCCTTTGAGATTGTCCTCAATTATTAAAGCTGCCGTAGTAAATATTAACCAGATAATAATAATATGCTTTGCTTGCGGAAAATGTTTATATTCAGGAAGGTGCAACATGTTCATAAAGCTACATATTTTGGGTGCAGATGGAGAATGCGGCTTACAATTCAACAATATTTGGACCAGATTAATTTGCTGTCATGACATCTAGAAGTACGGTGCTCAATTGTATTCTCAGTAAGGCAATGAGCACAATGCATAATATTACTTAGTCCAATGTTATATCTACGTACATTTGTAACAAAGTATGTACAAGAAGAAGCCAAAGCGGTTTAAGATTGAAAGAAAAAAATCGTCGTAGTATTGGTCCAAATTTGCGACCATTTAACAATTGGAAATTGCTGCTGTAGGGGAGAGGGGGGTACATTTGAACATCTGTTTTCGAATATTCGTTTTTGCTTCCAAACACACAGTAAATTTCCTCCTAGAACTGTAGCAAAAACTAAATATAATATACATTATATTTGCCATAAAATAGAGTACTTTGTTTGATCTTGTCATTCTCTGCAAGGGCGCAGGGGGTGTCGTTCAAATGTACCCCCTTGGGGGGTAGATTAAAACAAGCATGGGGTAGATTAAAACAAGCATGGGGTAGATTTGAACATACGTGGGGCAGTTTTGAACAAACCATTATTTTACTAGAATAATCGTTATTGTCAGGATGAATTCGTTTACGAACAACAAGGCTAATGTAACAAAGCACCATTAACGGTTTAAGGCACAAGAATTAACCAATCGCGTATGGCAAGGAAATAATAATAATAGTAATAATTGCTGAAACATATATGCAGGCCCGTATTTGTATATTGTGCGCCTCTGTGCTCTAAATAATTTGCCTCCCCTTCGGAAACACATCTGAAATGAGTTGAATTCATAGTTTTTGGGGTCACTGAGATGAATAGTGACAGTTTTAATCCAATTCAACTTCAAGGTCATACTCAACTCCCGAGTGAGGCGGGCGAGAGTTTAAAAGTAATCAAAAACGACAGATATTAGTGTTGAATTCATTGTTTTCGAGGTCGCTGAGTTTAAGGGTATCAGTTTTCATGATGTTCAAGTTCATCCTCACCCCTTGGGGTGGGAGTAGAAAAGATTGACTTTTTTAAAAAAATAATCAGATAAGCTAGCTAATTAATAACTACTGTAATTAGAACGAATTAAACATTTTCACGCTTTTGGTCTGGCCTCTGAGTGTGATAGTATTAAATATAACTTTATTGTAAATCTTTTTTTAAAAAAATCCAAAATTTTGCCGCCCCCTAAATTGTGACGCCCTGTGTTCGAGCACAGAATAGTAGTTACCTAAATACGGGCCTGCATATTTGCTGTACGTTAACGTTACACACACACACACAAAAGGATATGTAGACAACATATCTATAGGCGTAGGTGTGATCTGAAGAAAAATTTAAAAGAATATTATCATCGTAGCATATCTGTGAAAATATGATTATGATTCACTTTTCAATTTTGCTCGTCATACCTTATAGGCTTAATGGAAAACCTATTAGTACTAGCAATCTAAGAGATCTAAGAAATTACATTTTTTTCACCACTAACCGGGTACTGGACACAAAATTTATTCTACCCTAAAATTCTACAAATCAACATGAAATGTCAGAATTTTTGCAGTACGCTTTGTCTCTCCAGAAGTTGTGAGATTAGAAAGTCTACACACAATATCAGCAGTTGGCACTGAACATTTGTCTTCCTTGTCTGAGAACACAAACATGTTGGTGGTACTTATGTTTCAGAAAAGTAGAGGTAGAACAATGTTCAAATGTGCCCCCTAATTTTTGTTCAAAACTGCCCCAACCGGCATGACCAAGCGGAATTTGGTAATACCCAGATAGTACAAACTATTGTGAAATACAAAGGGCAACATTAGATAAGTAAATTAATGTACTTGCTTCTGCAATGAATGGCAGATAATATCAAAACACAGGCTTCTGTCAAAAATCTTACAAAACTTCACAAAAATTCCAACTTTCCACCCCACAAATGTAACAAAATACTGCTGTTCATCAACAGTTACACTAAAATGGCAGATAACAGTTGACCGTCACGCAACACAATTTTGCCAAACTAAAAATTTTGAAACCACCAGATATGCTATTATTTCTAGCCTGTTATCTTAAATGTTCAAAGGTACCCCCTGTTCAAATGTACCCCGCTCTCCCCTACTTTAAGAACATACCTAATATTACTATGATAATACCAAAATGATTGTATAACAGTGTACGTTTCAATACTTTCATAACTGATTAGACCTTAACTTATATCAAGAATAGCATTAGTAAGGTGTGGATACATACGAGACCAAGTGAGAACACTGACTGGCGAACCCAAAGATGTATAAAAAGACATTGGTTTAATAACGCATCTGATATTGAAGAATCATAAACACAAAGTAAAGCACATGTACGGTGTAAGAATAAACTGCGGCATTGTTGGCGAATATTTCAAATGCGTAAACCTCTATAAGCAAAAGGCTCATAGACAGTTGGACGAGCCACTCTGAAGATTTGTTTATGCCACAGAAAGTATAATGCGTGGCTGGTGACTTTACGTTCATATTTGACAGGTAAGGCGAAAATTTGATCAAGAAACCAGAGTTGAGAAAATGCGAATACATTAAGAAAATAGCACAACCATATAATGTAAGGTCTCGCAACTTATTATCATAAATAATGGAAATTACCTTAGCCGTGACTTGTAAATAATTATAATTTATATTTTTTTTTCTTGTGCGCCGCCAATGAACTTCTAAAAGTTTAAAAACATCAACAAAAGTGAAAAGTATGTGATAGAACTGTTCAGCCTCAGAGTGAAAACAAAAAAGTTTACTTTTATGATAATTCACAACAGCGCCCGAAATACCAGGAAAATGATAAAGCTCAGTCTGCACCACCTGTAAATCTGCAGGAGAATTAAGTATGACGTGGACGTCATCAATGCAAGCTTGAATGCAAATGGCCCTTGTTTCAACAAGGGCATCAGGCAAAAGATTATTAAGTTTGTATACTAACGGTGCAATACCTAAACTGTACAAAATAGAACTTAAGGGGGATCCTTAGAGACCTCCTTTCCCCACCAAATGCTGAGATAATATAACATTGCAATGCATTTGAAGTAAACGATTGGGAAAAAGTGCTTTTATCGTAGAAATAAAATGAGATCCTATTCCATAAGACGGTAGTAATTGATATAAATAATCGAGGTGGATATCATCAAAAGCTTGTGCCATATCGACTGATAGTAATGCTGTGTTAGAACCATGAACCTTGGTAAAATAAGCAATAGTGTCACTGATATTACTTAAGGCGACATACAAAGGGGGCAAGACCAAATTGAAATTGAAACATTAAGTACATTTCATTGGGTACCATGTCAGGGCCTGTAGATTTATGTCGTTCAGCCATAAGAATGGCATTTTTAACTTCCTGTTCTGTAAATGTTGCATCCAGAGTATCGCGATCGGCAGCCTCCAAACTAGGAAGTATAGCAAAAAAGGGCAAAGTGGAAGTAGTTAGGGGCGATGCATTCGTATACAAACTGGTATAATAATGATAAAAGCATGGCACCACCTGATTACCTTGATGCACAGTGTTAGTCCGATCCACTTCTTTACTTATAAGTTTACGTTGACTTCGTTTGCGCTCTGTTGACAAATTTGCTGAAGTGTCGCATCCTCGGTTGCATTACAACTTTCTGTTTTACTTCTGACAAAACAACTTTTGTACGCTTCCGATACAAAGATAGAAGGAACGCTTTAATTTCCTTGATCTTGGCAAACACGAAAGGAGGCATAGGTCCAGGATATGCAATGTAATAGGCAAGAAGTAAACGGGTATAATAATTAAACTGGGTATGATAATCATGCCAACACTCCTTACTATAATGTCTACATACATATCTTAAAGCTGGTTTAATATGAATTTCCCAACGAGTTGAGTCGAATTGATTTTAGTTTAGCGTCCCTTTCAGCAGCGAGGCTATATGAGACGTGGACCTACTGATTAACGTGGAAACCGAACAACATGAGCTCCCACCGGGAATTGAACAAGGGTCTCCCACGCCAAAGGCGCATACGCTAACTGCTTAGCCACGATGGAGCTCTGTTCCCAACGACTAAGCAAGGATGAATGTCCACTATAATTGGAAATTTGTAGAAAAGCCATTTAGTAGAAAACGATGTTGCAGCTCAGGATCCTTTAATAGAGATGTATTCATATATGGAGAACGCTGAAAAATTCTAAACTGGTAACTTCAATGTTAAGAAAACAATACAGTGATTAGTGAAAGAAGCTGGATGAAGTTGTATATCGAGCACATAAGGAATTAACTATTGAGATATGTAAAATCGGTCTAAGCGACTAGGACTGTGGGAATTAAAAAACGAATGTCTGTGTTCTGTAGGCTTATAATAATTCCAAACATCGGTAAGGTTAAACGAAGTGACCACCTGTTGCAGAGTAGACAAAAAGTTACGTCCTGGATGATGATCTTGAGCAAGAAGAGAACAATTGAAATCCCCTGCGCAAATAATAGGAGCAGTACTATCATGTAAAGAATGGCAAGATTCGTAGCAAAAAAAAAAAAAAAATCTAACAGCTTTTTGATTAGTTCCAGAATTAGCATAAACATCAGTAACATGATAGTGCTCTAACTTTGCTGTCAGCAACCACTTTCCGGGTGTAAAAATAGATTATCAGTTGCCAAATCTGCCCTATAAATGAGATCATTTCCCGTACCAGAAGGAGTGTCATTAGCAACATAGACATACTGATGCGGTAATTGAAGGGTAGAAAAGTTTACTTCTTGTAAACACACTACGTCAAGAGAATGAACCGAAATAAAATCCACTAAAGCAATTTTGTAACCGCAGAAGACAAACCATTAACATTAATTGTGGCAAAATTCACAGAAAACATGTAGAAATTATCAAACGGAAACAGTAAGGAACACGATGAAAGTCCGATTAATAAGGGTCATAAAAGGAAAAAATGATCGAGAGGAGAGTCATTACAAAAACAAAACGGTATAAGGAAACACTAAGCACTGTAGTCTTCAATTTACACAAGTGCGTCGAATTGGCTGTGTAGCACTGATATTCTCGGGAGCACTAGGAAGATCTTCTTGTAATTAACCTGTTTGAGAGAAAATTAACTTAGCAGGTTCATGTTGTTTCTTATCATTTCGACATCCTCGTTCAGGACATGTAGAGAATTAAGGGTGACTTCTGTGGCAGTAGGTGCAGTTTAAATACTGTCAAGTACCATAGGATCAGCAGAAGTTGCAGTGTTAGAAACGGGAAGACCTTGTTGAGAAGTCGTAGCCTTGGCAGATGACGCACTGAAACGTGTTATAGGAGTATCCACATAGGTCTCAACAGTGTGAGGCAATAAGACGGGTACTGGAGAGCCGGGCAAAATGACTACTGCGGGAGTGGGGCTGCTGCTGTGACTGCTGAATACATGATCCATAGGGGAGCATTTATCACTTGAACGTTCAGCTTTAAAAAAAAAAGGGATCAGCACTAGATAGAACTTTAGAACTGATATGAAATACTGTTGAAAACAGCACTTCCCCAGGTACAGAGGGGGCGAGGGCTGGCAAAGAAGAATCACACTCAACACTGGTATTGGTCGGAAGGAGGTTTTGGTTGCAACACAGCAAAAATACTATAATTTGTATGGTCTGGTGCACTTTCAAGTTGTACTTTGGGAGGGTGTCCCCTCAGTAACGCGCGAACGCCTGAAGCCACTGAGGTTCACAGATGCCCATGAGGCTGAACTGGCTTGGCCTGGATATGAGGGCAAGAGGAAAAGAGGTGAGATTCGCTATCACACTTCGTACAAGTTTTAGATTGTCCTAAATAGGTAACCCAAAGCCGTAAATTACAAATTGTCACATAGGAAGGAATGTTCCGTTTCAAGATCGTTTTTAAGTGTTTTCGACCAGTTCGTGCAGGATAATGATAATCTGTGGTGTATTTTTCTTCGTCGATGGAAATTACATCTCCGTACTGTCCGAACACTTGCTCTATTTGTGTATCCGCAATTTCCAAAGGAACTGTATGTATTTTTACCAATTCGAACATGTGAGAAGCCGATTCCAAAGACAGTTCATAAGTACTTTCAGCATCAGTATATGACACAACACCATTACGATCCATAAGGATCCGATTACACAAGTCCGCATTAGACAGTTTAATGAAAAGAAACTTACGTGCAAAGTCAAGTTCTATGCTCCGAACATTAATTAACGCAAACTTAAGTTCGTCATGTATCCATTCATGTAAGTGAATAGAATTAGGAACATTTACTGCACTCTGGAAATTGATACGAATCGTAAGGAATCCATGAGTCACTCAATAAACACAATTAATAACTTAGTGTTACAAGGGGAATTAAAAAAAAACAATTCAATTCAATTGCACAAACAGCAAATATAACACTAAACGAGGGTAAGTACAGTAAATCAAACAGACATCACCCTCCACCAAACACTCAGCTCTTACGACACAACACAGCACACGATATGAACTGCACGAAAGTCACAGACGAACTGACCATTGAGTCATCCAAATTTAAAAAATCAAATAAAAGCCGAAACAAACTTCAAAGCATACATTCATAGGCTTTTAATACCCAATAGGGTGGGTCGAAAAAAAACTTAAAAAAACAATTTGAAAATGGGTAGTGCGCAAAAGTTGCTACCCGTAGCAGAGACTTTGCACAAAAATTTGGGATTTTACGGACCGCTCCTTACACTGCTGCATCCAACTTGAAAATTTAAAATTTTGGTACAACGGCAACCTGTTCAACTCCATAGAAACGTCGACTGTGGCGGCTTCTGGCTATGTATAATAGAAGGCAAGAAATGTTCAAAGCATAAACTTTGTCTCATTAACATTAGGAACCGTTTTTAGAATACCCTAAATGTGCGGCTCTCTCTTTGTTTTACGTTCGGGACCAATGCAAAACAACCAAGACCTCACGACGCGGCCATGGCTACACTGCGAGTTCCACCCACCGTAACTAGATGTGCTTCTGTCTATCAATATAGCTATTAGTAGCAATATTTAGAGAGTTAAGTCCTTGTTCGATTCGAATTTGGGCATTCGTTTTCTCGATTCTAGTGTCGCCTTAATTATGATGTCTCTATTTATGAAACCATACGCTTTGGATGCTGCTTCTGTCACTAAATTTATAGTTCGCTCGACGGCTTGCGTATGGCAATTAAATATCCCTGCAGATTCGTCTATTCGTCTATCATGGAACAGGTACGAATATTTTCCTCTATTTCTGCATCTGATAACGTCATGGTAATTGGAGCTCTTTTACATCGGTCGCAAATCAGTCGATCATTTCGTGGTAGTAGTCCTCTTCAAATCTTAGCCGGGAAACAACAAATTCGCGAATCTTTTTCGGTCTTTTCTACATCTTTGCACGAGTTTCCTTGATTCGATTTCAAGCTGCGGTCCTTATTTCAATGCTGGGGTCAGAAATCATCGCTGGAGGCAAATTTCGAGATGCACAGGGAATCCGTTTGTTTGAATGTCAGTGTGGACTATTTTTCTTATATCCATGGGTAAAAACTTTGAGAAACAGATATTTCAGATGTATGGCTGATTCTGTGCATGAAGGCTGTTGAATTCCAACCATAGCGGTGGGTAGACATGAATGACATATTCTGCCAGAAGTTTAAGACTGTTGCTTGGGTTGAGGGTGCTGACGTAAAATCGTAGTAATTTGCAAGCAAATGTTAGCCACAGTGACTGCACTACGTGACCTGGTTTTTTATTGTCTAGATCTGAAGGGCATATTCCTGATGACACAGCATGCAGATTTCGAATAGATACTTTTGATCAGTACTGGGTGAGACGTTTTCTGCATCTCCATTATCCATACTACTATAATTGGGTGAAATGTCTCAGCTTTTCTCTTTTCACAGTCTCCTAACTGGATACCTATGGGTCCCAGAAGATGTTCGGTCCTGTTGTTAAACCATCTAAGATATTCGTAAGATGTTGTATGCAGCAGATAAACAAAGTGCTGAACTTCTTTATTTAAGGTTTTTCGAGACACATTACAAATTTATTCATTTTCCCAGTATTTACTGTTGTCCCGTCGTACCCAGCACCCACCAATTGAGACATATCGACTTCACTATTTTCTAAAAACTTCACCTGTGATTTGGTTATTTTACTTCCTTGTCCTGACTCAGGGGTAACGTGTCCTAAATAACGTGATCCCGGTTCATAAAAAATGATTACATGCTCTTCATATTTTTACCTCAATAGTGTTTTTCACCTTTCTTCTCCTGATACAATGTTTTGTCCTTTCTTCCATCAAAATAAAATATATGCTCTTAATCTTTCGTCCTTTAAGATTATCTTCTTCTTGTAAAGATTTGCCTAATTTCTTTTTTCCTAGTAACTTTGCATTTGTCTACAGTATAACAAGCGTGCCACAGTCTCCAGTTCCGTATCCAATGTATTTTAAACCAGATGAAGTGATTAATGCTACTTCACGTGTTGAAATTCCAGTTCGATAAGCAGCGGAAGCAGTGCAAGAGAAAGATATTCGTGTCTGATGGTTACATTTATTTGTAGATTCAGGCTCAAAATCTGGCTAAGATGTACTGTCAGATTCAACCCTTTTACCGGACGAATCTTCAGAGGACGATAGAGCTTCCTTTACTCGTGCCAAAATTCCTGAAGGACCAGCCTCGTGAAGATCCGTTGCACTTCTTTTCAGTTTAGCTTCTCTTGTAGCTGTTTGTTCTCTTCTTGCTAGGATTTTTACGAGCAAGGCACTAATTTTATAATCTACTTGAGCGATGATCATTTGTATCACACAATTGGTTGTTTCTTCATATGCAATAGCTATTATATTATTAGGAATACGTCTGTTCTAACTCACTATTTATACATTTAGGGTATTCTAAAAACAGTTCCTAATGTTAATGAGGTTTAGTTTATGCTCTGAACATTTCTTGCCTTCTGTTATAGACAGCCAGAATCGGCCACAGTCTACGTTTCTATAGAGTTGAGCGGGTTGCCGTTTTTACCAAAATCTTAAATTTTCAAGGGGGGTGCGGCAGGATAAGGTGTGGTCCGAAAAATCTCAGTTTTTTGTGCGAAGTCTCTGCCACGGGTAGGAACTTTTGCGCACTACCCATTTTCAAATTTCAAAAACAAAAAGTTTTTTCGACCCACCTTAATACCTACCGTCTGGATGTAAACAAAGCAAAAAATTATTAAAATTCATGAAATTAAGCTTAATAAGAACATATCCATAAGTAAAATAACAACTTATTAAAAAGTGATTAACTAAATAAATGTTTAAAAATATCGCTCTTTTCCCTTTACTTTGCTTTTTACAGTAATTAATTTCCGTAGCAAACAATGTATGCTTTCTTTCATTGGAACAATAGAATGCGGCTAGAGGAGCAAACGGACAAGCTCATTCTTTTTATTAAGAAGAGAGCAAAATCTACGAAGTTAAATAGCATTCTGTGTATTTGACAAGCAAACCACTGTAACAACCATTAGTGTAGCCAAAAAATCATCAACAGTCGGAATTTTTTTTTTAAAAAAAATATCTTACTCTCTAAAATTGTTTTAAAGCTTAATAAAGTAATCTATGTATAAAATTAACTCAATTGAATAAAAATAAGTGGTGCCCCAAGAAGCCTCAAGTTTTTAATGTAGCCGCTATTTACGTATACAATATGCAGTGGTGCCCACCCCCCCCTTATGTCTATGACGCACCCCCCAATTGTCTATCCGTAGGTGTTCTCCCGTGAAAAAATCTTCTTTTCGATTAATTTTACCCCCCTCATCAACCATATTTATAAAGATTTTAACCCCCCCAATATTTCAATGACGCAGTTTGTGTCATAGCCCCCCCCTCTTGTGGGCACCCCTGCAATATGAAGTAAAGGTACCTTGAAGTTTGGAAAGACAATTGTAATTTACTAAACACATATTATGAAGATGAATAAGCATTAAATCATTAAATATAAGTTGCAAATAACGCCAGGTGTATTTCTGGTGAAAATGTATCTCAAAACAGTATGTGACTTGATCTATTCCTATTGAAAATTTTGAACCTGAATATAAAATGGCGGAAAGTTTACAATATAATAGCATACAGTACTAAATATCATTGAACTATCCCTAGCAAAGTTATGCTGTAACTCCTAGCCGTTCCAAGCTTCCACGGCACCTTTGCCTCATATTGTATACTTTAAATGCATTAAAAACTTGGTGTCGCTTGAGTTATCATTTAATATTATTTAACAGTGCTAATTTTTCTTATGAGTTATTTTGGTCTGATGCAAGACCCTTTGGAAGGTGGTTTCTGACACTAAGATAAGACAAAATGTATAGACCAGCCTGGGTGCACAAATGCTTCCTTTTGGAGATATAGGTTGCAGAAAACATGAAAAAAAATGAACTTTCAAGGTCCATGGCTCCAATACTATGGGGACTACCATAGTCGGATCAAGACTTTACTTAGGAATTAATATGTGTGCTACATAAAAATACATGTTTCACAATCCTGCGGTACTCACGCAACAATTTTTATAGAGGGAGCTTGGCTAAGAACATAATTTGAAGTACTCACCAACTACCTCTATAAAAATTGTTGCGGAGGTACCGCAGAATTCGGTAACGTGAATATTTGGATAGTGCACACACTAGTTCCTAAGTGAAGTCTTGAACAGACTACAGTAGATCCCATAACATTGGATCTATGGAGTTTTAAAGTTCATTTGTCATGATTTCGGCATCCTATAACTCTAAAATGACGGATTTCCGCACCCTGATTGATCTATAACTTTTGCGTCATCTTGGTGTCAGAAGAAATCACCTCCCAAACGTTGTCGGTGTTGTTTTGAAACATTATATATATATATATATATATATATATATATATATATATATATATATATATATATATATGTATTATACAGGGCTTGTAAAATAAAACGCCGAGTGCTCATAAATAATATACGGCTGAAGATAGAAAGTGAGGTAAGGAAATGTCATACGACGATTCAATAGTCCAGTGTACGAAAGAAAAAACGCTAATTAGAAAAGTAAATCAAGTACTTTTCAAATATAGCACAATTGTAAATGAGAGTGCTCTAGACCAGAGTTTCTCAAAGTATGTTCCGCGGAACCCAGGGGTTCCGCAAAGAGTTCCAAGGTGTTCCGTATAAACCGACCTCAAGAAAGCGAATAAAAAAATCGCAAGTCTCTATCTCATCTAAAAGTTGGTTTGAATTTTGGGTCCTTCGGAATTTGTTTGTAGAAGTTTGAACCGGAATACAATTTAAAAAAACATATGAATTTTTGAAAAAAAATCGAAAATGACAAAAGCTTATTTCCGACAGTTATTTAGCCACGGGCTTCATGGCTCGCAATGTGTAATATGAGGTAGAGTTTTACTTAACAGTTCCATGGCAACTGCAAATTTAGGGCTCAGTTTGAAACCAATCGTCGTAAGTTTCACAACAAGAATATTGATTTCTTTGAGGGAAAGCGTCGTGAGCTACTGAATTCACAAAAGAGTTTAGTTCAGATGTCATTTAGTATGAATGAAAATGCAACAGAAGCATCTTTCATTGTATGTTATAGACTATCACCGGCAGGCGAGACCCACACTATACCCGAGAAACTGAAAAACCTTGTGCGATTGATATGGTTAACTACATGATAAATAAAAATTCGGGTAAACAAATCTCTTTAGTGTCACTATCAAATGACACAGTCGTTCGTTGTTTTGAAGACATGGAAGGTTACATAAAGATAGAATTGAACCGTCGGCTCAAGTCATCCACCTTTGCATTACAAACAGACTAGATGAGAGACTGATATAGCAGGTCTGGCTGTTCTGCTTGTGTTTTTACGTTACCATTATGAAGAAACTGAAAGAAGATGTGCTAGTATGCAAACATCTCCCATTTAATGCATCTGGGTAAGAAATTTTTAGAATTATTAATGAGTATTTAGAAGAAAATCAGATACCATGGGACAACTGCTTCGATGTTTACACTGATGGTGCGAAGACAATGGTAGAAAACACAGCTGAAGCTGTTTCACGCTGTTGCGAAAACTTGCAAAAGTAGTCACCGTCAAGCACTTGTATATTGCACCGTGAAGCACTGGTCATAAAGAAAATACCACAGCCTCTCAAAAACGTCCTCGATGAAGCAGTCACAATCACAAAGTTTATCAAGTCAACAGCACTAAATGCAAAGCTCTTCAAAATTCTTTGAGACGATATAGGAAGTCTTCATCAATCCGTCTTTCTACACAGAAGTCAGATGGCTTTCTCGCAGAAAAGCTTTAAGTAGACTCTTTGAACTAATAGACGAGGTAAGGGCTTTCTTCCTCAACCACTACTTCGAGTTGGAAGAACGTTTGAGTGATCAACAGTGATGTTTAGGCTTGCCTGACATATTCGTGAAAATGAATTAGATCAATCTGTTCCTTCAAGGAAAGAACACGGATGTATTTACAGCAGAGGACCAAATCACAGCTTTTAAGAGGTAGTTACAGTTCTGGAGCAGAAGTATCATTCGTCTGATTATGATGTGTTCCCTACAGTGAAAAATTTCCTTGAACAGAACAAAGGGAATCTCGCAGAATTCGATGACATTAATAAAGAATGTATTGAACGTTTGAAGAATTTATAGTATACTGCAAATCAGTATTTTCCAGAAAAAGAAAGTGAATATCATCAACATCAGTGTGTCAAAAATCCATATGATATCCAAGAAAAATCTCCTTGCTTCACTTGCCGCATATGAGAAGCTAATATACTTAACATTCGATTCATCACTTCAACTTCAGTTCAAGAAGTTGCATTTGATACTTTTCTGGGGCCAGTTGAGGAAAGAATACTCGGGGTTATCGAAAAAAGCTATCGAAAAAAGCTTCCTTTTGTAAGCATCTAGTAAAACTAGATTTTCTGGGTATGCGTCCACCAAAAAAAAAAAAAAATATTGAAACAGACAGGATGTGGAACTAGATATGAGGCTGCAGCTTTCCGCCATAAAATCTGACATTAAAGAACTCCGCAGGCGCAAAATCAAGCCCACTTCTCCCACTGAAATCTCAGCATACGTGGTATGTTTTGTATGAAAAATGATTTTCATGTCACATTAGGTTTCGTTTTACATACTAGAAATCAGATTTTCATTAACAGTTCAAACTGTAAATACAGTAATTCAGGGGCGGATCTAGGACCGACTTCTGGGGAGGGCGAAGGGCTCTAAACTTTGGAATGGGTTTTATTTATATACATAAAATAAGAAAGTTTTACTCTTCTGGAGGGGGCGATCGCCCCGATCGCCCACCTGGATGCGCCCCTGCAATAATTTAATATTTTAAAGAGTTTTTAAATACCTAATTTCTTGTGTGTGTATAAAATTTCATATTTACAGTAATTTATTGTTTTTGAAGTGTTTGTGAAAACCTTGATTTTCATGTGCACGTAAAATAGTTAGAAGTGATAGTATTTATAGTAATTTAAATTTATTGCATTTTAAAAAATTAGTGTGATGCAAATTTATATAATAGTACCAAATCTAAAAGAGTTGATTTTCTGTTCAATGATAGTGCATAATAAACAGCATTACTATTATAAATTGTCAAATAATTTAATACTATTTTGATGGGTTCCGCCATTTTTATTTTAAACGTGAAAGAGTTCCATGAATGAAAGAGTTTGAGAAACTCTACTCTAAACAACATAATAAAAGTTTCTGAAGGTAGATGAGTGGAAGGTGGTAGAGGGCAGGAGGTTTAATAGTAGGTTACTCAAATTTTTCTTAAATATCCCGAAAACTATAGGGTTTAGCAAAAAAGAAGTTTTAAGAACAAACATTACTTATGCTATGCACATTAAATTTCCTATGAAAATAGCTCTACACATTTTTTCACGTTGGAACCACAGTTTATAAGATAAACCAAGATAAAAGTATATATTTAAAAAAAAAGACCTTGTTGTAACTAGAACAGTTCAGGTAACCTACAGAAGAAAAAATCCATACCTATATAACAGTGTACAGAGGCAATACACAATTTCATGCACAAATACACTAACTCGTGGGCTGGTGACCCGTGCTTTGGCCGCTTTTTTACGAGTCACTTGCGCGATGTTTTCCGCATCTTTCTCAGTTCTCCTAACACTTCCAGCGTGTGCAGACATAACCTATGTCTCTGGTGTTTGTGCATCATACTGACATTATTAGCAGTTACATAGAGAAAAGTACAGAAGTTACTCCACTTTTGGCACAAATTTTGAAACATCTTACCCACACTGAATGCGGCCCTTAATCGAACAGATATGGTTTAAAAACCCAGCTTGAGATAAGTACTATGTTATAAGTCATTTTAAATGGGTCAGCTGTTTTCCTGACTGCGAAAACTACGAATTCGACAGTAACCTAAGCCATGTTGACATTTTTTAATCCGTGCCTCGTTCCCCTCTCTACGAGTGCAGCTAAGCGTCACCATTCATTTCAATGAAACTGGATGCTATCTCTTACACAGTTATACCTTACATTTTGGACTATTTTTACGTGTCATTCCCACCCCTTGAAGTGTCTTACTACACTCAATTTATTCCAGATTGTTATTCATATGTCAACCAAGCTTGGTTGAAATTGATTCAGGCGTTCCAGTTACTCTAGAATATACACATCCACCCTATATATATAGGTGTGTGTGTGTTTGTGTTTGTGTTTGTGTGTGTATAAATTCCTAATCCATCTGACATGCTTGTTCTTGCCTAATTTTGATTTTCAGTATCATCGAGGCTGTTACCTAGCGCGCAGCAACCCTGGAAATTATGGATTCAACACTAATATGGGTTGTTTTTAATTATCTTTATATTTCACCACTTACCAAATTAATTAATGTTTCATACAATTACAGGACAACGTAGTTTTATATTAGACACTAATTTGTTTAACTTGGCACAGATTAGAATTTTTATGATAATAGTAATGAATTATTTTGTGCTTTAAACACTTTATTATTATTGTTTTTGTTTTATTATTTGTTGCTTTTTAGTGCTTTTGCTAAAATCGGTTAATATCGTATTTTTTTTTCAAAAAAAAAGAAAATGTTTCATAACTGGTTCAAAAGAATATATGAAGAACTGAGTATCATAAGGCTGAATTTTTATTGTAGTTCCACTTTATTACTCATACTTCAATTAATACCGGGGCCGCGGTGGCTCATTGGTAGAGCTTCACTTCTGGTACGTGGGGGTCCCTGGTTTGATCCCAGATCGCGCCAAGTGAACTTTGTGGTGGACAAACATCGTGTACCTCTGTTTTCTCGGGATTCTTCCGTTTCCTCCCACTTCATTCATTCTACCATTCCACTCATTTCTCATCATCACGGTTTCCTTTAGTCTATTCGACATAACCGTAGGACGTAAAACAAGTTTTTCATTTCGTTTCTTTCAATTAATACATTAATTACTTTAAAAGCCTAATCCTTTAGTTACTTTGAAATATTTTTTCCCAATATGTTCAGATACGTACTTTATCCAACTTATTATAATTATTTTAACTCTCAGTTACAAGATGTTACTTCAGCGACTATTGTACTGAGCTAATAAATTTGATGCAACAGTTGAAAGTTTTGATCTATGTTGGAACTATTTTTTGCACTAGACAAAATACTGAGCAGTTTTAGGGTTATAAACAAAGATATATTTACATTCTAACGTTGCAACATAGATCAATCAGGCTACTATCCAGTAAACAAAATATAAAATGATTTATTAGGACAAGACCTTGATTTAATGTTAAAATATATAAAGTGATTACGAAATCAACAATTCATTTCGTAATGTTTACTCTTACCTCGACATCTTGTATTACAATAAACACGCCTAAGAAGAGAAGTAATAGGTTCCAACTCATTTTGTTCACGAAACCAAGTAGGGAGAGAGAACAAAAATTTAGGTAGTTCAAACAACAAAAAATCGTTATTTTCCGCATATAATCGTAATCATATTCAATCGCCCACACACACAAAAGTAACGCCACATATTCAGCAACATACTAATCTTTTTTTTTTAACTTCGTGTGACGTACATTACTCATTCAATGATAAAATAGTAATATGATTTCAGGATTGCCATCTATATATTTTTATTTTTATCTTTTCAGGTAAATCCTACACGTACTTACAGGTAGTTCAACTTAAAACGAACTTCGGTTTACGATTGCCCCAGTTGCAAGCGGATTTGGTCGTAACCCGTTGATCAGATGGTAAATCTACTGTACAGTAAAGCATAAAATACTGTACTGTACTAGTTCACGTTGTTTGTTTGTTGGTTGGTTTTAATTATGTTATTATTTCATTTATTTCTAAAATAACAATATGAACATATAATGTTTCCAATTTATATTCCTAATTGCAGTTCTCTAAATTAGCGCTATTATTATTATTATTATTATTATTATTATTATTATTATTATTATTATTATTATTATTATAGATATTTGATAACAATAACCATCTAATCTAACCTTTATAAAATGATTATAAATGAGCTTTGGAATGAAGTCGCATTAGTTGTAAGTCGGTAGCTAACTTATTTCTCCAATATCGTTAAATGAACATAACAACTTTATGAACCAATATTTTCAGAAAGAATCTGAGTTCTCATTTTTCTGAAATTTGTTTATGATCTTTTTGTTTTTAAGGATATATTCAACTTCGTGTCTACAGAGGGTAGATGTCGAAGGTGTTAAATGCAACACTGAAATATAGGTAAAGCGCAAGAAAAGCATGTAGTCTTGAATTTAAATAGTTTTGCTTTAATATCTCAAAGCAATATAAAATGGATTCGAATCCTTCCTGCGATCATCGATTCATACGATTCACAGTTGGTATAAGTTTAGACGTCATTCATATTTGTAATTGGTATGGGCCTAAATAAAGATTTAGTGTAATTGAAAATGAATTAGGAAACAAACCGTGCAAGGTAGACAAAAGCAAATACTGGATACCACAAATGGCAAGTAGAGAACCTACATGGTATCCTAATACAGCCTGGTGGGAGGAAATTAGATGACACTACGAATTTCTTGGAAACGAACTATCCAAGATAGATGGTTGTCAAAAAATATTCGAAGGATCTTAATCCAGCAAATGGATCGACAAATGTTGATAATTGTATGTATGCGTTTAAATATATATAATCCTCACCACTATGTTCATGTGATCCCATTTCTCATTCTTGATATCTGAGCATTTGAGATTAAGAAATAAAAGCTTATACCTTGTTGTGAGAAATTATATATTTAACTTGGTAGCTGAAAGAATTTCTAAAAGACAAATACAGTTAAACTAAAACTTACTGTTCCTGTGTATAACTGAATAAAATTTAGTAATGTCAGGGTATAACAAACGGTCCAGCGAACTGGAAATATTTTAACACTCGGTTTAGCGAACCGGTGCGAACCACCTGAATAGCACTACTTTTGTGCTGTAAAGGTCAAGAGACGCTTGTTGATTGAGATTTGTATAGAAATATATATTACTGTATATTTTAAAAATCTTTATTCCGGGTTAACCGAATATTCATTATCCAGAATATACATTGGTAATGTGGATAAAAATAATTAATTTCTATTTTGAACGAGATGGAATCCCTCCTCGTTATCATGAAGGGTATATTACTTTTATTTAAAAGATGAGTTAACACAAAGATGATATTGAGTGAACACTTGGTTCTCAAATCTCATAACATGTCGTATTTTCTTTTTGCTCTTCTAATAGAAAAGGTATGTGAAGCGACAGCCAATTTCAATAAAATGGAACGATAACTAAAAGACAATATTTTCATATAACAGAATATATGTGCGTACTAGATTTCTAATATTTCAACAAGGTTACCAGTAGATCGTCACTCTTTGAGCATTTCCCTTGCTGCAAAACCGTTTGTGCATTTTGATCTTGTATTAGTTCAGCAATAATGTGGTACGGTTGTTAGTTTATTTGATGTTAATACATAGACTTTAAAATATACCAAATATCTAGAATAAAACTTTAAATTAAAAGCATTAAAAGCAGGACATTGTTTAACATATATAACTTCTTTGTAACAAGTTACAAAGCGATACAATTTTACCGAATGGCTAAGTTATTACGTGGTTAATTTATTACGTACTATAAAGTATGTAGAGATGGCAAATGCTATGACTGAAGGATAAGTCTGTGAAGGGTTTTCGAAATACGTAGCTTTATCTCGAACATCAAATGAAAGTATAACACGAAAGGAAGTGCTTTGTATGTTTTTCATAAAAAATGTTTTGGCATTGGCTACGGTTTCATGTATGATTATTTCCATATTCTGGATTTTCCAAATAGAATACATTAGTTTTTTTTAAAAAAAAATATATTTATGTGAAAATGAAATGACTCATTGATTTGCTTATTATTTCATTCAATATTTAGTTTAAAAATAATAAAAAAAACTCGTTACTAACGTTTAGAATCCTAAGTTTTACTAGTTTTTTTTTTTTTTTTAAAGCAAATCGGCACATAGAAGTTTCATTAATATCCCAAGCTTCTTTGTTAGTGAAGATACAGAAGATGAAGATTTGCTGTCTCCGACTTTTACGGCATGGAAGATCTGGGTTCAATTCCCGATAGAGTTACTGTATATCAAAATTCACATTAAACTGTAAGGAAGGTCATTAATGGTCACGGAACCAATCCAAATAAAAAAAAATAATTCGGTGTTTGTTGGGAGGAAATCCGAAACATATTTCGACATATTAGTTTTGTTTGCAATCTTAAAATACATTTTGACATATCTTTTCTGATATGAAGAAGGAAATCAAGCTTAAATTAAACTACGAGTATATGGGCCGGTTGGATGCCAAGTGACCTATCTATAAAACAAATCCATTGAAACAAATCGAATTCCATTTTTACAAACACGTAACACACATCTTTTTCACATAGTATGACCTAGACTTTTAGTAATTCAACGTTCTCTGTTCTACAGGCTTTCTAAATTATGCAACGAATTGTTAATACACCTGTCTATTTATTTAATTCTGAAGCCGCATATAACTCTGCATTTCGACGTCATTTTAGAGGATAAACTTTAGTCAGCTATTGTCGACCTATTGTTATTCACTAGATGTTATTTTATTATTATTATTATTATTATTATTATTATTATTATTATTATTATTATTATTATTATTATTATTATTATTATTATTATTATTATTATTATTACTGTATTATGTTATTACCTCATAGATTTGTTAAATATTCCAGTGTAAGCTTACGTTCAGCTATACCTGGAATTATGTTCGTAAATAAATATAAGAACAAATAAATTGAAAATAAATTCATAAAATAAGACGGTTTCCATTCAGTTCTATAGACGGAAACATATTTTAGAAGATTAAAAAAAAAATAAAGAGTATATTAACTATACAAACCATAAACAATAAAGTTGCTGTTTTTGGCCGTCAAATAACAAAAATATGAATTGTTCTTGAGATGTTGAACGTGAAAATTCACACCTGGAAGATTTCAATTTTGGAGTTAGCCACTTGGTATCCAAACTGTCCATGTTTCCAAGTGTCAATGTTCCCTAACGATGACCATCATCATCGTTAGCTCAAGATGGTTACAAACAGCACGTTTATCAAGTACGATATTGTAGCTCGAGAGAACCACTTACAACAACAATGTGTGTATCAAAAGTCTGCGATCAAAGTTAGAAATAAAGTTTCAATAGAGTTAGAAAAAGGATGGAAAGAGAGGAAAGCTATAGAAAATGAAATGGTTTGAAGTCTAAAATAGTGGAAATTTTACAAGCGCACTAGCTGTTGAGGCTCTGTAGTGTTAACGTTTGCTTTGTTCAATGAAAAGGTAAAGTTCCCAGTCCAGGAGACTGTTCGAACTGAACGTAAAAGTATGCAAAATTAACACAAGGAAATTGTAGATGGTTGTGTGAAGAGATTTAGACCACTTCGAATCGGTTCCCCCACAATCCTGAATTGTTGATGTGACGAGAGCCTCTACTGCAACATTGCTTTTTCATTTAACGTAGGACACTCAAAGGGATCAATTTAAATTGAAAAGTACTTATTCACAACAACTTCACTTTCTTTCCATTTTTCGTATCTTTAGTTACAATGAAGTTGGTATCTTTCCCTGGTATTTTGATGTAACCTGTCTATACGCAGTACATCAGATGGTAACAAAACTATCAGATATTTTCACCTGAAGGTCGATATGAATTTTAAAACAAAAAATAATTCTCAGAAGATCCAATTTTGGTTATCAGTCAGGAAACAATTTAATCAGATCGTTACTGAGTCGAACTTTTTGTCAGAGACTCTTGTTTTTAAGTCTAAACTCTCTTTCTTATGGAAACTGGTTCCGCAACTAAACCCCAGTAGAAATCATATGAAATCTTTAAGTTCCCTTACCATTAACAACTCTAGTGGTATAAGTGCATATATTATACAATATAGTCTTTGTCCTGTAAAGAGACTGTAAAGTCCATTACAACTAGAACAGAATAAAAAACAATTTTATGGTGGATTAGTTGAAGAATAATTGATAAAGCCATAATGCAAACAAAAGTTAATTTTCATCTTAGTTGATTCAAATATTTTGGGATCTTCTATTGTTATATCCAATGTTCGAAAGACTTTCTTGTAACCTAAACACCAGTTCTGAAAATAAGGCACAATAATAATTCAGAAAAATAAACACACTGCTGAACAAGACTGCACTAATTTAACATAAAAACACATTTACACGTGACGTTTCGATCTTCTAGCCAAGATCCTCATCCGACGTACACTCCGATGAGGATCTTGGCTAGAAGATCGAAACGTCACGTGTAAATGTGATTTTATATTAAATAAGTGCAGTCTTGTTCAGCAGTGTGTTTATTTTTCTGATTTTATTCGCAAGACGTTGACTATGATTGTGTGTCAATAATAATTAAAACACAATTTTATATAAGCCTAAGCAACAGACCTAAATTTCCTGTCGACCTACACACGCAATTTTTAGAGCCCTGATTATATCCATCATCATCTTATGATCTCTGCCATCATTGCATCGTACTTGCAGCAAATAATGCACTATGGTTATTGTAGTGGTACGTCTTGACAAGGAAATAAAACAGTATGCCTTTTTAAGTAATTTAAATCTGAATTATGTAATTATTTAGATCATATGAAGTGAAAAGAAACTAATTTCGTAATTGAACATTGGAACGTGCCATACTGTAAATTTGTTAAGTGAAATATTTATTTTTCATATATTAGCAAAATCTTTGAGGAAGAAAGAAGGAAAGAACAGAAAAAAAAATAATATTTCGATTTTCAGTTCTCAGTTACAACTATTTTGGGTGAAGATGCATTACAATAAGTATGCTGACACAATTTTGAGATCATTTGAAGCAAACGAGAAATCTTCACGTACAATGCTCTTCAGCCAAAATCTTCGTTATTATGTACGAACTTCCCACTCTAACACTTCGGGCGCGAGGTCCGTACATATACGGACTGCGTGTTTCTTCTTGACACGCGACGTCCGTATTTATACGGACCAAAGAATTGTTTTATGTATTGCACTCAAATCCGTATGGAAACGGTTTTTGTTGTACGGATATGGTCTCTGGGGCTTATTTGTCAGTTTTGTGCCACAAGATAGCAGCGTGATTGCATGAAACGTGGCGGGAAGTAAGTTACGTTCTTCAATCATTTTGTGCTATTTTTGTTCGTGCAGTATCGCAGGATGTTGTAGAGAAGTTGTTCCAGACATTGAAATTCAAGCGTGGGTTGATGAATTGTCTTTCTTACTGTAGCAGTGACAAATATTTACCATCCGAAGAAAGTGATATAGATGACATATTAGATGTAGGTGAATATTTCGATGAACCATTCTTCATTTCTTATCAGAATCAGTATTGACATATCGATGTTATCTCCTAGGCACATACCAGATATGGGGATTGTAACGAGAAAAAAAAGGAGGAATAGAGACAGATAAACCAGTATTTGTATTAGATTATAATTTGAACAAAAAAGGAGTTGGCCTCTCTGATTCAAAATTATCATATACTCTTCTCAAACACAGAAGCATGAAATCGTAGAGAAAGCTTGCCATACACATGATTTTGATCACAGTGATCAATATGGTACTTGTGCACAACACAGTGAATTCACAAAAATGTCGATTTCGCGTTTTATTCGTACGTTATGCTCACAATTAGTGGAGCCAATAAGGGCGACAGCAACGCAAAAATACTGGCTGTGCGAAATATGGTCGGCTGGTTGAACGGCACTTTGCATAAAAGATATCGTCAGCAAACTCCAGACGGCTGATTCAACGAAGATGCGTAGTGTGCACAACAAAAGGGAAAGCAAAGGGACAGAGAGTGAAAAAGGACAGCAGGTTTTATTACCTAGATTCCAAGTTGGACTCTGCGAATGTTTCCGTTTATTTCACACAAAAAGCAGATTTGATTCATAACTGCAGACATCTACGACGTACGGACAGATTTTGACAAGTACTTTTGGTGCACCCTATGTTTTAGTTTTGGTGCAAAAGTAGCGTATACAATTCTCCTGTGTATAATACAATGCTCTACTGTTCTTGGTAAGCGTTTTTCATGAACAAATAATGCTATTGTACTTAGTTTTTATCTTCATAGCATTTATAGTCAGATCTATAAATATTTTTCAAACTGAAAAAAACTAGCTTCTTTCAAAATATGCCGACATCAAATATATCGAAACAAAACTATGGTAATCGTTCAACGAAAGACCATACTTTATTATTTTAACATAATGTCACATATTGTTTCATTTATTGATACTGTATGTTAATTTAAAAACTGCCAAAAATCCTTCCGCGAGCGGGAAAAGGAAAGTGCTTACGGCCTCCGCACCCAAAGTGTTAATATGGTGCATGAACTGTAGCTCTTGCGCTCTTTTCCCTGACACCACACAGTTTATCATGTCACTCATGACACAATTACTTCTGAGCTAATGTCCCAACAAGTTTCTCTACAGAATATACGAAAGACTACCACTTCACAAAAAGGCTGACGAACTAGTAAAAAGACATTCGAATATATATACATTTATAAATACTTTTTCGAAACATGTTCGGAACATGGAACAATAGAAATTTATAAAAATTTCAACTTCAATATATGTCCCCTTTCGAGGTAGCATTTTGCAATATCGCAAAAACGGAAAAAGGAATGTCGGGTCAAAAGTTATCAAAGGAAACTCCATTCGAGGAATGCAATTATGTACAAGTGATTAGAGAACAGTGGCGGCGCAAGGGTGGGTCAAAAAGAAACTTAATGAACTCCGGAGAAAAGTAAAAAAATTACACTGAGAAACTGTAGGAAGTGATTCTACATGTAACATCCAGCAACAAATAACAACAAACAAATTCGAAAACGGCAGCTTTGAAGCCTTACAGGTCCTATGTGAGGCAGCATCTAGTAATATCTTCGTAACGGAGAAAATAGGCAATGTCGGTTCAAAAGATATCAAAGGAAACTCCATCCGAAGAAGACAATTATGCGGAAGTGATTACACAACAGTGGTGGCGTAGATAAGCTACAAAGAAAATTTGGGATTCGTTTGGTAAGGAATGTGCATAGCGTACAACACAATTATGGAAGATGAGGTTGAGCCATTCAAATGAAACAGACAACGATATGACTATCGCAGTTTAGGGGTGATCAGGTTTGGGCATGTAAAACACCTTGGCTTTGATATGATAACATACAAAAGAAGGGATTGTCGGGCAGTGTTGAATGACAAGATAAGAATTATGCTTGGGAATACTAATTAGGCCATTGGATCCATCAAAGCAGCACAAAATATACTGGAGAAGGCCTTGGGCGTTTAGTTATCCAATATGGAAAAAATACGTAGTGTACTTATCGTAGTAGCCAGAATGGCGTTTTGCAGCAACTGTTCAATATATCTCCCTTATTTTTCGATACAAATATTGACATGATTGTGTAAGGACTCTCTGACAGCTGGCAATGCACCTGGAGTTTGATGCAATGTGTCAAATGCAGAAAATACACGCTATCAAAGTTCTGCAACATCATGCATCTGGGGTGCATAGGCGAGAGATTTTACGTGACCCCACAGGAAAACGTCCAAAGAATTGAGATCTGGTGAATATGGGGGTCATGCTTGTCTTCCACTACGACCTATCCACTTATATGAAAATGTGTTCTCCAGATATTCACGAATGGCGTGACGTAAGTGGGCAGAGGCGCCATCATGTATAAGCCACATGGACTGGCCTTGAAGAAGAATAGGTAGGTCGTGCGGCACGTCTTGAAGAAGAATAGGTAGGTCGTGCGTCAGAAAGTGTAAATAAGATCTTGTATTTAATCTAGGTGATAAGAAGTGTAGTCCCACAACGTGTTCGCCAATGATCTATGTCCACACTTTCAATTGAAAACGCTGTTGATGTTTCGTCTCTATTATTGAATGCGGGCTGTTGACTGCCCATCGATGGTCGTTGATGGCATTTTTTCTACCATCTCGGGTGAATAATGCCTAGTCGGAAAACACCTTTTACAGAAATTATGGAGATGCACGCCATCGGAGCTCTAACTTCCGACCGAACAGTCGTCGAGCTTCATAGTCAACATAGTACAACACATATCCGTGATACTCCCCTAGATTATGACTATGTAAGATGTTTAATACTACAGACTGCGACACTTTTTCCTGAGTTGCTATTCTTGGAGTACTAATACTAAGATTCTGGATAACTTGTCGGATAACTCTCTCTTCAGTTGCGCGTTTACGAATGCCTCGTTGTCTCGGATTTTCTCTTGGAACGGAATGAGCCAGTGTCACGCAATCGCTGATAAAGGCGAATAAACATACCAGGTACTACAATGTTCCGATATGGGTGTCGTTCTGTGTTTAATCTGCGTATATCTTCAGCATTGCCTTCCGCCAAGCCGTGCAGCAGATGCATATCATTGTATCGGCGTTGCTGTATACCAACCTATTCATTGTGGTTCGTTACAAACAACACTCTTTCCTAATGCAATTAGTAAGACAAATACTCTTTCACAAGCGATCGAGTGCACCACCTTCATACACACTGTAATTACTGTATCACAATAGTTCATCACAGAAACGTTTGTGATATTATGTTGATTGTTCCATTCACTACGAATCCACTGATCGTTGTACTTGGCACCATGAATACGAGTGCTAGTTCAATGATGAGGCTTCACTACTGCTTTAGATGGCTCTACAACCAAACACTCGTCACATCCCCTTGTCCCACCTACTATTGCTGTATTTCGACCGCCCACACAATAACAAACTTAATTATGCCAAAAATTGCGTTCGTAATAAACAGGTTGTGAAATAATGTCTGTCGTCTTGGGGAGCACGGTAGACGTGGGTGGGGAGAGGTAAGCGCCTCGAGATTTCCTTTTATTTATAATTTCCAGATCAGAATAACTTCTGGCTCATAACTGTATTTTCTCACAGCCCTCCCGTGAGGTTCATTTGGTTGAACACAATTGAATGCATTACAAATCGAAAAGCGGGATGTGAACGACATTTCATTTCACTTTCATTTAACATTACTGATTAGAACACGTATTCTATTATCTTCCCTTCTACCCAGGTAATCTTTATTGGAGGTGAGTTTATAGTAGGTCGCGGCGCAAAACGTAATATTTCGAAGTAAAATAAATAAAAGGTTGGATACAAACAGTGAGAGTATTTATCCCGTGCTCCAAACTCTTCGCTGTCCGCGATTCTGAGCATATTTCTTAGTCTTTGTAGTTGTACACCTCGCTACTTATGCACCAGGAGTTTCGCTTAGTGACAGTCGAAATGTGGTTGTATTCCACATGTGTATATGTAGAGTCCAGCTTTCTGTGTGGCTCATCATTGTGACACCACTGTTTTGTCTCTACTTGTGTAAAACTGTCTTCATGCTGCCTCACATAGAATGTCTAAGGCTTCAACGCAGAAGTTTTTGACCTTCTTCGTTCCCATTTGTTGCTGGATGTTACATGTAGAATCACTTCCAACCGTTTCTAAGTGTATTTTATTTTACTTTTCTCGGAAGTTCATTCATTTTCTTTGTGGCCCATCCTTGAGCCACCACTCTTTCCTAATCACTTGTGCATAACTGTATTCTTGGTATGGAGTTCCCTTTGATATCTTTTGACCCGATACTCCTCTTTCTCTCCTTTCTTGCAATATTGCAAAATGCCGCCTTGGAATATGACATTTTAGATGCCTCTAGCGTCCAAACGAAGCCGCATTCACCTAATGTTCATACGACATGTTTTCAATTGTTTTACATGTTGATTCATCTCTAAGTTTTCACCAACTATGCACAATCACCCTGTATATACTAGCAGAAGTGTAGCTTGGCACAGAAGGAGCTGCTCTGGTCAAAAGTGAAGAATTGAGTAAAAGAAATAAACATGAGAAACGCCTTTGGCGTTGCCCCTTCCAATTCTCGAGCAAGTTTATTGCACGTTCTTGACTAAATTTGGGTCTAGGACTGGTCATAAAGCTGTCACTAATTTGCTTAGCGACCGCGAAAACTAGAGATTAGGCACTAATCTCGGTCATTTTGGACATTTCATCCCTTCTCACACCCCATCCCGTACCGATAGGGGCTGAATTTGACTTCAATTGTATTAGAGCATCAGCGACCCCAAAAGCTATGGATTCAGCACTAATATTTGTCGATTTCCAAAATATTTTGCA
Source organism: Thermobia domestica (assembly GCF_964235325.1). NCBI lineage: Eukaryota > Metazoa > Arthropoda > Insecta > Zygentoma > Lepismatidae > Thermobia > Thermobia domestica. The sequence goes on along the minus strand of NC_137462.1, from coordinate 147,755,629 downwards.
TATTTTATTTATTTATTTTTGTTTAACTTTACTTATTTATTTATTTCTGCAGATTTTAAGTAATATGTGTATGTTTACATGTTTTTAGAGATGAGTTTTGTCCATGTTGCATAAAATTGACATGTATGACTGCATCATATTGATCTAAGTTTTGCGTATAGTGTTCCTAGATCTCTTTGTTCTACGGTTTGTATTCCTTTTCACTGAGCTACATTTTTAGGTAGAAAGCAAAGCAAAGTTTTTAAAGAAAACTTCAACAATTGCAACCAGATTTCAAACCAAAACATGTAATAAGAATTTAAAAGAAAAAAACTTTTTAATGGGCGAAAAAAAGATAAAGTGAAAAATTTTGACCAAGTCTATTGAAACAAAATTGGAAAATAGTCTTCAAAAATTTTAAATAAATGTTTCCGAAATTTGTTTTCAAAATTTTAAATTATCATTTAACCCTAGAACGGACGGGTAAAAAAAGTTACGTGAAAGGACGGGTTGGGTCTACGGGATCCAGAAAAAATCTTATTTAAACATATATATATATATATATATATATATATATATATATATATATATATATATATATATACAGTTAAATTTATTTATTTATTGAACCAAACTGTACATTGTACTTTTCGGTTTCCGAAAATGGTATATAAAGTAACTTTAAGCTGAGAGTTATTGTTTATACAGTAAATTTACAAAAACTTCGGCATGTGACGTAATATTTCCCATTATTACAAATATATAGAAAATTTTGAAAAGTATACAAGAATTTTCAACCTATTGAATTTCAGAATGTTTTAACTTAAATTTGAACTGTACTCTGTGTTTTAGTTTATAAGTTCAACACATTTTCCACATACCATTTTTGTGTGTTTCAAACATACCAATACTTTGCAATATTGGCAAAAATATTTGGTTTTGCTGTCTCGTCACTTTTGGGGGGATCATAAGTTTTACTTGCGTGTCTGATGTTAACACATGCACCACTAATCCTTCCGGACAATTGCCTAATGTGCATTGGCAGTCTTTCATGTTGAGCTCTTGTCGCCATTTGAAGTCTAATTAAAAGCAATGCAAGTTCTTTGATGAATTTACGACGTGTGAGTTACTCAGGATCCAGTGCTTTGTGCTTTCAAAACGACGTATGCATAAAAATGAGTGACAGTATTGTGACTTCTGGGTCGACAATTCAAGGTAAAACGATTTTGTTCCATTTTGTTCATTTATCTCGTCCAACATATTTTGATGCTGAATCACAACTCTCAAAACCGACTTCATTTTCACCATCACCAATATGCAACATTTGTCAAGACGAAGAAAATATTACGACTATAACACATCAACAGAATCATCTAAATCACTATAATTGTTATGTTCACTCTCTAACTGAAATCTGAATCTGCATCATTCATCGAATTCATTATATTCTCTTTCCAATTCATGTCGTTTTTCATAATCATTTGCAAGGACTTAAGCCATTTCAAACACTCAAATAAATTGCAAACAATGTATACATACAGATATACAACATAGGTAAATTATTCGATAAACTAGAATAAGCTTTTTCGAGAAACGTTACTAACTATGCAACAGATAAAGTTTCGTCCTGGTAACTAACATTCATTCCAAACGACTAACGTAAACAGACGGGTTGGGTCTCACGGACCCAGAGGAACTTTAATCCTTTGCTGTAAACAGCCTAATGATAACAGAAATGACATGTGCATACCTCTGACTTTTAGTGACATTACTTGAAAGGTATAGAGAAGAACTTGATTTTAGCTGGAAAATTTGTCAGAAATGCAGCACTTTTATGTATGAATGGATCTGAAAGACCCAACCAGTCTGTTGTAGAGTTAAAGTGATAATTATTTCTTTCAAAGAAACTTTTAATTCTACTGATTTTTTTTTTAATTAAATAATTTTATCTGGAATTTTCAAAAAGTTTTAATGATTGGAAAACCTGAAAAGTTTGAACAGAGTTTAAACAAAAAAAATAAAATAAAAACCAAAACAATGAAGCGAAAAGAATTCAACAACTTTTGAAAACGCTCAGGATATGAAGCTGTACTAAGTTTAGCTTTCTACTAATGACCTTAGCTCAACGTGTGAACTTGTTACTGTTGCCCACTAATTAGTTTCAACAATTATATATATATATATATATATATATATATATATATATATATATATATATATATATATATATATATATAGTTCTGCCCTAAATGTTTCCACTAATGGATTTAGACTGAGTCCTACCTACAATCCTAAGGTTGAAAAAATTTCAAAGTAACACTTAAAGACAGTGGTAAAGAAACAATAAGCAAAAATTTGAAACATCTTAAAAATGCAATATTTGTGCTTTGTGCTGGTTTTATGCGCTCTTTACAATGAAGATGAGAAGAAATACCTGCTTGAGTCGGGGAAACTATGATTCATTTTATTTTAAGGCAGAGGGGACTCTGTATTCTTTTTGGCGCTCCTATACAATTTTTATGAAGAAAAAATACGTTCTTAATGCACTTTCCTATTTCCAACTTTAACATAACTTTTCTTTTTACAATCATTTAGGGTAATAATAAATTATCTTTAAATTGACTTGCCTCTGAAATATTATTGTAAAAGTAGCATGCGGAGACATAGATAAATATGTAATTGTGATGCCAAGTGTTAAAGTTGTAATTCAAATAAATAATTATACAATACCAATAAGTAGAGAATAGTGAATTCTCAAGTCATGAGGGAAGGTTTAAGATAAAGAACACTCACAGAAGATTCAGTAAATTTGGTCCCTTCTAGACTTCTGAAAATTCACTCATATTATGGGATTTCCTCGTAGACATATGGTTAACAAAGAGCTGAAATGCTCATGCTGGCACTAGAGACTCATAATTCTATGAAAGTTGCTTTGTACAGCAATGTGGACTACTATCGTATTACCTTATCATCGTGTCACGTGACCATTCTTGGATGATAAAGCCCATGGAAGATGGATACAACAAAGTAATGTCGAATATGTAATCAAGTCCTCTAATTTAATATCGTTACATTTCTCTCTGTGAGTAAATCTGAAGGAATGTATAACTATGGACACTGCGTAAAACAACTGAGTCCACCTCCGCGCTCTTCTCTCGAATAAAAACGTGTAATCTCTCAAATCCGACCTACAGGCTGATGGTAGATCAATTGTATATGAAAATCTTCACATTCTCTTATTCAAAATTGTTCAGTTAGTTTTGGATTGAAATAATGTTTGGGTTCATGTCGAGATTGATCTACATTTAAAAAAAATTCAGGATTACTCAAACTAATGATATATATAATCGTAGATTAACTTTGGAATAGCCCATAATTACAATTGAAAATGGCTACAGAATTTAAACACTTTAGTAACTTGACTTTATTTATCAGTAACAAGTACACAATATAGAAAATTCACATGCAGCAACAAAAATACAATGGTAAACTTGGATGAAGAATGAAGCATGCGAAGCATAGTAGATAACAACAAAACAACGAAAGAAATGAAGGCCAAACATTTCAGTTACTCGACCAAATAGTGTTCTTGCCCTTCGACGTTATAATTGCACTTTGTATTGGCTACCACAACATACATAACTCTATAATCAATATTTTCTTCCATTTCCTTATTAACCACTTAATTACTATGTCGAACGAACAAAAGAAAACTCTATTTAATATACTCAGTATTCTTTATTCATATCAGCATAATTTGTATCTTACTCCTTCGGCAATTATCAGCAACACTCCTTGTTCAGCTACCTCCTACATTCTGCGAACATTTCACGAATATTAAGTTCGGATGAGTCATAGTTTGTTGACACCTACGTTGATTTTTTATAATAGAATATGTATTTGTTGTGCGGTGAGATATACTTTAGAATAATACGTAAATTTAACAATAAAACATACTTTGGGAAGTAATCATCAATCTACATTAACATATCAGTCATTATTGTTTCCAATTATATAAATCATAAACATATTTAGCTTATAAATAGGCTTTAAGTATCTTTCACTGAGTCTTTCCACAACGATGAAGTTTAAAATTACACTTCTCATTAGTTTTACAAACTACCGTGTAAATTTTTGCACTTTAATTTGTATCTTGTTTCAAAAGTAAGCTAATGAGAACATTTTTCAAATAGGTAACAAAATTGCCTAAGAAGATACGGAAAACTAGGTAATGTAGCGTCCGTCCTTTGATAAATCAACAGAATTAATGGTATAAATAGAAACGAAACTTAAAGGAAAACATTAATATGAAATATACCAATAACAGTAGAGTGGAAATCACAATATCGTTGACAGATAAAGTAACACATAAAGTAGAGCTGAAAATAACCTGACAGGTAGAAAATCTAAAAAGATACAAGTGTATCGAAGCTAAAGCGTCCGTTACAACTAAATCATGTAATTTTCGAATGTCATACAATGATGCTGCAGAAGATTTGTTGTAACAACGGGAGTCATTTTCATCGTATATTACTTCATGGTATGTCACATAGAAAAAAGTTCATATTTACGCTTATTGGTGTTGTTCACGGACAAAGCACTATAAGTACAAGTTTTGAATACTCATCGTTTTAGTATAGTGTTCTTACAGATTAATAGGTCATATACTTTAGCCTACTTCGGTTGAAAGAAAACATGTTAAATCACTTTTGTTCCATTCCAAAAAATGAATGCTGTATCTCGGAATCGTAGTTTGATAATTTATACGAATAAGGAATCATGGACTTTGAAACAGTATTGATTACTCAGGAGTTCTGAACAGTTGAAAAATGATATATAAATTAATGAACAAACAATGTTTCGTACTTGTTTATTATATTACGAATTCATATGTCCAAACACTACATTCTTTAATATGTTGACTACCTATAAAGTACAGCATTTTTTTTATCAAATTGACCTGCTTTTCAGTCAAAACTTTTGGAAACCAGTCTCCTTTTTAGTTTCTGAAAGAAAAAATCAAAACAAATAATCCAAAATCAATATATAAAGGCACAAAATTACGTTCATTCTCATAAAATTGTCATTCATTTGATTTTCATTCTTGTTTGTGTGCAAGATTGATCTTTAATTCGTATTTAAATAAATTACATTTTTATTGTATTCAATGAATGGACTTTTAACTTTGGTTTTAGATAACTTAAGATCGAGAAAATTTCACACTATATTATTTAATATGCTCGTACATGTCAAGATATATCAAATGACAGGTTTTGTTCTGATCGAATGAATTTAGTTTCTTTTCTCTTTTTTTGTTTTCAAAAATATAACTCAAAATTAGACCGATATCTCAGTAAGCACAATGATGCACAAAGTAATATTTCACATTTTTATGTAGTTGGTCAAGGTCTGTAACGATCTGAAAATCGATCGTTTCAAATCTTGTTTGTTTTTTTTCACATTGTGATTATTGATTGTTTTAGTTTATTCTAAATACTTGTTCATTTAATTTTTAGCTTATTGTTACTAATTTTAAAATGTTATTATCAATTTTCAACTCAAATTTTATTAAAACTAGTCTTTGAATTATAGTTTTCTGGGATACTAAATAAAACACTGGGCGGAAAGTGCTTTAAATTATGTATACATGCATTTTTATCTTTTTCTAAATTATTGATCAATTGAAAGATATACACTGAATGTCTACGAAACCAGTGAAAGTTAATAAATGTAAGAAACGAATTAATTTGACGTTTTTTAAACAATTTGAGGTGTTGTCTAAGTTTAATACCATATTGTATTGTCAATTATATTCTTTTGTACTGCAAATTGATATATATGGTAAGATGTGTTCAAGCAATATCAAGCAATATAATATGAATTGCTAAGAGCCTAGCCCCGCCTACCTCCGTATCCCAGATGATTCCCAATGCTAAATTATTAAGATATATTTTGTACGAAATAAATTATTTTATTAAATAATATGGATTTTCCGGAATTTAGAAAGCTAATATTACAGCCTATGTACTAACACGAGATGGATGTTACGGATCTTTATATGTATTCTTAGCCATTGTTTATAAAGTTTCGCAGTCATGTGAAATACGTCGTTGCCTTGAAATAATATATGTACTGACTGTAGGAAGTAAAGTGGTGAGATAATAGATGAATCCTACAATCCGGATCGGTTAAAAGCAGACAGCTGTAATATAGTTTCTTTATATCCTGGTACTTTAAATAAATATTAATTTTTTGGCATCCAGATTTGGAATCTGTATGACTATGGTTATGATTGTTAAAGACTGTGAATCTACTTCCACGCATGATATCCGGACCTGCTCGACTGGTTATAATTGAAAAGGAAGTCCGAAATACAAATTGTATAAAACTTAAGGTTTTCTTATGGCAACGAATGGTTGTTCCTATATAAAGAAAATAGAAATTACTAGTGAGTGGTTTTAGAAAATAATTTTAAACAGTTACAGGTCTAACATCATGATAAGTTTAATCCTGATAGGATGAGTTCGATGTATTTTTTAAAAATGTTTGGATGTCTAACTGAAAATTTGGCCACAGATGACTTGGAAACCGAAAGCCAGCGCTGTTCAATACTTCATATGCTTATATAACAGGTCAGGTCTATCTCAATTCCAAGTTTACTCTGGCAAAGGTAAGAAAGTTTCAAAGCTGGAATGAACGTCATTCATATAAAAATGGTTCATGCAACAGCAATAGACTGATTTCATCTACCACCAGGATAGTACTTCTTCATACTTTCATCGCTGTCATGCATTCTTAAACATACGGTTGAGAAACTGATGAATTGGTTAAGTGGTGGTGATGCTGATCAGATATTGCTGTCCTGGCCTCTATGCTTACCTGACACAATCCCTGCGGTTTTTGTGTGGTGGTTTGTGAAAGGCTCCGTGTTTGTACTTCCTTCACAAACAGGACTGATAAAACTGTAAACCTACAAGAAGAACGGTTTTGCTGAGATTGGATAGAGTCATCTTACAACGAGAGGGAGGGTAACTGGATTATAAGTTTGATATATGCAAAATTATTAAGGGAAATATACCGAACACTTGTTATATATCGAGCATTTATAATGTAGTCTAAACAAACTTTCTGAGATTCACTACATTATTGTAAAGTTTTGGGACCATATGCCAAAGAACGCAGCTACAGCAAATTCACGAAATTGTTTCATTTATAATAATATTACATATAAAGTGTCCCAGGAAAAAATATAAAATGAAAATGCATTGAGTACATAGAAAAACAGAAAATTGTGTTATTTCACTCAGATGTTACGTATGTTACGGTATATATGTTCAGTACAACTACCAAAAAATTCCAAGTAACATGTCCAGAAAAGAAATGAAGAATTTTTGTCTTAAAACCTATCATAAGATCAGTTATAATATATTCGTCTAATTTCGCACCAGAAGATTTTGCTTCCGTTTGTTTTGTCGGACGTTGTTTCATTTTACATTTCCACTTTCAACTTTTGTTTTCATTCCTGTTCAATATTTTTACTAGGGAAAAATTCAAAAATTTTTATGCTTCTGGTCAAAAGTTTTGGTTATACAGCTGATATGCCTTTTTTGTGTTTTTTTAAAGCTCAAACACACTTTTTCAATCAAATTTTCGAGACTTTATCTCTTTGCTTTGTTACATTGCTTGTTTCCTGTACAGTTATCCATCTCTTTTAAATGTCTTCATTTATGATCGACAAGAATATAAATCTTAAAATGAGCTAATTTCTTACTCCATTTAGTTACATATCTGACGATAAATGGAGTATGTTTAGTACAAGGGGTTCAGAAGCACGCGTAAAACACAAAATTTACAGGAGAAATGAATGATGCAAGTACTTAGACGTAACATAACGTAACCAAATCTAACCTAACCTAACATGAACTAACCTAAACTAACCTGAACTAACCTAAACTTACCTAATATTATAGAAATACGCGAAATTCTATCATTTTTTGGAAAATTATGCGGGACCCCTACACTATTTTAACATAAACTAACCTAACCTAACCTAAACTGAACTAACCTAAGCTAGCCTAAACTAACATAACCTACCATAAACTTACCGAATATGAACAAAAATTACCAAAATTGTAACATTTTTAGAGAAAAGAGCTGGACTCCTTCTGCTAAACATAGGCCCGATAAATTAAAATAGATTTTCACCCTACAGGTAGCAGTCTATAATTTGCATGATATGTTATATTAGAAAAATATTGAATAGATTTTATAGTTTTGATATGGAAATTGCATAGAAGATTATTCGTGTGTTTTTATGAACAAGTTAATTTCGTTTGCCATTTCTTGTTAAAAGTTTGTTATTTAAATGTAAAATAAACTAATCTCAACAATAAGTGAAGCAAAATAATTAAAAAGAAGCAAAGAAATATCAAATTCTAATTCAACATCAAGAAATATCTTTCAATCAATATATTTTGTTGGTTAGTCGGTTGGGATGACTTTTAGCACCATTTTAGCAGAGAATCTATATGAGACATGGATCTATGGCAAAACGTGAGATTCGAATTGCGTGAGCTCCCGTGGGTAATCGAACCCGGCTATCCCGCAAAGAAGACGGAAACGTTAACCATAAAGCAAAGAGGGAACTCAGTATATACAATTTTCGAATGAGCGTGAAAAATTGTGAATATCGTCACTACGAAAAAATAAATACGTAAATAGCGGAATTATTTTGTACTATTTTTATGCTGTGTTCTGTTACACTTACCTTGCTATAATATTATCTGCAAACAATTTTAATGTACGTATATATCATTATCTACAAATTTCTTTTCAAATGGATGCTCTCAATGCATCGCAAAAAATTATGTGCTCCTTCACATTGGTCATATTCCCATCCACCTAGAGAAAGCGAAAGAGTAAGGTATTTTGAATGATATTTTTAAAAGATTCATTTAAAATTGTATTGTAAATCAGATAAATGACCACTATAAGGCTTACTTGAAAGTTTGTGTATAACTCAAACAACAAAGTAGACAAAAATATATTTTTAACTTCATTTGAAATTGTGCTTTGTTGTGCACAATATATACAAATTTGGAGAGTCTAGTCTCATTACATATCGAGTTGAGTTGATTTTGAGTTTAACGCCCCTTTCAGCAGCGAAGCTGTATGAGACGGGACCTACTGATTAACGTGGAATCCAAACCTCATGAGCTCCCGCCGGGAATCCGACCCGGGGTTTCCACGCCAAAGGCGCGTACGCTAACCGCTTAGCCATGAAATAGCTCTGATTCCATATTTATCAGATCATACGAAATAACAATATTTCAAATGTGTATCGTTAAATTAAGTTGACCACAACAAGGCTTAGTTTGTTTTCCCTGAGAATATTATTTTAATAATGTCACGTATGAAATAGTCCGGGATCCATAGTACATGCCCGTAAAAGTTTGTGGGTGCACGGAGTTTTATTATTGCATCGTGTTTTTCGACCTATCGCTTTCTATTTTTTATTGACTAGACATCTCAATTATGGCTCTTTATCTCTACAGAGGCCATTTTCCATTATGGCTGTCAAATAAGCAATCAGCATAAATAACTAAGGAACTAAGCCATCTAGGAAAGTCATCTTACTATCAAATCTTAGGTTTTTGGGATCAGAGAATTCAAATATTATCTTAAATTTGTCATATTTTGAAGTCCGATGCATAATATAGCCAGGGGTGTACGCTGAAATTTATTTCTGAGGGAGTCCAAGTTCAATATGAGGACATATTGTATTAAAAGCGGTCATTAAACGCTTCCCGCCGAGGTCCTAATCATAAAGAGTTCCAAGAATACCTTCCATTCTTTATCTGCGGAAACATTTGCAGAAAATAACTGGAATGCGTGGAGTAAAGAAGTTTCGTGTGTGTGAAGAGAATAGAGCCCAAAATTTTCTGGCAGCTGCAAATTTCTTTCACGATGAAGTATTAGATCGTATCGTAGATAGTTACCATAAGTTGTTTGCAGCCGGTGTACTCGCCCAAGTAAATTGAAAGAAACCTTATCTTAGAAAATATGGCTGCCTGTCAAATGTTAAAGTGCCGAAAAATACAAAATCGTTACAGAAATTCCAGTTATTTAAGGAAGCAAAACAGTTATTAACCCTTTGCTCAGTAAGGGTTATGGCTTCACGCTTTCTAAAATTAGGAAGCTGATGAACAATTTCGATGACAGTATTCCAATTTATAACAATGAGATGAAGATATCTTTGTTATCGAATATGAGGACAAAATCAAGTTTTGTCCATCAAAAAACCGAAACTAACCCTTGCTGGTATTTTCTTCTGATCTGAGTTCAGAAGTTTGAGCCCAAATAAATAGATTTCACAATGTCGTAAAGATTGCAGGGATACTTCTAGGTAATGTTATTAAGAAAGTAGATTTTAATTTAAGCGACAAATTCTGAGATTCCACAGAAGTTCTAAAATCCAGGAAGATGACGACGATGTCTGATGTTGTATTATCATTCTTTTCATTCCTATTCAATATTAGCAAAACATACTTACCCATGAAAGCGGCAGGAGACAGTGATGTCGCAAGCATTGATAATAATAACGAGCTGGAAGACAATATCATTTCTGACACTAATGCACTAGAACGCAAATCTTTGCCACTATTCTCCCTATTACAAATAATGTATTATCAAGTATGGCATGGTATAAAGAAACCACCATGGCATGGTATAAAGAAACTTATATGATGATGTATAATTTATGATCGATGCAGAAGTAAAACGTTAATAACTTCCTTAAATCGGGTTTGTGTTTTCATTAGCTACTCAGACTTAATAAGAAACAGAAATTTTGTTCTCTGCATACTCTGTAAATGCATGTGAAATTGCTGACATACCAATACCAAGTCATTTTAACCTAAGGGATTTTACAACAGAAGCTCCTGACAAGTTCGACTTTGAAGATAAATGACCGCTCTTAGGTACGTTTTGAAGCCATCATATGCCATGCTTCATTTTTCAACATAAAACATCAGAAGAGATCCACAGAAAGAAAAAGATTTCACAAACTGTACTGATGAAGACAAATTGTAAACTTTAGTATGAGTTACAGTGTCAAAAAATACTAAACCAAAGAAAGAACACAACCAAGTCTGGTCTTCTGAACAACTTTCAAGTTGCTGAAGATATTGGCATTCATGTATCTAATGAGGCATCCACATGTGCTCTAAAAACTGAGTTTGTTATTTCTCTTACTCAATCTGGTGCGTTTTTAGAAAGCACTCAGCCTGTATCATCAAAGTGGAGCAATATGCACTCTTTAGTTTCATCCCAGGTTGTACCAATTAAACAAGTTGGGTTTCTGCCACTTATTTGTTCCCCAGTTAATGGCTATGCTATTGTTTGTGCTCCCCTTCAAAACTTTTAATCTTTGAAACAATTGAGACAACCCAATCTTCCGGTCTTCTGCGACAAAGCAGGGTTCTGTACAGCTACGGACATAGTTCTCAGTAACCCAGAGGAATTTCAAGGCATACAAAATTGCCAATGCTTGGAATGTTTCATTGCACAAAAGTGGCTCTACGGTGTGTTGGGAGGTACCTACTTGGTAGCGGTTTCGATGATGCTGTGAGTGAATTCAGTAAATAGCGTACTAAATGAAAAACATTATGTTCGGGCGTTTCAAGAAATGTTAACTGTCTCTGAAGTACTCGAGAAAATGTTTTGGAATGTTTTCTGGAGCGATAACGAAAAGGAAGCTTACAACAATTTGCTTAAAGAAGTAAATCATTTCGACTGACCTTGCAAAATAAAGAAAAAGAAAAGTGTGAATTCCTCCACAGTCAACTGTTAATTTCAAGTAAACAACTAAGAGACTGCTATTTAAGATTTGTGAATGAATGTAGCAAGAAATCAGAACTTTTGCAGTTACCTCAACAAAATGACAAAATAATATTACAGACTGTAAATATTGTGGTTGCTCAAATGTTTTGTAAATGTTGTTTATGAGTGGAAAATATTGTAAGAATAGACAGTTGCTTAGTCACATCAGCAACTTTTCTAATGGTTTAATTTGCTTGTATTAAGGATATTTTGAACCATTAACATATAATAATTCATAATGATACTAATAGCACAATATTTGATACACTGTTTTTACATATATTGTAAACCATAATCCATTATATCAACTTTGTTTTCGGAACGTTTTAAGTTAACATAGACAGGGCTCCAATGTCTGTAATAAATACAATACACCACATATACATGGTGGGCCATATTGATTCATCCAAAGGAATATTTCGGAAACTATATACCGGATCGAAAGAACTTTACAATGAAATTTGTTTTGTCAAAAAGGAGGACATTTTTGGCGTGCTCTTTAATATCATCAGATTAAAAATGTTGAAATCCAACACAAAGCTGTATTTTTTCAAACGTCACTACGTTATATTATTACAAATTTCAAATCTACATTGAAAAAAAAATAAGCAAACTTTGAAGGTTTCTAAAATAGTAATAATAAAGTGAGACGAACGGGATAAAGCATTTCGAATGCACCTTAGTGTCAAACACTATCATCATCATCTGACGTATTTCGAATAATAAGAAAATGATAAGAGATTGAAGATTGCTTACAATGGCGTAGTGTTAATGAACAATAGAATTTGCAACAAGTTCTCATACTTACATGATCTTAAGCATTCTTGCTAACTTTAACATTAAGTGCCATATCTCTCGTGGTGTTTCAGATATCAAAGTGCTGTAAGCAGAATTATGATCTTCATACTTTTTGTAAATAACTTACATAATTAGATACTAATATATACAATTTTTCAAAATAAAGCCTTTTGAAAAAGTATTTTTTTTAACTTCTTATAGTTTTGTTTAAATTTATTCCAAATATGTTACATCATGACTGTAGTATTTGACAATAAGGTACATTCGATGTGCCTTCTCTCGCATGCCTCACTTGCGCTATTATTGTTTTAGAAGCAATCAAAGTTTGGTTGCTTTTAATTATTGTGATACTGTAGCGTCGTTAGTTTAGAACACTGAACAATAAGTGTGGTATTGCTTGTTTGCTTTTTAAATGTAGATTTGAAGTTTGTAATAATCTGACGTAGTGGCATTTAAAAAAAGTACAACTTTGAGTTGAATTAGCAACATTGTTAATCCTGGGTATTAAAGGATAGGCCAAAATATCTCTCTTTTTGTGACAAACAAATATAATTGAAAACTTCCCTTAATTCGTTTTCTTTTTTCGAGATATTCCCGTGGATGAATTAAAATGATACACCCTTTAACTAACTAACCAACCAACTGCTTATGGAACCCGGAGGTTCAACGCCGCGTTCACAAAAGCTTTCCACTGACTTCTATCCTTAGCAAACTGGATATATTTTCTACTTTGTATTCCTATCTCTGCGGGATCCATCTTAATATTGACCTCCCATCTGCGCCTAGGTCTTCCTAATGGTCGTTTTCCAGTCTTCCAGTCTTGGTCTTCCAGTCAAGACTGAAAGTGTTTCTACTTTCTTCCATTCTAGCTACATGACCTGCCCACCTAGGGATCCTAGACTTGATGTAAATAACAATGTTTGGTAAATCGTATAACTTATGTAGTTCATCTTATGAAGTATCCTCCATTCCCCATTCCCGTTCCTCTTGGGTTCGAATATTCGTCTCAGGATCTTGTCCTCAAATACTTTCAGTCTATGATCTTCTTTCAGAGAAAAGCGACCATGTTTCGTAAACATACAGAACAATAAGCATGATTGTCCTTTTATATATTTTAAACTTCAAATTCTTCGACAGAATTCGCGACGACAAGACATTTTGAACTGAATAATAACATGAATTCCCTTCTTTTAGTTTCTTCGTGAATATGATTTTTGACTGTTAATACGGATCCTAGATATTTGAAAGTATCCATTTTATCAAAAGTATTATTTAATATTTTAACGCATCTATTGTTTGCTCTATTACGGTCCCGACGCACTTCCATGTATTTATTTTCTCTGCATTTACTTCCAAACCCATGTCCCTGCAAGCGTTTAATAAGACCTCTGCATTTCTTTCTACTGTTCTCCTATCATCCCATATTAAACTTACATCATCTGCATATGCCATAACCTGGTTGATACCGTTCAACACTAGGCCCTGGTTGCTTTCATTGATTTTTCTTATAGCGTATTCCAGGACAAAGTTGAATAATAATGGCGACAACGCATCTCCTTGATTCAGGTCATTTTCCACGTTAAAGCTCGTGGACAAAAATTTCCTACCCGCACTTTACTTTCGGATTCATTTAAACATATCTTAATTAATCTAATTGGTTTTCATGGTATTCCAAGAACGTTGTATGTTTCTTTCCTTACCGAGTCGTAAGGCTTTCTAAAATCAATAAATAGTTGATGTACCAGGGCATTGTATTCCCACTTCTTTGTAAGTGTTTGGCGAATGGCAAATATGTGGTCGATAGTTGATCTATTTGATCTAAATCCGCACTGATAATCTCCAATAATTTCATCTGTGTATGGAAGAATCTTGTTCATAGAATATTTGAAATCATTTTATAAGATGTTGACAGAAGAGAAATGCCTCGTAATTATTATAGTCAGTTTTGTAGCCTTTCTTGTGAACTGGAATAATGATTGATTCTTTCCATTCTTGTGGCAATTCTTCCTTGTTCGAGATAAGGAGAATGAATTTGTGTATCTTGTCCACAATTTTTCTCATCCAGCTTAAATTAACTCAGCAGGAATTTCGTCACAACCGGAGATTTGTGTTTCTTTACTTTCTTTATAGCGGTTTCTATTTCTATTCGGTTAGGTTCTGGAATATACGGCTCTGCGGTGTGTATCTCCTTTTCTCCACGCACATTAATTTTTGGCTGCGTGTTCAGTAAATCGTCAAAGAAATCTTTCCATCTATTATGATGTATCCGTATCACTGAGAACTGTACCGTGAGATTTCTTTAATAAATAAGCACGAGGTTGATAGGCTTTCTTAAATTCGTTGATCTCTTCATACATGTCCCGAATGTTTTTATTTTCACTATTATCTTCAAGTTCCTTAATTTTATCTTTCCCAAAACTGCGTTCCTTTGTTCTAAAAGTTTTGGAAGTTTCCCGTGTAACGTCTACAAAATTTTGTGTAGCTATTTCACACGGCTTTTGTAGCCAACTTAATTTTGCCTGTTTTCTCTTCTCTGCTAGCTTAATGCATTATCGGTCGAGCCATGGTTTGTTCCCAATTTTTCTTTTGCTGAAATTTTATTATTATCTCTGATTTCAATCCAAGTGTTTTCAACACTAGTGTACTCCGAATCTTCTAAAGTCGAGATATATTCGAAACTTCAATCTCGTATTCCTCTCTTATCTGGCTCTCATCTAATTTCTGTAAATTAAATCTCTCCGTTTTTGGACACTCTCTTCTTAACGCTGAAACCAGGTAGTAATCAGTGTCACAATCAGCCCCTCTAAACGACCGGACATCAATTATGCGAGATTGCCTAATTCTGTCTACTAAAACGTGATCAATTTGATTATGTGTTTTTCCGTCTGGTGAGGTCCATGTGTATTTATGGACGTCTCGATGTAGGAATTTTGTACTCTTCACGATTAGGTTTTTTGGATTTTGCAAAGTTCATGAGTCTAACAGCGTTGTCATTACCTTCCTTATGCAGACTTTCGTTCCCTATAACATCGTTCAACAAATTTTGATCGAAAGTATGTAAATTCTTTGAAATTGCGATTTTTACATTCATTTAAGCATAATATGAAAGGAAATGATAATAGAAGAATTTTCTTAGCTCAGGTTGTGAAAAAAAAAACGCCCTTGTACAACAGTAGCTGTATATATACAAATGCATTAATATTTATAGAACATTTAAGCAAAATCCTTGTAAAAGCCTACATTTCACTTTTTTTTATCTATTTCACTGTGATGTGATAAGCTGGGGAGTTAAGAAATATTCTAACCTATAGCTTTCTATACCCTTGTACTTCCTTTTTCAAAATTGCGCAAATACCAGTTTCACAGCGATACAGAAAATAAAGTAACCGTGGTCAAGTTAAACATTAACAATTCCGTAATGAAAATCAGTATTAACATCAAAACATGAAAAATATGTACAAATACCTTTTTGTGCAAGAACTACACTGCAATGTGGACAAAAGTTTCAAGTGATCCCTTGTACAGGATTATGTTTATTTTATTTTGAGCGTCTTCGCTTCTGGAGCATCCCTTGCAATAGTCCAACAGTAGTCGGCCAATATGTTAGAACTCCACTTTCCCTCATATCTCTTCTCCATGGCTGCAATATCTTGATGGAAACGCTCACCATGTTCGTCACTTACTGCTCCACAATCTTCGGGAAAGAAGTCCAGATGTGAATGAAGAAAGTGGAGTTTCAGAGACATATTGCAACCAAAATTTTCGTAGCACAATAACCACTTTGCTGCCAGTTGTTTGTAATTTGTTGCTCGGTGTCGTCCCAAGAACTGTGAACAAACACTCTTCGAGCTTTCCCACGCAGCTTTCTCCTCACCTTGGAGAATTTCGTCGAACTTGTGATCTTTGATTAATTGCCTAATCTGTGGCCCTATGAAAATACCCTCTTTAACTTTGGCGTCACTTAATCGAGGGAATTGTCCTCTTAGGTACTTATAGGCCTCATCCTCTTGGTTTATACTCTTAACAAAACTTTTCATAAGACCTAATTTAATATGTAGAGGGGGAAGCAAAATTCGGTTACGATCTACCAGTGGTTCATGCTGCACATTTTTCACTCCCGGCTGAAGAGTTTCTCTGGTACTCCAATCACTTTTGCGGTAATGAGATCCACGATCTCTACTGTCCCATTCACATATAAAGCAACAATACTTTGTATACCCTAGCAACAGTGCTATTACTTTAAGGTCACCACAAATGAGCCACTGAAAATCGTAATATTTAATGGCTTGAAGTAAACGTTTCAAGTTTTCATAAGATTCCTTCATACGAACTGCGTAACCTACAGGAATTGAAGGAAGTTCATTTCCAATATGTACAAGCATTGCCTTTAAACTCACCTTGGACGAATCTATAAAGAGCCTCCACTCCGTAGGTTCGTAATAAATTTTAAGTGCCCTCATGAGACCATTTACATCTGTACATGCCACAAGTGTGTCTTCCATAGTAAAAAATGAAGTGAACATCTTCTCCCTATTCCGATACACTGAAATATTTACTTTTTCCTGCAATAAATTCCATTGCTTTAAGCGTGACGCTAAAATTTCGGCTTTGCTTTTCGAGAGGTCCAAGTCTCTGATTAGATCACTTAGTTTCTCTTGAGTAAGTCTATGTGGTTCACATGGAGGTTCTTCCACAACAAACGTAGGGTCCTTCGAAGTACTTGATTCAGGAGCTTCAACTTCTTGATCATCATCAGAAAAAAGATCGTATTCTTTAGGTGGGTCAGGAACAGGTAGTCCTTCTCCATGTGAAACAGGGCGCATTGCAGAAGGAATGTTAGGATAGATCAAGGCCCGCTTCTTCTTCGTGGAAATTCCCTTCTTGACAGAAGGAACCATACAAAAATAACAGTCTCTGATGGGGTCGCTTGGCTCCCTCCAAATCATGGGCACTGCAAAAGGCATTGAGCGCCCCTTCCCATTAATCCAATTTCTTAGATTGCTGGTGCAAGTGTTACACACAATGTGGGGTCCCCAAGATTTATCTTGGTCTCCAATTTTACAACCAAAGTAATATTGATAAGCTTTTCTTATTAGTGGTGTTATAGTCTGCTTTTGTGAGGAAAATGTTACTTCCCCACACACGTAGCAGAAGCTATCCGCACTGTTTACACAATTTCGCGGCATTTTTGTTTATTGAAATCCTCAAAATGTCACTTCAAATAGTTCCGACAACTATTTAAAAAATATACATTCGAAATACCAGTATTTTTGCGTACTTGGAGTAGTATTTTTATGTCCTGCACTACACAAACGTCACACCCAAAACGCTGATAACTGCACTAAATCTGTCTTTTCTAACAATAGCAGAACACTACTGAGATAAGGAACACAATGAAGCCAAGCGTTCATATAGTTTCTCCAGTGTTGCCGGATCAGTGTAACATTTTACCCCAAACGAAGCGAATATATTTATTTTTAAAGCGTTATTATTAGACATGCCTGTAAAACGAAAAGTAGAGCCAATGTTCGAAAATAACTTTCAAATTCGTGATCAGCACCACAAAATCAATAAGAATTAGCTGATTTTGTTCAATTTACATTTTCGTTGTTGAACAGTGAATGGTTTGAAAATATACTCTCGTCCTATCTTCGCATTGAAATCCCATAATAAAATTTTCATATGGTATCGCGGGAGTTGGTCAAATATCCGTTCCATTTCTTCGTAAAAACTGTCTTTTATATCGTCAACCTTATCTTCAGTTGGAACATGTACATTTAAAACAATAATATCACACCACCGTCCCTTAAGAGTAATAAAAGAAAGCCTGCAGTAAGAAATTCAACCCGTCTAATTGCTGGTAACATTTTTTGTGAACGAAAAACCCTGTTCCTGACTGGTGGCTTCTATTTCCTTCCTCGAAAAACAACGTAAACTTTCCGGAATTCTCAGATCCACTTCCTTCCCACCTAACATCCTGAACTCCTACTAGGTCCATCCTGTATTTCTCTAACTCACTCGTTACGCATATACTCTATAAAGACTTCTAATATTCCATGTTCCAAATCTCATGTCCATTTTCTTTTGCTGAGTTCGTGACAAGTTATCAGTCCTTGTCGGAGGCTTTTGTGAATGTTTCTGAACAAGATTCCTTTTTTTTAAGATGAGGTTGTTAGCCTTACCCAAACCCCCAAGCTGGAGGACCACTCCTATTCGTCTGTCCGCGACTGCTTATTCAGTATATTCGCAGCCATCCTCTATATCTAGAGACCTCCTCGATGCGCAACCTGAGGATGCGCCATGCCATGGTGACAGGAACCCACATTACGTGGAATAATCCACCCTTTACAAATAAAATGTACTTTTTTCGGTAATATGTAAAATACTTCAAAATATAGCTATTTTATAGTAATATTTGAATTCCCTGGCCTCAGAAACCTATGATTCGAAACTAAGATGACTTTCCTAGGTGACTTAGTTCCTTAGTTATATATGCTGATTGCTTATTTGGCGGCCATATTGGAAAATGACGTCTGTGGAGATAAGCGACCATAATTGAGATGTCTACCCAAGAAAAAGTAGACAATGATAGGTCGAAGAAAACAACACAACAATAAAAATTGGTGAACCCACAATTTTTTACGGGCATGTACTGTGGATCCAGGACTAAAATGGATATGCATTCGTATAATTAACACTACAGTTTGCTGGACACTATTCTTTAGATCTATATATGCTAATTATATCTATTGTTATGCTGTTTATTCTTCAGAGGTATTCACTCTTCAATTATATTGTTATACAATTTGATTAATAGTTAGGTAGGTATAGTTTTATCAAATGAAGGGAACGAAAGTTGTGGTATAATTAGCAGCTTGATCAGTAATATTGATTTGTAAATTTACCAGGACTATTAATCGACTAATTCTGTGCCAAAATAATAGTAATGATAACTACTGAACAGAATATTCCAGCACATGATAACATAACCAGCTCATAACAATTTATTAAGATAGAGCAAAGAACATTGATTTAATCTTACTTTCAACACTAAAAACTTAAAACTTATAATTAAACATAGTTATTGTTTTAGAAAACGACATAATTCATCTGTAAATACAAAATATACTTGTTAGTTGAAAAATAATTGATGAAAAATATTTGTTCTTAAGGACAAGTATTAAGGAAATCTTTGACACTTATATTAATGAGAAATAAGATTTCTAATATATTGCACAAACTGGGTTGTTGGCGATCCAAATATTAAAATCTTTCTTATTTATAAATATCAAAAACTATGGTCCCTTAGTCATGGGTTCAAGGACACAAAGGTGTCCTCAAGCGGCTCCTATGCAACTAATATCCTTTGGATATGTGCAAGGTCTCAGATATCGCTTAAAGTGAAATGTGTCTATTACTCAAAATCAGATCGTGAAATTGATCCACTTTCTCCGGAGTAGACACTAATACTGGCCTTGAACACCTTTCACCATGTTCTGTTGAAGGAATCTCACGCTTAAAGTTTAAGCGCCATTTCTTCGCAGTGAAGTATGAAGGGTAGTGTACATTCAATGTTGATAGCATGCAACCATGGATTTCCTTCAACGAGTTCTGTTGCAGGAGGGAAAACTTAATGATACCTTGCAACTCCTCCTAGGTGAATTCCACACTTGATTGCACCGAGAGGCAATCAATAACATGTAAAGAAAAACCTGTTAATACTAGGATAATCTCAGCTGGTATGTAAACTTACAAAAGATCAATTTTTCAAAAGATCAATTTTAGAAGATTTCAGGATGACTTAATAGTCTATCCTCGTAAAAAGTAAGATTTCGTTTAAGTTTATAAATTGCCATCACTCCTGAGTTAACACTGAAGATTGCATTTTCCCTCCGATTTTGGCTTGAAATCACTCTCAGCAAAGGTTACTTATTTTTATATAGTACTGCAATGTATTATTATTATTATTATTATTATTATTATTATTATTATTATTATTATTATTATTATTATTATTATTATTATTATTAAAAAATACGTACTTAAAACTTTGCAGGCATTGAGCTGCTCCGAATACTTGGCCAAATATTTCGGAGGTATAAATCTTTTAGTGGCTACTTTTACTGCTCCCAGATCGATGACGTTATCTCTGACCTGGAAAAATAAAGATTAAAATGCGTAATATAGTATGACATTGCTGCTTTCAAATAACGATAATTATATTTACTTAATTTAATGTTGGTTTCCTTCAGGTAAGCTATCCTTGCTTAGCCGTCATTACTTGATGAGAGTGAATGTTTAAAGGAAATAATTTCTCTCTGATCATACCTCTAAAAGCTCTATATACGGAACTTCCTGAGAATAAATCGAAAAACTTCACATTCGTGCTCAGAACCTCAATACAAAAGAAAGAAATTCGTCTGACGAGCGGACATCTTATATTGATAGTAGCGTTGCCTAACCAAAAAATGCGCAATCAATAGAGTGAAGAAAAGTGAGAAATCCAAAGTTTTACGGGTCGACACCCAGAAACATAGGAGATACAGAGGAAAGAAGGATCTGGAATCATGTGAAGATAGCAATGCAAAAGACACACTGACACAGAAAGATCTTGAAAATGATTAAAGTAATCACAATGGCATTTGCACAACAGAATAGTAACCAAACATTGTACCCACAGACATGCTTAATAACATCATATGTAATGCAGTGTTGCTAACTGAGCACAAAATGAAGTTTTGTTTTGGAACACAAATTATAACATCTAGAAATTTAATTATGAGTAGAGCCATACCTGTGAAATCGTGATCTCTAGTGTTGTCAACGTTTTAAAATGAAATGAAGTGAAATCTTTGAGTGCTACATCCCGCTGTTATGCCGGTTAGGCTAAAGGTGACGGTGATGATGAGTAACGAATGGAATGAAGAAAGTGGGAGGAAGCGGGAGAACCTCGAGAAAACCCACTCACACGGTGTTTGTCCACCACAAAGTTCACTTGGCGGGGCTGAGATCGAACCCGGGACCCCAAACACCAGAGGTGAACCCTCTACCACTGAACCACCGCGGCCCCTACCAACGTTTAAAGATAGGCCTATATGAGTTCCTACTCTATATGAATCTAGGATGTAGAGGAGTGTATACAGTGAGACAATATTACGTGCATCAGAAAAGTGAGCCTGCTAATTAATTGTCAATTCAAGCGCATGCACTATTTCAGTTTTGTGTGTTATGTTTGATGCTGTTTTGATTTTCAACTTGAGAAAAACTGTTTCGTCACTGTGCTTCGTGCCTTATTTTCCTACTTCAGTAATTATATTTTTTTTTTTTTTTTTTGTTGTCTCCTATTTTGGTTTTTAACTAGTTCGAATCGTGTACTGTATGTTCTCTTCTACATCCAAGATTCATATAGGCATATCCCCAAACGTTGACAACATTGGACATCAACACTTTACAGGTATGGTCCTACTAATAATTAGATTTGATAGGTGCTATAAGTTTTGTTCAGTGCCATTTAACAAAATTTCATTTTGTGCTCAGTTGGCAACACTGCATTACATATGATGTTATTGAGCAAGATTGTGGATGTAATGTTTGCTTACTATACTGTTGTGCAAATGCCATTGTGATTACTTTAATCATTTTCAAGTCCTTTCTGTGTCAGCGTGCCTTATGCATTGTTATTTTCACATGATTTTGGATCCTTCTTTCCTCTGTATCTCCTGCGTTTCTGGGTGTCGGCCCGTAAAACTTTGGATTTCTCACTTTTCTTAACTCCTCTATCGATTGCGCATTGTCTTATTGGGCAATGCTACTGTCTATGTAAGATGTTCCCTTGTGAGACTTTGATCGGAAACGCAAATGTCAATTCCACAAACGGAACTCATTCCATTAATTGCCTAACAGTGTCCATCTCCATAATTAGGAGTTTCCGACCGAAGTTGTACATATTTTCTTTCCTCTTGTATTGAGATCCTGAACACATATGAAAAGTGTGTTGGTTTCCTTCAGTGTAGCTACACTATGATCAATTCAACTACCTATCATAAATTGGTTCCCGGTCCGTAATTATACGTTTCAGGACAAAATTGCAGATTAACATTTTTCTTGCATTGAAGCTTTAAACATTTGTGCGAAGTTTGTTAGTTAGCTCCAGGAATTCCCTTTATGTTCAAGATACGTTCTTTTTCACCTCAGTGACTCAGTTGTAGATCACTCGCCCTAATGTATCGATCTCTGATTTTATTCCGTCCGCAGCAAGTGGATTTTGTGTTAGAGAAACATCGTGTATGTGAGTTTTGATGGGTACTCTATGTAGCTGTTCTTTTTTTTTCTTTACACTATTTTATGTACCTTCACTATCACTGCCTCCTTGAGCTTCGGTGCATGATCGTAGGAATGTAAAGTAGAAATCTCATTTCTCTTTGAGAAACTATGAAAATTATACAATCCATCTAGAGTGATTTAACTAAGAAACATTAACTTTCATTTTCAATCGTGTAAAGGCACGTTTCTAAACTATTTAAAAGCCGTAGAGGCATGTTATACTGTTTGATATTTAAACTACGAGATTTGTCAGTAAATTTAATAGAGGAGGATAATAAGATTTACAAAAAATGGTTGGACATAAAGAAAACTATACTGGAAACATTAGGGCAGTGACTATTTCTTCATACGAATGACACAATTGCCCAATATTTGTTAAAACTAGAAAGAACTTACTGCATCCCAGAATCATAAAAGTCCTTCTGAAATCACGTTGTGAATCCTTCCCTGACTTAATTGTCATTTTAAAAATGTTATCTATCAAGACGTTCCTTTACCATCAGGGATAGATAGTAGTCTCTGGATGCTAAGTAGAGGCTGTATGACGGATGTTCAATAATGTTACAATACATTGAAAATTGGTGATATTTGCTTAACTAGACCAGCTGTTGCCATAAATAAAGCGGACTCTACCTAGGTACGTACCAGCATACCCCTCTGTTTGTTTTGAATTGAACCGCGAAATTGTTTCTAAGTCTGGCAGTGTTTCGGTATTAAGCGTTCTTCCATTATGCAGGAATTCCACTAGTAGCATCCCGTGACGATTTCAGAAATCTGTTGCCATCATTTCGATATTGTTTGCATTTTGGATATTGGGAATGGCGCCACTGCAATGATTTCTTCTTGGATACAGGAGTGTAGTGAAACATCCATGTCTCATCACTTGTCATAACGGAGTCCAGGAATGCACCCCTTCATCTGCGTATCTCTTGAGAAAGTCCACTGCGTATCCCATTCATTTGGTTTCGTGTTTGTCCGTTATCAGTTTTGGGACCCACAGTGCACACAACTTGTTTGTTCCCAACCCAATCACAATTCCCTGGTATCATCGCAATTCCCTAATTGTCACCCGTCTATTTGCATGTACCTCGGCTTCAGATGATAAAATGTTCATGGACAGACTCTCTCTTCTCTCTTCATCAAGAATATCGCATCGACCTTCTGCGAAGGCACGGCACCACTACGCCATATTTTACCGATTCATTACGTTTCCGTTTAGAGACAGTATTAATAAAAACTCTGACGATTGCTGATTTTGTGCCTGCAAAAGCCTGATCACGCTGCGTCCATCACACCTGGACGGATAGGTTCTTGACACTTCTATTTCCAAAGCGTATCCTCGCCCAAGACTCAGCGCAGCACTGAGGAATTGCTCCAAAACCTCGTATGGATCAAGATTACTGGCAGTATTGCCAACTTTGACACACATTTATCCTTAACGCAAGGAAGTATCTGTATATTTACTTTCTGTGAAGGTTCGTATAATTATAATATTGCTGAATGTAATATTAAATTATTAGCTACGATAAAGTATCAATGTATAAGTTGTATTCCTGTTTCGATTGTTTGGGTTAGAAAAATAGAATATTTTTAAGGGCTGTAAATATAAGGATACTAGTAGTATTTGCGTTACTTTTAATATTATATACAACAAAGTTAAAATTATATATGGCGCTGTTAGCAGTATTGCATTACTGTTAGGACTGTGTGTCAGTGTTACTGATTCTGTGTGTAACATAGTATATAGATAAATAAACAATATGTAAATAGTGTTTACAATAAATAGTACGTCAACAAAATATTTTCTCATTTCTTTCTTAAAGCAATAGCTGTAAAGGAAACTAACGTTTGGGCATATTTTGACACTTAGAATTCTAGAAGAAACATTAGAATTCTGACAAACCAATCAACTCTGTTGCTTAGTTACTCATGAGTGAACCCACTATGAGTGAATGCATAGCAACTAAGCATTGAAATTTTCTCATATACATGAATAACCACATTTCATTCTTTAACTGTTAATTGATATAATTTATGTCAGATCCCTCTTGAGTTAAGAACATTCTAGAAGACAATTCATACAAATAAAGTAATACCACGTACTTTAGTTGAAAGAGGATGGGCATTACTTCATTCTACGTTGTCAAACAAGCACGTAAACTATATACTCTTCTAATACTAACCAACAGACGACAGAGAAATGCACTCCTCTAAAACTAAGCTTTTATTCTTTTATAATAATTGAGGATATTCGACGAACACAAAATGCTTATGACATGTAATATATTCTCGAATAACAACATATAGCTCAAATGTAGTTTTGACTCCAGTAAATAAATATAAAATTATGTTTGTTAATACATAATTCCAGTAACGTTGGTTTAAAAAAATGCTTTCTCTACTTCATCATTTGAAAACGGAGAAACCTGGGACTTACCCATCCAATTTCGCTGAGAATGCAACTCAAGATACACTGAAATAAGTAAGAGAAGAATATTCAATTTATAAAAAGATATAATGTAGCGAACTAAAAAGATATAATTGTGTATTTTATAACGTGTTTAAGTTTCAGTAATAAAATTAGTATATAAATTAGTACACAATATAAATTAGTATCGTAGAATAAATTAAAGTTTGTAATAGAAATAAGTATACCATTTATATTTATTATGCTACTAATAAACACAAACGTAAATTTAGTCTAATTTTATGGGTGTTTTTACACATGTAAATATATTTTATCTTCATATTGAATTTGGAACCATCAAAATCTTAGCTTCTGGAAATAAATCCCTGATAATGCCCTGATTTTTATCGTGTGAGTTTGACTAAAATCCGTATAGAAACTGGATAGCAGGCAGGCCAGTAGCCAGCCCCAAAATATACGGGGGCCCGGTAGAAGTTACGTAGTCCGATCCAACCATATTATAGTTCATTTGTAAACCTATTGTGAAAATTTTAGGGGGCTCAGTAAAAATTTAGGGGTCCGACTCCCTTAGATTTCCTATCGATACGGGCATGGTAGCAGAGATTCAAAATTTCGCACCACAAAAATGTATTCATTAATTTTTACATTTAAATATTATCCGTTTTCATTGATGCTTGTCATAAAATATTTTTGTTCTTCATAACGTAGACATTCAACACAATGCTAGTGAGGGAACGAACAAATTTAGAAAGAATAGAAGATATGCATGTAGAATGATATATTGTAAACAAACCTCAGGGGTATTTTGTATCCATTGCCAATTTTTCAACATCACCGGAAGACTTAGGTTAGTATTGAGTTATTCGTGGCTGCTATTATGGCCTTCAGTGACCCGAACATACACATGATCCATACACAGTTCACAAAATCCAAGTTTGATATCTTGAGGGTCCGGATTCTATATTTTCATTTAATGAAAGCGGCCAGCATTTTTGCCGATCCCAAACGTTTCAGCATTCTTGCCAATTTGATGTCGAGAACATACTCCAAACAATCCCTGCGGGGCTTCTAACCCGTTCCTACTACTACTACAACTACTACTACATTAGCTGTGGATCTATATAGTACAAGGGCAAACGTACTACTACTACTACTACATTTGCTGTGGATCTATATAGTACAAGGGCAAACTTATTTTAATGAAAGAAGTTTAATGAAAATTTTAAAACAATGATCGTTAAATCACTTTTTGAATATTATTTTTAATCTTATTTTAACGAAAGAAGTGTTAAAAAACATTTTTAAAAGTAGTAAAATAAAACTGTCCGTAGGCAGGATTCGAACCCTCGCCAAAAACATCTTTGTTACTAGCATGTTACGCTAGACCACTCGGCTACCAGAGCCGACAACTTTCGTTTATTTTGTGCTGTATGTAGATCATGTCTTGTGATATCGCATCTGTATCGACCAATCAGATCAGAGGATATGCTGAAACGTTTGGGATCCGCGAATATGCAAGCGGCCAGTCATTCCCGTTCATCGTAGTCTTTTTAAACTTCAGTAACGTAGTTACCCCCAGAGAAAAGTAACTTTGCCATCTTGGTTTGATAAAGTACACCAATAATATCGTGTAAAACCAGAGCGAACCAAATACCAGAGTGTTCATCATGAAGAAAATTAAGGTTAAAGTCGGCGTTATATTAAAAAATCCTGGACATTGATTTTATTAGTTTCTTTTCTGAACTTGCTTTACAAAAGAACCAAAAATGTGTACATAAAGTATTTGAATAAAAAAAACAAGTTTTGTGACATGAAAAATATATTGGAAAACAGTGCTTTGTAGTTAGTTCAGTTTGGCATTATACTTACATACGATTTTGTACATAGTGCACTCAACTACGTATTACAACACAGGAAAATACTTTTAGATAATGTTTCAAACCTTAGCAATGCAACAACGGAAACTCTTTATACGATATGAAATTCATGATCATTGTCGAAACCATGATTATGGTAATATTCAAGTTCATGATCTTCAGCACCACAATCTTCTACTGATTGCAGGTTCTGGTAAAATGAGTGGTGAACTGGTGGAACAAACTGTAGGAGATAATGAAGATCTGTCTTCTTTGCTGCACTTATGGAATGTCCAGAAGGATACAAAGAGGATAAATGTACTGAACCCGGATCTTTTGGTCGTCCTTTCACATTTCTGTTAAAGTTGACGGAATCATATTCGTCCATATTGAAAGATGTCTTGTAATACTTTATTCCAGGATTATACTTTTCAACTTTTATTTCCTTTATCTTCAAGCATGGAACTTTGCACTTATTCGAATTCACTTTCCTGTAGAGTGTCTGCCTGCCAAGCAGCACTAGGTGCCGTGCATGCAAACGAATCCTACTACGAGACGCCAGTTTCCTCAGTCCCACCAGGCGAATGTTGGAATGGTATCTTCTGTAAGGCCAAAACTGCTACCTTTGCACATCCTTCCCCTTCCCTCTCTTGGCCTGAGCATTAGTTGCCTACTGGCCATAGATAACAATTCAAATCAAAATACAATGTATTCCTCTTTTACCAATAAGATAAAAATGAAGTAAAATATTGAAAACAAATTGTTAATAATACAAACTCACATAAATGTCTGTTTGGGAACGCATTTCTAATCAAAAACACCAGAGAATCAGATCAAGGGGGACCAGAGAAACCTCATATCTGATTCATTACAAATGTTTAATTTATTCGCTTCTACAAAAATAACAAAAAAATACTTGGTCGTTTTGTTCCATGGTAAGAACAAGCACTTTGCGAAGCATTCGGCTGTTTTGGCAATTTGGCAACGCTGGAATCATAGCCCAGCGAAATGTGAGAACCGAAAACAGAACGGCCCGATAGATACATTATCGTTTCATAGTGAACTATCTCCAAACTAATATAGAGAACATTATCATGCCATAGTGAACTATCTCCAAAATTAATGCATAGAGTCATTGTGTGCATGTGTTCACCAAAAGTACTTTCACTGTCATGTAGCCACTCTTCATCTCTAGCATTTGGCGAATTTTTATGCATCAAATTCTTCATTTACAAATTATTTGGACAATTTTCCTTTAGTTCACTATGGCACAATTCTGCTCTTAACATATAGCGACTGGAAAGCAACAATGTAGTAATATTACATATTACTTTTAAGAAAGTAATAAGTAACAGTTTTCCTTATTTTCGTCAGTGCTAGGAGCATATTCCGATCCACTAACACTAACATCACTCGTTTCTTCTTGAAATTCCATGTTATTACAGCTAGGTTTCTTGGCCCTTAGTTCACGATTGCTTCTGCTGACAGCCATGTTCTACGTCTCTTAGTTCAGTGTGGCACAAACAAATACAGGTTGTTTTCGAATGGTGATATTTTCGTTACCGAATGTCGCTATCTTACACACTCTTCCGGTGGTTCTCTCTGCCTCTACAAAATTGAGCCATACCTACACTACCCAAATAATACTAAATCCACAAATCGGCGGAAAGTGGAGTTGGTTCACTCTGGCTTTACACGACACTAATATAGTAAAGATTAAGCATGCCCTGTTTCTGTTCGACGTAGGCAGCGGTCTGGTCAACAGAAACACCTGGAGGCGCTAACTGAGTTCTTGCGATGTAGAGTCAATCATGATTCTATGCTCTGTGATCTAACACTGCAAAGTAAAACTACTTTCGTTATTTAGACCTGAGAAAGGTATCATTTCTGTCCCTCCGAAAAGCGTTCATAGGTTCAAGTATATGAGTAATGTCAAATGAGAATAAACTTATGTGGGAATAGTTTTTAATAATATTATTATTTAGAAATTCACCTCTCACGTGTCGGAGATTGAGTCAGATAGTGATCAGTAGATTGTTTAAGGATTAAGGGATACATTTCATCTAAACGGAAACTTACATGGTATCACTATTCAACTGAGTGACTCCAAAAGTAAGGATAAAATACCTATATCGATTATTATTATTATTATTATTATTATTATTATTATTATTATTATTATTATTATTATTATTATTATTATTATTATTATTATTATTATTATTATCTTGTTTTTGCAAATTCACCCTACCATATCCCTTAGGAGAGCTAGGGGATCCTACATACACTGGTAGCTGAACTTCAACTTAAACGGCATCGGGGCAATCACCAATTTAGATATCCTAAAGCGATTGATTGGACACTAATGTCAGCCTTTTTCTATTATTGTTTCATCACCTTCCTTCCCCTTTCCCTCAGGCGTGTCGACGGAAGCTGAACTTGGATTCAAGCGGCATCCAAAGCTCAGGGGCGGAACAAGGGCCGGGATGTCGTAGTCAGAGGGGCGGCAAAACTAGCCTCAAAAAGTAAATTTCATAACGTGTTTTCTACTGACGTTTTTGATTTATGTTCTTGTAAAGTAGCATCAATTACATCATCTTTTTCCATTCCACTATGGAAAAAGAGAGTTCCATAGTACTAGGAGACTACAAATGGAGACATGCATGTAGAAGAAAGAGTGGAGGGGGAGTTAGTTTTGCTTATAGCGGGCCATGTTCTTTGTGAACTTTTCCCACACAATGCCTGTTATTGGATTTTATACATGTTATTCTTTTAAAGTGGTAGTGGAGGGGGAACAATACAGTACTTACTTATGATATTTTAGAAAGACACCGCCGCTTCAAACTATTGGCCTTTGTTAAAAGTAGTGTCTAGGAGATTTTATTGCTTCGCTACGTACAGTTTTTGCCAGGTCATTCATTTCGATAGTGTTTGTGAAATCGAAAATACCACTCTGCAACAGCATTGGAGGGACTTAGAAGCGGCACTACGAAAAAGAAAAACATTCAGCGACTATCTTTGAATCCTTCATCCCGCCGTATAAAACACGTTCAACATATGTGAAATGTATTTATTGGTATTTCACGTTATTACAATAGATATATGGCAGAATGACTCCTGATGTTATTGATATAACAAAACAGTTTACAATATAGCAGTAATCATGTCGCCATTAGTAATATTCATGAAGTGGTGTTTGATATTGTTTTTGTTTATACATATTGATACATAAATAACAATAATAAAAACACCATGTAATTGATACCATATGTATATTTATACTTTTAAGTACTAAATATACCTATATCATGTATTTGAGTAATATTTTTAAAAAAAAATGGGTTTAAAATATTAAAATCACTGTAATAAAATGTAACATATAGGCTAGGACTAAGGGGGGGTGCCAGAAAGTTACTTTGCCCGGGTGAAAATTTTCCCGTTCCACCCCTGTGAAAGCTTCATGATTCACCTCAGACACCACGAAAAATATAGGTTTGACATTAATATGGATATTTTTTAATATTGCTATAAATCACCCTCTCACCCCCCTAAGGGTGCTACCGGTATCCTACTCCTACTGGGCACTGAATGTGCACTTAAACGCACTACAACTGTCACCAATCAACTTAGAGACCCAAAAAACTTTGAAGTCTACACTAATATCGCTCATTTTGGATTATTTTTACATGTCACAATTTCACCCCTCCCCGGGTGTTAATGGGTAGCGATCTTGGAATTAAAAACCATCTGAAGTGTTGCTGTTTATCTAAACGTCCTCAAGAGCTATGGAATCAATACTAATATTTGTCGTTTTTGATCATTTGAACGTCACCCCGTCACCCCTTCCACTGTCGCATAGGTGCCAGGATGTGCCCTCCCCCGCCTCAGTCCTGTTCTTTCTAGAGTATTTGTAATATGTGTACTGAGTTTGGTTAACATTGCTCCTCACTTTCCAGAGTTATGATGAACATGCATACTTACTTATATCTAGGCATATGTCAATCTATTGTAATACAGTTAGCAAATTATTTTCATTCACTTTCTATGTGCCAATAATATATCAAACGAAAATGAAACCACAACTTAATATTGAGAGAATAAAGTGAAGAATAAACCTTTATTCACGAGTAAAGAGTCATAACCTTACTACACTATATTATAGTCTAAATCTAAAATAATCGGAACTTTAGATTTGATTTTCAGGATTTATTTATAGTTCATTTTCATTAATTCGTGTCTTGCATTATAGCTTTTAAAAAGGACGATTCTTTCTTAACATACCTCACAATGTTCTGAATCCTCGATTTTGCAATTTTGTCCACTACCTGCAAGAAATATGTTTTCTTGTAATCATGGCTAGAAAGTATTATTATAGAAACATTAGTCAAAATCATCACCGAAACGATATCAATACCTAATATTTAACCTGTTCAGACTGGTTTCTTTAGAATATTTATCTAGAATTAAGTGCAAAGCTATTAAAAATATAACTTGGAAAATATTTTATAAGTATGTATATTAAACTATGTTAACATTCTCTAGCGAAATAGTTAAATATTATATTTTTCACTTCCCTTCATCTAGTAGGTTAATTTTTATAATTCTATTGCATGTACCAGGTAGTAGTATGTGAAATGTTTAATCAAACTAACACTAATGCGTATGAAGAGAAATGTGTAGCTGCTTCAGTCTGAGGTAATCTAGAATTCAATTTCTAAATTGCATCTCAAGTTTCATGAAGCTTCAAATATAACATCTTCCCAATGCTTGTCAACCATTTAAACCTAGATTTCATTTCATATTTTTAAACTTTTCAGATCTATCTTATTTATGGCGATAAGCTATAGAATTATACATGATTACTTGTGTGTGTGTGTGTGTGGGTGTGTGTGTGTGTGTGTGTGTGTGTGCATTATCTATTTCTACCAAACTTAATATAGGTTCATATAGAAAATTAAAGATACATTTAAATTTGTATATATAATTACAAATAATACAATATCAAAGAGAAATTTTAACTTTCTACGCAGAGAAATATTAACTTTCTATATCGATAAAAAAGAAAGTTTTGGAAATTGAACATATTAGGGAGGTTTGTTGAATAGTAGGTTATATTCCAGCTATGTGTTACTTTCAACATTGAGGATATATACCTATATAGGACTTGGTCTTATAACTTAACGTTGAGTTCCACCGGAAATCTAAACCTGGGTGTTCCATGCCGAATACAAGTACGCTAACCATATATCGTTGAGAGAAGTCTACGGTGGTTTGGATTC
Organism: Thermobia domestica; assembly: GCF_964235325.1. Classification (NCBI taxonomy): domain Eukaryota; kingdom Metazoa; phylum Arthropoda; class Insecta; order Zygentoma; family Lepismatidae; genus Thermobia; species Thermobia domestica. Next base: position 147,723,086 of record NC_137462.1, on the reverse strand, counting down.
TACCTAAACTACAAATTATTTCTCATATAGCACTAGTGCTGAAATCATTGTTGTAAAATTCATTCGCAACTTTTTTCTTTAACGAAACAATCATATTGAAGAAATTGTGGTACGCCTAGATAAGCAATGGTTAGTTTCTTACTTCACACTCATCTGACATGGGAATCTCATATTGATACCGACTAAATCTGCTGAAAAGTAAGCTGATAACAACTTGAGTACTCAATTCACTTTCCCTAATGCAAGCATGTAACATACTTTAAATTGTTATCCTCTCAAATTGACATACTGTCTAGAGTTGATCTCTTTACAGGTTCTGAGCATTGAATGTTACTCGAACGACATACATTCCGAATATATTGTAGACTCAACAAATCCGTCTTACATAATTCTTTTACATTTAATAAGTTTTTTCGCATATGTTACCTGGAACAAATTCAGAACAGAATAAAAAAGAAAAGAAATAAAAGGTACACTCGTGTCAAAAATGATTGTCGCATATATATAACTGTTTTCTTGTAAGAATATAATTTGATAGTGATTTTGCAGAGTACTTTTAATACTGATACTATGTATACAATTGGGAAATGCATATTTGTGGCAATTTTCATAGTAAAAGAATTATAAATACGAAAACTTGAATGAGTAAAGCAAAACAATGCTAAATGGACAAGGAAGTTTTATTTTCGTTTTACTGTTCTCACTTATTGCTCTTTTGACATGAAATTTGCAACATACATGTCTTTGCCGATTATACACATACTAACGTTATAAGAAATACCAAGCGAATTCGTTATCAAATTATATTCCTACAACAACATATTTATAGACATACGACAATAATTTTGGACATGAGTGTACATACTAAACTTTCTCGCTCTAATTCATTAATCTAAATCACGATGCTGCAGTTGTTAATTAAATATTTTTTTGTGGAATAGAAACAAAATTTATAAGGCATTTTCGAAAAATTAGGCCTAAAGAGAACTCACCCCTGAAAGCAAACTATTCCTTACAGAATCTTCCATAAGAAAATGTATTTTGCAACATATAAGGGAAAGAGATATACATAATCTCAAACTCGTATTTCACAGAACTGTCAGAAAAACTCACCCCAAGAATAAACTATTCCTCATGGAAGTTATATAGGACAAAAATCTCATATACTAATTGCTCTACATACTGCCTTAGCAAAACATTTTTAAGTGCTGTATTTTTGCCTAATAAACCATGGGCCAGACCTCAGACTACCATTCCCCCCCCCTTGTGGATTTTTGAAGACCTACATTTCTCAAAAGTATGATTATTACGTTATTTAAATCAAGTGGTCTGCAATCAATCCACTGGTGGACGTGGGTTTGAGAGACATTTGAAATTGAGTACAGAGATCTACGATAGCAACGTATTTGGATATAGATTTTATGTTCTCTGTTTGAGGACACTTACAATTGATGTATAATTGCAATGAAGCACTTCACCACACATTGTTCATTAACAAGATGTTACAGTAGTAGATGGGGGGCACTTGACCCCCGGTAGCTGAAAAATCGCCTTTTTTTCCAGGGTCTTCTGAGAGCAAGGACTCAATTTTCCACTGTCGCACGATACGCTATGACCCACGCCCCGTCCACCCATGATCTTTTACGACCTCCATGTTAGGGGTGTATTCATTCTCTTTTATGAGCACTTTTTAGGGGGTGTACTCGTTCCGTTTTATGACCACATTTAAGGGTGAACTCGTTCCCTTTTATGAGCAAATTTTCCACCCCCTACGAACACACATAGAAGAGCAAATTACACATAAGACTATGTAACACATAGCAATGCAGATAACACATAGCACTATTTTAACATAGCAGAACATAAGACTATCTATCATAACAAGGGTATACTCGTTCTCTTTTATGAGCATATTTTTCAACCCCTATTTTAACATAGCAGAAATTACACTGAGACTATGAACACACAGCATTTTAGGGGTGTACTCGTTCTCTTTTATGAGCATATTTTCCAACCCCTATTATAACATAGCACAGATTACATAGCAGATCTAATACAAGAGTATGGCTTATTTTCCAACTCTTATTTTACCATAATAGAGACTACGAAACATAGCGGACATAGCACAGGGGGTGTATTCATTTTCTCCACCCCTAATTGAACATAGCAGAAATTACACTGAGACTACGAACATACAGCAGACCAGAGAATACATAAAATTCATTCCCTTTTATGAGTACATTTTAAGGGGTGTACTCGTTCTCTTTTACGATTACTTTTCCAACCCCTATTTTAACATAGCAGAAATTACATAAGATTTTTTTCAACCCCTATTTTAAGACAATGAATACCTATGTAACATAGCGATTCGATACGCTCTTTGAACCGATTTGGATGAAACTCGGCATATGGGGGTTTTCGACCATGCTGAGTACGAATATCATACTTATTTTTACCTGGGTCTGACAGTTTATGTGGGATACGCCCTTTCCATGACAATTTTAACCGATTTGGATGAAACTCGGTATATGGGGGTTTTCGGACATGCTGATTACGAATATCATACTTATTTTTACCTGGGTCTTATAGTTTATGTGGTATACGCCCTTTCTATGACAATTTTAACCGATTTGGATGAAACTCGGTATATGGTTGTTTTCGGACATGCTGATAACAAATATCATACTTATTTTTATCTGGGTCTGATAGTTTATGTGGGATACGCCATTTGTATGACACTTAAAACCTAATAACTCAAAAACGAAGCAACGTATTGAAGTGCTGTTTCCACATTTAGTAATTGTTCATCAACCACTGCAAGTTTCAAAAATAATGACCATCGAGGTCAAAGGTCAACATACTTAAAACCTAATCACTCGTAAACCTACCCACATATTGAGATGGTGTTTCCAAATCTAGTAATTGGTCATCAGGTACTACAAGTTCCAAAATAATGACCATCGAGGTCAAAGGTCAACATACTTAAAACCTAAGAACTCGAAAATGGAGCCACATATTGAGATGGTGTTTCCAAATCTAGTAATTGGTCACCAGCAACTACATGTTCCAAAAATACTGACCATCGAGGTCAAAGGTCAAACTCGAAACGAAGCAACATATTGAGGGGCGGTTTCTACATTTTAGTGACAGGTCATCAACTACTACATGTCCTAAAGGTACTTACCACGGAGGTCAAAAATCACCCTCGTAAACGAAGCAACATATTGAGGTGGTGTTTCCATATTTAGTAATTGGTCACCAGCAACTACATGCCCCAAAAAGGTCAAATATTTAAACCAGAATAACTCGTAAATTGAGCGTCGGAAAATTTTGTACCAAGCAGAAAAAAGTGAAGGAGGAATAAATTTGAGTGGACTATTGAATTTTGTACCAACGAGAAATCTCATTTGTAACTAGCTCAGAATTTCTGTACCTGTTTGGGTTATTCAAAATTTGGATAGACTAAGAAAGCAAGATATGCCATTTTAACCAGCTGAGAATTTAAAGAAACAAAGAGAACCTACTCAATTTTCTATCAACGAGAAATGCCATTTCGACTAGCTCAGAATTTATGTGCCTTTTTGTGCTTACGTCTGTTTTAACTCATCTTGTACTATTTAAACAGACGAAAGGATAAATTTGAATGACCTATTCAATATTGTACCAACGAGAAATGCCATTTTATCTAGCTCAGAATTTTATATCATTTTGTACTACTCAAATAAACGAAGGAATAGAATATTTAGTTTTGTACCAACTAGAAAAAAAGAAGTGAAGAATGAATAAAATTTAGGTGGATTATTTTCTTTTGTACCAACTGGAAAAGAAAAGAAGAGCTACTTTAACTAGCTTAGAATTTTTTATCATTATGTACTGTTTAAACAAACGAAAATTGACCATTTCAACTAGCTCAGAATTTATGTAACTTTTGAACTACTGAAATGTTCTATTTTCTGTATGGATCAGAAAAACCGAAGAAGGATCATTTTAACAAGTTCATAATTTCTGTAACGGAAGAATAATTTCGATGTTCTACTTTTTATACCAATGAGAAAAAATGAGCTATTTAATCAAACGAAGGGATAAAATTGAGTGACCTATTCAATTTTGTACTATTAAGAAATGCCATTTTAACCGGATTAGAATTTGAGTGGTCTATTTAGTTTTGTACCACCGAGAAAAACAAAGCAATTGCACCATTTTGTAGTATTCAAATAAACAAAGGACTTATAATTTGTGTCAATTCAAAATCAATTAAACGAAGTAATGCATTTGAGCGAGCTATTTAATTTGAAACACCGAAGCAGGATCATCTTAACTAGCTGAGTATTTTATACCAGAAAAATTCAACAAGCAAAGAACCATTTTATCTAGCTCAGAATTTTATATAATTTTGTACTACTCAAATAAACGAGGGCATAAATATAAGTGAAACCAGAGAAAAACGATGAAGGCCCATTTTAACTAGTTCAATATTTCTGTACAATTTTGTACCACCTCAAATTTTATTTTTGTACCATTAAAAACTGAGGATAACTTGAGTAGTCTAAATTTTTGTACTCATTCGGAGAAAAGCAAAGGAGAACCATTTCATACCTAATGTTGCCATGGCTATAAGGGAAGGAATAAATAAATATGGGTGTCCTAACCATTTATAGCAGGCTTAGATTTTTATGCCCCTTTTTTGTAATATTTGTACCAAACAGAAAAAAGCTACACAAATAAATAAAGGACCACAAAAAGCGGAGCTCAGCCTGATATACCATTTGAGCGGCCTATTGAATTTTGTACCAACGAGAAATCTCATTTCCAGGTCATGTATTACCATTTAAACAAACGAAGGACTAAATTTGAGAAAGCGAACATGGACTCAGCATTTTATATCATTTCGTAATACGCAAATTTGGATGGATTATTTAGTTTTGTACCAAGCAGAAAAAGAAAACAAAGGTATAAATTTGTACTGACCGGAAAAGCCGAGAAGGATCGTTTTATACCAAACCGAAAAAGAAGCAAGGAAATACCATTTAACTAAATAATAATTTTTGTGCTAACCAAAACAGCGAAGAACGACCATTTTAACTAGCTCAGCATGTTATAACTTTTTTGTGCTAGACAATTCAGTGGTCTACCCAATTTCTTGAACATGTTGTACTATTTAAACAAACAAAGGAATAAATTTGTACTAACCAGACTCAGAATTTTATATCATTTTGTAATACTCGAATGGACGAAGGAATAAATTTGTGCGGCTTATTTAGTTTTGTAGCAAGCAGAAAAAGGAAAGAACTAACATTTTGTACTAATCAAATTTTGGGTGGCTTAAGCAAAGAAGGTCAATTTGTACCTTTTTGTGCTATGAAAATAAACGAAGGGTTAAATTTGAGTGACCTTGTACCAATTTGTACCAAGTAGAAAAAATTGAAGAATGAATAAATTTTGTTTGCAATTAAAAAAGCGGAGTGAAGATCTATTTTATGTACATTTTGTACTACTCAAAACCAGATAAAAACAAAGAAAGACCATATTCTGCTACTCAAACAAACGAGGGAATAAGCTCAGAATTTCTATACCTTTTTGTGCTATTCAAATAAACGAATGGTCTAAACCTATTCACTTTTATACCACCTTTTAGTTTTGTACCAACCACAAAAAAGGGAAGAAGGACCATTATAACAAGCTCAGTATTTTTATACCATTTTGTATTACTCTAATAAATTTGGGTGGTCTATTTCATTTTTGTGACAACCAGCAGAAAAGTGAAGATGATACATTTTATACCTTTGTGTACTGTTTAAATAGTACAAGATGAGTTACAACAGACGTAAGCACAAAAAGGCACATACATTCTGAGCTAGTCGAAATGGCATTTCTCGTTGATAGAAAATGGAGTAAGTTCTCTTTGTTTCTTTAAATTCTCAGCTGGTTAAAATGGCATATCTTGCTTTCTTAGTCTATCCAAATTTTGAATAACCCAAACAGGTACAGAAATTCTGAGCTAGTTACAAATGAGATTTCTCGTTGGTACAAAATTCAATAGTCCACTCAAATTTATTCCTCCTTCACTTTTTTCTGCTTGGTACAAAATTTTCCGACGCTCAATTTACGAGTTATTCTGGTTTAAATATTTGACCTTTTTGGGGCATGTAGTTGCTGGTGACCAATTACTAGATTTGGAAACACCATCTCAATATGTGGCTCCATTTTCGAGTTCTTAGGTTTTAAGTATGTTGACCTTTGACCTCGATGGTCATTATTTTGGAACTTGTAGTACCTGATGACCAATTACTAAATTTGGAAACACCATCTCAATATGTGGGTCCGTTTACGAGTGATTAGGTTTTAAGTATGTTGACCTTTGACCTCGATGGTCATTATTTTTGAAACTTGCAGTGGTTGATGAACAATTACTAAATGTGGAAACAGCACTTCAATACGTTGCTTCGTTTTTGAGTTATTAGGTTTTAAGTGTCATACAAATGGCGTATCCCACATAAACTATCAGACCCAGATAAAAATAAGTATGATATTTGTAATCAGCATGTCCGAAAACCCCCATATACCGAGTTTCATCCAAATCGGTTAAAATTGTCATAGAAAGGGCGTATCCCACATAAACTATCAGACCCAGGTAAAAATAAGTATGATATTCGTACTCAGCATGGTCGAAAACCCCCATATGCCGAGTTTCATCCAAATCGGTTCAAAAAGTGTATCGAATCGCTATGTTACATAGGTATTCATTGTCTTAAAATAGGGGTTGAAAAAAATCTTATGTAATTTCTGCTATGTTAAAATAGGGGTTGGAAAAGTAATCGTAAAAGAGAACGAGTACACCCCTTAAAATGTACTCATAAAAGGGAATGAATTTTATGTATTCTCTGGTCTGCTGTATGTTCGTAGTCTCAGTGTAATTTCTGCTATGTTCGATTAGGGGTGGAGAAAATGAATACACCCCCTGTGCTATGTCCGCTATGTTTTGTAGTCTCTGTTATGGTAAAATAAGGGTTGGAAAATAAGCCATACTCTTGTATTAGATCTGCTATGTAATCTGTGCTATGTTATAATAGGGGTTGGAAAATATGCTCATAAAAGAGAACGAGTTCACCCCTAAAATGCTGTGTGTTCATAGTCTCAGTGTAATTTCTGCTATGTTAAAATAGGGGTTGAAAAATGTGCTCATAAAAGAGAACGAGTATACCCTTGTTATGATAGATAGTCTTATGTTCTGCTATGTTAAAATAGTGCTATGTGTTATCTGCATTGCTATGTGTTACATAGTCTTATGTGTTATTTGCTCTTCTATGTGTGTTCGTAGGGGGTGGAAAATATGCTCATAAAAGGGAACGAGTTCACCCTTAAATGTGGCCATAAAAGGGAACGAGTACACCCCCTAAAAAGTGCTCATAAAAGAGAATGAATACACCCCTAACATGGAGGTCGTAAAAGATCATGGGTGGACTGGGCGTGGGTCATAGCGTATCGTGCGACAGTGGAAAATTGAGTCCTTGCTCTCAGGAGACCCTGGAAAAAAGGCGATTTTTCAGCTACCGGGGGTCAAGTGCCCCCCATCTACTTACAGTGTTCAGTATTTTTACAGTATTATACCCATATTTAAAATATATACTGTATATCTGTAGTGTAAGGTTTATAACGCATACCGAAATATTTAATTGTTTTAAAGTCTGAGGCAATGAATCTACTACTTTTATTGAGGCATAGGACTACTTGTATTCATGTGTACTGCTAGGTATTTTCAACTAAAGTTGCATTAAGCTACTTTCAACATAAACTGCACATCATGTGCATATCTTTCGACAATATCGACAGAAAATAATGTTTTACTCATTTCTGTTGGGAAACTTTTATTTAAATGAGGAAGCGCAGGGACCACACACACCACATGGAATTACTATCCAAGAAGATCAACAGACAGAATGGTTACACAGACAATCACTATAGACACAGACTCGTATGCAATTGGGTCTAGGGGGACGGGCCCCCTAAATCTTTACTGCCCCCTTAAAATTTTCACAGTAGGATTGAACGATAGAGTAAAGGAGGCTGATTCCGATCGGTTTAGGGACAAACAGCTCTGAGCTGAATGTAACGAACGCAATTTACAAAAGCAAATTACGATGCCATACCTTGATATGTCCTCCAAAATTCCCGAGATAGTGGTGGGTAAGCCAGCACTTCATATATTATATATGTATAAAATTGTAAATACCTATTGTCAATCGGAAATACCCGCCTTATGCGGGTGATTCCGACAAGTAGGTGGGTGATTTCAATCTCTGTACACAAAACGAAAAATGCTATATTACTATGTTTAATATTAAGCATACAACATGGAAATACCATACAAAAAAAAATAGAAATAATAGCATAGAACATGTAAACAAACACAATTTGTAACGTGCTAATAATACGCGTAACTGGAGGAGAAAATGATAATCAAATGTCAAGAACGTTTTTATATTCAACATTCAGCGCAAATAAGTTGGTTTTTACCCTAAGATCCCATACAGCCTTTGAGGTACCATTCGTGTTCTTTGCCTTGACATTGAATTCAGTCCACAAGTTTAGCACATCATAGATCAGAGTATTGTAATAAGCAGAAGTCGTAGAAATCCAAAGCGGGATTCTGTTGCAAGGACGCAAATGTGGACTTCGTGGCAGATGGTTCGGACGAAGAATCAGAGTCGTCGTCCGTATCATTAAGGGTGTATATAATCCTTTGTGTTGTCGCACTAAATCTGTTAGGAATGTCATTATCTACTGCAGAACATATGCAGCTTTTCTGATGTCCTTTCTTGTAAGACCACACCCGAACTTCGCCAACCTGATTATGCGTTGTTTCAACGTTTTCTCTTGATCAGCTCTAAACACTTTCGTAGCCCCAACCTTTTCACGTTTTTTTATGTTTATGATCCATTGCTTGTGCAAATCTATTCTGAAAGTAGCATAAGGAATATGGAACTCCTGGCAGCTGCCTTTAATGCCAAGCCGTCCGGTAAAGCTTGAAGGGCTTCCTTCATATCATCGTCACTTCAGCGTTTTTCTCTTTCAATGATGCTTTCTCATCTGCAACGAGAAAATAGATTCAACCGTGTAGTACTTATGATAGTATACTCTATTCCAAGAGAATAATCGTACAAAGTACTCCGTACGCGCGATCGAAATCACCCGCAAAAAGTCTATTAGGATTGTCCGACATTGATAGAAACTTTTGAACACTGGGTTGGCAACACTGGATCAGGCATTGCATTATAAGTCATATTGCACATTGTCCACTCAAGGACCTCTGTTTTCGAATATGTCACTTCAACTAGTATCACAAAGCGTATGTTATCACAAATTATTTCCAAACAGTGATTATAAAAATATAACCTCACGGTCTACAAGACCATATTTACTATCAATTACTCTTGTCTCGGAAATAATGCACGCTCACTCCTAAAAGTTACTAACGATGGACACTCCACTCTACACTGACTTATATTCATTCTCAGTCAGATGGCAGTATTTGTCTCCAAGTTATTGCTTCCGATTGGAATCACCCACCCTCCGAATGGCCCACTTCTACTCTAATACTGTGATGAACTATAATATAATTGGATTGCTCCCCTAAGTTCTACTGGGCCCCTCTTACATTTTTGGGATCGTTACGAGCCTGCAGACAACTCCTCCATTGTCGAAAGTAAGGAAAGATCGGTTACTAGTTTTCAGCTTGATATCAAACCTTGTTTACTGAAAGAAGAAACAGAGCAACATGTAACTATATGTAAGAAACACATACTGTATCTAATGTCTAAGCTGTGTGAAAGCAGAAGCACCGAACCTACCCTGGTTGTTCTGCAGAGCCATATTAAAGAATAATGTTCAAATTGTTTCGGGGTGGGCTCGCTGGGTATCTCTTACGGGAGGATCACAGAAGGATGAGGTTCAGTTGTCAGGCATGAAATCCATTACAGAAAATGCTTCAGTGCACCACATACTCAAATTATCTCAGAATACTGCAAATTAGTTGAATCAGCAACATATCATTGTGTGTTTTGACGTTGCAGTTGTAAAGAAAGCATATTCACTTGTATGGCAACAACCATAAAAATTAAGTGATAGTTTAGTCAAGCTGGGCACATTTCACACTTCATGCGCTTTCATGGGTACCTTGGGAAAATACGTGAGGTGTAGCGGCTTTGAAGATATTCTAATATAATCAGGAATTTGTGCCAGTTGTTCTGTCGAAAAAGTGATGTCAGAAAAACACTACAACTGAGCTCTCTGTGTCCACAAAGTTGCCCTCGAAGCCCTGGAAAGGCTGCTTCTAGGGAAATATGAGGCTGCAAATTCAATGGAACAAGATGTAAATGTACTTCTACTGAAACTTGCTAAGGATTCATCCTATGAAAATCTTTCTGAGATTCTTGCAAATAACGGCTGCAGGAAAAAGTTTGTCATGTATTCGAAATTCAAGGATAAGGGAGAACTAGGGAAAACTGTATAAATGTGGATGCAGTATATGGACTATGCTTGGATCCTTCTCCAGTTTCACAGAGCAACAAAATAAAAAATTACCATCGTTTGTCTTCTCTGGAGAAGATGTGTGCACTTTTCTTCACTTGTGACTACCAAAACATTTAAAATATGCCACTGTGTATATTCTAGACATGCTGAATTTGCAGCAGTCTCATCCATAAGCAGAACGTCAATTAGGGAGAATGACTTCAGCGTAAACCGATCTAGTGTTCCTTTACTTAGAAACACTGTGGATGTAACTACAGAATAAACATTAAATCAACATGTAAAATCACATGGTGGCATAATTGGTTTTAGCAGGAATGATGCTGCATACTACAGATGGTGTACGACCAGGCAGACTAGAGCAAGTTATATTCAAGCAACTTTGGAAATGGGCTCATATTGACACATCAGAAGACTCCACATACAAAGAAGTAAGACCAGCAGAAATTACGCACAGTGAATATAACACGTGTAAAGTCATTGAAGCAATCAGTAACTTCCATAATCCCTTCAACGTTGAAAATAAGGATATTTATATAACCTATCATTAGGTGCTCTAGAAACCAAAGCAATTGAGCGTGATCTTCTATTAGCGCATAAAGTTGAAAAAGACGTACATATCACACTTATTAAGGACAGAATCATTGACAAATCAAAGAGCTTTTAATGCACCTATTACTAAATAAGAGCTCAAGACATTAGCAAACTTTGCTAAAGTTTCCAAAATACCTGGGCCAGCTAATAAAATTAAGGGAGCAGAACGAAAAGGTTTATGCAGCTTTTTCTTCTTGCTTTGAAGCATGATATTAGCGTGGAATGAGTTCTGAAATAACCTCTGGATACAATACCATGGGCTTTGGCCACCAGTGATGGACTTCTGTCAAGACAGATAAATCGCAACTTATGCATATGCTAGAGAAAGATTGTCACCTCGCAGACAGACCAAACGAAGATGGGGTCATTTGCATCATAGTCGGTAATGCTCTTTACCTAACTCACACTTCTGTACCAAATACATTTGGAGAGTTAGCAAAGATTATATTAGAACAACTTCCCAAAGTACCTCGAGTTGATTTTGTGACAGGCACATATAGGTTATTATCAATTAAAAAGTAAGAAAGGGCAAGAAGAGGCTCAACCACAGGTCATGTAATAAAGAAACAGCTGACAAAGGTTCCCAGAGATTCTAAATAAAAATCGATTATGTGATTACAATAAACAGAGCTTGACACTGTTTCTGTTAAATGAGTGGAAGAAAGCCAAGTATTCAAGAAAGTTACAAAGAAGAAGGATGTATTTTGTTTGTGAGTGTAAATGTATCTGTCTAATTTCTTCTGGTGGTCAAGAAACAAGTGCAGTAGAAATTAAAAGAGCTTCAGTCAATCCAAGAGGAAGCAGATACAAGAATGATTCTACATTGTTTGAGTAAAATAATAGTTAGATCTCCAGATATTGGTGTATTTGTTCTACTTCTAAACTTTACACAGCGTATAGAGCAGACAGTTCTGTTTGATACAGGTGCTGGTAATAGGAGGCGTCTCATTAAAGTGCACCTTGTCATTAATGAAGTTGGAAGGGAGACGTATTCTGCACTGCCAGCACTTCATGCTTACACAGGTTGTGACACCACTAGTGCGTTTGTAAGGAAAGGTAAGAAAACACCACTGAAGACCCTCATGCAGCATCAGACCACATTCTCTAATATGTGCATGCAGAAAGGGCAATTATCAAGCTTTCTTATAGTACTGTGCAAACAAGCAGTTTTCAATATCCCATCATCTTCTGGCTATGGATGGAATGTTGAGAAGGACCAGTTGGGCATTCGATGGACTGAGGGCTACTTAATGCCTCAAGAACTTGTGGAAGTGTTGTTGGATGAATCAAAGACTTCTGATGAAGATGAGACTCCTGAGTTTGTTGGGTATAGTGATGTAGTGTTTTATGCAAATAATTGACTGTACTTTTATATTCAGCAGTTGAATTATCTATTATGTATTCAACATGTTTTGAGAATCAGTTTCTGTTATTTGGCAAAATATTTTAGAGTTAAAATTTGTGAGCTCTTGCTATTGATAAAACATATAGATAATATGTAACTGGCTGCAAACAAGATAAAAAAACCTCTTAATCAAAATCGCTTCAACGTTAAAATTAATTTTCCCTTCCAATGCCTTATATACAGGGCATCTCCAGATTTTTCTCTACCTCTCCATAGTCACATTACATCTATTGTTCTGATTTTTAATATAGTGTACACTAATGTGTACGGTATGTATTGGAGACATTTTGTCTGTTGCCAGCTGCTACAATTGATATTAAAATCTTTTTCAAATTCTTGACTTATTTCCTCTTCTTCTACGGATTGGGCATGTTGTGCACAAAAGTTGCTTCATTGGAATCTGACTCCTATAAGCTGTCCAAAGAGGTATGGTTTCTCTCCTTGTCAATATTAGAAGAGTGTCTCAAGCCGTCAACGTGGTACCATTCATTACCCTTATAATATAAGAGGTTTACAGAGGTATTAATTTACCGATGTATTTTTTAACGTGTATTACACCTATTATCTTGTTCTTTTATATATTATACACAAATGGATAGATTATACCTTACGAAAAATTTGTTTGTGTATAAAGGTTGTAAGTGTTGCCAACTGACCGAGATTTAAAAAATATATTTTTTTTAATCTTCGGTTTCTTTCTTGTTTTTCTTCTATAGATTAGATATGTCGGCCACAAAAGTTACTTAGTTGGAATATGTGTCCCATACACTTTTCAACGAGGCATGATTCATATTCCTGCCCCAATTAGAGGGATCACCAGGGCTAGCAATGAGGGTCTACAATTTTCGTAAAATCCCTATAATTTCCTTAATCACATTTTGAAAAATGCCTCCAATTATTCACTCCACCAATTTTCTGCTTGGAGACCGGCCGATTTCGTTTATTTAGGCATCACTTTAACTAAAAAATATGGTCTCCAAAAATCCGCATATGGGGAAGATGATTTCAGTATCTGGCCCATTGTCCTTAAGGGCTGTTCACAACACACAAACTAATATTTGAGTGACCAATTCCTTTTCCGGAGTGAAACTTGTATTTATTGTTGTTTTAAGATACAACGCTCATTTTTATGTACAATCTCTCTCATTTGAAGTCAGTCCACATAAAGTTATGATGGATTATATCATTATTATGGTTAATGATATTCATGGATTATATCAGAGTAAGAGAAAGAGGGAGAGAGTTCATTCTACATGGAGTTCAAATCAGTAAACAATGAAGTGATAGTACTACTCTCCACCACCCACGCTAATTTTTTTGAGTTCCACGATAACTCACATAAAACTCATTCGGTTTTATTATACACTATTATATACATGGTTTGTCCGGAAAGTAATAGGACTGAGTCGATTAAAAAAAATTATTGAACCAATCGTTACAATTCTTTAAAAACTTTCAAAATAGGCCCCTTCTGCGTCGATGCAGCGCTGCCAGCGTGATTTCCAACCATTGAAGGCGTCACGGAAGTCATTCTCCGGAATAGCCTTGAGAGCCGCGGTGCAAGCTGCTTGGATCCCCTCTGTCGTCTCAAAATGCTTGCCTTTCATCGGGCGTTTCAGGCGAGGAAACAAAAAGAAGTCCGGGGGCCACATCTGGGCTGTACGGCGGCTGCGGAAGCGTTGGGATACCGGCCTTGGTCAGGTAGCTGTTCACAAGAAAGGCGGTGTGAGCCGGGGCGTTGTCATGGTGCAGCTTGCAGTCGGCTCCGATGTCTGGTCGGACCAGATTGACCCTTCGTTTGAGTCTCTTGAGCATTTCCACGTAAAACTTGGCGTTGACGGTTTGACCAGGAGGAACAGATTCATGGTGCACGATGCCTTTGATGTCAAAAAAGACAATGAGCATCGTTTTCACTTTGAATTTGCTCATTCTTCCCTTTTTGGGCGAGGAGACGCCGGCGTGTGCCACTCGGAAGATTGCCTCTTTGTCTTGGGATCATACTCAAAGATTCATGATTCGTCACCTGTGATTACGTTATTCAAAAATTGGGGGTCACTTTCACACATGTTCAAATTTTCTTAGCACAATTCCACTCGCCACAATTTCTGGTCGTCAGTGAGCACTTTTGGGACTATCTTCGCGCACACCTTGCGCATGTTCAAATGCTACGTCGCAATTTCATGAACCACAGTTTTTGGTAAATTTAACATCTGGGAAATTAAACGAATACTTAGTCGACGGTTTGAGTTCAAAACTTCGCACACACGAGTCACATTGTCGGTGTTTGTCGAAGTCGAAGGTCTTCCAGCACGGTCTTCATCGGCGACCTCTTCCCGGCCCTCCGAAAAGGCCTTGTGCCACCGAAACACACCACTTCTTGCTAAAGCATCATCTGGGTAAGCCTGCTTGATCATATCAAACGTCTCTGTCGCAGATTTACCGAGTTTAACACAGAATTTAATCGCGTACCTCTGCTCTAACGAACGCTGCATTTTCGGCTTGCACCACTCACAGAAACACGTCGCGCGAAAAAGCCTGTGCTGACTCTCCGTGTGCTCGGAGACAATTGACCAGCCGCTCGTTCGTTAGCTAGGAACGCCCTCTACCGGATCCAGTCGGTGCGCGCACGCTCCGAAGTACAGTCATGGCGGAATAAAATCAGTCCTATTACCACTCAAGAATAAGTGCTGTTTTTAATCCCGCTAATACATTGTAGTCTATTATATTATGATTACTCCCCTTCCTCTGTAAAAGTATTAGATTTTCATGAAATGCAGCATTATACTTTTTTGAAGCGCCACAATATTCCTACTAGTTTTATTTAAAATTAGTTGATGAAGAGGGAGCAAACCTTCCCACTTCCAAGGTTTAAATAATATTATATGATAAATTTTGTAAATATGATTCGATTATAACTCAATATGATATATGTGTATTATTGAGATTTTCACATAATTCCTACTATTGCAATTGAAGTTAATCAAATATCAGGACTCACTTACCCCTGCACGAAGATCTAAATAGAAAGGGTACGATAAAGTTCATAATATACACAAACTTTTGTCGAATATGGTCTATCTAAGAATTTAGAATTTCAATTGCTTGCAGTTGACATGTGCTAATAATGAGGGGTACTATCTCCCCAATTCTATATACTGTAGCTAATATATTTTCCTGAATATTTATTAAAAACACTCAGATTTTTATAGAATTTTGTGTGTATGTGTTTGTGTGTGGTTCGCCAGAGACTATAGACTTACTTCTATAGACTGAAGTTGAAATTAGTGAGAGGAGGATCGCTCGCTTCAACAGTGCACAGTATCACTAGTATTGGAAAATTTTGTTGCACGTACATGCTTTGTACATTTCAATTTGTAATAATAATAAGTTGCTACATGTGTGGGTTTTACCCCCTTTACACCGTTATAATTGACGGAATGCAACTTCAAATAATAGTTATTTCTGCAAGTGGAAGGTAGCCACATACAAAGTTTGATAAAAATCAGATAGTTTTACGAGAATTGTCCTGCAACAGAGGAACGGACAGACACACAAACGTCAATCAAGTTGAATAATAGATTCGCTAACGTTTGCTTCAGCAATGTCATAGGTAGGGTAAAAGTCTACAGGAAAAACAAGATACTCTCATAACAGTTGCCAACTCATCCAGTAGACTATGTACAGAATTTGTTTTTCTGAGTGATTAAGAGAAACTTTCACCCTTTATATGGTACCTCATACAATAACGCATGACTTCAGGCACCATCGGCGGGGTTTGTTTTGAGAACTATTGTGCAGTTCGACTGTTTCGTTCCTTTGAGCTGTTAAGCCTTTTTTCAACTTTGCTTTGAGAAAGGGCAATGAAACATGTGAAAGATAGTTCGACCACTTGCCAAAAAATTGCCAGCTATCGAACGAGAAACACGCAAATAACAAAGCTGTCTGTATATCATATGGAAAGACGTGTTTAACAATTATTTCAATTTGTAATAATAATAATAATAATAATAATAATAATAATAATAATAATAATAATAATAATAATAATAATAATAGTTGTTTGTCACATTTGCTAAGATGCTCTGTTTCATTTCTACAGTAGCCTGGGCTCCCTCCGTTCCTTCAAACTTACCATACTAATTGGCATGAGAAGTTGAATAATGTCACTTGACTGTAAACTATTTTCAGCAACTACCTAATGTTTTTCTGCATATTAAATATCTGATACTTTTTGGTCTTCTACGAAAAAAATAAATCCTTCAAAGAGAACTAATTAATCATGGCATTGGTGACTTGTGTTTTAAGTACACAGTCTGCTCTTCTCAAACTACTCAATATGATGTCACAAATATCCAAGTGGAAACACTGGCGTTACTTTACTGGTTTGCTCAAATCAACACCTGGCTGTTTACCTGAATAAATCGACTCACTATTCGCAGACGAGAAGAATTCTGAAGAAGCATGCTTTAGACTAATTATACTGTTTACTTAAATATTGTAATTTTCGGTAGGGTAACAGCACACGAGTTTTTCACTCACGTTCTTTTTATTATAAAAAAAAATGTTTATACAGTTTCTACACAAGAATATAAATAAGTCAGTCTGTAGAAGTTATTTCCTCTAAGTTAATCTTCTGCCTGTTTCAGCTCAGAGATAAGTGAGGATACTTCTTACCCATTCCAGCTCAAAGTCAAGGTTATTGGAGTCTCTCTCGCCCGTTACAACTTGGAGAGATAGGTAGTATCTGAGAGTAACTGATAGCTGATGTCTTCTGCGTGGACGTGTCTGTTTATATTGCATGCTTTTGGAGACGGAATCTGCGGACGAGTTGAAGGGCTCCGTCTGGTATCTCTTCATGTTCCATCGGTGTGACAGCATTCGTCGGCTGTTTGCTGGTGGTTGTGCCGAAGTATATGTTTTATTTACTAATACGGGATGCTTCCAATATGGGGGACGTATTGCAATATTGTAGTAAACATATTAATTTTTCATAACTTTACAATATTTAATTATTTATGCTCTCGTTTCTTTCTTCTAAGAAAACTTCATGCGTGATAATAATCTATTCCACTGTTTGAGGACTGATTATATTGTGCGAGTAATCAATTTACTTGATAAATCGTTAGTTCTCTCCTACACATCAATGGTACTAGATAATCTTCTGGACATTTCTTATATAAATTGACCTTAAGATGTTAATTTATTCTCTTTGATACATATCAAAAATATAGAGCAAATATAAAAAACGATAATACGTACAACTTTCGAATTGCTGATAAAGTCCAATTGTTGGAAACTAGAAAAGAAAGAAAATAATAAAATTAACTGACGTAAACTTGGCATTCACATATATGTCAGGAATGTAAAAGTGTGTAATTGCTGTTGAGTACCAAAACCAGGCTTTTTTTGTGCAGTATACGGAAACAAATAGTACGCTTTGAGTTATAATAAGTCATCAGTTTCAAGTCACTTAGGATATGTAAGGTAACGAAAGTGGAGTGGAATCTAAGAAGTAGTTACGATTTAAAATTAATATAAGTATTGGCACTTATAACCTAGCTGTTACATAAGGTTATATTAATTGAATAAGTGCTTCTGGAAAGAAATTAGATTCAATAAAAACTATTTTCAGAAAACAAAGGAACAACATACAAACTTTACTGATCGATGACTGTTTTCCAGAAGAAACTTTTTTTTTTTTTTTTTTTTGTCTTACTGCTCTAATAATATATATTTTAATGATTTTGTAAAGCATGTTCAAAAAGTCACGTAATCTCACGGGGAAACCTCATTAATTGTGTTTGCTTCGTTATGTGTTAATTAACTTAGATATATTCGTTGTGGTAAATTACATCAGCACGAGAAGAAATGTTTTAACCAAGTGCTTGCTAGAATTGCTACAATGCTTAGCAATTCATATCTTATACGTATTGGATTATGTATAAAATACTATATTTTTGTGTCTATCTGCAGATATGTGTTATTTTAATTATTATTATTATTATTGTAATACTACATACTGAGCATTGCATGATCAAGTGAGAGACAAGGCATGGTTAGCCTTAAATTTGCAATGTAAAATATAAGTAAATAAATTGTAATGGAAAACAATATCTGTGTCTGCTCAAAAAATGTGGAGAAAAGGAGAACTTCAGAAGCCGTTCATTTTCTCTGTACATAGTTTCATAAATAGCAAAGTTCATGCATTGTGATAGACTGGAGTGGAATAAACACTCTCTTGTCTGGAAAATACATAAATGGTCTTACACTATTTCTCTTTAAGGTTTTATTCATAGTAGGAACTTCTTGGAACGACAGCTATATAGTATTAATTTAGTACGTATGTAAGCCCACTCACAATAATTTCAGCAAATGAAAGTGTAGCTATTGGTTCGCAACACTCTCAGCATTTTACGGGAAGCGCAAACACCAATATCCGTTACATCGAGCACTTGTATATACTATATTTACTATGTTTTAATATGTTAGTGCACGTTGGTCAGTTATGAATGATTTCAGACATTCTCAAGGAGAGTATGTTCAATACACGAGGGGGGCTTAAAAATTGTACTACTAAAACAGTGATTCTACGTGAACACGATTCGGGATATCTCCAGGGGGAGTTTTCCCCTAAGGCTACTCCCTTACATCATAACTAACGATGTTTACTTCGTCTCGGATTATCCTCTTTGCCTCACATTACAAATTTACCTATTTCGAACTGCCTCTAACGTAACTTAACTGTGGGAATCGCTACTCCATCTACTTATATTGAATCTTTTGCTGAATAACTCTACGACACCCTATTTTTCTAGTCTAGAATAATTGGTAGACATCGCTTAGTGTATATGACTCCGAAGTTAGCCCGGTTGTTGAGAGACAGTGAGCGGTACGTATCCACTTATCTACTCACAAAGAAAGTCACCTGCTACTTTCTGTGTGCACAAGAATCCAGAGACAACTGGTTTCAATTAGTTAGTCGATTCACAAAACGCAAGCAATCGCTGGAGTACCAGCTCTAGTTTCTCTTAGCATTACCCGATTTCCGTTTAATGACTAGTGTACAGTGAGCCACATAAATGTCTAAGGTTCAAAATCCGTGAGTTAGGCAACTCAACCAACGCCTGCTTCAAGATTAGTTACACCTGGTAGAGTAGCTAGAACAGCAGCATGAAGTTGTCTCCACCTGTTAAGGGAACAAATCGTAAAGAGTGTGTTTGTGCAGAAGTGAGGCGAAACGCTTGGCTGCCGAAATGTCAAAAGCGAGTCTTTGGATAATTGTACTCATAATAATTCTTGTTTGCATGATACACATGTAAAATTATACACAGGCACTTGAGAAAATATACGGATACTAGAAACGTCTATGAGAAGATAACAGTCGGGGAACTTGTTAATCTTATACTGTAATTAATTCAAATGAGGGATTATATAAACAAGTTTACTTAGTTCAAATAACTATACACACACTATATCAAATAATATACGAATAGATTATGTGGTATATGTTGTAGATTATTTTTTAACTAACTCAAAGCTTTGCGCTGAGTTTTGAAACTATTAACAGTAGTCCTACCTGCAAAACAATTAAAATTGTGGATAAATCATTTGGGGGGAAGAACTAAACCCCCAATGAAAATTTTGGGGGTCTAACAGGGCCTGAGCTCCTAGGTTCCGACGCACTGATCGATACGTAATACTACCTCGAAAGAAAGAATTGTTGATTTCATTACTCATTAAATGACTTTTGGAAATGCTAACTATTTTTATATTATTTGTAAATATTAAAAATGCAAAATTCGAAAACACTCAGACGAGTTGGAGAACTTATCCGTATTAACGTATTTCCCGTTAGGTTGCAAATGTAACTGAGGGTTCATGATTTGTATAACATTTGTGCAAATTTACACATTGAGACACAAAGAGAAAGAGGGGGGATATACTGTCAATGAACAACAATTTTAAAATTCACGAAATTAACGAATAATATCAAATATAAAACCATTAACAGAATTAACTCTGTAACTGGTTTTCTCCATTCATTTTTCTTCCTTTATTTTCAGGATTACATCACTAAATTTCTCCACTGAAGATTATCTTTCATTTAGCAGCATCCAACTGGAGTTCAGCCTTGTAAATGAAACATAGTAAAAATGCAAAGATCGAGGAGGAGAATCGAACTGTGGGATTAGAAAAGCACAACTCAAACCACTCATCTAAAGCGTTACTTGTTCTGGCTTGTCTAAATAAAAAACCTTTCCAGTTCGTTCAAAACAGTTGCCTGTTAATAGTCAAATTGATTGGCAAACAACAGGAATATAATTCAGGACTCGGAGGGTATTTACTAAATTATCATAATTAGAGTTGTTTTTAAAACAAAACACAGGACTCCTTTATTTTGAATCAAATACGGCGCGTATATTATACTCGTCAGTCTGAATAGTCAGTCAATCACAAGTTTATGCGTTCAAACCCTGTAAGTAGTAGTCGTTTCTTTTTAACGTTTGTTCCTATTTCCATCAGAGGACTGAGAACATTTCTTTGAATAAGTCTTTGGCAACTACTTTTCTTTCAAATTCGGTTAGAACGGAAAATTATATGAATTGCAAATCTAAAATCCATAGCTGAAAACAAAATATTAGGTATGTTCAGTAATCCATTATTATCGATTGATTTGTAATGAAAAACTATTTATAAACATTGGTGATTTCGGAAGATTCTTATCGGAGAATCGTCAATATGTGAAGGACTGAAAACAGCTAAAATACTATTGGTCCACTTTGAGCGTGATTGAAGATATGGCCCCGAAGGGGAAAATTGTTTAGGTCGACAATGTCTCAAATTCTCCCTCAGGTCACCCCTTGATATCATCACTGTTTCAAAAGTTTTCTTAACAAATAGAATATTACATTCACTTCTAGTTCCACGTTTTGAAATGGCAAAATCATAATTAAAGAGAATTATAATACGTAAAGAAATAAAGAATTATGGAAGTAATGAAGTAAATATTATCGTGTAAGTAATCGATTTCTAGTTGGATTAAATCCCGAATGTTCGTGTGGATTGCACTTTAAAGTAAATCCTCTCTATATATAATTCTTACTTAAAAGACATGATTAATTCCAATTGTTTAATCAGTATTTTTAATAATATTTTTATTCTAATATTTTTACTAGTGTTGTAAAAGAACGGTTTTTTTCTGTGAAGTTTTTTTCAATAAAAACCATTGTTCTTTTTCATGTTTTTTTTTTCAAATGTATGTTTTTTTTCTGGCAAGTATTATTTATTGATTTATGTTGCAGATTATTGAAATAATCAACAGAACTTGAGTCGAAGCCCTCGTAACTTACAAATCGTTTGTTTCTTTGTACATATACGAGCAAAATTGTGTGATTATTCCTTTCGGACCCTGGTCATTTTTGGTGTGTTCCTACATTTTCAGTTAGTGACTTATTGCTCAAAAACCATTCATTCGATTGATATGGTTAAGGCCTTGTTTTTTAGAAAATGGATATGGCTGTTTTCGTGTAAGTTACATTGCAGTGTCCCCAACGGGTGGGAAATTATTGAGGTAAATGTAGGGGTGAAAATTTACAAAAAATTCCCTAACCGAATTTCATTTTTTTGTATCTAGTACCACTGCTGTTATATGAGTTCAAGCCAACTAAGCAAATTCTTTGGTGTGTTGACAAGGTACAGTGAAATCCTGAAGTCGCTGGCTTCCATTCAAAGAAGGAAAGAAAAAATTCTCTGTCATCATACACATGAAATTTTGACACTTTTTACGCCTCAGAAGCAAAAATCAACAAATATGCCGGGGCTACAGCTTCTCTAATTATCCTATTGAAACTTTTTATGGTGCGTTCTGTAGGGCAAAGGGGAAGCTCTCAGGTAGTGGTACGTTTGTTTCAATGTAGCCAGCGAGAGGGTAATAATAGAGGGGAAAAGGGAAATTTTCCGAATTTCTTACCTAAAATCGTGAATTAATTGTTTTGGCTGGAAACACTGCCATCAGACAGACGAAAATTACCTGATAATAAACCTTAGTATTCCAAGAATATATCCTGCAAGCATCATGGCGATATCTAACAAAGTAAGCACGAAATTTTAAAAAAAAATATCTCATTTTACCTCAGAAATTCACCATTTTCTTACCATTTCCAGAACATGGTTTATTATAAACCTCAACTGTACTTCTTCTAATTATTCTAGTGAAACTTTTTATGGTGCGCTGTGTAGGCTAAGGACGAAGCTTTTAGACACTGGTATGTTTGTACGAGTGTAGCTAACAAGAGGGAAATAATAGAAACAAAAAAGGGATTTTTCCCCAAAAATTTTCCCCTAAAATCTGGAATTAAAATTTTCTGTAGCTTGCAACACTGCTATCAGACACACACACAAACTATCTTAAAATAGGCTTTGGTATTTTCCTAATATATCCTACAGCTATTGTGACGATATCTAATGAAGTAAGCATGTCAATAAAAAAATATATCATTCTACCTTAAAAAAGTTACCGTTATCTTTCCAATTAGAGAACAAGGTCTACTGTAAACCTCAACTGTACTTCCCCTAATTATCCTATTGAAACTTTCTATATTGCGTTGTGTAGGGAAAAGACGAGACTTCCAGATACTGGTACGTTTGTTTCGATGTAGCCAACAAGAGGGAAATAATAGAGACAAAACAGATAATTTTCCCAAAATTTCCTCCTAAAATCTGGAATTAAAAATTTTCTGTAGCTGGCAACACTGCTACCAGACAGACACAAACTATCTTAAATTATACATTATTACATCACTAATATATCCTACAAGTATTATGGCGATATTTAAGGAACAAAGCTTCTAATTACCAAAAATATATTACGGTAAACATAAAATGCAAAAACTAGAAAAATCAAGGTTTAGAACCTAAATGCGAATTTTTCGTGCGCCCCCTAATTACCCCATTGTAACGATCTGTACTTACGTTTGTTAAGTAAGGACAAATGTTCGATTGGCGTAAGTTGACTTGCACTCGGACGTATAGGTACGGATTTATAAACAAAAATCTTGAATTTTTTTGCCCAAATTAAGGAAGTTTTAATTTCCCTAATTGGCAACACTACGCGCAGGCCCGTCCAATTGATGTCAAAAGTTAGGTACCCATCCGAGGTACCTATCTGGTAAGTCTTAAGGGGGTCTTTCTACAACGAAGGAAGCTACCGGGAAAAAAGGAGTAAAGAAAATTCGAAATTAGAAAATTCTCGAATTTTTGACGGGTGAAATTTGAGAAGGAAATTCGACACCAGAGGAAAAATAAATTAATATGATAAACTATGGTCCAACCATATTTGGCAAGAATAATATCCCGATATCTTAATTAGTGTCCACACAGGAGCGGATTAAAATAGTGACACACCCGTGTGTGCCATATTGGCCACCTAGTGTACATTTGATTACATTTGTTTGACTACTAACCCGTGTTGTTGTTGTAGTTATAGTCTCGACTAATAATAATATCGTTGTTGTAAACAATAACTTTATAAGGAAAATTTTCTCTCCTTTTTACATCTTAGTTCCAACACTGTTGGTGAGAAATGCAGGGTGTTTCAAAATGAATTTCGGGGTTTTAAGTCTTCGTAGTACTTATTACATTTTACGTACAATTATAAGCAATGCATCAAGTAAAAGAGCACCTCAAACAGCCTTTGCTATAAGTGTTCAATGTGAGATTCATTCGTCACACGGCACACATCTAGTCGATAGGCGAGAAAGGCCCATAAACTTTCCGTCATATGGCACAAAACACATTCTATTTAGAGGAGTCTCGTTTCGACTGTACCATCTCCTGAGGATTTGCTGACGGCCAGGTGCAAACATTATGAGTGTTCATATTAGCTCTTAGGTGAAAGGTCGATTTATCACTGAAGACGACACGATCCAGAAAATCTTCATTGTTATGCTGGAATATTTCACTTGCGAAATTGGCACGTAAACCGTAGTCTGTAGGCTTTAGACCTGTAGCAACTGCAAACGATAAAGACGTAGTTGCAAGCGTCTCCTTAATATTCTTCACACAGACGGTTGCACTGTACAGATTCAGTCTTTATTAAAACACAAAAAGCTTTCTGCTCTCTAGCCTCCATCTTTGCTACTTGCTCTTTCTAACGGCAGACAGAAGAAACAATGCATGTACATGCGTGCGTACAAAACTGTTTGAGTTGCTCTTTCATTTGATATAATATTTATAATTGTAAGTTAATTGTAATAGATACTACAAAGTTTCAATACCCTAATATTAATTTTGAAACACCCTGCATTACTTCAAATTCAGTCATGTCTTGTATATACATATACAAGAAGTGCCATTATTATCAACTACTAACTTTCATCATCATACACACGGCCGGCTCTAGGCAATTTGTCGCCCCGTGCAATGGCATAATTTGCCGCCTCCCCTTTCTCCAGAAAGAACAAATCTTAAAAGTCATGATTTAAGTATGCTACTCCAGCATGAACAACGAAGGGGAGGGCAAGTGTAGTCGCACTCAGAAAGGCTTAAATACTAAAAATGCAATCCCGTTGTGTCTGTTTTTTTTTCTTTAAATATTAATTTATTATGTTAGTGAAAGATAAAGCAAACACACCTGCAGAAGAAAGATGGTAATCCTTTTTATAAAATTCAATATCGAGCTTCAATATCAATGTATCGGTTTGCAATTCCAATGCAACTAGATCTTTTATCTTTATTTCTTGATTTTTCTTCTACATCTGTTAACATTATTTTAAAAAGTTGTTTCTATCTTCAATGATAAGGAACTTGTTTCTGACAAAAACAAGACTAGTTGTCATATCAAAACTGTGATAACTTACTAAATGGAACAGATATTCGCTACTATTCGAGAATTGAATTCTTGCATTTGAAAACAATCAAGCAACTTGTGCTCGGATTGATTCGACCATTTGCTTTAGCATTGTCCATGTAACCTTAAACTAATGCAACCTAAACATAATTTATGAATGTAGTATTCAAATAGGTCAGCTTAGTAAATGTAACTACCATCATCATGAAGTCTGTTTCCAACAAGAAATATTTAATTTAAATAATATACTTAAAACTAGAGACCGGATGTTAGGCAAAATGCCTAGTCTTTAATGCTAAAGATATGATCAAAAATAACGTTTTAAAGTTTATATCGGGGATTATAGTTTCGATTTAAGCCAACTTTATTTTGCCTATTTCGACCCTCACTGCCTAAATAATTACTTTAGTGCCTAATGTTGCATATTCTATGCATTTTCTTTGAAATAAGATTTAATTGGGAAATATATATATAATTTATATACTGTAAATAACACAAGCACATGGTACATTACAATCTCTCTCTCTCTCTCTCTCTCCCCTATATATATATATATATATATATATATATATAATATGAAATACATATCAAGCTTTGTTCTTTACATATAGAATGAAACAAGACAGGTATGTTGCTATATTCTTTGAACACTATTTATGACTAATCTATTTTTTAAATTGTATTGAGTATTTATCTTCATTATTCCGAGTTACATTTTAGTGCCTATTTTACTGCTTATTTTTTTAAAATTTTAAGTGCCTATTTGCCTGCCTATTTTTCAAGTTTTTAATGCCTAAACATCCGGTCTTTAATTATAACAGATTTGGATATTTAGAAAAATATTATTAGGCAAATTAGTATTAGTTTTTACCTTTACACAAGTTATTTGAATTTTATACTGTTTGTGACATTATTTTCGTACATATTAAAGGCCTGCTTTCAGGAAAAAACAAAATTTCATTTCTACTTTTATTTCTTAGTTGATATTGATGACAACTGCTGAAACCCGAATTGTTAATAGGTATGGTATTCATGTAAATTGTAAAATATTTGTAGCGTATTAGTATCTAGCGTTTAATTTATGTTGCATTTTATGGTGATTACACCTACATAAAAATATTTCATATTTAAATAGACGTAAGATGCATTACAAATGACTATTTGAAAAAAAACGGAATTTAGAAAAAAAACGAGAGGCAATGTTTCTTTTCTAAAAAAAAAAACGTACATTTTTGAAAAAATACGAACGTTTTTTTTTCTATTTACAACACTAATTTTTACTATTCAATGTTGTATACACTTCATTTCCCAAAGCAAACTCTCGCAAATGTACGGTGGATAGTGATTATAATAAAATAAATTATAATTTAGTTTACGAATTGCTGCATAGCCTCATTTTAAACTTCGTACTTTAGCTAATAATAATAATAATAATAATAATAATAATAATAAAATAATACGTAGTCGCATCTTCATCAGAATTTCTGGCTTAGTCAATTCCGCGTGGTCTCTATTCGAAGTTCTATTTAATCGAATTCGATAGAAACAAAAAGAGAAACTTCGAGAACCGGTAAAAAAATCTTACTTTGATGGGACTCGAACTAACCTTTAAGAGTGATCTACGCACAAGCTCTTAAAACCAGTTTTTTTTTTATTTTCTTTAATTTAACTGATTCACCGAACGTACCTCAGTAACTTGTCTCGGAGGGTATAAACGTTTTACAGTTATTTCGAGTAACCTTGAACGACAGTAACAGGAACACAAAAACATCGAAGACAGTTAAAATTCAAAATTTTCTTCTTGCGGAAATCGAACCCAGGACCCCGTACCCCAAAGGCACACATGCTAGCCACTAGACCGGCAGAGAGAGCATATGAAATGTATTTTGTAGTGTCTGAAGTTGAAGTTTATTTCACCCTGTTATAATATGCCTATTGATTGTATGTTTATGTTCGCTGTAGTTGTTACTTTGAGGAATAATATGTGTTATTGATATAGGTTCTATTACATATTCGTCCATAAATACTATATAATTTATCAAAATTATTCATAATCTTTCACGGAAAGTCACTAGTGCGTGCGCAGTAGGAACAAAACGATCCAGTTTAAAGATAGTATTCAGAATAAAAAAAATTAACAGACTGTCAGAATGTCTCAACGGAAAGCAGTGGTTCCCAACCTAGGGGGTCACAGCTTCCTCCTGGGTAGGCATGAAAATCGAGTAACGGGGCGAGAACTACTGGCAGAAATGAAATGTGAAATTAATAAAACACCACTTATAATGACCCTTTAAAATTTAGCTTGAGCATTTTATAATGACCATTTTAAAAATGATACTGCACTAGCAGGGTATGCAAAAATCTTGCTGGAAGTAAATATAAATTCCTCAGATTATTACTATTATTAGTCTCCCACTTCTGGGCCGAGATGTGAAATATTCACCACCTTCTTCATACCGCTAAATCTATTTCTTCACTCCCCTTCATGATCATGCCGCCTACAGTCGGACTATTTGTCCATGGCGACCAGATGCCGCGGTCGGATTGCCGGCGCCAGAGAGCGGGGTCTTTCCGCTCGATTTTCGACCGGGACGACGAAAAGAAACAGAGTCGTTCACCAAAAGAAAACAAAGAGAGTTAGAAGGTAAATTGTTGCTTTAAAATACGAATTAGGGCTTATATTTCCCTCGTATAAAGCTTTCTCAAAACAGTCGGCAGACGACAACTGCAAAAAGACACTGCCGGAAATTTCTTGAAAAACGACGTCGGCGAAAGTTTCAATATCGCGTTCCAGCGGCAACGAGTCGAATTTTGGAAAATGAATAGAACCTGTATCTTCTTTAATGATAAAGTAAAAATTGAAACTGTCCGAATGTTTTCGTTGTCTGTGGACACTAATTCCATTAAATATGTCTTGTGAAAACGGAGTCGGCAGAAAGTCGGCGTACAGCTGACGAAATGACTGTGGCAAATGATGGTTGTAAAGACGCCGAAACGCTGACGGCGTGCCGACCATAAAAATCGTAAATGTATGAAAAGAAATATAGTAAAAAGACTGCACGTAAAGGGTATATGAGAAGTAAATTTTTAAAATTAAATTACAAGTACGAGAGGATCCTTGACAAACATTTTGGAAGAAGACGGCAAACAGCGGACGGGCCGACCATCGTAAATGTTGTCGGAAAGACACCGAAACGCTGGCGGTTCCCCGACTAGTAAGATAACTATTATACTATAGCACTTGCAAGGGGACAGTAAATAGAAAGTAAGTTTCAGAGCTAATACAGTAATCTGATTATCCTTTTAAAACGAGTGGGAAAAGGGTCGGCAGACAGTGGACGAAACGACTGCGCCAGTTAATGCTGCAATATGCCTCCCATATTGACAATTTGTGTCGTCGATGGCGGGCCGCCTCCTACTTCAGCGGCCAGGCCGCTAACACAGGTGGTGTCAAGGTGGGATGTGGGCATTTTCCGCTTATGCGGTTTTGCAGCTCTTTCCTGATGGCGGCCCTCCAGCTACGATAAAACATTTGCCGCTGAAGAGCTTGATTGGAGAAACCGTCGTCTGGTCGCGCTGCCTGTATGTTCGGTTCGCGTTCTTCATTTGTCACATGGTGATGCAGTGTGGGTGGACTGCTTCAAACAAAGTTTGTTTATTCTTATAGTCAGTGTCTTCAAAAGTTTATAAAAGGATGTGGGTGAAACAGACTCTGTCTGTACTCGGCCAATTACAACACCTATAAATAGCGAAGGTAAAGGCGAGTTTACAAGTGGGAAAAGAGGTTTTATGTGATAAAAATGTTCACTCATTGGCAACCGTACCAAGATGCTGGTTAAGCCAATATGACGAAAACATGATGTGTAAGTGCCCCTGGTGGGGAAGATGACGAATAAACTAAATATTAACCGGCTAATAGTATTCCATGTGAAACCTGAGGAATCGTGGCCTGAGTACGAAGTGGAAGAGCTATATACATGAGGTGAGTTAATTTAATATTATGCATTTTTCCTATCCCTCGTCCATTTTTCCTATCCCTCGTCCATTTTTCCTATCCCTCGTCCATTTTTCCTATCCCTCGTCCCTGTCCTCCCTTGTCCAAATTGAAAACCAAATGAATGATGAAAAATAATAAAGCAAAGAAGATTGCAATGATGATAGCCCTGTTTCGGTTAAACTTTCAGGTGCCGAAATTGAAAGGCGCGTTCAGAGCAACAAAAAATAAATAAATAAAAAAAATTAAAAAAATATGCATATATATATTTCAAATTGTCATAAATTTTATATGTTGTGTTACATATGTTAATTGTTCCTGAGCATGAAAAAGATTCAGTTATAGTATGTTCCCCCAATAGAACGTTGTATAATCGCTCTCAGTTACGGCTGAACAAGACACGCAATAAGAAAAAGTGGGCAAGACTACGACTCAAGGTACTAAATTTGGGTTAATTGCTGTATCGCCAGACCAATTTTAGCAAATGTACCTGGTCAATTGGAGAATTTGTTTACGTTAGTGAGGAAGAATGAGTGAAAGTCAGGTAATGGGAATAGTAAAGGTTAAGAAAGTGGCTGTTTTTGATGTAAGCTTCACTGTATGTATAGGCGGATAGACTATTTCGCTGAGAGATATACTTGCTACGATATAGTAGCGCGAAAGGCAGTGTGGAAATGGTGCGAGGTCAAGGGAATGATATATCATGTGTAAGATAAAAAGCCAATTATAAATACAAAAATTTAGTTGAAGATGCCTTGTGCGGAAAAACTTAACGTATTTGTTATTTAGGGGCACGGTGGCAGAGCGTTCAACTCTTGTGCGTGGGGTCCCTTGTTCGATCCCAGCTTGCGCCACCTGGGCTTTGTGGTGGACAAACACCGTGTTCGTGGGTTTACTCAGGATTCTCCCATTTTCTCTTACTTTATTCATATCACCATTGCATTAATGTATTATCAACACCGTCTCTTTTAGCCTAGCCGGCACAACCGTGAGACGTAAAACTAAAGGTATAATTTTATTTCATATTTGTTATTCATCTACAAAGATATTCTGAAGTAGGCTAAATCAGGTTACCTCAGACTAAGTCAGGTTTAGATTAGAGTGTGTTGCATTATTTTTTATTTTGTTTGATTTTTTAAACTTAAGGATAGTTTAAAGGTTATGAGTAAGACATACTTTGAGCCTTATCAAAATATTCAGACAACAAACAGTAATTGAAATCGGATATCATTAAGTATCTGTGCAAATGTTGGCACGTTATTAACGAGTTACGATTATAGTAGTCGTA
Source organism: Thermobia domestica (assembly GCF_964235325.1). Lineage (NCBI taxonomy): Eukaryota > Metazoa > Arthropoda > Insecta > Zygentoma > Lepismatidae > Thermobia > Thermobia domestica. The sequence continues at coordinate 147,692,431 of NC_137462.1, read as the reverse complement.
TGGTTAGAATTACATGTGGATCAAGCGACAATTCATTATTTTAAAGTGCATAAACCTTGTAAACTGTATTAAAATAAATGAGTGTAATTTCTTACAGTTAATTGGTGTATAAGCTAATATGTCTAAACATTTTTTGTGGACGGCAGTGTACAAGTACCGATTGGATTTTAATAGTATTTTGCATCACATAATTAATATACAATAAGATACCATTATAATTTACTACACAATTAAACAGAATAATAAGTAGGAATCATTATACTCACCAAGTGTCCTTTCTTCTTCAAACATTCGTCAAAAGCCTGAAAAGTTAAACAGCAAACACTGTGTTACATTTTATGCTCTATGTATGATTTATTAAGACTATTAAGTTGATTATTATGACATATTTTTGTCTCTATTCTGATGGTAGTTAATTGGTTAACATAATGGTTTCTATAAACTAGGTCCCGAATTCGAATCAAGATTGGTCATATAATGATAAAGTTTTATAACAAGCTATACCTTCAAGCCTCATAAAGCTGAAAACATTAAAATCAAGAAATACTATCAAATTTATTTAAATAAAACCTGCTAAACTATGGAAACCATTAAATTTCTACAACGGTCTTCAAGAAATATTTTTATGATATAAGTAACTCAATTGTCATGATAGTTAATTTTAAGTCACAATAAAATTCCCCGCGAGGCTATTTTATTTAGTCCTCTACACTATGTTTTTCGCTGGCATTCAGTGTTTGGTTTGTAATTTGTTAATTATTAACCGTCGAATTAAATAAAAAAGAAACACCAGTATCATGTCTGTGAATGTGAAAAATCTACTGTCACATCATTTATCATATCCTATCCAGCATTTTGGGTTCAACGTGGGACACTGAATTTCTTTATTTATCAAAACCACAGATAAGTCAATGACCAATTTACACTGATATAACAATCGCTTCAGTGAATAATATTAACATAAATATACAATTAATATTTAAAACACAATAATTTCAAGTTATAACAAGGAAAATATAGCCCTTTCTGGTTGTCTAGCGGCTAGCACGTGCGTATTCGGGGCCTGTGAACCCGCATTCGACTCCCGGTTGGAGAGCACTACAAATTTAATTTCACGACTATTCACTTTCTTTAATCGTCAGTCCACATTAGGTTAAAATTATTTTCACTGGACCTTAAAGTTTAAAAAAATGAATTTCACTTTATTTCAATGATAGGCATAAAGTTTGCTTTGTGTGTATGAGGTTTTAGAGCTGAGTTTCTTAACGTGGCTTCAAATAAGCCATTACATAGCTGTGATAAGGGAAGTGTTGGGTCATTCATGTGCTAAGTGTTACAAGCTGATCAGGAAGGAACTCAGAAATACACTTATAATCTTGGAGCCAGACCATGCCAGTTGGAAAAGTTGCGTATACGGTATTTCTCTTCCGGAATCGTTTCTATGGTGGTGATAGACTAGATATAGCTTGGTCACGTGATCCGGATCGCGTTACCTTTCTTTGACTTGTGCTTCAAACTTTAACCTTTTGGAGACGGCTGAATCAGTAGGAAATGAATTTAAAAGTATTTTTTAAGCGATACAATTAACATAGATAGAAGTCAATTTTGTATTTTATTTTATTCCCAAGGTTTTTCCGTATACAAGCGTAGGTAGTTTGTCTTCTCACTTGCAGGGAAAGGGCGATTACGTCATTACGTAAATGGCAAAATACTGTTAGTCTACATAGAACCACTTCCATAGCTACTCCTATCGTGATTATAGTATATCATTTATACATTATTTTAGTCAGGAAAGAACAGGGTTTCGAAGGTAATTATTCGCATAGGACTGTGCCGTCACATAGAAGATTGGTTACGGAACCAATCTAATCAAGAAATGCTAAGGCCAAATCAAGTGGTACTAAGTGAAAGGTTCCTGTCAATTTTATGTAATTTTTCATAATTTGTTGGCACATGTGTAGTTCAATTACAGCGAATTGCTTCATTGTAACATTTTCCTCTGTATTTCCTTTGTTTCAGATAATTGTCTCTCATGTTGTTTAAAATGGAAGGCCTCTGGTCAAACCGAAATCGAAACCAGAAAACAGTACAGTTCCAATATGTATTTTCAGCAAGATGCAATCTCAAGCGAAAAAAAGTTTATGGGACAGATATTGGTCGAGAAACCATTTCAGTTTCATCACGGAAGCGCCAGGTTTGCCTCTTAGATAAAGCGACATTCAGTGAAATTTATTATCCCCTATGAGTGTTACAGACTACGTGTTTAAAGCAAATCGAATAGAAGAAGGAATAGCATCCGTGAAAAATGTTAGTTCTAGTGACAGTGATAAACATAATGAAAATAAATCTTTTCGAGTTTTGCTCAATCGGAAGAAGGAAAGCACTTCAATAAGGAAACGGTGCGTTATTTGTAATCAGGTATCAGACAAAACTAACAGAAAATTGTATAGAATTTGTCAACGAGACAGAGATACTCAAGTTTTCTCAGCATCTCGATATTTTCAAGACCATGTGTTTTCAAGGACAAGCAAATTAGCTGGCGAAAAGAGTGTTTTCGCCAGTCAGAGAGTATACTTTTCTTCGCCAGTACATGAGTTCATAGCTATTGGTTGAAATACAGTAGAACTACTAACAGTCATGAAAAGGAGGAAGTGAGTCCTGTTATTTCCGGCGGCATTTCAAAAACCTCAGGAGATTTCACTTCCAGAAAACGGATATGAGCTGTAGCAGCAGCCTGTGAAAATTCACTGCAAAATTTCGGGAATCTAGTGAAACGCATGTTCCAAAAAATACCTCATCTATCAAAAGGAGCCGTGAGAGTGGATGTCGTTATGGAGTTTACGTGAACGAAAGCATAAATCGTCAGAGAGAAGAAGAAGAATGGCTTGTGATCCTATTGAAATTACTATTTCCAGCATGGAAACACCTCTTCCAAAGGGTATGATGAAGTTTGGGCATCTCCACACAAGCACAATGTTCAGTGGGTTTTTGCACAATACCTTATAGAACGTTGTTCCCAGTAAATATTCATATCTACATGGGAGGACTTGGAATCAATGGCTTAGAAGAGAGTATGCCTTTCGAATGGTGAGTCTAGTGAAATAAAGGAGCTAATATCACATCTTAATGAAAGACTTCTTTCACATGGGAATCGTGCCATAAAGATATCAGAAGTGTACTTGCTTTATCCGATATTGATTCATTTGTACGTTCAGTGTACTTTTATACTCTGCAGTTTAAGAACAAGGGACTTATTGAGATGTGGATTCTAGGTGTAGGGTTGCCATTCGTCCCGGAAAATCCAGTCCAAAATCGAGTTCTGTGTCCCGGCGTCCCGAAAATATGTCTCAGGACGCTTAAATGTCCCGAATTTCAACAAAAAATAAAGGAAGGGAGTATTATAGTTTGATTTTTTCACAGGATTAAGTATATAATTATTCTCTTCAACTTTTGAGTATGGCAATTCAAGTTTTTTTAAAAAAAAAACTTACATACATAAAACATGGATTTAATAAAGTTCACGGTTTAACTACTTTGACACTGAACGGAGCATTCGTTTCATTGGGCCAGGGACAAAAGGTTTTACGATTCAGTTTTATTGTTATCTTTAGTACTCTGTTTCAATCTGCATCTTTCTTCTGAAATATTTTATTAATAATCCATAACAGATCCAGAGAAATTAAAGAAAATTTCTTACCAGGGGGAAAAGGGTAAATCATCTGCTTACGTTTGCTTAACTAGGGAGGCGAAACTCTACTAAAATGACTAAAAATGTGATTACGTAATATTTGAACAACTCTATGTAATGAAAGAAACTAAATTAGTATATAACACCTTTTTTCATTTTAAGCATTTCAAAGATTCTCGTAATGTAGTAGCGTCCCGGATTTTCTTTTTTTGAAATATGGCAACACTATCTATGTGGCACAAGAGTAACAACCAATTACTTAACCGTCCGCAAACTTGTTGACTGCATAGCTGAATCGCTCATTAACATTTTATCAGCTGTTCACTTGTCTCAATACGACACCACAAGCAAAGTTTCAACAAAACACGCTGCAGTTAAACGAGCGAATTAAATTACCTTTTGGAAAATTTCTTGAAGAATTGATTATCCAATACTATGCTCCACCAAGCTAAGTCATATCTTGCAAGTATCTTAAGAGCAAACTATACAACACTAAATTTCTTCAGAGTGACGGAATATCAAGGATGAAACGTATTGATTTCTCAAAGCTCCCACCTACATCTTCTTCAACACATTTACACATAAAGAGTGTATCGTCAGAGTCACCCCTGGTATCACATACTTGATAGTTATGCACCACTTAATCCCTCGGATTACGGTTTCTTAGAAGAAGATAGTAATTGGTTGTCTTCTATAGTAGAAGAAATACTTCCACCGAATTTTCTTGTACCTCGCAAATGCAAAAAGTGTGCCAAAACCGCTGTTTGCAAATGTCGCATACTGTTGATTTCGTGCTATAAATTCTGTCAATGTGGTCTTCACGGTTGTAGTAATCGCTACAACTAACATGCATATTGTAGTGCCAAGAAACACAATTCTCTCTAATAAAATAATATTGTAACATATTAAGTTAAAGTAATAGTTGAACTTTATTTCTGTATTCAGTTATTATATATATTATGGTTTCACTACTAATTGTTAGCATCAAGAGAAAAGTATGTCATTAAAATTTTATCAAAATTATGTTCTTAACTTATTATTACTATATTTATCATAAAAATAGAGCTAATCCTAGAAAATTGGGCTATCTTCGAAGTAATCAATTTACTCTTAGATATTGTCTGACATCTTGGAAAATTCTGGAAATATCAAAATAGTTCACTCAAGGTTGAAGTAATCCATTAAAGACTTTAAAAAATATTGTAGAAGATAAATTCTCTATACACAACTTTTCCAATAGGAGGAGCAGTTATGAAAATAAAAATGGAGGTCTACGAACGTATTTGACAATTTAAGTAATGAAGTAATCGCTCCCACCATGTGAGCAAACAATCTACACTTGTATATGGAAAAACCTTGAGAATAAAATAAGATAAAAATATGCCTTCTATCTATGTTTATTGTCTTGTTTAAAAAACTTTTAAATTCATTCTCCACTGATACAGCCGTCTCCAAAGGGTTAAAATTTGAAGCACAACTGAAAGCAAAGTCACACGATTCGGATCATGTGACCAAGCTATAAATAGTCCATCACCACCATAGAAACGATTTCAGAAGAGAAATTCCGCATACGCAACTTTTCCAACAGATCCAAGACCAAGGCCCCAAGACTATTATGGGAATGATGTTTTTGATACACGTCCAAATTACTAAATACAAATTTGAACAAATGTTTTGAATCAATTTTGAAACGGGTTCCAGCTAATTAAATATTTAGTATTTGCATGTGTCCCTTTTTTCATAATGGTGTGTATATATTAGACATTCTGAAATTCATTGCAAAAACGAAGTTTAAAATTGTAACCAGCATCGAAAGATTGTAGGAAGATCTATGATCTAGACCAGCCTTTCCCAACCATTTTCAACTTGCGGCACACTACAGGTGCAACTTGAATTCTCGCGGCACACCCATATATATATATATATATATATATATATATATATATATATATATATATAATTACTATTATTATTTGTAAATATAAAATACCGTGGTATTTTAATGTGATTACTGATCTCCTTCTTACAGAGAAGAAAGCTCGATCACTGATTTTGCCCCGTGGTAAATCATTATGCTTATTTTTCATTCTAATTTTAAAATAGAAAACAATTGCAATGAAATATCGGACTCGGGTTTTTAAAAATCCACTTTCTCTTTCGAAAACTGTATCTAACTTTTAACTAAAAGGGAAGGTCACTAAATAACGAACAAATAAACAAATCTCCTATACTTTAAAACCACAAATGTAGGTAATTTGTATGCATGTTTGCTTTGTTGAGTTTATTGAATGATAGGTTAAAATTTCAAGTTACGAAATAGTTTGCAACAATAAAGAAGGAATAATGGTCATGACAATGATAAATACGTTTTTCAACATTAAAAATGTATAGAAAAGTAACACAGTATGAAACTTAAAATTGTAGATTTATAGTAGAGGTGCATAGCAATGTGAAATACAAATATATATTTTCCCCTATGTCTTGCAATTTGGTTCCTATAGAATTAATAATTTGTTTCGATTTCCTCGCGGCACACCAGCGGCCATTTCGCGGCACACCGGTTGGGAAACGCTGATCTAGACAGTTGAACCATGTTCAATTTTGGGGGAAATTATTATTTTTTTAATGGAATTGTTGATAAAAGGAGAATATTTCCAGTTTTTTTAATAATTATATAAAATTCCAAGCTACAAGTAAAATGCATGATGATAGAACTTGTAATTGAACATTCATTCCTTCAGATATGTGTTACTGTGATACATTTCTCGGGATATGTATTTGGGAGCTATGTGCTGTTAATATTCGTGTGAATTAACTTAGAACCCAAAATTCTGTTATTAAGTCATGAGAGCTATAGTTTTAAGCATTTGCCAAACAAGAGGTAGAAGAGAATATTAAGAAAATTATCACAGTATATTTAGAAAATGAAATCTTATGTTAATTAGTTTGAAATGAACGCTATAATATCGTCGCTGTTGATGTTAAATCATACACGAGTTTGTATAAACAGGTTGAATATGAAATCGTCTTTCCAAGGTTACACCCTTCGTGAAAATGAATGATTATGAAAACATTGATAAAACGAGAATATGATAGGAACGAAAAACCACCGGAGTAAATCAGGAAACGATCAAGTCATTGTAAATGGAAGATTTTTTGAAGTTGTGATTACCTTCTATTGAAATGAAACAATTTTGAAAGTAATTAACATACTACAATTGAATTTTTTATTCTGTGTTAGTTGACTTTTACATCAAATGAGTTTTACAAAACCAAGGGAACGTGTCAGCTATTTTGGGAACATTGCCAACCGGAAAAGATTACAAGGGATCTTCCTTATTAGACAATTTATGAACTATTCGTGAGAAACTTTTCATCAAGTAATAATAATATATGTTTTACTTTTTATTCCATTCGTAAAATAAATTAATAAATACATCTTCCTATTCTTATAAAATGACTTTCCTGAAAGTTTGAATCTATGTATTTAAGCTATTGTATATATATATATATATATATATATATATATATATATATATATATATATATATATATATATATATATATATATACTCGCGAGCATTTGGTTTTTTGAACCACCCTCAGAAAATAACTTGTATAGGTTTTATTTTTTTTAATGTCATGCACAATTGAAGAATCAATGTTGTATATGGTTCACAAATGATTTGCACATTCTCCACTGGACAAAAAAAGAAGAAAAAGATTCTTCGCACTTCTTTCTCTTTAATCGTTAAAGCACAATCTTTTCTTTGATCAATCGATAATTTGAGTGTACTTCAGCAAATAAATAGTAAAATAAGAAAGAATAAGCAGAATGCATGTTAGATATTGTAAGTTTCAACAACTAAATTAGCGACAACAGCGCTATTAAAACAGAATGCACGCTCCAGAAAACAGTGAACGACAATGCGATAAATTTGACAACGAACTTGGAAATCTGAAGGAACAGGATTATCGATGGTTGGATTTTTACATATCAATCTGTAATTGTTGAGTGTACACTATTTACCAAGACAGGGAACACTCACCCTGAGTCTTTCTGTTACATCTCCCGTTTCTTCGTACTCCTCAAAATCCGCTGAAAAAAGAAAGAAATATTGAACATTATGTAAAAACTCTGATATCACACAACAGGTTGTGCACTGATATCACCTATTATTAATATAATTGTGTTCAAGGGCATTTTGCACTAACGAGTAAAAAAAAAGCATGTTTATTAAAATGTTTTGTACTAAAGGATTACCTTCTGTAATTGCTTTTTTATTGCAAAAACAATGAATATCTTTAAAATACCAGTGTAGCATATCAGCAGCACATATTTGAAAACATAATGCTTCGGTTACGAGTAAGGTAGAGAAAGCTGCAACGGAAGTGGAATATTTTTAAGCGGTAAAATTGACTATCTTCTATTTTCGAGAAACAAAAATACCTTGTATCACTATCTAAATACTCTACATAGTACATATTCAACACGCCTATTTGATAACACTTTTTTTCACAATTTTAAAGAAACGATTATAAGAATAATTTCAAAAACATACTGTGGTGGGCACCAAGTGCCTCCCCCCGTTGGTAGTGCAAGGGTTAAAATTAAGTTGATGTCATACTGAAATATATCCGTATCATTCCATTATGACTCTAGCAAGACTACAGTGCACAATATAGTTAATGAGATATAGATTAAGATTAACATTAGTTCTTATACTTTATTTTTTTTTATTTAACTGTAGCATTGTTCAAAGGATACAAGATACCTATTCATATGGCATGCTTTAAAGTGAATTCTCATGCCGAGTTTTTGAGAAAATCGAGAGAAACAAATTATTATGGCATAATAGAATGTCCGTTTCGAATAATATTTGATTGTTTCCGTTCTACCTATTATTTATGAATCCTTATTATCAAAAGTCCCTTACAACCGGTCGACTTGCGAATATGTGACTGTGACTTTCATATTTATAGGAATGCATGACTAAGGAAGTAAGGAGGAAGTCTATGTAGAGTTAAAGATCAGATTCATATAAAGAGTGCAACATCATCTGTGAAAAGATTCGGATGCTCAATTTCTCGATTTCTTGTCAGAAACCTTAAGGTAAGCACATCTTGTCAGATACGATTGACTAAAACTATTTTCTTTTTTTTTTTTTTTTTTTTAGTGGTGACTCTTATCGTCATTTTGAAATATGATATGCGGCATCAATACTTACCTTTTGTTACACTAGAAGTATCTATACATCTCTTTACAGCCCTATCTGAAGCCTGCAATAAGCAAAGGAAAATAAATAATTGATTAAGAAAAATATATTATTGTAACTTTTTTTCCTAACACATTGAAATTGAACATGATCATCACTTACACGTAAAATACAGCACTAGATATCCCTGCCAACTTTCGGTCTTATGAAAACTGCTTGCATTCTAGCAGCATAACTTGCCCCAGTGTTCATAGGTTTCCTTAAGAAAATTTCCCTCGACTGACAACAATATTTTCTCTTTGCTTATCAAGTCTTCCCTAATTTGTTGAGTGTCTAATTCCTATCACAGAAGTAATGGTATAACATTAATTTACATTAAAGGAAGTGCCAACCACATTTGTTTTTTTCATTTGCTTTTACTTTTCTCTCGTTTTTTTTTCTTTTTTTTAATCACCGAGCCAATAATATGTGCAAGTTATGCTACTTTGAACACAAACAAACACACTCACATACTATTGCTATTGTATATGTTTAGTTCTGCAGAACAAAATAAAAATGGTTTAAGTATTTATATTGTTCAATCAGTCAGCGCGAGAATTTCTCTGTATTTTCACGTTTTATCGAAATAAAAAATCTTTTTGCTAAATTTACCTACAAAATTTCCTTAGATTTGGGAAACTTCCCTCAAACTACGAGCAGATAGGAATCAGGCAGCTAGCGGCAACTATTAGCTTAACTATAACTATTATGAGAATGTCTGATAGCCTGAGGCGTATTCCTTTCAATAATGAAGATTTTAAGTATATTTTGCTTCCTTGTTGACGAGAAATACTAAAAGCCATTAATTATTTTCCATACCCCATCAGGATGTCGCGGTCGGAAAGAGGGATCGCGGTCCGCTGCGGCACGACGATCTACTTGTCCAAAGTTGCCGACCTTCTGCTGAGGCGGCAAACGGTCGAAAGTCGTAAAGTATAATGCCCTTTGTCGACTCTTTGCCGACTGTTGCCGACCGTCAGAGTCGGCAAAACAATTGGAAAGGCCTCTTTCCGACTCTCTGCCGACTCCTTGTGCCGGCGTCTTTTCTTGCGCCGGCGCATTTAATGCTCATTTCCGGCTGTTTGACGACCGCTTGGCAAAGCAACTATTCGTCGCGGTCGAAAATCGAGAGACGCCGGTTTCCGGCAACAGCAATCCGACCTCGACATCTGGTCGGCAAGGACAAATTGTCCGACTGTAGGCGGCAGAATCCTGATGGGGTAGATTTCAATTCTTTTGGTAATTCTAATTATATTGACATTATTGACCTAAAGACACAGACCACAGAAATACATATCCTAAGCCGAAAATAGAAAAGAATAAATTTTACACAAATTATGTCTACGATGAACTTAACTACAGGAAATGGACATTGGATAGAAAATTGAAGTTTCCGAAGCCCCGTTTTGCGGTGAGGCCATGACTAGCAGGTGAGAATGGTATAAGCATGATACTTATCATAATATAGAAATTAAGTACCCCTTTACCTGGAGGGTGGTCCGAAAGTGAGCGTACCACCCCTCCCCTTCAGTTTCAACAGTAAAGTGTTAGTTATGGTAGAATGTCTGTACACAGTTACCTTGAAATCTTAAGAATCTTAAGAGAGTATGATCACCATCCATGTCATAACACAGCTGAACTCTGCGCGAAATTCTCGCAGATGTTTCATTAGTCAATATATATATAATAAAAGTAAGTGTGGTTTGTCCGTGCGTGCCACAAAGGCTCCGAAACCAAAACCCAGAGCCCATGGGAGTTATATGGTATTGTAGCCCTGCATCTCTCATCCACGAAGAAGGTTTCGGTTTGGACCAGCAGGGGTCCTAGAGGGAGAAAACGCCCTAGCAACGATGTTACTGTGCTACAAAAAAAAAAAAAAAAAAAAAAAAAAAAAGGAAAAATGGGTTAAATTTTAACGACAATGCGTAAATTTCTTTATTTTCAGTTTCAATGTTGCTTTTCTTTCTACACAAATCATTATTGATCGAATATTCCAGGATGATCTAGAATTATCAACAATCTTCGAAAATGTTACGGACTGTTATAGAAGTTTCCCAAAGGTTCGAGAATGTTCTAGAATTTTCAGGATGATCTAGAACCTTCTAGAATGATTCAGGAAGTTCTAGAGTTTTCCAGTCTAGAATGTTCTAGAATTATCAACAATCTTGGAAAACGTTACAGACTGTTATAGACGTTTTCCAAAGGTTCGAGAATGTTCTAGAATTTTCATGATGCTCTAGAACCTTTTAGAATGACCCAGAAAGTTCTAGAATGTTCCAGGATGTTCGAAATTATTGTAAAATGTGCTAGCATGTTATATTAATTTTCTATAGTTTCGAAAATGTTCTAGAATGTGCACCACTAGGAAGATACACAATAAGAATACGGGATTATTTTCATTAAAATTTACAAGTAACATTATCATTATGCTCAGGTTCTTCTCAACCTGTTTAATGCTTTGAAAGGAACATGGTGGGATTATGTCTAGATGATGGGAGCCAGACAACAGAACATACCTTAACCTAACCTAACCAAATCCGAGCTACTACTACTATTTGTACTACAGAGCGTTCAAAAAGTCTCTATACACCTGAATTGGCACATATTCAAAGCAACGAGAAAATTATTTTACTCAAAATTTATTATATTTTATGGCATAAAAACACTATGTACAGGGCGTAGCATATACACATACATTTTCACAGCAAATGTTGGAAAAATGTCCCCCATGAGCCTCCAAATATGCTTGCACACGATTCAGGTGTATAGAGACTTTTTGAACGCTCTGTACTAGCGCTACTTACTACTACTACCAACTACTACTAGTAAATATTTCAGCAAAAAACAAATAAACGTGGATAGTAATGTTGCCAGACAATGCCAGGCAATGGTACCAGACAATGGCTAGCAATGTTACCAAACATATGTGAGTGAAACCTAAAACCGTCAGAAAACACCAATTAGGGGTACGCCCACTTCCGGAGAACCCTGTAGAAAGAATAGAAGGCAGCAAGTTACTCTTTGTTTCATTGTATACTTCTCTAGAAGAAATGTTTTGATTGGAATATAAAATTAAACTGCTGCTGAGAACAAATGGTTACAAATTAGTAATTATTAACGCAGAATTGGCCAAAACTTTAACTAAGTATTAGCTAAAGCATTTTCTACTAGCAAGTCAGAGTATCAAAATGGCTAGATTAAGATAAACATGTAAAATGTCTAAATTGGCAACACCGATTTTTTTTTTCAAGACTGTGACGTGCCTCGAATATGATCCTATCATATTAGTGAATATTACAAGATCGCTTGTTGGCTTCAAACGCATCGTAATGGACATTATGGTGTAACTTCCATAACTCGTGTGTTGATCACCCAAAGAAAATGGTTATACTCTCTAGCAATCGAAAGTGAATTTGTGTATGAACCGGGTAGTTTTAAGCAGTGCCGGATATACGTATAAGCTAAACAAGCTATAGCTTAGGGCCCCACTCTCTTCGGGACCCCCAAAAATTAAATGAAAAACTGGATGTAAATTTTCAAAATATAGGAGAAAACAATAAATAAAATAAAATCTAAATATTGCAACAATTCTTCGTGGTGTGTAGGCTCTTATTAATTAGGTAATGGGGCCCCTTATGCTAGACTGCTTTATGAAAGGTCATTGATTTTTTCATTTTTGTTTATAGGTGCCTACGTTCATGTGAACACAAAAAGAGCCCCCTTACCCTCAATAGCTTAGGGCTCTACCAAACTTGAATCCGTCTCTGGTTTTAACGTAAATTTTGGGTCACATTAATTAGTGCTTTTTAAAAGATTTATGTTAATGAGATTAATATAATTGATTTTTAATTTTCTCTTTTCTTTATTTTGATGTATTCTGGTCATAGACATTTCCAGTTGTAACACTCCCCTCTTCACCACTTCTTTAAGGGTAATGTTATGTAATTTTGTGAACACACTGTACTTGCCCAAGATGAATCGTGACGATAGTACAGCGTTTGGGATGTTCTAGTTGTAAACGAATTTATAAATTCGTTGGCCCAGCCGGAAGATCACAGGACTCGTGTCAGAACGACAGGACCCCTCCGTCGAAGTTAACCATCAAATTAAGCTTTGATCAATATTCAGAGAAGTAATGAACATTTCTAACGAGATAATATCATTATCATTTCTAAATAACAAATTACACCAAATATCCCATATGAATTGCCTTTTTTTCAACCTGTGTTTATTGAATTGTTATCAATAGACAGCCTAAATTTAGTATAAGCTGTTTATATATAGTTTAATAGCTAAATCCATGCACTCACTATAAACATAGTAAGTAGTAATCAGGTTCTACAGTCATAAGCACAACGTAACATAGGCAAAACAAAAGCACGAAATATTGACAGGCTAATTATATGCAATAGCAACTATAAAAACTCAGGAGCAAGATTCAATCAATCAGTCAGAACACACACCAGGATTCGTAGTGATCAAATTGTAAACAGTAACATTAATTAATTAATCAATCATTATCCATATCGTACGTAGCATTCAACATTATACATTTCACAATTATATTATTTTATTTATCATAAATTAATTAATTTATCATAATTAATGAAATCTTCTTATTTCACAAATTGATATTTTGTCACTCGAATCAGGTGATTATTTATATTATGTTATTACGCTGAGTATCCCAGTCTTGCTTACGGTTAAAAGTAATTAGATTAAATTAGAAATAAATAATAATACATTTTGGACAAACAAATTACAAAATTTAAAGAGGAAGACAAGAAAAGCGAGAAAATTATACCAAAATACTATAGATAATAATCTAAGAGAAAGAAGGTTAAACAAGTACAGAAATTTAAAACAAAACTATCAAAATAAAATAACAGCAAGTAAGAAAAGAAGCTGGTAATTTTATATTTAAAAAAAAATTGAATATAGATCCGTGGGGAGAGCCATATAAAATAATAAGCAAAAAATAAAAACACCTACCACTCTTTCAACCTTCAGAAAACAGGACGGGACGTACGCAAGAAACTGGAAAGAAACAGTGGAATACCTGATGAACATCTTGCTGCCAAAGGACGATCAGCGGGAAGACAATGAAGTACAGACACAACTACGAAATTTAATGACGGTGACTCCAATAAAAGATAAAAATGAAGAAGTTAAGAATGAAGAAATAATAAATCACATTAAAGATTAAAAAATAGAAAGGCACCATGTCCAGATTGCATAAAACCTGAAATTTATAAGAAAAACGCGGATAAGTGGGCACCATACTTGTCAAAGCTGTTTAATCTGTTTTAAAAAAAGGACCAATACCCAGAAGATGGAAACAGGCTAACTTAGTAATTTTTAAGAAACCTGGCGATAAAAAAGATGACGATCCGAAATCCTATAGACTTATATGTTTACTAAGTATTATAAGCAAACTGTTTTAAAGAACAATAACGGAAAGGATTAATCGGACGAGAGTTTTAGAAAATGACTTATTACAATATGGTTTTAGGAAAGGAAAAAACACAGAAACAGCTATTAAAAGAAGATAGACCTGATAGAAGAGGGAAAAGTAGAAAAATATCAAGTAGTGATTTACGCTGGCATAAGTGGAGCATTTGATAATTTATGGTGTCCAGCTTTCTTCAACGAATTAAAAAAAATGAACATAAGTAAAACACTGTATAATATATAATGTTAGATTATTGTCGCGGAAGACAAATACAAATACAAGCACATTGTGAGCTAGTGGTCTACTATGCCACGCTTAATTGCATGCATGGAGAGCATGCCCGCGACCGTTCGGTCTATTTAATGGACGGGTTCCGCAAGAATGTAATGCACCCCGCCCGTAGTTGCACAATATACGCTATTATTGCTCGTGCACGAAGTGCACCGTCAAGATTTGTCCCTTAACCTGGCCACCTAAGTGTGGATACGCTCACTGCGCGGCCAGACCAAAGTCCTGAGTGCCTACCAGTAGACCTACTGGTTGAGACAGACTGCTAGCGAGTCAGTCCTACCATGCTCTGCAGGCATGGCGCCCGAGCGTTATAAGACAAGCTCACCTCCCGCCCGTGTTCACCGTTACCCAGATTCCTGGGATTGGCTCCCACAAGCTACCGAATCCCACGGTATGACCACAGCCCGGCAGAGTCCAACCCAATCCGGGGCCCCAGGCAACGCCCGAGGGGGCTTGTTCAATCCCGGCCCTGCCTACCTCTATCGTTCAACTGGCAACCGCCTTGTCGTGTAGAGGTACCACGCACACGTCGAGATACTCCCGTATCTCATCCCGGACCCAATGGTACGTATTGAGTCACGATTTGGGTTTGGTGCCGGCCCGGAGAAACCATTAAAACAATAAGCACAAAAGGCTGCCCACAAGGCTCGATACTCGGGCCCTTAATGTGGGATGTTACAGTACAGCCATGTTTAAATCACTTAAATAATATGCAAGAAACAATCGGTGTTGTGGGTTATGCTGATGATCTGGCAGTTGTATTTTCAGCATCATCAAGAAATGAAATAGAAAGAAAAGGGAAAATAGTATTAACAGAATTAGATAATTGGTGCAAAGAGAATAAGCTAAATTTATCAGCAAGTAAAACTAAATACACGGTCTTTGGTCAAATTTTAAATAGGGATCCAATAATAAAAATTAATGATACAAAAATTGAACACGTAAATGAATTCAAGTATCTTGGAGTATGGATCGATAAAAGATTAAACTTTCATAAACATATAACAGAAATAACAGAAAAAGCAAAAAAGGTAGCCAACAAATTACTAACAGTTGCAACAAAGGACTTTTTAGATTGGACAAGAAGATTTTTAAGTTGTATAACAAGACAATTTTAATGGCAATCTTACAGTACTGCGTGGCCATATGGGGACACCGAATTTTTATGAATATTAAACTAAAAGAAACATTGACAAGAGTACAGAGACTTATTTTAATAAGGATAAATAACTTAATGAAGACAATCCCAGCTGAAGTACTGCAATTACTCACATATGAAGAACCGATACATCTCCAAATATTAAGAAAATGTATCAAGACCTGGATACAAAATAAAGAAATGACGAAGATAGTAGGAATCACAGAAAAAATACAAAGCTTCGATGAAGATATTGAAAGAATCATCCGAACAAAATGGGAAGAAGAATGGAAAAATTCCAGGAAAGGTGCCAGGACTAGATTTAATACCAGATTTAAAAATAAGAGAAAGGATGGGAAATATAAGTAAAGATGTGATAGAATATATATCAGGACATGGACCATTTAATTGTCCGTATATGTACTTTTGTAAATAGTATATTTTTAAAAAAGAAGAAAATAAGGCATGGTTTATATAAATAGGCGCCATGCCATAAAACGGAGCCTCACCTCAAATCTGCTGAGGACGAAAGCCGAAAAAGAGAGAGAGAAAAATGAAATAAAAGAGTATATGAGAGAGAAAAATGGCAGAGGCAAGTTGCGACTGCCCTATAATAAGCCCGTAAGAAATCGGCCAAGGCAGGGGGAAGTGGAGGCTTATTTAAAAAAAAAATCACCATCACCAAGTTTAAGCAAAAAGGAACGTGTCACTTGACCCGGGAATTGGGGTAACACCGAAGGGACTACTCTTCCTCATTTACTTATTTCATTAGTTTCAAATGGACCACTTTTATGTGAAGTGATGTAGCTCCAAAATTGATTTATTTTCCAAGAGAGAACTTCGAAGTTCAATATCTTATGAAAAATTCATACTTCTTTTATAGTTGCAACCAAAAAAAAAAAAGTTGATTTTCTAATTCTGATCATTAATAACATTCTCTTGATACGATTTACATGAATTATTAAAATTCAACTTTCAGAACACGTCCACTTATAGTTTAGACATAATCCGCCTTATGCAGAATTGTTTTGACGTACGATTAACGTCATACTAAACGCCTGACTACTGCAGGAAATATATATTTTAGTCGAACTCTTTAGTATGACACTAATCACGCATCAAAACGAATCTGCATAAGGACCAATATATTTATAAATGTTGACAACAAGGAGAAAGTCATTCAGCATTTATTTTACGGGATCATCAATTTGCTGTAATCTATACTTCAGAGTTTAAAGATGTTTATTTGTAACAAAACAAAGTAGTAAATCGTTTAATAAATTACTATTTTTAGGATTTTTTAAAAATAACAATGTAGTCTATATATTGTTGTGGGTGATTCCGTCATATTTTAGGTGATACTTTTCTATTTTTAAGGGAATCAATGCATACATACTAGATATGTTTTCCCCATGCCGTAAACGTCCCCTAAACCTAGTGGCCCACTTTCGGGTAAATGTCGATCGTCGATATAGTGATGCGTCGAAGGATTGCCGCTAGTGTCTCACTGGCGGCAGGCTTTCGTCGAGTAGAAACAGACATCTCGAGTCGGGGTGTTGAAGTTAACACTGCGTAGCAGCGATGACTTCGTTTTGGTGCGCGCTCCTTTGATTCGTCGCCGAGAATCACTAAGGGACCAACACGAACTATCGCCAGTCATGTGCATGCGGTTATTATTATACGAATTGTTCCTAAAGTGTGCTCCGGGGGTCAAGAATAACCTCTGCCTCAACATCATGAAGTGAAAAATCTTGAGTTAAGTGCGATAATTGTATGAATTTAGATGGCAACTGTCGTCGATCATTAGAAAGTGAGTATGAGAGAATATGAAATAAAGTAAATAGACACCCATTATTTTATTATAAAATTACATGGCGAATGATTTTATCTTATCTCAAACAGTTATCGTCTAATATACACGGTTAAAGGAGCTCTGATTCATCAAATTAAAAAGATCATAACAATTTATCCCTTTATAAATGACATTTTCTTCATCGCCTCCGTAGTGAAGTCGGAAGAACACCTGCCTAGTAATCATAAGGTTACTGGTTAGACCCCCCTCCTAAGTACATTTTTTTAGTGTTTTTTAGACTCACTTTAAAGTAAACAAATCACACACATAGGCGATTTAACATATTTTTGGGGATTAATTTTGTGGTTCATTGGCGTTTTGTCGCGTCTCTGCCGCTGGTGGTATAATTTTCAAAACGTAAGAGGGGCCACCGCAGATCGTCGTTGCGGAGCCGCCAATTTTTGGCGAGATATCGTTAGTTGCCCATCGGTGGTTCACCGACGCTTACGGCATGGGGTTAGGTCTTAGAAATGCCAGCCCAACTCATTACAGTTAGTCATAAGCGGATAACGTGTCCACGTAATGCCCAGAATTTCTATTAGACACTGAAAGTCCCTTAGGCAGGTTTTAAGGGGCCATTTGCACATGCGAGAGCACTCTCTGTTTTTCATAACAAGGGGTATGATTTATTATGAATATGAATTCTTTATGAAAGTTATTTTTTATATATACAGACAAGTAGCACTAAACTGAGAAAATACAGAACCTCGTATTTAGATTAGTCTAGGGGCCGCCCCCCTAAATTTTTACTGCCCCCTTAAAATTTTCACGGGAAACTAGCAAATGAACTATAATATGATGATGAACTATAATATGGTTGGATCGAGCCCCACTAACTTCTACCGCTCCCCCCTCCGCTATATTTTTGGGCTAGCTACTGGTCTGCAAGCAATCTGTAATATAATTCTGGGATGGATTCGTAAAAGAAGTAAATACAGTTCGGTTAATGTATACACCGTAACCTAATACACTAGATTCTCGCTAATCCGGGCCTTAGTAGTCCGGCCTCTCAGTAATCCAGCGCACATCCAACCAAAAACACGTGCACATTGAAAGCCATTGCTGCTGAGTTCAATGTTGGACGAGCAACTATTTTTGACATCAAAAAGAAAGAAGATGTTAATCTTCAGTACTCAACACAAATGGATAGTGAGTTGGGAAAAGGGAAGGTTATGCGATACTCAATAATCCGACACTTCCGCTAACCCGGCACCCATATGTGCCAGGAATAACTGGGTTATGCAAAGTCGTTTTTTCATTGTATTAAGAGCTTGATTAAAGCGTGATGGTAACTTTCGTATTTAGTAATACGTAAGTGAAGTTATCAACGATTTATGTCGTAAAGGCCAACCTGGACTTTTTCACGGAGCTGTCCAAACATTTTCGAAGAAATTAAATTAAGTGAGTTCTATTTTTCTCTTATATTGATTTCTCCGATTGGAGAGCCCTATGGAAAAGTCGAGGTTGTCCTTTCTCGATATAAATCGTTGTTAATTTCACTTATTTGTTAAAATACAAAAGTTAGTATCATGCGTTAGTCAAGCTGTTAATACAATGCTGTAAAAACGACTGTGCGTAAGAACCAATATCTCGAATATTCTTAAAGTAAATAGATAAAATCCTGGTTTCTGTGGACTAAAGCGTGATATGTATAAAACACAAAACTTTCGAGTGTTCAAGAGTTCTCATGAATGTTATCTGAACTTTGTAAACACTCTTCAATACACGTTCAATAAAAAGACCTTACTTTAGGTTTCACTAATTTGTTTTCGTAAAAGACATTTCAGTATTGATTTGAGAAAGAAGAGAGTTTAAATTAAAAATTTGAATTCCCTGAGTCAAACGACGGAAACATATTTTTATTAGCCCTGTGTTAATTATGAAAAGCTTACAACATATATTAAAGTCAAGTAGTCAGCCTATCTAAGTGTAATGCATATCCATTTTACAAATTATTTTTCTGCACGATTATGAATATTAAACCAATCATTTATAAATATTGAATGGTGCAATTCCTTTCCAGTCGCATGTGGACATAAAATGTAGAATTCGTTTCTTATAATTATTCATGATTTTCTATTATTCATGTATTGCAGTGATAACAATGCTAAAACATAATACATTGTGATTATGTTATAGAAAGAGGATAGTGCAGTATTATAGCAAATACTAGTAGAATGCCCGTTCTTCGCACGGAGCAGAATAATTTCATTTTGGACATAAAGGACATCAAAACTATAACCAATCAACTTACAGACCCCCAAAACTATGAATTCTACGTACAGTAATATCGGTTATCTTCAATTATTTTAATGCATTATCCCTCTTTAGGAATACTAAAGGGGGCTGAATTTGGATTTAAACGTCATCGGAAATGTCGCTATTCATGTTAACGACACCGAACACTATAAATTCGACACTAATGTCGATAATTTTTTATCACTTTTATATCTCTCTCATTTTCTCCCCTAAGTTGCACCATCAAAGTGAAATGACAAAATCCATTCCAGGCCCCAGCATCATTTATGTTTAAAGTTTGAGCGAGATCAGTCGAGTGGTTCAAGAGTTGTTAAACCACAAATACAATAACTTTAATTTAAAACGACATATGACATGTAACACTTGAAATGTGTCATTTACTTAATTCTGTTTATGACTAGATTGAGAAAGTTCCGATAATAGGATTTTTTTAAAAATATTTTTGAGTACAAACTGCGACCTGTGCGAACCTATTCAATATCAGATAACAAAAACTTCTTTGTTCAGTTGAACCATGTTTAGTTATTCCTTATTATATCCGAAGTGTGAGAGTTTAAAAGTTTCCAAAATGGTAATGTAAAATTGGTTGTTTCACTTTCTATTGGTACGTAACAACGAAAAAGAAAAGGAAACATAGCGTGGTAGCTATTATGAAACATGACAATGAAAATAATACTTTTAGAAAATGGAATAAGGACATAACTGTTGCTCAACTTTTATGCCAGTGGACAACAAAAGCCATTCAAAATAGGTTGAATACTATTTAGCTGTGCAGGATTATAAAATTTGTTAGTTATTTACACGAATTACAAACAAAATTTACAACAACGTTTAATCCATGTGATTTCTCCCATCACTCGATACTGTATCCACTTTTCACCAGCTCAATCTTTACTAAATTTTATGACACAAAAAACACAAGAAGCATCGTTATTGATCCTAATTTGCTTCATTGAACTAATTTGCAGTAAGTAGTATTTGCTTATTTACTTGCGTCGCAAACGATTGAATTTTTTTTTATATGAATGGCTGTGGTGCAGGGCTGCCAACTGTCCCGATTCTGTTGGGACTGTACCGATTTCTGACTTATTTGTCCCGCGCCCCGACCGGACACTCGTCGGGACGCATATTGTCCCGATTTATCGATTTTCAAAGTTAATTAATATTTTACTGGGCCATTTTTAGAAAGGAATAACCTATTCTTTTATACGCACATTTTTATGTATAGAATCAATTTAACAAATTTGTGTTTTGTTTATGTTAAATAAATTACAATTGTATGGTTTGAATTTGTTGTATGATCGGAGGCAAAGAGTAATACTTGATTTTAGTAATACTTTTTGTCAGTAATTCCTTAACAATGTTATGTACTCATTTGTGATAAAAGAAATCTATACAGTTTTCTATTTTAACTTTGTTTATATTAAACAAATTCCAGAGGAATGAGCAGTGAGGGAAAAATAAAATAAGGTGTCGCATTCATTGAGGTTCATGTTCTTCAAGTGATTATTTACACTGTTTCCAACGGTTCGCCGTACGTGTAGTCGTCTCCTGGGGTGGGAGCTCCAACATTGATTGTCTCATCCCGATTTCTTCTTTAAAAAACTGGCAACCCTGCCTCTAATAGTGCTTTCTTGAAAGCGAGATAGTATGGCAGACAGAAAGCACATCTATGACAGAAGACCTTGAGACGAAATCTCTGTACCAGGTTCAAGTTTGGACATGGTTTGGATCTCGTTAGATCCCCCCCCCCCTAATGATATTCGCATTCTGGTAAAAAGATGTAAAGCTAAAACTATGAATGGAAATCCCCTTTCAATATTATTTTGCCTGTTTCCTTCTTTCTTTTTCGCATGGAATTTTTACTACTTAAACTGTGCACACGTCAGCAGAGTCATTTCAAATTTTGTTTCAGAAGGGGTTTCAAGATCCTCTATTGATATAATTAGAATTACGATGATTTTCAGTAGTTTAATATTTTAGTATTGATACTACATACATATACACACACACACACACACATACACACACACATTCACACACACAAATATAGGCGGCAATTATGCCCCAGAGGAAGTAACAGCACCTTAGAACTATCTTACCTCTAAAGATATAACACAAACTATGATAACCACTAAAAGACTTGTAATATTATCCATAATATAACGTAACTTAATCTTCAGATCTTAGTACTGCAGCAGACTGACACAAACTAAAATGTCGTGACATGCACTACACACACACACTGGTGAAGTGGGGAAAAACAGGTATACTACAACAAAGGACAAAAAAAAAATAGCATGACAACCGACCCAACAGTTTTCTAAGTAATATTGAGTATCCACGTAATGACAAAATCAATGCTATTCTCTGGTTGGTAGGTTAATAATCAATACATATAAACATTACAACTAAAGTATGGTCTTGCATGTATGAAGTTAATATGAAAGTATGAAGTACATGCGCACATAAGTTTTTCTCGGGTAAGTCCCGATTTCGAATAAAATTTCCCAGCCTCCCGACGTGGCTTTTAAATATCCCGACTTTCATGTTTATGGTGAAGTTGGTGATCATTCATAATATTATACAGAGTCTACAAAATGCAGAGAGCACCATAACAATGCGAGTCAGACAAGAAGAAACATAAAATATAGGCCTAGAGTATTTAAATTGTCCTATTTTATTATATACTAGCTGAAGTACCCGTTCTTCACACGGGGAGAATAAAGGTGATGCAATATATTATTATTGAAAGTGAAGAAACAAGTAAAATAAATAAGGAAGAACAGAACGTTCGCTTTTATCGTTGTTAATTTCCAAGCCTGCTTACATCTCACTTTCTGTCTAAATGTGTGCTTAAATCTAATAAGAACTATCACCAATCAGTTTGGCACTCCCGAAAACTATGGACTAACATCGGTAAATTAGAACATCTCCCTATTTATCACCTTCCTCTCTCCCCGATGACAATGGGAAACTGAAGTTTGACTTGAAAGGCGTCAAAAGTGTTATTATGCATCACAGCGACTCCAAGAACTTTGTATTTGACACTAATATCCGTCGTCTAGTGTATTCATCCTTTCCTTTTTATATCTAATATCAGTCTTGACCCCATTCCAATATTCCGAAAGCTGAAATTTGAAAAAAGAAGGAGGGATAACAAAATGAGTGAAATAAATTAATAAGGAAGAGTAATTTCCTTTGGCGTTTCTCTGTCAATATGAGTACAAAAAATATAGAAAAAAGAGTAAGGCCTCCGGTGTTGCCCCTTCAGTGTGAGTGAAATTAATAATTAACAAACTGCAACACCTCCTGCAATACCCCTGCTAAATCCCAGGAAAGCTGATATGCCTGTTTTTAAATAAATTTGGGTTAACTTTCATCGGAATAGTGATCAAATGACTTATTGATCCCCAGACCATGGATTTGATATTAATGTCGGGCATTTTAAAAATTTTATTCCCCCTTTCCCGTTCTCATCTCCCATGCTGGTGAGGTTGAATTTTGAGTTTAATGATATCTAGAGTATAATTATCTCAATGACCCCAAAAACTGGACTGCACATTAATACTGATCATTTGTGATTATTTGTATACATTTCTTCTTTTCACAACCCCAGGGGCGATAGGACACTTTATCACCCAGAATGTGAAAAACGTGGACGTAAACGGCATCGGGATGTGTCACTAATTAACTTAAATACGCCGAAAACTATTGATTCGACACTAATGTAAAGCCTTTTCCATTATTTTCACCTCAGGAGAGCTAACGGAAGTGAACTTGAACTCAAACGGAATAGAAACTTTGAAGATTCGCCTCAGTGACCACGAAGACTATGGATTCAACACTAACATCGGTTACAAGCGATAATTTTTATAAGTTACCCCTCCGACTGCCCCTGGTGTACTAAAGTATTTTACTTCGCTGGGGGCTGAACTTGGTTCTTGGTTTTGTTTGATTTTAGCGTCCCTTTCAGCATCAAGGTTGTTTAAAATGTGGACGTACTCATTAACGTGGAATCTTAACCATATAAGCTCACGAAGGGAATCGAACCCAGTTTTTCCATGCCAAGGTCGCGTACGATAACCGCTTAACCACTTAAGAACTCAAGAGATGAACTTGGAGTTAAACAGAATCGACACTGTTACGAATTAGCTTAGCGACCCCAAAAGCTATTGATTTGACACTAACATCGGTCGTTTTCGATTATTATTCAATCCCCATAAGGTTAGTAATAGGAGTTGAATTTGGACTCGAAATGCCTCGGTAGTGTCCTTTTCCTCAACTTTGAAAAGCTAATGTAATCTATATATTAATAGCGGTGTCTGTGAAAATAAAACTTAATAACTTTTGAACCAAACGATCAATTTCGATCACATTATCAACGTAGATGATGTTCTTGCCTGGGATGGATTTTACCATTCACTTGGACGGAACAATGTAGGTGATGAGGAGGAGGGAGGGAATACAAAAATCAATAAATATAAAAATAAAAGTTACCATGTTCGTGAGTTAATAACTCTTGAACCACCCGATCGATCTCAATCAAATTTTCAACATAGATGCCCCATCAGGATCCTGCCGCCTATAGTCGGACAATTTGTCCATGCCGACCAGATGCCGCGGTCGGATTGCCGGCGCCGGACACCGGCGTCTTTCCGCTCGATTTTCGACCGCGACGAGCAAAAAGAGATTCGTTCACCAAAAGATAACAAAGAAAGTTAGAAGGTAATTTGTTGCTTTAAAATACGAATTAGGGCTTATATTTCCCTCGTATAAAGCTTTCTCGAAACAGTCGGCAGACAGTCGGACGACGACTGCAAAAAGAGACTGCCGGCAATTTCTTAAAAAGCGACGTCGGCACGACGTCGGCGAAAGTTGCAATAACGCGTACCAGCGGCAAAGAGTCGAATTTTGGAAAACGAATAGAGCCTGTATCTTCTTTAATGATGAAGTAAAAATTGAAACTGTCCGAAGGTTTTTCTTGTGAGTGGGCACTAATTCCATAAAACATGTCTTGTGAAAACGGAGTCGGCAGAAAGTCGGCATACAGCGGACGGTACGACAGCGACAAATGATAGTTGTAAAGACGTCGAAACGTTGACGGCGTGCCGACCATAAAAAAAAGTAAATGCATTAAAAGAAATGTAGTAAAGGGACTGCACGTAAAGGGTATATGAGAAGTAAATACTTAAAATAAAATACAAGTACGAGAGGATCCTTGACAAACATTTTGGAAGGAGACGGCAAACAGCGGACGGCGACCGCGGCAAATGTCGGAAAGACGCCGAAACGTTGACGGCGTGCCGACAAGTAAGGGAGCCGGAAGAAGGTCGGCAAACAGCGGATGTACCGACCTTGAAAAGATGCTCGGACAGGCGCCGAGCCGCCAGTGCCACTGAAGAGCCTGATTGCAGAAATCGTAGTCTGGTTGCGCTGCCTGTATGTTTGGTTCGCGTTCTTCATTTGTCACATGGTGATGCAGTGTGGCCCAGAGTTCAAACATAAAGTTCTTTGGGGTTTCCAAATGGCGATAAAATGTTTATAAATATAAATATATTGCTTTAAAGAATATAGGCCCTATCATGCTGCAACAGTTCCCGAAGGAGCAGGACGCTCATAGTTTTATGGAAAATTCATTGAGTATTAAGTGGAGACAGCAATATACATTTGGTGAGTTAATTTAATATTATGCGTATACATTTCAAATTGTCATAAATTTTATATGTTGTGTTACATATGTTAATTGGTAGATTCGGTTATAGTATGTTCCCGCGCAGGCGTCTGTGGCATGTAAAATTTGGGGGGAAGGTATCAAAGAAAGTGATTTAAATGGTACTACCTAGCCCAACCTGTGTATTAACTTCAATTATATTTCTTACCTTTCTGCTTACCTTTACGGACCCCCTAAGGTATATCAAGAACTCGATTGCAATTGTAGGGTCCGCGCTGGTTCAGTGGTAGAACGTTCACCTCTGGTGCTTGGGGTCCCGGATTATATCCCAGCCATCACCATGTGAAGTTTGTGGTGGGCAAACAGCGTCTGTGTGGGTTTCGTCGGGGTTCTCCCGTTTATTTACACTTTCTTCATTCCACCATTTCATTCATTACTCATCATCACCGTCTTCTTTAGCCTAACCGGCATAACCGTGGGACAAAAAACTTAAGGATTTCACTTAATTTTTTACTTAAAAAAACGAAGGACAGTTAAGAAACTGTAGTACACGATTTTCTTCTTGAAATTGCAAAAGTTTACATGCCTTAGTTTTTAAGGTAAGTGGCTTCTAACTCAACGGCAATGTATTTCTACACAGTGTACGAGAGCTGTATTTTATGTTTAGAACTGGAGCGTTAATAGTATGAAACCATAACAAGTGATATCGAAATATGTATGATTACCAAAGCCCACATGTTTTCACTACCCTCGCTTACGCGTATACCCACCGTCGCTGACGCACTTGTTCCCTTCGAACACACCCCCGCGCGGGTCCACCAGCGTTACCCTGCTTGACTCAGTTATATAGAATTCGTGCTTTTTAGTGGCCAACTAGCACCAGGGGCGGATCCAGGGGGAGCGATCGGGGCGATTGCCCCCCCTTCCAAATTAGGAAACTTTCTTATATATAAATAAAACCCATTCCAGAGTTTGGAGTACTCAAAAGTAGCTCTAAGTAGTAGTATTACAACCTCCCTCCCTCCCCCCAGAAATCCGTCCTGGATCCGCCCCTGACTAGCACAGGTTGGTTTGTGTTTTTTGCACTGTAGTTTGTATGTCCCCAATCTAATATAAAGTAATCGAACGTAACTTAATCTAATCCAACCAAATATAACTGATCGGAGTACGTTTTGGTACTTTTTTTTTTCGATTTTCAAATTGGTTCTGCGATACAACAGTAAATCCCTAAATTTAGGTTAGGTTAGATTAGATAATTTTTAGATTAGGTGCTCTGACGTACTACTAGAGGTGATAGCTTGATTTTGTCTTTTGTGAATAGTTGTTGCATAATAGAGTGAGAAAGTGACCTTTTCTTATGGCTAAAATACTTAATAAAGCGAGGTGGTATACAGGCTGCACTCTTATAATACAATCAAAGGAACGCTATTTCCAAGCAGAAATCCTACTCCAGGGGAAAACGTCAGCGCGAGTGGTACACTGAGAAAATTAATCGGTAACCAACTGGAGGTTAAAGGATAACTTGGCTGCTAGAAGCAGTTAATAATTTTATCTATGCCAGGTGTGATATTTTCATGTCGCCCAGTGGAAATACTTTAGAAGCAATAACAAGGAAATTGGTGAAATAATTAAAATGTTTCATCAATTATTCCGGGTGGTGCGCAGAAAATAAACCTGAACGAACACAAATTCGGATTTGTACATAAGTTTTAAGCCGAAATACCAAAAAGGAAGGTAATTATCTTAGAGAAACGTGGACAATTTCTCATAATGCTTGTGCCATGACAAGGTTTGTGTTCCTTTAGTATTCTCTAGTATTTAGTGTATCTTTAGTAACCTAATAAGATCCACTAGATTATATACTGCAGGACTTGTTTCACATGTGAGCGAAAACTTCCAATTAAAAAAAAAAAGGAGAAATGAGGTAGTGGTTAAACGCTCTTGTGTACAGGTTTACTTGTGGCGCAATACTAAAAAAAAAATGAAAAATTATAATTCTTTCACCAGTTTCTTATTTGTTGTCCCCTAGTCGGTTTCAAATGGGCGGAATATATTTTACTTGGCATAAATAAAATTCAAGGGGACCTCTAGAAGTAATTGTTGAAAAATTATAATTCTTTTACGATTTGCGTATAAATAAGGCTTCCAGATGTCTAGCATAAAAACAGCGCAAAAAAGCACAAAACAATCTGTGCTGGGTGGCCACTAAATAGCACGAATGCTATCGAACCGAGTCAGATAGGGCGAAGCTGGTGGGCCCGCGTCCGAAGGGAGCAGGCACGTCAGCGATAGTGTGTATGCGCAGAAGTGAGGGTAGTGGAAGGAGGTGCGTTTTGAGAATAATACAAGTTTCAACAACACTTGTTGTTGTTTCATACTAGTAACTCTCCACTTGTAAACAAAATACAGGTTCTGCACACTGTGCAGAAATATGATGCCGGTGTACACGGTGCAGAAATAAGCCGCCCGTGGAAAATAACATCTAATAGTGCCATTTTTCATATGCACTCATTTGTTTTATTCGTCGTAAAGCACTTGTAATGGTTTAACATTAGTAAACGTAAGATACACTTGTATTACCTTGTATGTAATTAAGTTACCTGTAGACATTCGTTCCTTATAAACATGCCTTTTCATGGAAGTATTGAATTTTACCTGTAAATCTTCCAAAATGTAGTGCACCAAAACTACACCTGCACCAGACTGTCTTATTTTGATTTTTTGCTGGCCGCGGTGGCTCAGTGGTAGAGCGTTCATCTCTGGTGCATGGGATTCCTGGTTCAAACCCTGCTCCTGTCAAGTGAACTTTGTGGTGGACAAACACCGTGTGCGTGGGTTTTCTCGGGATTCTCACGTTTCATCCCACTTTCTTCATTCCACCATTTTCATTCATCTCTCATCATCACCGTCTCCTTTAGCCTAACCGGCATAACCGTGGGACGTAAAACTCAAATCTTTCATTTTCATTTTCCGAGTGTTAACCCTTTCTCCTGACACTGTTTCACGATGTGTAGGTACAAAAACTTGGACATCGGAAGTTTGAAAACATTAAACAATTTAACATTAACATCTGTAGAAAACCATTAGTGACTACTATTAAAACTTTTTTGAGGAGAAAAGCTCATCATGAACGAGGGTTTGAAAAAACCCGGGCTTTTTTGAAAAAGCCAAACCCACCTGGGCCCATTTTTTCGGGTTTATTCGAGTTTAATTGGGTTTTTTCGGGTTTAATCGTTTTTTCTCGAAATATTTCAATGTTTTTGGGGTAAAAGTGTTAAAATGTGATTTATATTTCAATATTGTCATTGTCACAACTTGCAACAATTTTCTACTCACTGCCGTTTTGAAAAAATGGCCGCCATTTTGATTATTATTTTTTTTTTTTTACATTGGACCACCGAGAAAATCTACACAGCAAATTTATCATATCTTGTGCTTCTACCGTCAAAATTTCAACTTAAAAGACTGAAAATTGCGCTTCGTAGCGTAGATAATCGTTCATTTGACAAAATGGCCGCCATTTTGATATTTTACGTTGGTATGCCGCCAAAATCTAAACAGGAAATTTAGTGTGTCTCGTGCTTGTACTCTGAAAATTTTAACTTAAAAGGCCGAAAGTTGAGTTGATTTTGTGTTTAACGTCCCTTTCAGCAGCGAGGCTATATAAGACGGGACCTACTGATTAAAGTGGAATCCGAACCACGTGAGCTCCCTCCGGGAAGCAAACCCGGGTCACCCACGCCTAAGACGCGTACACTAACCGCTTAGCCATAAAGGAGCTCGGCAGACAAACGAACAAATGTAAAGTTATAGTTTTGTGATTTTTTTTTTTTTTTTTATAGCGTTTCTCAAAGTTATGTTCATTCGATTGAATTCTTATTACAGATGGTTTGTGTTTTA
Source organism: Thermobia domestica (assembly GCF_964235325.1). Taxonomy (NCBI): domain Eukaryota; kingdom Metazoa; phylum Arthropoda; class Insecta; order Zygentoma; family Lepismatidae; genus Thermobia; species Thermobia domestica. The sequence continues at coordinate 147,662,922 of NC_137462.1, read as the reverse complement.
GATATGTTACTCAAATTGACTCCTAGGAGAACATAAAATGTATTTGTTTTGAAACTTTTATCATTTTTGCCCACCTGATCGATTTTACCTGTAGTTTATTTAAGTATATGTGCATTTTATTTGTTCCATTAACAAGGTTTTATTTTAAGATGTAATATTTTGTATTCAGCCGAATACAAAATTCTTAATTGCCAATACAATAGTGTCGCAAAACCCTGACGCGTATCGAAGTTCTATTTCAAAGCAATATAATGCTATCTTCACTAAATATAATATTCTATTTTAATACATCTTTTTGTCTGGTGAGGGACTTAGGGATTTATTGTTTAACTTGCAGCTTCAAGGTAATGTTTCAAAGATTTCTCAAGAAACTCAAATTCCTACCATTGGATATACGGCAGGATTTCTTTTCTTTTCTGATTCTCGTTTGGGGTGGCGACCGTACTGTTGTAATAAAGATTAAGTAAAAGTTAACTGTTTCGACGTAATTGAATTCTTCATCAGTGACTATAGTTTTCATTACTCTTACAGGTTTTCTTGTAACATATAGCGTCTGACATATAGCGTTGAAGCCGGTTCATTGCAACAAGGTCTATTACACTGTGTAGTTTGGTTTGGTTTTGGTGTGATGAAGTATATTTTCGATTGTAATAAATATACGTGATGTGCCAACGCCGTACACATTGAAGAGTATATTTTACAAAGCATTATATTTGTTCTATTTTAGATACTTCATTTATTTCTGGAAGCAAGGGGAAATGTTGCTCAAGAAATACAGAAGTGTTGCAATGGAAGAAGACCCACAGAGAGCAGTAGCGTAGCCAGGATGTGTGTTTGGGGGGGGCAAGTGCTGTTATAGGTACATATGGAACAATTCCAAACAAAAAATATATAAACATAAAAATATATAAAAAATTACAAACATCAAACTACATTGTCGGACCTCTTTGGGGGCCCGGCCTCTCTGGGCCCCCCTTCCCTACGCCACTAACAGAGTATTGACAAAAATCATATGTACTAACATCCTTAAAGATATTTGTGAAGAGTGGTAGGATATATGTGGGAATACAATTTTTTTTTTCCTTTTAGAACGGGTGAATTTCATTCAATCATAACATTTGTAAAAAATTTCCCATTTTAATGCGGTTTATTTCAAATCACACGGGAATTATGGTCATCACTTACCTTTCAAGTGAATATTGAGAATTACGGTTTTGAAATTGATTTTTGTTTTGCCAATATTACCTTAGTCTCCCTATCCCAGTTTTTGTCGTTAAATTCTTTTTTTATTATTACTTCATCTTTTCTATGCAGTGTTGTAAAATTTTCTGTATCTCTCTATATTCTCACAATCCTGATTCTGAGCTATTTAAATTCTACATTACTATTTCATAGGTTTGAAGTTTTCTTCAATTATAAAGACAACTGTTGTTTGATATTGTTCTTAACTTTTTTTTTTTTTTTTTTTTTGCGTGGAATCAGTTAAGAGAGAAAGTGTAATTATATTTCTCAGAGTACAAGCTCCTTAACGGTGAGGTTCAGTACCATCGCCTCCTTTCTTTTCTATCTCATTGATTTGTAGGGGAAGTATTCTTCCTTTTCTTTGAAATGAATAAAATTTTTGATGTTCTGATTTTACTTATTTCTTCTGAATATCTATTTAAATGTCCCTTGCTTTGTCAAAATGATCTTTTAGTATATATAAGTATATTATTATTTAAATTAGATGTCATTTATGAATATTAAAAACATACAACACAGAATTTTATTTCCACAAAGTAAGAGACATTTAAATAGACCTGAAGAAAAATAATAAAAAGTAAAACCCTTAAAATCTCAAAGAAACAGAGGAAGATTTCCTCGTATATATCAATGGGCTAAAAAAGAAAAATGGCTGAGTTATTCAAGACAAAATATGGATAGCAGGAATTCTTAAGAATAATATAGTGCTTTTTTGAACATTGTAATCACCTCATATATATTTGCTTTTCTGATTTTACATACTGTATGAAGGCTATCTGTGTTAAAACTCAATGTTATGGAATGCTACAAATTTCTGTTTTAAAAAAAAAAAAGTAGTAGTACATCCGAAGGTATATTACATATAACTTCTAAATGATGATAAGGTTCATTACATAGGCTAATGTATATAAGTTAATACGATGTGCATTGTATTTTGTTAATACAATTTGGTGTGTTTTTAGTGCTAATATAGACCAGAAAAAATTGTGATCTTCCCTTCATTTATTCTCTTAAAGAATTCCTTTAAAACAAAGGATCTTTGCAAAGTATTATGTTAAAACACTTCATTTTTTATGTAAATGACTTCATTAACCTTTTTTCTCTATATAATGGGTATGCACTATGAGTATACTGTACATGTGGCTGTTTCATTTACGATATAAATTATTTTCTCACATTTTTCTGTTTCATTGTATACAATTAATGTATAAATCATATAGGAACGCATTAAATGAACAATTAGTTACCTACTTAATTATTTTATCGTAATATGATTTCCACTTTTAAAGTGTATTTAAATAAATATTTAAGGCATAGAGTTAGAACTGACAGCTTAGTCGTTAGAACTTGTGTTTAGTGCATTTCAGTGTTTGGTTTCTACGAATATAGTCATGGGTGTAAGCAGACAAGTGATCGCTCCGGCCACTTTTTTTTTTTTTTTTTTTTTTTTAATACCAAAGTTACAACAAATGCAGAGACATTTTGGCTTGGCTGCTTGGATACACGTCTCTGTTTTCCATATATTGACAAACTAACATGGTTACTGTCCACCTTTTTCTTGTTTACTTTAACCTTTTTTTTTTTTTTTTTGCGTGTAGGCTCGGTTGGGAACCGGTCAAAACCCCCACAGCCAAAACCCCCACACTCAAGAAATGTCAAAACGCCCACACGATCGGTCATAACCCCCACACAAATGGACAAATCCCCCAAACGCACGAACGGTCAAAACCCCCACAGCCAAAACCCCCACACTCAAGAAATGTCAAAACGCCCACACGATCGGTCATAACCCCCACACAAATGGACAAATTCCCCAAACGCACGAACGGTCAAAACCCCCACAGCCAAAACCCCCACACTCAAGAAATGTCAAAACGCCCACACGATCGGTCAAAACCCCCACACAAATGGACAAAACAGCCACACATAGCAACGGTCACAATCCCCACATAAATGGACAAAACCCCCACACAAATGGACAAAACTCCCACACAATCGGTCAAATCTCCCACACTCTGAAATGATCCTGGTTGTATGTCTTGCCCTTGTACTTTTTAATAACATTTTTTATTCCACTTAAACCGATGTTGCAACTATTCTTCTTGCACTGTTTTGTAATGACAGAAACACTAAGGTGGGCGTCGTAAAGAGCCGCAACAAAGACGTGCAATCACGGTATTTTCAGAGTGTGGGGGATTTGTCCGATTGTGTGGGGGTTTTGTCCATTTGTGTGGGGGTTTTGTCCATTTATGTGGAGATTGTGACCGTTGCTATGTGTGGGAGTTTTGTCCATTTGTGTGGGGGTTTTGACCGATCGTGTGGGCGTTTTGACATTTCTTTAGTGTGGGGGTTTTGGCTGTGGGGGTTTTGACCGTTCGTGCGTTTGGGGGATTTGTCCATTTGTGTGGGGGTTATGACCGATCGTGTGGGCGTTTTGACATTTCTTGAGTGTGGGGGTTTTGGCTGTGGGGGTTTTGACCGTTCGTGCGTTTGGGGGATTTGTCCATTTGTGTGGGGGTTATGACCGATCGTGTGGGCGTTTTGACATTTCTTGAGTGTGGGGGTTTTGGCTGTGGGGGTTTTGACCTAGACCCGCTCGGTTTGAATCTCTCCGCCACCACATACCTTTTATTACAGTATTTTTATTTATAATTTTTACTTCATTAATTTTTATTTAAATCTCATTTTCCATTGGGAGTGTGACCCCTGTACTTTAAAAAAATTTAGAAAATCATTGACGTTTAAAATCCCTTTCCAATAGTTGATGGGAAAACGACAACCTAAAAAGACCGTATTTCCGACGGATTGCTGCGGCTTTTTTTTTTTTTTTTTTTCGAAGAAAGCGTTTGCAACTAGCAAATTTTGATTGCATAGAACAGTGTTGTTCCTAGTGGTCGTGATAGTGAAAGATGTGCTTTCAGGGGGAAAATGTAGTGACTGTTATAAGTTTTTCACATTAGGCGCACAGACATGTTAATTGAATTATTCTTAACGTTCATTATTAGCTGCTCAGTTGTTATTTTTAGTTCGCTTTTAAGCATTTGTAAGTCATTCCCAGATACTTTTCCTCTATATAGCACTTAAATCGTACTGAGAATTGTAGAAATGTACTGCGTATGTACCGAGTGCAATATTACTGGTGGGGGGGGGGGCCGCGGTGGCTCAGTGGTAGAGCGTTCACCTCTGGTGTTAGGGGTCTCGGGTTCAAACCCTACTCCCGCCAAATGAACCTTGTGGTGGACAAACACCGTATGCGTGGGTTTTCTCGGGGTTCTCCCGTTTCCTCCCACTTTCTTCATTCCACCATTTCATTCATTATTCATCATCACCGTCTCCTTTAGCCTAACCGGCATAACCGTGGGACGTAAAATTAAAGATTTCATTTCATTTTTATTACTGGTGGGAATCCGCCATGATTTTCATTGCAGTGCTACGCATCTTTTCTGCTGTCTGTCGACTGGTCGGAAAGGCAACTTTCCACCGGCGGCGCTGGCGCATTTTATGCGCCTTTCCGGTTGTTTGCCGACTGCTCGAAAGGACCTCTTTTCGATGTCAGCTTCTCAATTCTCCCACAGGCGGCATTCGACCTCTTGCCGCAGTCGAAAAGTAGCCCTTTGCCGACTGGATATCAACCCTTCAGGAAGGCAAAATTTTCACCACTTTTTAGAGTAGCTTTGCCTAAGTTTGCCTCCGTGCTATGATTTCTCATGAAGGGCACAATTGCTAGTTCTGAAAGTATATAATACTTCCATGTCCCATTCAATTTCTTGTTTTTTGGCTGAAAGTGCTACAAAAAAGCAAAAAGAACAAATTTTGTACTGGGACACACAAAAAAATGCAAGTATTATACTTCAAGAACTTCCAAGGGTGCTCCTTGTCGAGAAATCATAGCATGGAGGAAGACTTAGGCAAGACTAATGTAAAAGCTGATGAAAATTTTGCCTTCCTGAAGCGTTGATTTCCAGTCGGCAAAGGGCCACTTTTCGACGGCGGCAAGAAGTCGGATGCCGCCAGTGGGAGAATCGGGAAGCCGACGTCGAAAAGAGGTCCTTTCCAGCAGTCGGCAAACAGCCGGAAAGGCGCATAAAATGCGCCGGCGCCGCCGTCGAACAGTTGACTTGCCGAGCAGTCGGCAAACAGCCGGAAATGAGCATTAAATGGGCCGGCGCCGCCGTCGGAAAGTTGCCTTGCCGAGCAGTCGGCAAACAGCCGGAAATGAGCATTAAATGCGCCGGCGTCGGAAAGTTGCCTTGCCGAGCAGTCGGCAAACAGCCGTAAAGGTGCAGTAAATGCGCCGGCGCCGCCGTCGAAAATAGGCCGGCATAAGGAGTCGGCAGAGGGTCGGAAAGAGGTCTTTCCGACTGTTTTGCCGACTCTGGCGGTCGGCAAAGGGCATTATTTTTTACGATTTTCGACCGCTTGCCGCCTCGGCAAAAGGTCGGCAATTTTGAACAAGTAGATCGTCGTGCCGCCGCGGACGGGTGCCGGCGGCCTGCCACCGTCGACGGCGGCAATCCCTCTTGCCAACCGCGGCATCCTGATGGGGTGAAGTTTTTCATTATTTGATTTTGTAGGTAGAACTTAGGGGAGGGGAGGGAGTAAATATATGAAAATGAATAAAACTTAATAACTCTTGAACCACCCGACAATCTCGATCAAATTTTCAACATAGATAAGGTTCAGACCTGGGATGGTTTCATCATTTTACTTTGACGGCACAATATAGGGAGGGGAAGAGTGACATATGTAAAAAAAAAAATATAAAGAATAAAAAATAAAAGTGACTGTCTTTGTGACTTTATCACGCTTAAACCACCGAACCTATCTTAGTCAAATTATCAACATATATGACGTTCGAAAATGGGGTGTTTTTTCATCATATCCCTTTTACGGTAGAACTTACGGTAGGAGGTGGGAAGGGGAGAGAGATATAAAAATAAATAAAACTTAATAACGCTTGAACTACCTGACCGATTTCGATCAAATTTTCAGCATAGATGACGTTCGAGCCTGGAAAGATATTTTCGCAATACTTTCCCTTTGACGGTAGAACCTAGCGGAGGGGTAGGGAAGGGGAGATTAATAATATAAAAATAAATAGAACTTAACTCTTGAACCTTCCAACCCATCTCTATCAAATTTTCAACATATATGACATTCAGGCCTGGAATAATTTTTATCATGCCGTGCCCCGCAACATTCAGAAGGGAGAGGGATAAATAAAAATCAACGAAAATGATCAATATCAAAGAGCGCTTTAGTAATAGTAAAAACGGAACATATTACTATTTTTCCTTAATTAAACCCAGCGAAATCGGGGTTTGTCTTAGATTCGGGGACGTTCGAGTAATTATAGAGAAATTCTTAATTAAAGATATTATTATCGTGTTATTCAAACTACTTTGCTAGCCATAAATATTTTAAATTTTGTATCATATTCAATCATTCAAACAACAATAGTGTCCTGCGCTGGTGCAGGACGTGCGAGTTTGCTAGTCGATATTAATGTTAGTCATTTTTCATCACTTTTATAAATTACTCCTCCCACTCCCACTCCTAGACGTGCTAAGGGATGTTGCCTCCACAGTACTCTTTTCCGAATTGTAAATAGTATGTTACCAAGATTGGTTGAAATTCCTCTAGGTGTTTCAGAGTTACGCTAGGATATACATGTATGCATATATACAAATAGACAAGCTGAAATGCCCGTTTTCTGCACGGGAAAAATAGGTAAGTATATTTATTTTATTTTGTCTTATTTTACATGGAGAAGTATGGGCTAATTATGAATTGCCTCCAACTTGACAATCCAATGATCAGGATTAACATTACGAAACGAGTATTTATAGAATAATATTGAAATGGCACACACCTACAGATACAAATACAAAAATTATTGTACATAATACAATAATGTATAAAATATGAATTTTTACGCACTATAGTAAATAATGCAACAAACAAAAGTTACACTCATAATCACATATACACATAGATTACTACAAACATTTAATATATTCACATACATTTAGAGAATAAAAGAACAAATGAAAGGTAAGGAGAATAAAAGTCAGCATTTTTGCTAGGTATCAATGAGCCTAGAGACACTAATAGAGGGCCTGTTCAACCAAATTCTTAAATAGATTGATTGAGTGAGATTTGTTTGTGTTGAGTGGCAAGTCATTCCATGCGCGAATAACGAATGCAAAGAACGCATTAGAGCAGTGGTCTTCAATCTTTTTCATATGGCGGACCATTTTCATATTCATAAAAGACTGCCGGGCCGCACGGTTCCGGTCAAATAAACAAAGTAATTGCAATATATATTCAGTATTTTATTCAGTAATAAAAAATGCTCCTTGTTTTTAAACATAAATGCAAATTGACAAGTAGAAAGTTCAATTGCAAATCGTAAATTACTCGTAACAGTTGAAACGGACAGTGTAAAGTTTTTCTAAATTATTAATTACTATAAATAATATATAAGAAACAAATATAGTTAAACCTGTTCTAACTAAAAATTATTTTTCCCAAAAGTTATTTGTATTTTCAGTGAGAACATTGAAATTGATTTTTCTTTACTAAAATATCAATATTTGTCATACATTTACTACTCTTTTTTTTTTTTTCAGACAACGTAAGTGAAGATTGACAAGTTGAAAGCTCACACACAAATTGTATAGTTCTTGCAACAACAGAAACTATATTAAATTCTAAATTATTAATTATTGTATATACATCTAACATAGGAAACAAGCATAATGAAACTTTTTCATGTCAAACTAAAAATAATTTCTCCACTCACACACACATACACAAATTGTCATTTTTACAATCAGTGAGAACTCTGTGATTGCATGTTTTTCACTAGCATGTCAATATTTGCCTTGAAATTGGATGTACATCAGTCATTCGATTGCGTAACTTTGATTTCACATTTTTTATTTTGGAAAAGAGCTGTTCACATGCATAAGTTGTACCAAACAGAGAGGTAATAAAAAGGGCATGATTGTATAAAACTGGGAATTCATGGTCTTTCACATATTTGGAGTAAAACTCTATCAGGTCCACAGGGTTGAATTTTCCTTTGAGTTCAGTACTACACTGCATCTCAATTAGTTCCATTTGCATGTTGCCTGGGGCACTTTCGACATCTACAGTGAATGGGCTGGAGAATATGTGAAACATGTTGCTCTGTGACCGGAAATCTTGAAATCTTGTAGAGAATTCATGCCTTAGCGCTGACACAGCTTCAGCATACTTCTCACTGTCTTGAACCTTCTGCTACGACAGCGCTGGAAAGTGTGTGAGATCGCCATTTCTAAGCTGATTTTCCCACAGGCGTAGTTTGAATTCAAAAGCTTTCACATGGTCATAAAGATGAGTTACCAAGTTGTTCTTCCCTTGGAGTTTAGTGTTCAAATCGTTGAGGTGCGTTGCAATGTCCGTGAGATAGGCTAAATCAGCCATCTAGACCGGATCATTGAACTGTTCAAGTTCATTACCTTTACTAGTCATGAATTCACTTATCTCATCCTTAAGGTCAATAACTCTTTTAAGCACTTTACCTGCACTGAGCCAACGAATTTCTGTAAAGTAGAGCATGTCACCGTATTCTGAATCCAAATCACTAAGGAAGACTTGGAACTGTCTGTAATTCAGTCCTCGTGATCTTATAAAGTTCACAATTTTAATAACGTCTTTCATAATTTCCTTGAAACCTGCACTTTTGGCGCACAAATTTTCCTGGTGCAGAATGCAATGATAGAATACAATATGTTCGTTTCCACGCGCACTTGCCTCATTACGTAATAATGTCACAAAACCTTCATTCTTGCCAATCATTGCGGGAGCCACGTCAGTAGTAACACCAGAGATATTTTTAAGGTTTAAGTGTATCGCTCCATGGACAACAAGACGACCTTAAAAACATCACTGCCTTTCGTGGTACCTTTTAAAGGAAAAAGCTCCTCACAAACGCTAAAGTTTTTTTGTAATACCTCTGACGAAGATAGCTAATTGCGCTGTATCAGATACATCACAACTTTCATCAACAGCCAGTAAGTAATAAACGAACTGAGAAGCATGTTCTTTAAGTGAATTTTCGATATCCCCTGCCAGTTCTTCTACTCTTCTTCCCACAGTAACACCAGCCAAACTCACTTTGGAAAACATTTTCTTTCTATCAGGACACAGAACAGCTCCTGCTACCATGCAGTCTTCCACAAATTCCCCATCAGCAAAAGGTTTTGACCGTGTAGCAATTTCTTGGGCTATGATATAACGTACTTTTGCAATGGAGTCATGTTCGGAATTACATCTTGTAAATGTGCTTTGCTGATCTCGGAGTTTCTTCTTCAATTCTGCAACTTTATTCACACAAAATTGTCCTTGGAATTCTTCAAATTGGAAAGCGTGATTTGTTTCGTAATGTCTCTTCAGATTGTATTCCTTCATAGAAGACAACGAGTCAGTACAAATTAAACACACTTGTTTGTCTTTCACACTCACAAAAAAAAAAAAAAAAAAAAAAAAAAAAAACATTTTCGTCCATTTTTCTTGAAAAACTCTATGTTCGTCTGTAATCTTACGCTTTTTGCTACAGCTAGCCATTATTGTGCAACTGCACGGAAATAAAAAAATCTCACACACAAGCAAACAATACACGCAAGTGAACTAGTCAAACAAATGAGCAGCAAATGATTTAATAGGGGAGGACCGCGAGGAGGGCGAGTCCAGTCACTTTGGCGGGGGGGGGGATCAATCGGCCCGATAGACTTCACATGTGCAGTGTTGCAGCCCCTGCGTGTTTCGAATTATTAAGGTCCGACAGCATATTTCCATTCTAAACATTGTTTGAAATATTACTGTCTGGGGGAAAGAAGAGATCATTGGCTCGTTCCAGTCAATTCCTAACTACAGGTAGTTAAAGTTTTTTTTCTTTTGGTTTGGATACAGTTACTATTAATGCGGAAATGGAATTTACGGCCTTGTGTTTCTAAAAATGGAAACAATAAGAAAGGGGGGATGTAATTATGTGGCAGAATTGTCTGAAAAAAGTTAAAAATCTTGGCTCGGTCCTCCTTTGTATTTCAATTTAAAACATAAGGTGGTCGCTTTATAGAAGTACAACGGTGTTAATCCAGTTTTCACATCATAAGGAAATATATTTGAGAGAACAAGCCAAACTTGAACTATCCTGCTGTCAGGAATTGACTGGAATGAACCAAGGTTCTCATCTACCTCCAGACAGTATAGCTCAAATAATGTACAGAATGGAAATATGTGGCTCGGCAAGAGTCATAATAATTCAAAAATTTATGATTTCTCTTTTAGCAGTTTCTCCTAAACGGAAGGTGATGAAATTTAATTTTCATGATTACAGGTAATATTTTAGTGGGCCGCGGGTTGAAGACCTCTGCATTAGAGTATTATTTCGAAGAGTGTAGTGGAAGAAAAAGGAGTATTTTAAACTTGGTCTTGTATTGTGGTCGTGATGAGCCTTTAATGATTACAATCATTGAAGTAACTAGGAAGATTGTTGAAAGTGTAAACTAGGGATGGCCACATTTTTTCGAAAAATACTTTTTCGAAAAATGGCTTTTTCGAAAACGAAAAACGAAAAATTTTTCGAAAAACGAAAAATTTTTCGAAAAACGAAAAACGAAAAATTTTTCGAAAAACGAAAAATTTTTCGAAAAACGAAAAACGAAAAATTTTTCGAAAAACGAAAAACGAAAAGTTTTTCGAAAAACGAAAAACGAAATTTTTTTCGGAAAACGAAAAACGAAAAACAATCGAAACAGAAGGACAAAGTTTGGAGATGGAACACGAAGGGACGAAACGAAACTGAAGAGAAATTTGTAGTTGCGAAAGAGCAACATTTCTTTCCCTGCCTGGTTTGATTGCAGTTGTAAACAATAGAAAATAAACGCATCATTACATACAGATAAGCTTTACTCCTGGACTGAAATTGAATAGTATCTTATTTCGCTGATGCGGCGTGTTCTAATCGTAATAGCTATTTGAGACTGCTTTTATCTCGTACTCGCCTTTGCTGATACGGTACGTGGTTTCATATTCGCTGTGACTGCATATTTTGGTAACAATAAAAGATTGTTGTTTGGAGAAAGGACACGTGTCCTACGATATCAACACTTCTGATATGTTTATTGGCCTAGTGGGAGAAGCATTAGTTCGTTATGAGGAATACCCAACCGACGTTCATTATATCAGTTACCAGCGCAGAGCTTGTTTCGAACTAACTGCAAGAAGATATTTTCGGGAAGTATTTACAATGGGAAAGTCAAATATATGGGAACATTTCACTCGTGAAAAGGGTGGTGTTTCTTCAAAATGCAATTACTGTCAAAGTATTATCCACAATCGAAATTCAACAACTGGCTTGTGGTACCATTTAAGATCACGACACGTTGGTGTTATACAGGAAACATCAAGACAGCAGTCACTGGAAGAGATTATTGAGGCCGAGGGTGATCCAGAGATGAAGCCACAAAAGAAACAGAGGTAAGTGGTTGTATATAAGGTCTACATATCTATTGGTGTCATTTGAAGCTTCTACCTTCCTCCCCGAGTGGGGTAGTTAAGATTTATTTAGGGGACACTCGTGTTTAACACTCTTAGGGTAAAAATGAAAAATAACGTGACACGAACACACTTAGTGGACTATTTATCTTTACACTCTTGTAACTTTTAGAATAATATAAAAAGAAAAAAGGCTGAAATTTTGTTACAAACTAAGGATGCTACAGTATCACGAACATCCACAAAGATCCAAATGTTTTAGGCTTCTATAACAGTAATTAATAACATGGACGGGCATGCACATCCACAGTACATTAGTGTTACATACTATGATCATGATATGATTTATTTCAAATAAATAGGTACAAAAAGTTGTCATCATAGGTATTCTGCCATTATTGGCAAGTTACTTACCGCAAATGAGAAGCTTCCATGCTACTTAGTCTTCATGTAAGGGGTTGCAATTTGACTTTTTTTCCCGAAAGATTTTATTTCGATAACTGCTTGGATGAGTATCATATCCAACAACATAAAAGGTTTTCAACGGACGTAAAGATAATAAAGCAGTTTACAGCAATTTGATATCTCAAACTGATCTGGAGATATGATACACATTGGTAAAGTTTGCAACACTGGTTAAAATTATGTAATTGCAAGAATTTATTGTAATTACAAGTACCAAAATCTGTTTCTGTAATGTTATAAAAGTATAGAGGATCAAGATAATTACAAACAATCCCCAAATACGTCATTTTTAGGAGTATCGCTATCAGTATTCACGTTTTTCATACCCCCTGAACGATTTGAGATATCAAATTGTTGTAAAGGCTCTGAGAAGTTTACGTCTTTTGAGAATCACCTACGTGATTAGACGTTCTATTTATGTAAGAAATTTTTCGAAAAAATCTAATTTTCAATTTCTTGTATTCATTCGAAATAAGCCATGGTCATAGTATTCGACACTAAGGTACTTCGGGTTTGCATTTCACCGTCTGTCTCACTTCTATTCATAGACAGATCAAGGGGGGAAAGGTCATTCACCTCCCTGAGTTTCACAATCACCAGTGCTGCAAAAGTCGGTGAGAGAGAAAATAGAATCTTTCACTACCTTCTTTCCTCACCGTTGAGTTCGTCCTGAATCCGCCTATGCTTTTATTAATACTATTAACATATGCCAACATATTGGACCGAAATCCGGACGTTGACACATACAATTTTATCCACACATAACTCAATGTATTAATAACCATATTAGCATGGGGGCAATTTGAAGAGTTTTCTCATAGTAAACTTAACCATTTAAATTTTAGGTAGAGCAAATAATTAGTTAAGATGGATGAATTAGATTGTAGAAATAAAAGTAAAGATATCAGATTAGAATATTACCCAAATCTGGTGCTGAGGCCTTACGTTAAAATTTATAATAGCTGTCATATGAATTTTGAAGATAGGATAAGAATTAAACGAATTTTGAGACAAGGTCGAATAATAAAGTGTGATATCAATTAATAACCAGCATTGTACTCACCCAGACTTTGACGAGTGAAAATTTGAGATGTCGATCCTTCCAGTCAGACGGTCACTTCAGAACTCTCTTTGAGTTCCCTACTCTTTTTCCACCTACCTTTTCTTTCTAGTTTTGGTAGCGTCATTTCTTCCGCTTACCATTACATTTTTAGACTTACTTCATAACGTGAAGTGGGGAAGTGTTATTATTTCCTTGATACATTGCTACGTAACATATTTTTATATTTCCTATTTAGAAGAATGTTTTAACTAGACATAGTTTTAAATTATTATGAGACTTCCTTGATTTCTTTGCATGTGTGAATGACCTACAGCACCAGACTGGGAATTGGATTTTATTTGCAGTTAATATAACAAGGTTTACAAAATATTGAAGTCAAAACCAATAAAATATTAATCGCCCTTCACCAAAATGCTTTAGTCATATTACATTCCTCCCCGCTTGGATATTCGGCATTTCCAATGTCGATATAAATATTTAAAAATCAAAGTAACACCAAAACCCTAAAAAATTGAATATATGTATATGACGTTTTGTTAAAGTAAAATTCAGTTTGTGGCAAGCTAAAATAAATGAATTATAAAACACTGCTTAGTCCCAGATAATCATATCAAACGTAGAAAGAAAGACGTTATGATTACGTTTGCATATTGCAAGGTCAGTAATACAGTCACAAGAATATGCATGCGTCCTTGCAATGTCACATGTAAAAAAATCTCCACACAGCAAAACAGAATATAGGTCAGTTATACATTGTTTGTGTTCTGTGATGGAGTGAATTGTATTTGTTTTTAAGATTTGTTCGCTGATATATTGGTAAGTAATTATTTATATCATTATATAAAACAAAAATTCACTTGTTTTTTTTATATACACTGATTGTATGTTATGTGAATTTTTCACTGATGTTCGCAACTGTACTACACTAAATAATTGTGAATATATGTATATATGTGTATAAGTAACATGAAGATAATCATAATTATATCCATCACCAAATTATTCGTGAATTCACTCTCACTTTTCTTTTTGCTAGAATTTAAAAATATGCACTAAAATCACCACACTATTCACATAATTATATATATAACATTTCACTATTGATACGACATTATTTCACACATAATCACTTAACACTGTTCATTTTCACACATAGATCTGGGGGAGGGAAAATCACACTAGGGGGGGTTCAGATGAGTATTTCCTGGTTCATCCTATTTCCAGTGGATATGGCAGGAATCCAGATGTGTTCTCTTCCGTTGTACTTGTTGAAATTTTTAGTGTCCATGGAAAATATATTGATGGAATTTAGTAGTTAAATATCGTCTTGATGTAAAGGATGATTATTTATTAGCATATGGTATGTCGACATAGCCGTCTTGAAATATATTCTTTAAAGTCAATGGTTGGCGATTTGTAATTTCAAAACTGTGGGGATGTCTTAGAGTACATGCATGCTGGTTTGATTGACACGACACAAATTCGACTTAAGAAGAAATATTTGAAGTATAGTTGGAATAAGTAACTATGTAATTTAAACCATGAACGTGCAGAGAAATATTATCTGAAGAGAAATTAGGAATGTTTTGATTTTGTTCATTTTCGTAGTAGATATCATCATATATAGGGTCTAGTTGAGGTAAAGATGGGATTTGGATAGAACTAATTTTCTGCTGTGGCTGTTGATTTACATTTTCTGAAGATTTTCTGCATTGAAAGTAAATAAAAATGGCTAACATAAGGAGAATTAAGATAGAAATGACAGTGAATATAATTATATAGAATATTGCGAAGTTCATGTTGATTATTTGCCTATAAAGGAAAACAGAAGAAAATGCTATATAATTTTAGTATGGGAGTTTAATGAATAGATTTATAATTACATAAGACACAATATATATTTGTTTCATATGCGCATACACACTTCCAAAAATTTGCTTTGCGAATACCTTTTTGTGTACCACTTTTTTTTGTCCAGTTTGATGTCTTGGTCTCGCTTTGCAAGAAATTGATATTCAAAACTGGAATTTTTCTTTAAAAAATAATAGTCTGTCTTTGGATTTGCTTTGCAAATCATGTTATGACTATTATTTGATTACTTCAGTAATATATAATCTAAGTTTCTATCATCATGTTGCAATGATATTTTTCGTATAAGGAAACCTTTATACACTATTCGTTTGCACGTGCTTAAAATCGTTTAAAGTTTCTTCATTATGTAAATGTAATTTCGTATTTATATTCGATAACTCCCTATTAATTTTAAATAATTTTATAGATAAAAATATGATAATGAGAGGTGACAGTACAGCACTTGTAATAGATATTATTAATAGCAACGACATTGGGTCATTAGAAATTTGTAAAGATGGAGTGTAGGCATTTACAGTTATATTTTCTATTTGCTGCGCTAAAGATTCCAACTTATTCGAAAAAGTATCCATATGAGGAGAAAATGGGGGATAAGTGATGTTAGGTATTAACATTTTGTGAGTTAAATTTAAAGTGCGTCGTGAATCAAGAATTTGATCGGCTATTGTTATGGATTCAAAATCTTCGTACACGAAAAATGAAGCATTTTCATGATTGACGTTGACACTGCTATAGGCTGGTTTTCCGTGTATCCTTTTAATTAGGTGACCATTTACATTTGTGGAGAGAATTATTCCCAAAGGAGTATGCTTGAAAATAAACTTAGCATTTGTTTCTCTGGTTTGCATTTCACAAAATTCTGTAGAATTATGAAACAATAAGTTTGATAAACATTTCGCTTTAGGTAAGATTGACATTTGATTAGTGTAGCAGAGAAACAAGAAAGAAATCCAATGGCACTGATCTTTTTCTATTAAGTGAAGAGAATCTTGGTATAAGTATACATGTTCTGGAAGCTTGAAGGAAACAATACGATTTTGTGATAAATAACCCAAATTGGTTACTTGGTATAAAGGATTTATGTTTTGTGGAAGTATTAATGGAATGTCTAATAAAACAGATAGCGTATGAATGTTGGGATTATACTCTAAAAGAAGCGTTTTCGTAATAGCATAAAATAAACCTAAGTCTTTTTGAAACACACTATACTTGAGTAATGAATGATTAGCAATAAGTTCTTTGGCATGAATAGAATTTAGAATTCGAAAAGTTAATTTATTTGATAGCACATCTCTAAAAGTACGTAAGGTTTCATCTTTTGAAGCTTCGTAAGCTTGTTTAGCTAATAACCAAGCATCAGATGACAGATGGTTACAATATTGTTCAAACATGTCTTTCTTTAATTCATGAAGAGCCGATTGTATTACCAAAATAGTGTCATGTTGTATAGACATTTGATTCTTAAAATCTGCCTTCAATTTTGAAATTTCAGTAGTGAGGATTTGATCGTGATTTTTAAGATTGTTAACTACGTGCTTTAACTTTTGTGTTTCGTAATAATTATATGATGAAAAGCCAAGACTTAAAAGTCCAGATAAAGCTGAGAAGAATAAGGAACGTTTCTTCTTAGATTCACATGCTAACGTGTTGTTTTGTTCCAAAAACATGAAATGACATGGAATGAGATTCGCTAATTGGTCGTAAAATGTCGTGTCGTTTTGAATCCAAGATTTCGCAAATAAATGTGAATTAGAACAATGGTTAATTCGTATTGTTTCAAATTTCAAATCAAAATGTATCCTTAAAGGAACGAAAATTTGGTCACTATGTTGAATCGAAAGTCCAATTTTATGAATAGCAACGCCGAACTTCTGTAAGGTTAACTGAGAATGTTCAATTAAATCGTGCACACTTGCGTATGTATCAACACTAGCGAAAACAATAATTGAAGCTATGATCAATTTCCTAATGATTTCGTTCATGTTGCCTGAAATAAAAGGAGAAAAACGAAATAATAGGTTGTGTACTTTACTAATGCAAAAAAAAAAAAATAACATTAATTAATCTAAAATGCAATATGTATATATATATATATATCAGTTTCAGCTAATGACTCTAACGAAAATGTTTATTCTGGGGGGGGGGGGGAATGGGAGGGGATTGCGAAATCGAAATGACGTCCTATTCTACCCCAAAGATAGATGAAAGAGACAACACAATGTTACAAGAGTACTAAATCGTATTCAATGTTCGAAAAATGAAGGTTTGAACTACATTTCTGCAGCTCGATTTTGCAGCTTTTAGCTTAAGGTTTGGTTGAGTTTTAGGAGAGCGCCTTATACTCGCTCACCCACAAGGAATACTATTTAGTACAAATAGACCACACCAACATATAACCTAACTTAAACCGTATTTACAGAGGGGGAAAAAGGGGATGAAAGAAAAAAAAATTCTAATTTACTCTTTTCTTTCATGAATTTCCCTAATTACGTTATTTAAGTTATTTTGATAATTTAGATATAGACTTCTTCTTGCACAATTATGCTGTGTTTCACTGGTTGCATATTTCCAAGGATGACGTTTGTCTCTTCTTGTCCTTTGTTAGCATTTTCATTTGCTGTTGAAGATTGCAGCGGCTTTAATCGACGTACTTCTATCTCATCTTGGACATCAGCTCCTTTTGCATTTTTAAAAGAAACAAGATATTTGTTTGAGCTGGGCAAACGTGATAGTATCACACCTTGCTTGTCATAACGGAAATCAAATGCTGCTGGTATTCCTTTATGTCTTGTCACGTTTTGAATGAGAACCTTTTGTCCAGGGTGAAATTGTGTTTGCGCATGATGGTCTTCGTATTTCTCCAATTGCTTGAGATAACTTTTATACATATTCTGATAGGCATCATCTCTCGCGAGACGCATAGTTTCCATCCGTTCGATATTTTCTTCCTCTTGAATTGGAGTATTAAATTGGAGATCAAAAACAATCTTTGCTTCAAATCCATGGAGCAAGTAGAAACTCGAATATTTAGTAGTTTGATTCTTCAAATTGTTTAATCCAAACACAATTTGCGGTAACGTGATGTCCCAATTATTTCCAGTTGATTTGATGTAGTGACGTAACGCTCTTTGAATTGTGTCACTTGTTTTCTCAGCCAAATTGAGAGAATAATGTGAATTAACTGGAATGAATTTCAATTCTATTCCCAATAATTTTGCTAACTCTGACATGATCTTAGATTTATGAGATGGAAGACGGTCTAGTATTAAAGATGATGGTGCCCCGTACTTTAAGATGAGTTTATTATAAATAGCAGTCGCAATAGTGTCTCCCGTTAAATCCGGTATGCTTTCAGCTATGACATATCTTGTACACACATCACACATAATTAAAATATACTTGTGACGATATGTAGAAGATGTTGGAAAGGGGCCGCATTGATCAATTGTGACTACTGAAAATGGGGCCGCTTTTGGAAATATTTGAGGTTTAATAGTAGCTACTTGGCTTCCTCTTTTATTCACTTGACAAGAAACACATTGTCTAATTTTCTGACGAAAGTAATTGCGCATGTGTGGAAAATACACCTTTTGTAGCGCTAATTGATATGTACGATTCTGGCCTGCATGTGCTGCGGCTGACGGATGAGCGTGCAATAAGTTAAAAATTTCATCTCTCATTTTGAATGGAATACACAATAAATGCTTCGTGATATTTCCAAATCTATGTGCACGGTATAACTTTCCATCAATTAATTGAAATGCTCTAGCTTGCCGTTCGAGCCTGTAGTCTTCTCCTTGCTTATTTTCCTGTAAGCATCTGTATATGGGTCCAAAATAAGGGTCCGTCTTCTGCATTTTTCCAATGTTTTCGGGTGCTTGGAAATTTACTAAACATCTCTCTTGGTCCAAATCTTCTAATAACAGGTCTCCCGGTTGTGGGGGAACAACCGAAATGCGACTCATCGAGTCTACAGGGTTATTCTCACTGCGGACATGAACAGGGGTAAAATCATACTCCGACAAAATTAAACTCCAACGAAGTAGTTTGGGCGGTAGATTAGCTGCTGTCTTGAGGTAGACTAATGCTCGGTTGTCTATTTTCAAATAAAAATGCCTTCCTATTAAATAATATTTAAATGCCTTTACTGTGGCTAATACGGCTAGCAATTCCTGTTCTATTGTTGAAAGTTTCTGTTCTGCTGGTGTCAAAAGCCTCGAGTAATAACCAATGGGAGTCCAATCTTGTAATTTTTCGTCCGTACACTGCGTACACATTGCAGAAATTCCGATTTTGGATGCATCTGTCCATAAACACAAAGGTTTGTCTGGCCGGTAAGGAGCTAGTATTGGTGCTTCCAAAAGTTTCTTCTTTAATGTCTCAAATGCCTGTTGGTGAGTAGAGTCCCAACTAAATTTCACGCCCTTTTTTAATAACTTTTGTAAATTTTGTACTACTTCCGCGTAATTAGGTAAAAATTTCCTTACAAAATTGCACAAACCGAGAAACGATCTAACGTTCTTCGTCGATTTTGGGACAGGATAAGTTTCAATTGCTTTTAACAGCCGATCTGAAATTTGGTAGCCATAACGCGACACTTTGTGTCCGAGCGCTAAAATTTCTTGAAATAAAAATTGAGATTTTTCTACTGAAATTCTAAGTCCTGATTTTCTAAGACGTTTAAATAGATCTCTTAAAATCTCAATAATTTGTTCCTGTGAGTTGGCAAAAATGTATAAATCGTCTACATAACAGGCTATGTTTTCTGGATGGAGGTTAGCCAACACCATAGACATGAATCTATTGTACACAGCACCACTATTTACAAATCCTTGGGGAGTAACACAATACTGAAATGTCCCAAGTGACGGTAGAGAAAAGGCAAAATATGGACGAGAATCTGGTGTTAATTCTATATTAAAGTATGCCGAAGATACGTCCAAATTTACATACCACACATGTCCATCCATGGAAGAAATTATATCATGTATAGGTGGTAAAGCCAAGGAATGATGAACCACTTTTGAATTCAACAGTCGCATATCAGCTATTTTTCTCAGCTTTCCCGATGGTTTTCTCAAAAATAACACTGGCGAATTAAAAGGAGAATTAGACCTTTCCACAACACGTTGCTGAATTAAAGTATTCATGTATTCACGTACTTCTGATTGCAAGGCTTTCGGAATTTGATATTGTTTACGAGAGGTAGGTAACTCTGACTTTAGTTGCACCCTGTATTGATATCCTCTCGCACGGCCTAATTTATTTGGATTCCAGGTAAAAATATCGGCAAATTCCCAACATAGATCTATTACTTTTTGTTTATATTCCGGACTAGCTTTTTCTCCTATTTTCAATTTTGAAGCATCAAATAACCTTTGACCTTCTTCCAAAAATTCGTAATTTATATAATCGTCATCTTCTAATGCGGTAATAACATCTGTCGGTTGAATATATACGTCTTCTGCCTTACCAACTACAAGATTAGTATTCAATACTACCTTATGTGCTAATGGATTTATTATTTCAATAACTGGAGACTTATCTGACACAAGAGCTCTCGGAATTAGAATTCCTAATCTTTCCGGTAATTCTTGATTCGGTTCAAGAACAATTTCTTTATGTGACCTAGATTGTTTTAGCGTAAGTGGAACGATAACCTTAGATCTCGCTGGTAGCATAGATCTCTTCTTTACAACAAATTTAGGTGCAAGAGCTTCCTCAACCAAAAAGAATACGAAATTCGACACATTATGCTCCTTATTTACATCAATTTCTGCATTTTTGGGTGGTAACCCAAACCTAGTTAACGTTAAAAGATTCTTTCCTAGACACAAGTTAGCTTGGTATTAAGAAATCGTTTCCTATTAACACTTTTGGTTTAAAATGCTCCAAGACACGAAACTTGTGGTGAAAAGTCCTTCCATTAATGCAAAATCTAACAATTGCCATATATTTTATAATTACGGGGTTCTGAGATACACCCGACACTTTAGTCTGTGTTTCAATAAGTGTTACATTTCTGGGCAACAATGATTTTTCTATGATGCTGATAGTAGAAGCAGAATCAGCAATAGCATTAACTGTCCTAGAATTTACGTCTATAGGAAACTTAGCTATTTCGTTTTCTATATTTAAAGGGACTTGAATGAATTCCTTTTTCGATTTTCTAGCATTTTTACGCCATTCGTTATATGTGACTAGATTATCTTTCTGTTGACGGTTTTGATTATTAGGCTGTGCTTTGATATTCTCCGAACATGCACCGCCGTCATGCACGGATGAACTCAGTTTAAACCTTGCGTCTGAGATGCATTTGCGTTTGAACCCTGCATATTTTGATAAGTAGGAACTACATATTGGGGAAAGCTTTGTTGTATTGGTACCATTTGTGGAATGCACAGATTTCCCTGTGACATACAATTTGGGTCATTAACTACTGGTAATTGCCAAGTTTGATACATCTGGGGTACAAATGACCGTTGTGGGTAGTAATTATTTCGACCTCTACTTTTAAAATTATTTTTACCCCTAAAAGCTTTGCCTCTATATGAACCTGTTCCAACACTATTTTGTGACTGATAATTATTTTGTCTATAATTTCTCGAATTTCCTCTGAAATTTCCACGAAAATTTCCTCTATGGAAACCTCTGATGTTCTGATTAAAATTTTGTTTCGCAGAATTATTTCCCTGTGTTATCTGGACATTAGTTTCCTCACATTGTTTTTGTGTATCCTCAAAATTTTCCATTTTCAACGTTAATTGTTCTAGTTGTTTCTGAACATTCTCCATTGCCTGCGATATTTTGTCATGTTCTTTGTTATTCCGTTCCGATCCACTAGTTTCAAATTTATTATCGTCCTGTTTAGTCACTTTCGCAACCTGCGAACTAGATCTTATATTAGTACGCGATCTCCTATTTTGACGCAAAACTATATTATCTTCATCTTCATCTGACTCGGATAATTCGGCCTCACTTGATTCTGATGATGTTTCAGAATCTGACGACATATATTTACGCAATTTTCCCAATTTACGCAACTCCTTTTTCATTGATGAATTTAGTCTAGCATGAAGCTCGTGTTTCTTCCTATTTTTCACCCTATACCTATTCGTTTCGAGATTATTCAAGGCTTGAATAAACTCGTCCAATGAATTAAATTGCTGCACACCTACTCTTTCTAAAAAATATGGCCTCAAACCATTTGTCAAAATAGAAATAATCTGAGCTTCCGTTAATGTAGGTGCTCCTTTATCTATTAGTCCTAACACATCGTATATGTAACTCTGTACCGACTCGTGTTTCTTTTGAACTCTGTTTTGAATTTTGGCAAATATATCTACATTCTCTTTCGGTGTTTTAAAACACTTTTTTACTTCTTCCTTAAATGTGTCATATGACTTAGAATTTAACTGCTTTCTATTTATAAAAACACGTAATCTTTCTTTATCTTTTCCTGAAAAACACGTAATTACTAAATCTTTAGCCTCATCCGGGGATAATTTGTTTAGCTTTATAGTATCGTCAAATGCAGAAAAGAATTGCTGAATAGTCATTTCTTTCGGATCATATTTAGGAAAAGGAAAAGCATTGCTATACACATTTACAATAGGTCGTGAATTTTGGTTGGGTGTTCCAGACTGAGAACTAGATTGAGAAACATTATGGGATGGAGATGGAGGGGTCGCCATGTCTGATCTTAATTTCACCCTACGTCTGCTCATAAGTTTTATAACAATAATATTTAATTCTTGAACGTGATTTCTGTACTGAAACTAACTTCGTTTTTCAAGATAACCTTCGCACACGCTATTGACCACATAAGCATTTCCTGTTTCAATGCACTGCAATACGATATCCTAAGAATGCCTGACATATGAAAAACAACTCAAACATGAACGCAAAACGTATCTATATTTATATGTAATATTTCTTTGTTGTAAGTTACCACAGAATTCTCTATAGGAAGTGATATGCACATATTCAAACATATATATCAGCACCATCCTGGATAATAACAAATCTGATATCCTCTGTAATTTTTCTCTGCATAATTTAATTCCTTACTCATATATGTGTGGCTTAGGGATCGATATCTATATTTTAAACGGAAAATTGTTCTATAACGTGTTTCTAACACGGGCGCTAGCCACAAAATTCGGCGCTTATTCCACCATAACATATGCCAACATATTGGACCGAAATCCGGACGTTGACACATACAATTTTATCCACACATAACTCAATGTATTAATAACCATATTAGCATGGGGGCAATTTGAAGAGTTTTCTCATAGTAAACTTAACCATTTAAATTTTAGGTAGAGCAAATAATTAGTTAAGATGGATGAATTAGATTGTAGAAATAAAAGTAAAGATATCAGATTAGAATATTACCCAAATCTGGTGCTGAGGCCTTACGTTAAAATTTATAATAGCTGTCATATGAATTCTGAAGATAGGATAAGAATTAAACGAATTTTGAGACAAGGTCGAATAATAAAGTGTGATATCAATTAATAACCAGCATTGTACTCACCCAGACTTTGACGAGTGAAAATTTGAGATGTCGATCCTTCCAGTCAGACGGTCACTTCAGAACTCTCTTTGAGTTCCCTACTCTTTTTCCACCTACCTTTTCTTTCTAGTTTTGGTAGCGTCATTTCTTCCGCTTACCATTACATTTTTAGACTTACTTCATAACGTGAAGTGGGGAAGTGTTATTATTTCCTTGATACATTGCTACGTAACATATTTTTATATTTCCTATTTAGAAGAATGTTTTAACTAGACATAGTTTTAAATTATTATGAGACTTCCTTGATTTCTTTGCATGTGTGAATGACCTACAGCACCAGACTGGGAATTGGATTTTATTTGCAGTTAATATAACAAGGTTTACAAAATATTGAAGTCAAAACCAATAAAATATTAATCGCCCTTCACCAAAATGCTTTAGTCATATTACACTATTATCAGGTTTCTGAAGTTTAGATGCTTGTCATATTGCAGCGTCCTTAATATGAAACACTGGATAACAAATTTGTGTTGTAAGTTATCGTTTAATATTTAGATTTGAGATATGTAATAACATGGCATAGTGCCGTTAAAAATATAACTTTATATTATGTTGGCAACACTATTAATTTGTTGGTACTGCAGAGTTTATTAGACAGAGTTTTCTTGTTGTTATTTGCATCTTACAAAATTCCAGCCATTTTTATCAATTAGTTTTAAAATTACATGGCCGCAGTGGCGTATTTAGGGGGTGGCTTCCGGGCTTAAGCCCCCACGAAATCTTACTTAGTATAGTAAAGTAAATGAAATATCTTGCAGAATTTTCACATTTCCAGGCAAAGCCCCTCCCGAAACAAAATCGTAAATACGCCACTGCATGGGCGTATCAAGATCAATGGTCCATCTCAAATTTTTATACTATAAAGTGAAGAAGTTCCATTATATATAATATAAGCCTAAGTAATCATTTTTTTTCTTTCTTTAAATGTAAAATCTCAAATGATTGTTGCGTTTCCTTCGTTTAAAGAGACCCAAGATATTTTTCAAGTGAAAAGAAAACATATAAATAGAAGAATTGCAATCTAGTTTTTATTTTAAGCTTAACACCTTGCAAATGTGTTCCGATGATGATGAGGATATTGGTTCTGGTTTAGCGTCCTACTCCACTATAGAGACGTGAACTCAGCGTAACATGAGATACAAACCACTTGAGCTCCAGCCTGGAATCGAATCCGGTCTCCCGAGCCGAAGACGCATACGCTAAACATATAACCACGAGGGACCTCGAATGGGGCTGCGTAACTAAGGGAGGTGCTAATGGGCAAAAATAATGGAATTAAGAAATTTAAAGGAAAGGGAAGAACCCGGGAAAGCCCACATGCACTGTGTTTATCCAGCAAAAATCTATACAATTAGCGACGACGCCAAAGAGGGGAAGAGGGTAGTTCTTTGATGCAACGCTACGCCCCGACTGCCGCCTACAGACCTATTGTAATGTAGGCTAAACAATATCAGGATTATTTGATAGTCCCAAATTCATCTGTGCCTGAGTGGTTGATGGAAGATAAGAGATTCCAAAACACAGTTTCAACATAAATAGAAATTGAAAGCTAATTATGAATATTTATTAACGTTTATTTGTGAATGAGTAAACGTTTAAAACATAACTTTGAACACTTCTGGTGTAAGTTAAAAGCACTTTTTTAATTTTCTACTTTATTTTACAAAGGTAAACAAATATTTTTTCCTAATTCTGTACTGAAGCGCCATTTCTCCCTCAAAACCTGTGCCCCTCAGTCAGTAGCGTAGCCAGGATGTGTGTTTGGGGGGTGCAAGTGCTGTTATAGGTACATATAGAAACATTACAAAGAAATATATAAACATAAAAATATATAAAAAATTACAAACGTCAAAGTACCAAAGTGCATTGTCGGACCTCTTTGGGGGGGAGCGGCCCCTCTGGGCCCCCCTTCCCTACGCCACTGCCCTCAGTTGTATAGAACTATCATTTTCGCTGTACAAAACATAGATCCCTCACCATCACCAAAATTTTCTCTGTCCCTCTCTTTGCCCCTTGAAGAAATTAAAGCTGACGTCGTCACTGACCTTATACTTAACATTCATTATAATATACAATTTTTTTCTAATAGTCAACTCAAAGGTTGGTACAGAGATTGCCGTAGTTGCGAACAGTAGTTTTGAATATTTGATAGCATGAAGTAATTATCGACTAGTACTACAGGTTTCAATGTTTTAGTTAGTGGCAACATGGCCACATTGAGTAGGGACCACTGGTTGGTCCAAGTTTATGAGCAGTGATCCTAGCCCCCAATCTTCCTGTAACTTACAACTGATATATGACCAGTCAAATTTTCTTCTGATTTAGGCGCTAGTTGTAAAAATGAGGCGCCAACTCAGAAACTGCTGGCAGGTAAAAATGGGAATACTAATTTTTAAAAAATAGCTTGGCGCCCGGGACTTTTCGTGAAACTACTATATATATAAATATATACACAGTGGTGGATCCAAGGGGGGCTATAGCCCCCCTTGACGCTCAGGTATACACTGGATAAAATGTGGTTCACTCCTGCTTTACACTGGATAAAAGGGCAAAGTATGGTTATATAGTCCCTCCCTTGGATCCTGGATCCGCTACAATGTATATATATATATAAATGAAACTACTTCTTTCGGAGAGTCTCGTCTACTATCTTTCAAAGTAAAATTTAAAATGATGCTACTGGACAAATTTAATAATGGAATTACGTGCATAGTCCATTGGTTACATTTTAAAATTTTGGGGTACTTGTTTCTAAAAGGTTAATTTATTTTGGTATGAACGTAAAATGTAAGGCAAAGTTTCTGACTATCTATGGGGAATTAAGGTGAAACAAAAGCACAAAATCAGAGTACTATTCCCATACTCAGAAATAAAAACTCATTTACTTATGACGTTCTGTAATAAGAAAAAATCTTTGCTGCAATTTCAGTTTATTACTTTGGGTGTCGCGGGATGACTAACTCAAGTAAAAAAAATCTGTGATAAAAACAGAACTATAATATGTGAATTATGCTACCACACTTTTTTTTTTTATTTCTTAATGTCTGAAATTACGTGTTATAGCTATACTAGTTTTTGCGGTGGCCCGTTGTTTGCCACGATTCTATTTTGTTGTTGTGTGGCATGATTTGCCACAGTATTTTAAATGCGGTTTATTAGATCTCGTTATCGAGAAGATTCACATACTTAATGTAAAAGGAAAGGTTTGGCAAGCACCTCTATTTTTGATCCTCTGTAAATAAGTGGTAAGAGTTCTTGCCTTTGGGACAAGCATTAGCTTTTTTCCTGCAAAAGAACATTAAGCTCTAAACAAACAAACGCAAAACATCATTAGGGGCCACGGTGCCTCAGTGGTAGTGTTCACCTCTGGTGCATGGGGTCTTTGGTTAGATTCCAGCTCGCTCCAAATGAGCTTTGTGGTTGACAAACACCGTGTGCATGGGTTTTCTCGAGGTTCTCCCGTTTCCTCTTACTTTCTTCATTCCACCATTGCATTTATTTCTCATCATCATTGTCTCCTTTAGCTTAGCCGGCACAATCGTGGGACGTGAAACTTTTTTTTTTTTTTTTTTTTTACAAAACATCATTAATATCGCAATAGCTTCATAAACTGATGTAATTGCAGTACTGCATTTTCCCATTTAACATAGATCTTAATAATGCTTCTTGTTATATAATGTTCCATTTTTCCGTTATGATATGCGGCTATTGTCAGAAAAATGAAATATTTCAGTTTTGCGCCCCACGATTATGCCATGTCGGCCAAATCAGAAGGTGATGATAAGAATGCATGAAAGATGGTGAAATGAAGGAAGTGGAAGAAAATGAGAGAACCTCGAGAAAACTGACGCACACGGTTTGTCCACCACGAAGTCCACTTGGCATGAGTTGAAATTTAATCAGACCCCACGCACCAGAGGTGAATACTTGGCCAGTGAGGCAAAGTGACCCCTATATACATAAGAAATGCATATATAATACGTTTGGGTGGTCACAAGAGTAGAAAAAAGTTCCAAAATGCCAATTGTAAGAAAAGCACACATATTAACTTACGAAGCTCAAAGCTGATCTCATATATCCCTTCTGATAATTCTAACCCGTTTTTAATATTCAGCAGCAACCATTCTACAAAGATAAAATAAAGAAGTAAAATTTATGCGCCCCGAAGCATGAAATACGAGTAGTGACTATAATATCACTTCACATTTAGTTCATAGTTCTAGGTGCCTATTAGAACCCCGTCCTTTATATTCTGTATAAACTGCACATCGTTCATTGACAAAAATGTAAGTCTGAAATAAAATTCAGCTATTAACTACTGAAATTTATGTATATACAAAGCTCAAGCCACTGAGACATTTTCTCAGGTCAACATGTTCTCTCAAATTATGAAGTATTGACTGTATCCTATTGTCAATTTTCATATACATGGCTTTTCTGTTATTTTGATTGATGCTCAGCATTTCCATTCTTCTGAAAACATGATTACATATAGAATCTTCCCTCAATATCTTCACAAGACTGGAAATGTGCAGGGGTTCTGGATAATATTTTGTTTAAGCGTTTGTGTCAGTCTCTACTGCTTTATTTGTTCGATTCCTGTGACTGCTACAATTCGAACTCTCCGGAGAAAAATTTGGATTTTCCAGCCATTGCTCCGTAAAGTAATCATTAAAGACTTTGACTTTTCGTCTAATCGGGCAGAGTCCATGTTAATCAACAAACCCTCAGAAATGTATTCTACGGGTACTAGTGCCAGTGTTGCACATATCCGGACGTGACTGCGAATCTCTTTAATCTTGAGATAGTCATCGACTAACCCTAGACTTTTTAGTTTCCGCCAGATGTTCTGGTTGAAATGATAGTTGTAGCCTGAAATCACTGCATTTGGAAACGTAAAGTGTAATGCACTATTTGCTGCAGTTTAAAAATCCATCTTCACAACTCCAAGTTTTCACAAGTGAAAATAGATGTCTGTAACTGTTCAAAGTTGGAGAAATGCCATGTGTCTTTACAGGCGCGCAACCAGAAGTTTTTGTTGGGAGGGGTTCATTGTTTGGGGGGTCCAATATTACAAGACAAAGTTTGGGGGTCTATGTAGTATTGAACTGATGTTGTTCTACACCCGAAAAGACTATATGCGATTGTTAAGTATTACCACCTATATTCTCAGAAAAAAAAAAAAAAAAAACATACGAAGTAGATTCTCTTATAAGCAAAGAAGGAGTATAGATGAAATGTAAGATCAAATGTTTACCCTACATCTATCATTTCTCTGTCAGAAAATTACAGTTTTATTATGTAAAAGCGTACAAATGTATGTTGAGTTACGAAGTTTGGGAGAGTCCGGACCCGGTGGATCCTCCACATGGGTACGCCCCTGTACCGTATCTTTACTTCTGATAGCCAATGCACAACCTGCATTGCCTATTTAGCTTTATATATTTTGCAGTTTTAGTTACTTCTGATGGGTTGTCTGGCTTCATGGGATGGCTATAGGCTTCATTGTCTCAATGTATAATCCACCTTATTTCAGAAAGGCTATGGAAAGAAGAAATTCCCCACCAGTGTATTGTATTTTAATAATATTTGTAATAACTATATCAAATAGCCAAATAATAATACGTCACTAAATTATTGTATTGTCAACGGACTAACCTTCATTCTTATCACCAAAGGTTTTTAAAAGATTGTTAAAATCATATATTTAGTTTCGTTTAATTTAACCTCTAGGAAAGTAATGAAAAATTAAAAGGAGATAGAATTTTTAAGGAGATAAAATTTTTATCATGCCCCCTCTCGAAGGTCTGAGTCCCTGACATTTACCGGGATTGCCACTCTCTCTCTCTTTTACAGATTGCCCTAGTGATATGCTTAGATTTAATGTTGGGTGCAGGGGTAGAGCGCTTACCTCTGGCGGGGTCCCTAGTTCGATCTACGACGTTTATGATGGACAACATAGTGTCCGTGGATTTTCTCGAGGTACTCCTGTTTCCTCCCACTTTCTCATCCCACCAATTCTTTCATCATCATTCACTTGCTTTAATCATCGTATTCCTTAGCCTAAGGGACATAATCATGGACGTTAAAATCAAAGATTTCATTACATTTTTCAGCATTAAATGCACATTCAAAAGCACACAAGTTGAACGTCATATCAAATTTGAAACGCTTTTGGCAGATTTCTAAGAACAGTAATGATTATCTCAAGAGCTTCAATTTAATTGGCATTAATAGACGATAGCTCAATAATCTAATAACGTACTTGATACCATTTGCATGTATTCTGTTTATAAACATAATGATTTTTTCATTGTTATATCTTCACCCTGGCAACCCTAAACTTACGAGTGGATTTATGTAAATCTTTACGATTGTAATATAAGATAAATCAGCAAAAACAATACTATGAGAAACGACACCGAAATCGAGTCGTGGAAAACCGCACGTAAGCGTTATTGTGGGGAAGCATTCGGCTAAAATTGAGCTTCATAAAAGTTTCAAATACTGTATATAATAAATTTAGTTCTTATTTGGTTATCTCTTGAGTTTACCTACCAACCAACATGCGGCTATTCAAATATTAATGCTCCAATCTACGCAAGTATGGTTACAGCCCTTGTCTAAAAGTAAATAGCAAAGTACGTTCATGTTCAGTGTCATCACTATCTATTTTGAAATATTCAAATTCATTAAATACAGCTTAAGTTATAATTAAATCATCACAATATATCACTGTAGAAATACAAAGTTGTTAATGCATAAGTGTAAATATGATTACAGTACTTGCAGTCGCCTTATTTTGAAATTAAATTGAAACATTACAGTTCTTGGTTGCAGTTAAATTGTCACAAAAGTTCTAAATCGGCAAACTGCCTCACGCTACCGACATCTGTTAACAAAAAACGATAATGGAAATAAATAGTTATTAGCGTGACTGTTTACTATAGGAATTCGTGTGATGCACTGAGATATTTACTGTTTATGAATAAGATTAAATTGAAAAGAATGACCTCGAATTCTACCTGGGGTACGTACAGCTAAATCGTCTGTAAAATATTAAAACTTACAGACCTCTTTCATTATTGATAACTTTACTCTTTCAAAATCACGCGTGCTTTGAAGACATTGTAGACTTCAATTACTTGCAGTGAATCGCATTCAATATTTAGGGAGAAAAAAATCCACCAACTTCGTAGGTCACTTAGTAGTGGAGTGCATCACTGAGAGAATTCATGTTCTTCCTGTACTGTTAAACTACATTTCTTTCTATTTATAACCAGGCCTGTAGCCAGCCCAAAAATATACGGGGGCCCGGCTGAAGTTAGGGGGGGCCGATGCAACCATATTATAGTTCATTACGATATTATAGTTCATTTGCTAGTCTATCGTGAAAATTTTAGGGAGGCAGCCAAAATTTAGGAGAGGCCTAGACCCCCCTGGATACGGGCCTGTTTATAACCTTATCATGCCTTATAAAGTTATAATGACTGAACAAAATTGATATGAAACTCAGGATACAAATGCAGCAAAAATGTAGGTTTTATTAAGAGACTGATGAGAACAAATACTGAAGGAACACGAACTATTATTCATAATTTTTGCATGTTAAATATTTTATGAAAAAAAATATATAACATTTTGTTCTATTTCTCTCAAATGCCCCCACTTACAGTCCTGAATGGATTGTTTGTAATCATTTTTTCTCCTTCATGTTAGAACGTGATCTAACTTTTTTTAAACCTCACATTTAAAGTATTATATATGGTAGTACTAGTTCCAATTTCGCCTCGAAATTTTACGAGGGCTGACAATAAAGTAATGAGAATTGTTAAAAAAAAAAAAAACTTTACTTACATTTTTAACCAACTACAATGTGATCACCATCAAAGTACTCCCCTTGTGCCTCCACACACTTACTCCATCGGCATTTTCATTGTTGGTAGCATCTCTGGAAGTCATCTTTTGGGATGCCTGCCAAAGCCCGTGCTACCGTTGTTTGAATGTCTGTTTCTGCTTCAAAATGGTGTTTTTTAAGAACTGCTTCCACCTTTGGGAACAGAAAAAAATCACACGGGGCGATGCCCGGTGAATAAGCAGGGTGTGGTAGTACTGTAATGGATTTTGATGCCAAATACTGCCGAACAGACAATGCAATACGGGCTGCTGCATTATCGTGATGGAGAATCCAGGTGTCAGCAATCTCTGGACGAACACGACAGATGCGTTTTCGAAGTCTTACTAGAATATCTGTGTGGAAATGTTGATTTACTGTCTACTCGGGAGGTACCCACTCTTTATGGACAATTTCCCTCGAGTCAAAAAAGCACACAAGCATGCATTTCACTTTGGACTTCGAAATGCGGGCTTTCTTTGGTCATGGTGAATCTTTCCAACACCATTGTGCACTTTGACGTTCATGAAGAAGTGGTTTACTTTTCTTTTCGGATACCTTTCTCAAAATCGGTTCAGAGGCTTGTGATCATATTTCATTAAACCTTACAATGTGTCGTGATTTTTGATGAAAAAACCGAGGAGTAATTTTCTCATGGGATCAAGTTTTCTTTTCAGAAGATTTTAAGAAATGCTCAAGCGATATTTCTTTTATATTTTATAAATATATATTTTATTAACAACTTACAATATGGTATAGTCATTTCTAATAAAAAGAGGTCGACAGGTGATAATTTTCTCTATGGGGTGAGTGTTGTTTGTACTAAGTTCCCCCGTAAACGCCTATTATAATTTTGTCAATATATCATAAATAAACATTTCTATAATAGCTACATGCCACAGTGGTAGCGAGAAACTTCAGTGCAGTGACCCATACCCTTTATTTCGATTATTCCTTACTGTCGCTTAATATTCAATGGTATATTTTGCATTGTACTGTATTATGTTATATTTGACTTGTACATTCCGTTTCTATATTCAGAATTGTATTATTATTCCAGATCACATTCAGAGCCAAATGTGGAAAGTGGCATTGCATCGATGTCATCTATGGATGTTACACCAAGTGCTTCTAGTATAAGTGATGCTTCTAATATTACACTCATTGTTTCCACATCCCAACCAAGCACATCGGGAATACGTGATGTAGTTTCCACTTCTCAGCCAAGTGTTCCGTTATTAGAAAGTGAGAGAATTAAATTGAGAAAAAAACAAAGTAAAATCCCAACATTTTACCCAAGTAACCGGCCCTGTCCGCCATCGCGAAGTGAGTTATTGGACGATAAAATAACGAAAATGATTGTTGATGATCTTTTGCCATTATCTACAGTCGAAGGGAGAGGATTCCGCGAACTCATGGCAAGTGTTGAGCCAAACTATCACGTTCCGTCTCGCCAGACTATCACTCGTCGGGTGTAAGTATTATACAGTAAGTGCAAAAGTTATGTTATGCGGAAACTTGCTAATGCAGATTATATCGCGTTAACAACTGATTGTTGGACTTCTACAGCCACACAGTCTTACATCACAATTACTGCACACACTTTAACAGAAGAAAATAAATTAATAAATTTTGTTCTAGAAACAGTTGAAATGGAAGAAAGACATACAGCAAGAAATCTTGCTGACACGCTAACAGACAGTATATACGATTGGAAAATTCAAGACAAAATCTGTGGTATCGTGCATGACAATGCAAGCAACATAGTAGCAGCGACGGCTTGCTTACCGTATGAAAGCGTACGTTGTTTTGCCCATATATTGCAATTATCCATCAACAAGGGACTATCAATAGTCGAAGTAGATGACATCTTAAAATTGTGTTCTATCATAGTAGCACACTTTAAACACAGTCCTTTAGCCTCCAATGAATTATGTAAAAGACAAGAACTGTTCGAGCTTCCAAAACACAAATTAATACAACATGTTAAAACCAGGTGGAATAGTGCGTACGACATGATTGCTCGACTTACAGAACAACGCCGTGCCGTGGTAGACATTTTAATGGACAGAACTCTCACATCATCAAGTGATGTAAGTAAATTTGAAATTTCTAGTGACAAGTGGAAAGTGTTGGAAGAGCTTGTAAAGTGTTTGGAACCTCTGAAAGCAGCAACTACAGTTCTTTGCAGCCAAGAACATGTTACTCTTTCTAGTGTGCTTCCTATAGCGTATAGTCTTACCTTACTCTGAAAGACGAAGATTTAGAAATTATTAAAAAGATGAAAGTGGAAATAGCTGAAGATTTAAAGCTGCGCTTAGACTTAAGTTGCACAGACATAAAGAAGATGTCTAAGTCCGTTTTGATGATAGCAGCTGTCCGTGATCCGCGATATAAGCACTTACCATTTCTTACTAGTGAACGTAAGAAAGAAGTGCAACTTGCTCTTGAAACATTATTCATTGAAGAAAAGTCGAAGAGTATCAGTGATGATTCGAGGAAAGATGATCAACAAGAAATCCGTAGCGTGGTGGATATGTTGCTTGGAGACCAATACACTACTCTTCAATCTTCAAGTCATACTGATGAAGTAAACTCTTATTTGTCGGACCCACAAATACGACCCTCAGATGACCCATTACAGTGGTGGAAGAAAAATGAACACAGATTTCCCATACTCTCAAAATTGGCCAGAAAGTATTTGGTTCTTCCAGCAACGTCAGTTCCTGCAGAAAGAGTGTTCTCAACAGCTGGAATGATTGCAAGTTCGCGAAGAAGTAGAATCACACCTGAACACGTTAATATGCTGTTTTTTTTAAACAGGAACATGAAGAATGAGTGAGGTCGAAAAGTAGATTTCATGAAATCTCAAGAGTAGTCCTTGTATGAGGTGTATACTATTGGGCTTATTATTTTCAAATTAAACGGCGTGACAAACATCTTGGCATTTGAAGGCGGCGCTTCAAGTTCCCTTTAAATGCTGCTAGCAAATGAGAGGCCAGCGATATTGCCACATTTACTTTGTACACATTCACGTCTATCCCTGTCATCTGATCGCGCTGTAGTTTGTCTACTTAGCCATAGCCACACTCTTTTACCACTTGGCAACTTGGCCCCAGAGCTTGCGTTTTATTCGTTTAGCTGAAATGCCAAGATGTTTGTCACAGGCTTTAGTCCTTGATGAAACATAATATTAATAATTTTAATTAATAGTTTTAATTTTTGATGTATAATTCTTGAAGTTTAATTTTTCCAACCCCAGGGTATAAGAAACGTGGATAGAGTATGTTCCGCACCATTGTAAATCTTTCAATATTCTCTCACTGATGATTGAACCCGGGCCCACGTGCACCAAAGGCGAATATGCTAATCACAAAGCCAGAGGAAAGGGTTGGATTTTAATTGTTATGTGCATCTATATCACTAGTCACTGTTCAGTGAAATCACATTAAAACTATGTGTATATTTTTATAATTGATTTAAATTTGGTTTTAATACTTATTAGTAATTATTTATGAACAAATGTTGGAAACAGCAAAATCAGAGTTATAAACTCCCGAAAATGATAAGTAACTTTGGATTTTATGTAGTTCAAAACTATGAACCTATAAAAGGTTGTCCGAAGACTTCCTTAGAAAGTAAAGTATGTGCTATCCATTTATCAGAATCCTACGGAACATGTATAACGAATATGGTTGAGGAAGTCTACTTACTGAACACTGCACTCCCATTTCTACATTTGTAGCATAAAATGTGTGCACGTGATTCAAGATTGTAAAACATGTACATTTATATGGAGCCCATATGAATTTTTAAGCTTCTTATTAGTTTGTATCAAAGGCTCTCGAACTACCTCGATAGGTACACTCATGTCCAAAATGATTGTCGCATATCTACAACTGTTCTTCTTGTAAGAATATAATTTGATAATGATTTTGCAGGGTACTTTTAATACTGATACTATGTGTATAATCGGGAAATGTGTATTTATGGTAAATATCACAGGAAAAGAATAATAAATACAAAAATTAGAGTGAGTAAAACAAAATGTTGCTAAATGGACAAGAAAGTTTTATTTTTCGTTTTATTGTTCTTATTTACTGCTCTTTTAACATGAAATTTGCCACATACATGTCTTTGCCGATTATACACATACTAACATTATAAGAAATACCGGGCGAATTCGTTATCAAATTATACTCCTACAACAACATATTTATAGACATGCGACAATAATTTTGGACATGAGTGTACATAGTTTTAGAGCTACAACAGATCAAATTAATAACAATAGTGGTATTTACGATGTTCGTATGAGCTTTTTCTGTTATTTCATTCCAAGTATTTCACTAGTGATTTTTGTATAAAATTAACACCCTATGTATACTAAAATCACTTTATATTTTAGTGGCAAGGATAATTTGTATTTTGGTAATTTTTATTTCTATTATGCTGATTCTTGATATTATTTAACAATGAGTTCTATTACGGTTCAAGCAATATACTTGGACTTTAAATATTGCAAAGCGAATTAAGAATACTGTAATTTTAGAAAATAAACCAATTAGATCTTACTGTCTATAAAACGTCATGAAATTAGGAATGGCCACATTTTTTCGAAAACGAAAAGTTTTTCGAAAAACGAAAAACGAAAAATTTTCCGAAAAACGAAAATTTTTTTCGAAAAAACGAAATTTTTTTCGGAAAACGAAAAACGAAAAATTTTTCGGAAAAAGAAAAACGAAAAATTTTTCGAAAAAACGAAAAGCGAAAAATTTTTCGAAAAACGAAAAACGAAAAATTTTTCGGAAAACGAAAAACGAAAAATTTTTCGAAAAAAGAAAAACGAGAAACGAAAAATTTTTCGGAAAACGAAAAACGAGAAACGAAAAATTTTTCGAAAAACGAAAAACGAAAAACGAAAAATTTTTCGAAAAAGCGAAAAACGAAAAAACGAAAAATAAAATTTCCGAAAATCGAAAAACAGATTTTTCGAAAAAGGCCATCCCTAGTGTAAACCCTTAAAGAGAAGTGTGAGTCGATGCAAATAACGTTTATCGGGAAGTTTCAGAAGGACCAGCTTTGAGATTATAAGGAAACAGCATACAGGCATTTTGAATATGTTGTAAACAGTACTCAAATTCTTTACGTAAGTCCTATAGAGCTGCATCACAAAATTCAAGGTGAGGAAATATTAGAGATCTTACAAGTTGTAACTTTGTTGCAGTTTGTAGAGTTTTCATTAATCTAGTGAAAAGATGCAAAGACCGAAACACTTTCTTACATGCAGTATTGATGCGAGGTTTCCTCTCAAGAAATTGATCTATTTATACAGAAATTTATAGCTTTCAGAAAATGAAATAACTGTTTCATTTATGTCTGCTGGTGGTATATTCGAACAGTGTATTTGTACAAGTTGTTTAGAGAAGACAGAAAAGTGCTTAGATTTAAGTGGATTTATTGCTAACTCGTTTCCATTTGACCACAAGTAAATGCGGTGCAAATCATCAATCATTTGTTGAATTGAACTATCCAAATTTTCGGGTTGACTTTGGATACACATTTGCAATTTATCTGCGTATATGTGATGCTTACAATGTTGTAAGACAGAAGGAAGGTCATTAATGCACAGGCAGAATAGAAGATGATCACGAATACTTCCTTGAGGGACGCCATGAATGAAATTCCGCAGTGAAGAGAAAATATCGAATATGGTTACAAATTGCTGCCATTCCTGTAGATAATTTTGAACACATTTCAAAGCACCATAGGAGAAGTTAAATTTAAGTTCTGTATGTATAATTTAGTTCTCTATTATAAATCCCCATAAATTATCATTTTGCTATTTCAAAATGTAGAACGAGAAACAAATGTAATCTATTTGTTAAGGACACCTTTTAAAGAGTGATGATTTCAGAATGGAACCTCTGAAACTCAGTCTCCCGAACTCAGAAATTTCTCCCTTCAGGGCCATATCTTCGATCGTGCTGAATGTAGACTACCAGCGTTTTCGCAGCACTTCCTCCCCTGATTATTGAGCATCTCTCTGGAGAAAAGCTTCTGAAACCACCATTCTTATAAATTGCTTTTTCATTATAAATCAGAGGATAATAACATATTTAATATTTTGTTTTTAGCTATGGATTTTAGATTTGCAATGCGTATTATGTTCTTTCTAATCGAATATAAAGAAAGAGTAGTTGCCAAAGAGTTATCCAAAGAAATGTTGTCAGTCTCTAGATGAAAATAGGAACACACTTTAAAACAATACTTCCTACAGAGTTTGAACACATAATCATCTGATTGATAGACTATTGACTCAAACCGTTCGACCATTTCGTATGCAATCGCAGATCTTCTCACTTTTATGTAAAGTAGTTTCTGCTTCATACTATCTTGTGTTGGCACCGATTATGCATAAAAAGAATATGTAGACTTCTACATGTAATTAGATTATTATTCTTTCACTGCCACAAATTATTTCCAAAATTTGAAATCCCTAGTTGGATCCCAGCTCAAGTGAACTGGACTTTGTGGTGGACAAACACCGTGAACTGAGTTTTGTTGGAATTTCCGTGTGTTATTCCACAATTTCATTAATTATCACCATCTCCTTTAGCCTACACAGTAAAACCATGGAATGTAAAGCTGAAAAAATTCATTTCATAAAAGATACTTATATGGTAATGAAAAATATTGATGAGAGATAAATTTCAAATTACTTAACTGAGTGGAATAGGAATACGTATCATAACTATTAGGTTTATTACAGTTAGCTGTGAAGTATCGTTAGCTGCATTTATGCTTAAGTTTTTCGTTATACATACGTCCTGTTATTCCATGTTGGTATCTCTTGATTTCATAGTTAGTACGACAATACCAAAAGAAAGAAAAACATGTTGCTTGAGAGAGAAAGAGACAATACAAAATAGTTTTTGAGGCAGTGATTACTCTTAAAAACTACACTGACATGAGCACAAAATAAAAAAAATATATTTTTTCTGTTTTAATAAATTCCGTGTTTTACCCATACTTAATATTTAGGACCAGATCAGATATTTATTATCTACAGGATTTTTCCTCGCCCGCTAACGAGGAAGGGAAACATCAATACGCAAGCGAAGTCGCAACTACATTAACCTTGATTCAAACACTATCTTCATTTTATACATTTATTATTGAAGCAGTAAATTGTATTAACTACAGTATATATATTAAATACTATAGTAAGCAAGCATGATAATCGAAAATATTTGGACATGTATTTCGAAGATCTAAGATCCAGGGAAATGAAATTGCCCTCTCTTACTCTCCGCTGTGGAAGTCTATGTTTAAGACTATACTATAAGACAACCGTTATACATAATCTGGCGTATCTCAATCAGAAAAAGGAGGAAATCTGCAGACTACTAAACTAATTCTAGCCCACCTGCATTGGTGTCCCAAATTTAAGCCAATGCTAAAATTAATTTTCTGCATTACACCCAAACTTCCTTCCTGAAAATTTGTCCAGGCTGAAGAGGTAGGATCAAAACGCGAAGTGGCTGGACCAGATAGAATTGATTTTTTCTTAGTTCCGAAGGGCGATTGTACAACATCTTGAGGTCAACACACTCCATAATTATGCCTTGTAGAAACACTACTACCACCAGCAGGCCCGTGCTGGGATACTAATGAGGGTGGTGGACAAGTCTACTAAAAGGGCGCCCATACAAACGGGAATATATATATATATATATATATATATATATATATATATATATATATATATATATATATATATATATATATTATGTACAGATTTTGAAAGAAAGTATAGGTGCCATTTTATATAAAAATCACCACCAAATGTGTTTTAGTATTAGCGTAAATAGCTAATTTGTGAAAACCTCGAATCGAAATCCTCTTGACTAGAGAAAAAAATTTTAGTTCCTGTAACATTTCTGTCAAATAAAAAGAACCTAAATATATCAACAACTTAATGTAGCTCAGTTGCCTATGGACACTGGGTGTTCAGTGCCGCGTTTACAAAAGCTCTCCATTGATTTCTGTCCTTAGGCCACTGGACTCAGTTTCTACTTTGTCTAGGTATATTCCAATCTCTGCGAGAACCATTTTAATGTTGTCCTTCCATCTGCGCCTCGGTCTTCCTAATGGTCGTTTTCCTATTTGAATTTCCAGTTAGAACTTTGAAAGCGTTTCTAATTTCTTCCATTCTAGCTACTTGACCTGCCCATTTGAGCCTACTAAACTTGATGACCATAATAATGTTTGGTAAACGTATAAGTTATGCACCTCCTCGTTATGAAGTTTCCGCCATTCCTCTTGGAGTCCGAATCTTGCTTTCAAATACTTTCAGTTGCGATTTTCCCTCAGAATCAGTGACCATGTTTCGCGACCTCACAGCACAACAGGCATGATTATCGTTTTATATTTCATGCTGCAAATTCCTCAACAGAATCCGCAACAACAAAAGTTTATTAACTGAATAATAACACGAAATCCCTGCTTTCAGTTGACGTCAAATTTCATAGTGATTATGGTTTTGGTCTGTTAACAATGATTCTAGATATTTGAAAGTATCCACTTTGTCGAAAGTCAACATTATCTGGTATTTTAACGCATCCATAGAATGCAGTATTACGATCCCGATAAACTTCCATGTATTTAGTTTTCTCTGCATTTACTTCTAAGGCCATATCCCTGCAAGCCTTAATTAAGATTTCTGCATTCCTTTCTCTTGTTCTATCATCCCGTATAAGATTTACATCATCAGCATACGCCATAACCTGGTAAATACAATTCAGTTCTAGGACCTGATTGCTGTCTTTGATTTTCCTTATAGTGTTCTCAAAACAAAGTTAAATAATAATGGAGACAACGCATCTCCTTGTTTTAGGCCATTCTCAACGTGAAAGCTCGTGAACGAGAATTTCTCTATTCGAAGCTTACTTTGGGATTCATTTAAACATACCTTAATTAATCTAACTTTTTCGGCATTGCAAATTCTGTAAGTATGTTGTTTAATGTTTCTGGTCGATGGAATGGTAAATATCTGGTCGATAGTTTATCGATTTAATCTAAATCCGCTCTGATAATCTAAAATAATTTCATCTGCGTATGAGGTCAATCTTGCTAATAGAATGTTTAAGAGAATTTATTGGATGTTGACGGAAGAAAAATGCCTCAATAATTATAACAATCAGTTTTGTTGCTTTTCTTCTGAACTGAAACAATGATTGATTCTTTTCACTTTTGTGGCAGTTCCTCCTTGTTCCAGATAAAGAGAATGAGTTTGTGTAACTTGCTGTACAATTTTTCCCCTCCAGCTAAAATTAAGTCAACCAGAATTTCGTCTACACTCGGAGAGGTGGGTTTCTTTTGTTTTCTAATAGCGATTTCTATTTTTGTATGGTTAGGTTCTGGAATATGCGGTTATGCTGCATGACTATATGTTAAGCAAATCGTCAAAGAAATATATCCATCTATTTAAGATGCTATCCTTATCAGTGAGAACTGTTCCGTTGGCTTTCTTTAATAGATAAGCACGAGGTTGATATGCTTTCTTAAATTCGTTGATCCCTTTATACATGTCCCGATTGTTTTTGTTTTTATTATTATCTTCAAGTTAATTAATTTTTGCTTTCAAAAATTGCGTTCCTTTGTTCTAAAAATTTTGGAAGTTTTTCGCCAGATGACAATGAAATTTTATGTAGTTATTTCGTTCCGATTTTTTAACCAACACTGTTTCTTCTATTTCCTCTTCTCTGCTACTTTAGTGCATTTCTGGTTGAACCATGGTTTGTTCCTACGTATCTTTGCGTGCCCCAGTTTTTCTTTTGTTGAAATTCTAATGTTATCTCTAATTTGAACCAAGTGTCCTGAACACTAGTGCACTCTGAACCTTCTAAAATCGAGAATCTATTTGACATTTTAATCTGGCTCCCCTCTCACCTGACTCTCCTCAAATTTCTTTAAATTAAACCGCACCGTTTTCAGATTTGATTATTTCCTTTATTCAACGATAGTCTCTCTCTTTATTAACGCTGCTACCAGGTAGTAATCAGTGTCACAATCTGTACGACCGAACATTAATTGTGCTAGACTGTTTTCTTCTATATACTAAAACGTGACCAGTTTGATTATGTGTTTTTCCATATGATGAAATCCAAGTATATTTATGAATGTCACGATGTGCAAAGTTTGTAATCTTCACGATAAGGTCTGGATATTGCAAAGTTCACGAGTCTAATGCCCTTGTCACAACCCTTCTTATGCAGACATTTACTCCCTATAATCGTTTTAAAAATACCCTCTCGTCCTACCTTTGCATTAAAACTAACAGAATTTTCATATGGTATTGCGGGAGATGATCAAATACGCGTTCTATTCTTTCGTAAAAACTATCCTTTTTATTGTCATCCTTATTTTATGTTGGGGTATGTGCATTTAAAACAAAATATTACACCACCGACCCTTAAGAGAAGTAAAAGAAAATCTATCATTAACAAATTCAATCCATGTAATTGCTAATATTATGCGTTTGTGAACGGATAGCCCTGTTAATAGTAATCTTTAATTCGTTCCCCTTAAAAGAACGTAAAATTTCCCGACCTGACTCCTCCATTTCCTTCTCATCTAACTTCCTGATATCCCACTAGCTCCACAAATTTTAACTCCGCTAAATCTCATGTCAATTTTAGTTTGCTGAGTTCGTGCCAAGTTTATCAGTTCTAATCCGAGAATTCTGCGAATATATCTGAACAAGTCTTTTTATACAGGATGAGGTTGTTCGCCCCACATCAAATCCCCAAGCTGGAGGATCACCCCTCGTCGTCTGTCCGCGACTGCTTATTCAGTATATTCGCAGCTAACCTCTATATCTAGAGGCCTTCTCCTCGATCCACAACCTGAGGACGCGCCATGCCGTGGTGACAGGAAGACCACATTTCACAGAAATTAATATAGCTATATCTTAGAAATACAATAGGTACTGATTATCCGAACACCGCTTTAAAACACACAGGAGCAATCAATATGCTCAGATATATGGATGCATATTAGGACTGTGCAAGCTTCGATGCCGTAAAAATCGTAAATTAGAGACTAGTCAATGTGGTATTTCACAAATGCATCGTACGTTTGACTATCCGAACTATTCTTGATGTATCACATTGTTTCGCTTTATAGCTACATAACTTTATAGTTATTTTTGTAAGTGATTATACTCCTTACCTGATCTCCACCAATAACAACTGTATGAATTTATATAACACAAAACTGGTATCCAGAAGAACAAATTAAAAAAATATGTCTATAATGTGATAATGCGCAGGGCACCTTTTGTAAAGGGTGCCTTGTATCCTTAACGGGTTTTTTTATTAACAGCCACTATTTAATTTATTATACAAACCTGGTATACAGAACAACTAAAACCACTTATCTATAATGTGATGTTTCGTGGAGTGCTTTATATAAAGGGCACACTGTATCTTTCACTGGTTCTTTACAAATAGTAACTGTACGTATTGTACAGGACCGTAGTATACAGAAGAGTGAATAAAATCGTCCATCTTTGATGTGGTCTCGCAAGAGCGTCTAACGTAAAGGGCACACTGCGACTTTCACGGGTTCTTTGCCAACAAAACTAAGAATTAATTACTAAATACTTGTATCCTCGTCGCCATAAGTGCCTTTACATCGCAGTGACGGGTATGTGACCGCGCAGTACTCCAAGGAAGGGATGGTTGTATAAGAATTTGTGATTAATTTTGAAGAGTTTTTATTTTGACTAGGGAATTAACATAGGTGAAGGGAGTAAAGACATAGATTTGAAGCATCAGTTCACTGCTATTGAAGCATCAGTGCACGAAAAGATTCGTATTCTCAGTTTTTCTATTTATTGTTTTATATGTTAAGTTAAACACCACAATATGTATCACTGATATCGCAGATCGTATTATTTTTTAAAATCGTGTTTGTAACCTATTGTCAAAACATTCACCTCCAGACATGATGTAGAGAGAAGAGAAAGAGATATGACATCTGTAATATATGTATATGTGATTCACTAAGTAACTGTAGAAATTAGTTAAAGGACAGATAAGAGAGCGAAAAGGAGCTCTAGAAGTCTGAACTTTTTAGAAACGTCCTAGATAGGTGAAAATATAGTTAAAAATTGCCAAAGGTATCATGTAAATTACCTCTCTTTTCTTATATTCTAGTATACTTTTCCTTTCACATCCAAACATCTCTATTCAGAATTACGAGATAAAGGTGGAGAGAGAAACATTCCCATTTCAAGAATTATATCAGGAAAAAAATCTTTTGACTTAGACTAGATTCGAACTCGCAACCCTTGCATCCATGGCTCAGCGCTCTACCGATTGAGCTAACAACTACTGTTGGAAAAGCCACATTTCTACAACTACCGGTTGCTGAATGGTGTGTATTAACCAAGTTTGCCGAGATAATTGCTTCATATAGCTATAATAATAATAATAATAATAATAATAATAATAATAATAATAATAATAATAATAATAATAATAATAAAGCAGAAGAAGAACAGAATCTAAAAAGTCACATATGTTAAAAGTTTGACGTGCAGAGTAAGTAATAATATGAGATTTTATTAATTATATATAATAAATGTAAGCGTGGTTTATTCGTGTGTGCTTCTCAAACTGCGCAACTCACTACCTAGTCCCATAAGGGTTGTACGCTTATGGTACAGTAGCCTTGCGTCCTCCAACCGTGAAGAATGTTTCTGTTTGAACCTATGCGTGCCCAAAGAGGAAGGAGATTGAAAGAAAGAAAAG
Source organism: Thermobia domestica (assembly GCF_964235325.1). NCBI lineage: Eukaryota > Metazoa > Arthropoda > Insecta > Zygentoma > Lepismatidae > Thermobia > Thermobia domestica. Next base: position 147,618,439 of record NC_137462.1, on the reverse strand, counting down.
TGGTTTAGAAGCGTGTCTTTCAGCTACTACTCTATACAAGACGTGCATCTACGACTTAACGTGGAACCCGAACCACACGACTCCTGACGGGAATCGAAACCCATATCACCTCTAGTTCTATCATGGGAGGCACAGGAACATGTAAAAATAATCGAAAATTTCTTCTATCTTTCTGATAAAGAAAACAAAGTTGATACCAGATATAAATAACGAAAAAACATATGAATTTAAATGTAAAATTTGAGTCCAAAATACCCACTTATAAACAACTGCTGAATTTTAGAAAATAAAGACATGTAAATTGAAGTTATGTGATTAACTTGGAGCTTCAAAAACCAACACCCAGAAACCGCCGTGTAAAGTCTAACTGATGCAAATTTTTTTATTGCATAACTTGCTTTCGTCTAGGCGGGAGTCCGCCCCCAGACGCTTGCATTTGCTCTTTCTCCGACCTCTCACTTCTCATATCCCTAAGACCTCTGATCTTAAGTGGTTTCGAGATATGGCTATCTTATTGTAACAATTTCAACTCCCAACTTTGACTTCCTGCTGTTTTTCTTCTAACCGTAATATATATATTCTTAAGGGATTTTGGAATATGGCCAATCTATTTTACCAATTACAATTTAAACCTTTTTTTTTCTAAGGAAAAATGAAAAAACGCAGAAACATGTCTTTAATTGTTTTACTTGCAAAACCTAAACACCAATTTTCATTCCCGGCGGGAGCTCATGTATTTCGAATTCCACGTTAATCAGTAGGTTAACGTTTCATATAGCTTCGCTACTGAATGGGACGTTAAACTCAAAATCAACTCAACCAATTTTCATGTCAATAACCTTAACGATTTTCGAGTTATGACCATCCAATTATAACAATTGTAACTTTACCCTATTTTCTTCCTTTCTAGGGCAAATATCATAAAAACGCTTACATACATATCTAATTATTTTAAATGAGAAGTCCATATACCAAATTTCATGTCGTTAACACTCAAAGATTCCAAGGTATGGGCATTTTAAGATAATTGCCACTCCTCTTTCTCCCTTTTCCCTTCAAATTTCCAACTATTCTTCTTTTAGTGGAACCTTACATTACAAATCATATGCCCTTTCTAAACTTCAAGTTTCTAGCTTAAGCGGTTTGGCCTAGCGTTGATCAATCAGCCAGCCAGAACTTGTTATTTTATATAGAAAGATACATAATAAAGCAAATTAATGACAAAAATATTACTACAAAAGCAATATAGCAAAGAACTCATATACTGTGTTAAAATATGTAGATATTCATTCATTTGGTAAATTTCATAAAACTAAGGGCACAAGCTTAGCGTACGTGCGTTTGGCGTGGGAGACCCAGGTTCGATTCCCGGTGGGAGCTCATGTAATTCGGATTCCACGTTAACCAGTAGGTCTACATATCATATAGCCTCGCTGCTGAACGGGATGTTAAACTCAAAATCAGCTCAGCTCTGCTAAGGGCATAAGCAGCGTGGACCTACGGCTTTTTGGGTCCAACCACAGATGACAAAATTACACTCCTATTGCTTTACAATTGCTGTAAATCTCCCTGCTTTGGAAATGAACGGAACTTGACATTCGCTTCACCAACTTTTCTATTTTGTGTGTGCATTTTAAAGCCGTACACAGCGCATGAGGGCATTGCTAAAGTTTTCAAAGTCAATGTAAGAAATACAGATGAGTTCTATTTACACAATGTGTACAGTAGAAAATATTCAATAATATTCCACATAGAAAATATCATACACAACAGTGTGTAAGAAATTCATCAAATGTTTAAAAATCAAAGAAAACGTACTTCAACACAAATGCAATTAAAACCTGACTCTGAGAGCGCAATAATGTTATCTTGTTCGAAGGGTCAGTGATTTTGTGCCGAACAGGCTGAGCGTGGGCTTACCCTGCCTTATGTTTCGCAACATTGCTCTTGGTCAGGTGGTTTATTGCTTGTGCCTTTAGGTATTTGCCCTAAAGCTATACAGCGAGTTGTGTGCGTTCTTCCTTCCCTGCCCCTCGCTGGCGAAAATATTATTTGCTTTTCATGCATTAGGATAAGGGGCAAGACAGCTTGCGACCTTGGAAGGGAGCTTCAAGCAACCTTGGGAAGGGAGTAACATATAAAATGATCGAAAACGACAACCGGTGTTCATGTAGAGTTCATAGTTTCGAGGTCGCTGAGATGGTTAGGCGTAAAGCTATCAGCTATTTTCTGTTAGTGATTTCTTCATATAACCAAGTTAACGAATCAGTGATAGAACGTTCACCTCTGGTGCTTGGGGTCACGGGTTCGATCCCAGTCCCCGCCAAGTGAACTTTGTGGTGGATAAACACAGTGTGCATGGGTTTTCTCGGAGTTCTCCCGTTTCCTCCCACTTTCTTCATTCCACCATTTCATTCATTATTCATCATCACCGTCTCCTTTAGCCTAACCGGCATAACCGCTGGACGTAAAACTCAAAGATTTCATTTCATTTCATTTTCAAGTTAACGAACCTTGACTTACCTGCGTACAGTGATTGGTTAGTGTGTCCTCGATGGCTATTTTTACTTTTTCCATGATCATCCCATACCATACAGTATTTTTTATGTTTTGAAAAAGCTTGATTCTATCAATTCGTTAAACAACAATGTTTCTTTTTTTTCTAATCATGTTTCTTAGTATTATCCTCTTCATTCTAACTAATTTAAATATTTTCAATAATTCAGAATTTAGACTAAAAAATGTTACAATGATCAAGAATTGTATAAGAAGAGGACTCTTCATTTCTAATCATTGTCATAACCGGAAGGGAAAGCTTTAAAAAAATTGAAATAACTTAGCAGACGTAGAAATTCGACGGAAATAATAAACATCAACTATTAGTTGACTCTTAGAAGTATAGTATATAGTTCTCAACCCAAGTAGAAGATGCACTCTTTGCTTCATGAAAATAATAAACATTTTCCAAAAATGATTACAGAAAAGTAATTTCATGACATTTACTGAGCGAACGTAGGTTACTGGTTAGCGTTGACCTTTGTAATTGGGAGTCTCCAGGTTCAAATTTCGATACGAGGCATCCTGACTAGTGATTTTGCAGTACCACTGGGCGAATACCGGGATACTTTTAATACATAAGCTTTGGGAAATTTTCTTGAAAACTTTGTTCTTATGTTGTTAATGTTTCAGTGTGAAATGGCATTTTGCTGCATGGAAAATATTTTTAGTAAACAAAATATAGTAGATGAATGGTTAGTATAAGGGACTCCTACTTGTTTTCTTTAGGTTCAAATCCCGACTGTTCTTATTGATTTTTTCTTTTAGTTACGCTCATATGTTGCGCTCCAGAAGTTCAATTTTGAATTAAATGTAGTCGCAGCTAGTTTAAACTGAAATTATTTTCAAAACTTTTTGCTATTATATGTTTTTGTTTTACTTGCGATGTTTCAACTTTGATATTAGATCTTAGACCTTAATGTAACTCATTTTCCTACGTCATATTATGATGAATGTTTTCACAACAACGATAATCGGGCGGTAATACAGAATTCCATTGTTACTGCAGGGCCGGATCTTGAATCCTGCGAACTACGCGTTCGCAGGAGGCGCCAGGTGAACAGGGCACCAAATTAGAAAAATGAATTTTGTTTTAAATGTAAATATTCATTTTAAAAATGTTATGATGAAAAATTTTCCTCATATAGCTTCGAATAAATATTCTACAGACTGAGATACAGATAAAATACATCAAAAGGACAATAAAGTCGAATCTTCGCTTGGTTGGCTGTAAAACACCCCTTTACAAATGAAATGGACTCGCACATCAATTTCTTGCTGTATTGTACTGTGGAGTTACAACCACAGTTATTTGCTCAATTATCAGTTCTTTACTGAAAGAATGTGGGGATAGCACTTTGCATGGCAAGAGAGAAAGTACGTGGGGATCTGAGCAGTACAGCGCTGAAGTAATTAATTGGGGATGAATGAAATGAAATGCATGTTTTCTAATAGAAGAAATCACAGAGACACAAAGGTTAGGAAAGGAAAGGGTTTTACTGTACCTCAGCCATTTCGATATGATGAGCCTCTTCAAATATCGGGTGAAGCCTTATCCTCCAATTCGTTGAGTGTTTCCGTCTGGTATCGATCCCGGACCTCACGTTCGAGAGTGAAGAACCTCTCGACCTCAGGGCAACAGCTCCCAGATGTCCTGGCCTCTTCAGAATGACACCTCTGTCATGCAATGGTGGTGAGGGCCCAGGCGTGCCGACCGTCTTTCAATTGCTGCTACGACGATTCTTCTGAATAGGGGTCCAAAGTGTGTTTCTGGCGGCTTCTGTCACACTTCTCACCTCGAGGGTCCCGTGTCCCCTGGTTTTGTTCTACTTCTTTGCTTTCGCTTCTTCCTGGTGCTCCGCACGTGGGTGACCAGCTCATCACAATTATCTTGGTCAATAGGGAAGTTTGTTAATTGCTGAAACGGCGTGGCTGAGCTTGTTTTGATGAAGTTACGGAAACTAGGAAGAGAATGGTAAGCATGAATTTGTATTGGGATGAGGTGACAACATAGGGAAGTCTCTTCTTTATTATTTAATAATTACAATTTCTTGTTTGAAGAACAATAACAACATACAGGGAGAATTCAAAATAGGCGCTAAGCCTGATATCCTCTAGAAATTGATGCCAATGCCACACTCACAAGAGATGCTAGTTTGAGGAAAATTTCCATGGCACAGGATAGATCTTTTAAAGAGGGAAAAGGGATATTTTACGAATATGAGATAAAATCAATGTAAATTTAGCTTTCCAATATATGTTGTATTAAGCACTATGACCGTAGAGCTAAAGACTGGTATTCTTTCCCCAATCCCACCATATGCACAAAATACAAATATAACAGACTCTTCATTCCTTTCTCAACAGTTAAGGGTTGAGAAAGATCACCGTAAATGAAATGCACATTACCAAAGTTGAAGCAAGCATGGGCACCCAAAAGGGGACGAAAGGGCCAGGCCCCACCTGGCTTACGATAAGTATAATGTATATGTATAATTTCTTAAGATTTTCTTAATACAAATAAAAATACCAAACGTAATATAGTAACGAGGGAGATGACCCCCCTAAAAACATTCTTCGGGCCCCCATGCAAGCAAGTAGGCTTTCTTGTCCATTCGTCCAGGGAGTGGAGCGAATACTAAGAAAAGACGGGCGGTACAAATGGGTTCTTTAAAAATCATTTCTGAAGGAAATTTTAACTTAAGTTCCTAATGACTCACAATCGCTGTCCAGTGCTTAATGCTCACTTTGTTAATATCTATTAGTCATTTGTCATTCGTCAACATTTTCATTTCTATCCTAAGTCATTTTGTTTTTGTTTATATTTTTAATTTATAATGATGTGTGCTTTCACTTTTTAATAGTACTTTGTTTTTCATGTAATAATAATGACCAACAATATAAAACCAAGTGAGCATTTTATCGGAAAAGAAAGCTACAAAACGTGAAAGAAGATAAGAGGCAACCGAAGGCTCTAAAAAAGTTTCTTTCGAGTGCTGGACAAAATTAGACAAATATTGAGGTGGGGAGTTGTCAATATCAGTCACTGTTAACGAAGCATTTGCAGGTCGACATTCTTTTGAAGCTGACAAATTTATTTTAACCTGATTGCAGTAATTTAATTGTTGATTTAAAATGGAACGATAAGGTCATTTCGGTTACGGGTCTGAATTAAATTTCATGTATTTCAAAATTTGTTTGAATACAATTAGTTTTCACGTGGCATATAAGTATAGAACTTGAAAGGATAAAATCGAAAGCGACGAAAGGTAATTTGGATGACAAGTATTATTTTCAGTACACTTACTTTCAATCACAGCAGCGTATACAGATGCTCGTTTTATTATAACTGATAACAATAATTATTAATCCATTCTCTGCTAATAAATTTAGATGGAGCGATATTTTAAATTAGTAATAATTCTAATGCAAAGTAGAGTTTGGATTATTAGTTACTTGTGTTCAGGGATGTAACGACATAGGTGCTACGGATGCGCAAGGGGCCAGGTCGAGACAGAAATTTCCAGACAAAATTCGAGTCGAGACACGGCTCTTCCAATAGAGAAATATACATTTTTCGAGTCGAGCCATCACTTTGACAGCACATTTTCGAGACGAGACAGCCACAAATCTTGTATCGTGCGCATCCCTAATAGGTGCAGTTTTCTATTCACAAAATATCTTCCGGGGGGCACACTTAGTAGGGCCACTGCTGGTACTCTTTTATTTATTATTATATTACAGACGTATTATTTTGATCTCCTCCCGGGGGAAAATGGCCCCCTAAAAATATGTGTAGACGAAACACTGCACAGGGAGTCTGAGAGTCTGGATCCTTCAATTAGCACAATTTCAGGGGCAGATACACAAAATTATTTGCATTTGTAGGCTATTCCGAAAAATCTTCGAACCCGAAAGAAAAATCTTGCTTGTGTTTACATTGTGTTACTGCCTGATTTCGTACGTTTATGTTGGAAAGAAACATGAAAGAATTGAATTGTTCTATAGGCCTAAAAGGCCCTGAAAAGAATTTTTGCGAAGGAACCTGATTTTAAAGTGCTGCTACTGGATCGAGGACAAATTAAATATCAATTAAGACACACACTTTTGTCATTTGTTGTGTATTGAACTAGTTTAACTAAAATTAATAAAGAATTATTTGAAATCAAGTACATCTCAAGAACGATTAAATGGACTAGCTTTGATGGCCATTGAAAATTACATTCTGAATGAAATTGATATTGATGCAATAATAAGAGATTTTGCCAAATTGAAAGCCAGAAAAGTGTCTTTATAACATGAACTTTACAGTAACAAAGAAAACGAGAAATTAATCTAACTACAATATTTGTATCACTGGAAAACACTATTTTAATATGCTTTTAATGAAGTGTAAGAGCATATCTCTTGTCAAAATCAAACCTGTGATAATGTTAAACTTAAAGCTCATTAGTTTTATTCTATTTCGACTTTTATGTTTCAACTGTATTTGTCAAAATACATCTTAGGTATACATTTTAGTTGTTTCCTGTGCTTATTTAATAAAAATATATATAAATTATTAAAACTGGAACTTTGGTCATGATTCATCCACAGTTAATTAGGTTTAATTTCGCCATTTTCCTTTAATACTCACAGGAAGACTGAATTATTATATATTGAAGAAATTTGTAACTTTAACAATTATCTGAAGAATTTTTGTCCATTACAGGATTCTATTCTTTTATTATCATTTAGGCGGGGGCGACTAAATATTGTTTATTTACACTTACAAAATGTTTACAACCGATCCTGTTACTGTTTTATATATATATATATATATATATATATATATATATATATAGAGAGAGAGAGAGAGAGAGAAAGAAAGATATATATATATATATATATATATATATATATATATATAGAGAGAGAGAGAGAGAGAGAGAGAGAGAAAGAAAGTTTTGATTCAGAAAAAAGTACAGTTGAACGTACGATGCAACATGGGCTCCTGGAGGGATTTCAAACGAATTTAGTATACGTATACATTACCATCTGAACAATTTAACCCTAAAAATGCTTTCGATCACTGAAATAAATTCCTGCCTACGCTCCTGTAAAGCAGTAAGAATTTTAGGTACTGATCATGGGGTAATGCCTCCCTGGAGCAACGACAGTTCCCCAGAAATCATACCTCTGATAGGTCCGGATGTGACACCAGTATTTGTGTATTACCACTCCTCACTCTAAGTGTATTGAAACTTAAGTCAAAGGAACTGTTCTGAAAACTTCACCGGTTCTCTCCTCTGAAACCGCATGCAAATGGGGCCAACCTTGGTCATATACCACATCTGGAATATTACTGTTTATGTCAGAGATCCCGAAAACTATATATTCGACACAAATAAAGGATGTTTTCGATTTTATTTTATTTTATTTATTTATTTATTTGCCTGTCACCCTCCCACTCTGACCTCCATGCCAACCAAGGCTTAACTGGAACTTAAGCAACATCGACAGCGTCACTATTCATCTGCGACTACGAAAACTAATACCATAACGATTTCGATATTAATATTGTTCATATTGAGTACTTTTACATGCCACTTGCCCCCTTATTACGGATGACTTCAGTGTCTCGCCCCCACAACTATGGAGCAATTTCAACAAACTTACGTATAGCTATAAACCACCATCTGTAAAATAAATGTGCGGGTGACCTTTTTCGGGGAGGAATTCATTAGCTACTTTTCCAATATCAATGTGGTGGCTTTTTTCTCTTTCCATGCTAAAGATTGCCGAAGAGCTCAACTGCATTTGCACCACTGTCCTATGAATATAGATTTTAATGGCATTTACTTTACTAAGTGCTTGCTTAGGTGTTACAGGAAAAGTGAGATTCTGTTATAAATGAGTAGGGGTCTAAACAAATACGGAAAACTATTAGCAATGACACTACTCGAAATGAGTTTTCGCAATATAATGGAACAGTATTTTATTCGAATGTGAAGGAAATCATTGCATAAATTGGCCCTTCCCCTCCTTAGAAGTCTAAGCTACAATACGTATCTAATAATTTTGAATTAGAAATATATGCATGGAGTTTCATATCCTTAACTTTAAGGTTTCCTGAGTTAAGTAAATGAATAACGTTCCTGCTAACGAAAGAGTAAAGCTTTGGGCTTTAATGGTATCTGGAGTGTAATTATTAATTTCAGCAACCCCGAAAACTATTGAATAGACACTCATATCTTTCAATTAAGAATTATTAAATTTTCACCCCTCCCATTAAACCTCCATGCCGATAATGCTAAACTTTGATGTGAACGATATAGAAGGTTTCATAATTCATGTACTCAATAGCTATGGATTTAACATTAATATCGTTTATTTTCGATTATTTTTGCATGTCCCTGTGTCTCCAGGGGCGCCCATTAAGGGAGTAAGAGGGGGCGATTGCCCCCTCTAGAGGAAATTATACTTTGCAAGATCAAAAACCCAAAAATTGTTTGAATATTTACCCCAAAATTTGGAACTATATTTGAAATGTCGCTTATACTTGCCCCCTTTGAAAACCACAATATGGGCGCCCTTGTGTGTCTCTCATGATAGAGCTAGAGATGATACGGGTTTCGATTCCCGGCAGGAGTCGTGTGGTTCGGGTTCCACGTTAAGTCGTAGATGCACATCTTGTATAGAGTCACAGCTGAAAGACACGCTGAACTCTATATCACCTCACCTCGTGAGATATTCTATTTTTGCATAATTTCTAAACCACTTCTCTTTCTTTGAATCTCCTCCTTCCTCTTAGGACACGCATAGGTTCAAACCGAATCTTTCTTCACGGTTGGAGGACGCAAGGCTACTGTACCATACGCGTACAACCCTTATGAGTTGCGCAGTTTGAATAGCACGCACGAATAAACCACGCTTACATTTATTATATATAATTAATAAAATCTCATATTAGGACTAACTTCGCACGCCAAATTTTTTAACAATGCGACATTTTAAATTCTGTTCATCATCTTTATTATTATTATTATTATTATTATTATTATTATTATTATTATTATTATTATTATTATTGTTATTATTATTATTATTATTATTATTATTATTATTATTATTATTATTATTGCAATAGCTATATGAAGCAATTATCTTGGCCAATTTCGTTAATACACACCATTCAGCAACCGGTAGTTGTAGAAATCAGGCTTTTGGAACGGCAATTGTTAGCTCAATCGGTAGAGCGCGGACTTATGGATTCAAGGGTTACGAGTTCGAATCTAGCCTAAGTCAAAAGGTTTTTTTCTGATATAATTCTTGAGATGGAATGTTTCTCTCTTCACCTCTCTTCACAAACATCTCGTAATTCTGAATAGAGATGTTTGGATGTGAAAGAAAAAAGTATACTAGGATATAAGAAAAGAAAGATAAATTACATGATACCTTTTGCAATTTTTAACTATATTTTCACCTATCTAGGACGTTTCTAAAAAGTTCAGACTTCCAGACCTCCTTTTCGCTCTCTTACGTGTCCTTTAACTAATTCTACAATTACTTATTGAGTCTAATTTACTTATAATTACTTATTGAGTAATTATACATATATTACAGATGTCTCATCTCTTTCTCTTTTCTCTACATCATGTCTTGAGATGATTTTTTGACAATAGGTTACAGACACGATTTTACAAAATAATACGATCTGCGATATCAGTGATACATATTGTGGTGTTTAACTTAACATATAAAACAATAAATAGAAAAACTGAGAATACGAATCTTTTCGTGCACTGATGCTTCAATAGCAGTGAACTGATGCTTCAAATCTATGTCTTTACTCCCTTCACCTATGTTAATTCCCTAGTCAAAATAAAAACTCTTCAAAATTAATCACAAATTCTTATACAACCATCCCTTCCTTGGAGTACTGCGCGGTCACATACCCGTCACTGCGATGTAAAGGCACTTATGGCGACGAGGATACCTTTATTTATACGGGCCTGACCACCAGATGCATGTTTGTTATTTGCGAGTTTGTGTTTTGTGAATGTCTCCTCTTCTTCCACGTTGCTGCGACTCACCCACCATAACAATGGAGTCAAGCACTGCTAAGTGGAGGAATTCGTAACAACTGTATTATGGAAGGTAACTATTTACCAGTTGCAGAAGTGGCTGCAATTCGAAGTATACTGTACAGGAACATAGTTGCGAACCAGTCTAAATCCGGTCTCCAAAGTTAAGAAATAGGAGCTCTCTCTCATATGCTCAATGTTGCTAAATCCAGTGGCAACGTTCGTTGCAACTTGAAATATAACCTCTCTCTTTGTTTCAGTTTTTACCTGATATTTTTTTATATGTATAGAGATTCATCAATAGGGTCCTGCGCGCAGAAGCAAAGGTTTATTCTTGCTTAAACACTAATTTAAAACAAAAGATACTGTTGAAAAAAGTATTCTGTTCCACAATCATGCAACATGTAGTAACCTCCCTGCTAATTAATGTATTGAGTTTATACTATTAACAATTCTATCGTATTACAATTCCCCCCTCGTCCTAAACATCTCTTATCATTCAAAGTAATTTCACATTGCTTTCTACATTTGACACTCAGCACCTTGAACTATTATATTGGGTATTATACATGTTACTGTAGTATAGGCCTATTTGATTTTCAATTAACATATTTAGAAGAATGAACAGAAAAATAAAAATATACAAGTTCTTAACTCTTTATTATTCATAAAACCAATTACAGTTACAATATTGTGAACATTGTTAAATTTTCATCAACTCGTGCAATGATCAGCGGTATCAACAACATTCTTTATTAGATGATTTCTTTGTTGAATTCAACCTGGAAATTAGAAACAATATGTGTATAATTATAAAGGTGCATAACACGATCACATTACGAAATTTGTAATCTTTATCATAGTTGAATGTAATAGATATCTAATTATAACTTAAATATGCATCACACTATTGTTATCTAATTATTTCTTACCACAAATTGATCTACCATTATCCCTTTTATTACTTTAGTGTTCATGAGCAATTATTATAAGTATAAACCATACGCTTTGCAATATTCTGATAAACAACATACCTTTATATATTACAGCAGTGCAAAGGAAGCAAAATATAACTAAAAGTCTACTCTCTCGTGTTGGGCTATTTGCAATCATCTTTCCCCTTGTACCTCGATTCCACGTTTTATCCTTTGAGGTAAAGTCAGTAACTGTTGCTTCCTTATTCTAGTGGTTGAGGAAGTATAATGATTTCAGGAAGTGCATCATGAACCGAAACAGGTAACGTTACCCTGTTGCTCTAGGACGCGCTTTCGGTTCATCAATGCAGCATAATTTTGGGGTTATACACCATACAACCAATCCAACTGTTCTGAATAGAGGTCAGAATTGAGAGCACAACTGTTATGAACTAACCCGAAATGAATGACCCGCTAATAGTTCCACCAGACAGAACATGGCTTTATGCTCTAAACAATCATGTCTAACAACTGATTCTGGAAGTTGGTCCTTGCTCAACCACTGTATTTCAACATTCGCATTTGAAGAAAAAAGCTACTTTTTTTATGACATGTGACAACTAGTTTCAGGAAACACATAATTTTACAGCAGTTTCAACACACTTCAGCTCTGTTCTGCGCCTGAACTAGGGTCAACTCATGTGGCACAATATATCACCTTCTGATAGTTTCTAAGACTGCGCAAAGGTGACACACTACAGTGGACTGTAACATGCTGAGTTTTTTACAATCGTGTGATAGCAGGTGGATTTTCCTCAATGGCATGTCGTACCCTGTAGTTTGTTACCCTATTGCTTCCGAACCTTAGTTGATCTTTGACATTTTTACAATCTGCACGAAATTCCTGGACTCAACGAATTGCTGTGCATTGCTTCACGGCACCTTTTCCTTTTGGACGATAAATGTTTTTGGTTGTCCCCAGCGTTATATACGAGTTCCAACTAATCAAATAACAGGTTTCCTATCAGACGTTTTTGGGCACTCATCGTTTCCGCCACTAACAACTAACAAAAGATACTGACAGCTTGACGGCTTCCATGTTATATGGTCCACTCGGTACACTAACACTTGGACCAGTTTGATCTTGTGCTGGTCAATCACGGCGCATGAACGCCCTGTTATTTGGGCTGTGGAAATATTGCAAGACTTTTGATTTACATTTGTAACAAGTTGTACATTAACTGCAATTGTTTCCTTCATTATTTTTAATGATTTTTCAAGGTTTTTAAATAAACATATTGATCATACTCTTGCATACTCAAAATACATGTATTCAGTTTTGCAGGTGAAGTTGAAAAACTAGTTTGTCCACTATAGAATCAACCTTTCTAGCTAAATTCAGATAATTTTAGTTTGCTGTTCGTTAACTATAACAAACCAAAAACTGATTTCACCAACATCTTTAAATTGTTATACGTGATGGTAAAACTTTATATTTATAGTGAGGTGTTAAACTGTATTAATTTTGGACCATTATTTTATTTATCTGTTCACAAATAAAATTGTATTGTAAATGTATAATGATTCATTGCTTTGATATATCATGCAACTATTAAAATCTAAACACCATATCAGGAATTACAAACAAATTGACATTATTCGAGCAAAATCCATTATAAGAAACACTCCTCCAAGATAACACTTACAGCTTTCAAAACAAAATTCTGTCTTTTTATTGAAATACGGTATGTTTCTTCAGTTGTTGAACTACGTTTAGTAAGATTCTAATAGTGAAACGATAATCATTTCCGTAAGCAAATGGTAATTAACGAAAAAAAATGGCATTCTCTTATTCAACTGATAGTAATTGTAAACAATATATACTTTCACTTAACAAAAGCAATTTGCAGTACAACATATAGAATACAAGAGGGAGACGAAATCAGAAGGCAGTATGTGGCATTCTGTGTGATCGCGGGATTAAAATGCTTTAGTTGTTTGACGATGCAGTTGTAAACTGTCTTCAGAATGTACTTATGCACTGTACAGTAACAACGGAAAACATACTATTATCATATTAGAAAACACACAACGTTTTCTCTGCATAAATATCATTTTGGAAAGTAGGCTTAGCCTACTATCTGTCTCCACGAGTCAAGATTACGAATATTAGAAATTAGATTTTAAAAAGCGATCTTTCGTTTCATCATAGCACAAACACATTGTATTTATAGTTTTCGACTCATTTCACTTTAAATTGTAGACTTATGTAAACGTTTGTAGTTCTACGGTAAATAATTTGTACTGTATGGACGTGTTGCATTAACTTTCTTTCCAAACCCTTATTTTTGTTAAGTATTTGTATGTTCGTACCTTATTAATAATTAACATAAATGTGATATAATGTTCACAAGGCCAAATTGTTGTTTAATATCTTTCTATTTAAAATATTTTTTGTCTTTAACACCGCAAGTTACGTAATGGATCATATTCTATCGTCTTTATTTTGATTTTCAGCAAATTAATTACATATGAAATAAAATTTTACACTAAAATTCAAATTCAAATAAAGATAAAAAAATGAAGTAACTTACTGGATGATGTTCTACATGTTCTTCCACTTAAAAATATCAAAAATAATTATTAGAAATATACATATGCATATATTTTCATTATATTACAAATATCTACTTTAAATACATACAGTATAAAATGTTCAGGTTTGTGCGAATGAAATACCTGCCGTAAGTGAATTATTTCCTAAAGAAAGAATGAAAGTTTTAATATCTTGTTAATGAAAATCCTTAATGTCTGCAACCACACATTTTCACACTTAGTCATCCATTGCATTACTTCTTGAAAGAAGTCAGGAATATGCGATTCGAAGTTCTCGAAGGTAGGTTGTGTTTCTCGAACATTAGAAAAATTCTTCCGCTCCCCACAAGAGATGCTTGAGATTTCAGAAGAATTGGCAGCGGGTGGGAGAGACGTAGGGAGAATACGGTGGATAAGGAACAATTTCGTACCGAAATTCATGCAATCTGCAAAGCTATTTCAAAAACATTTGAGGTTGGGTTGTTGAACAATAAACACACTACGACTTTACACATTTCTCGACACTTGGGAACTAAGTATGGAATTGAGCACTTTACAGATCCACAATTATGGTTTCTAACCGACGAAGTATGACATAATGCATCAACCACACAGTAAATCACTATACCCATAGCATATTATAGAGGTTTTGTAAACTGTCTTGAACTGTGAACAGCATCCAAACATTGCTCTAACTGTTTACGATTCTCGTTGCATATTCACTTTTCATCAAATGTGACAATCCGACCCAGAACCTTTTTCCGATGCTTCCAACGCTCAGGGAATTACAACTTGCCCTCCCTTCCCCCCAGACGGTGATTCTGGTTGAGTCTCACCAATTTATGTAGTACTCATGAGTCGCAAATGGAGCTGCCGAACGACAGTGCTATGATGTGTATCTAAATAATCTGCAATGACAGAATACTTAGAGTCTCCTCCCGCAATATTCTGAGGAGTTCATTCGAATGTGATATTGGGTTGTGTCTTCGGGATTCACTTTGCAATGTTGTGTAAAATTTGACAAATTCATTTTGATTTGTGCGTTCGTTCTTCAGCCTCTTCTAGCCCAAATGTACTATTTTTCTTTTTATTGTCTGACCTTGTAAAATATCCCCCTCTTTTTTGTTTGAATTCGTAAAGAAAAATAACTCGCAATTACGCGTTTTTAATGTCGAAATTTCATACGATCCCGTTTAATAACGCACTGCCTTATGGGTTTCTTGGTACTGCAGCCTATTTGTTTTATGAATACAGAAATTACGAGATTAGACGTGTGTCTTAGTTCATCAAAGTAAAAGTCAAATCGAACTTTCAATTCGCACCAACTAAAGCAAGTTTCCAAACTACTTTTTGGATTTAAATATGCACTAAAGTAATAAATTAGTGCATTTGAAATATATTCAATTCATCAATTTGTACATTTCTATACCGCGCATATTCCTCTTAAAACGTGTTAAATACCTGCCATATCTTCGTTGTTTAACCTATTGATTTATATGGGGATGGTAATTTTCTCTTTTATTTCAACTGAACTGGAATTAACTTATAATGGTTTCATTTTCCTATTTTTTTCAATCTATTTATATGTCCCTACATCGCCAAAACTTAATTTAATTCCCAGTGGGGACACTCGGTCGAGAAAGTGTAAAAGCCATCCTGAGAGAGGTTTTCCTGGGTTTTCCACATCCACGCCAGGCAAATGATGAGATGGTACATAGCATAAGGTCCCAGGCCGCTTCCTTCCTTCCCTTCCCTCGGATACTGTGACCATCAAAGAACGTCATTCCTCAAACGTGATGTGTTAAAATGACCATAGATCTAATTACTAGTTTCCTAAAATCCTCTATTACTAATCCCTTATTTTGTATCGAAAGTTATATCGAAGGAAAGAATACTTAATTGAAATTTAAATCAGATATAAATCATTATTCTAATTTAATTAATGATTTAGTTAATATTAAACAATCAAATCATATTGAAGTAATATGAAATACATATATAATGCAAATTAATTTTCAAAAAGCAAGAGGCATTTACCAAAACTTATAAAATCAAATAAATTAAAGTTAGAGCTCATATAAAAGATATAAAAGATGATTAGAGTCTCCTCTCCTCCGATAAATCAGCGAGGTAGTAAAACAGAGATGGCGCAGGTATTGTCCGTGACATCGGCACACAAACATCAGAACATTTCTAGCAATCATAATCTTAACGATATTGTTAGCTTTCTCTAAGCAATTATTTTCTCTTGCAGTATTTGTGTCTCTACCTGTAGCTTCTGAGCCAAAAAAAAAAAAAAAAAAAAATCGATAAGTACAATGAAATTAATGAAATTAATTTAACTTCAAACAACGTCATTTGACAGAAATGGTAACTCTGCCAGAGCCAAATGAGAAATAGAAACGAGTTGACATCATGGGTACTTTCAGCTTTGAAAAGAAAAAAGACCAGATTCCGAGTAGAATGTTAGTTCTTAATTACTTCTACCAATTGTCTCCAATTTCGTAACAATCATACCAGTAGAAGTAATCTGAAATTTGTACAGTAAAGTATAAATATCCTCAACATGATATCCACAAAGATACGGATTTACTGAGCTTCTTCGTGGCTAAGCGCCTTTGCCGTGGGAGACCCGGGTTCGATTCCCGGTAGAAACTCATGTGGTTCGGATTCCACGTTAATCAGTAGGTCCCGTCTCATATAGCATCGCTGCTGAAAGGGACGTTAAGCTACAAATCAACTCAACTCAACGGATTTGCTCAACGAGAAATACTTACAAGCAGTGTGAGTAGAACAGGTAAGGTTAGAAATAGAAGTAGAATTTTACTGTCTTTAATAGTTCAAGAATTAAAGCTTTCTGTCCTCAAACAGGAAATTCAATTTCGACATTTTTTCTTTGCAGTGGTCAAATTTGTCTCCCCTTTTTTTCAATAGTAGAATAGCTTCGTAACATTACAAGGTTACGGGATATACGCTTCCTCACAGTGTGACTTCGAATAACTGACCGCGGCTAGACTTTTTGGTTGATAAAATTGGCAACTACTGAAAGATGAAAGCAAACAGTTATGAGTGAATCAAGTATACCAAAACCACGTGATCTTGTTACAGAGGAGGCGGCGACGCCGTGATATCAAAATCATGAAAGTGATCTCAGATCTCTTTC
The DNA here is from genome assembly GCF_964235325.1 of Thermobia domestica. Lineage (NCBI taxonomy): Eukaryota > Metazoa > Arthropoda > Insecta > Zygentoma > Lepismatidae > Thermobia > Thermobia domestica. The sequence continues at coordinate 147,601,145 of NC_137462.1, read as the reverse complement.
TGTTGGGTTTTAAATTGTTATTTTTCCTGAACCAAGAAACTAAACTTTCATGAATTGTATTGTCAGGCCACTGTACTTTCGGATCCCTTTTATATAACTAATAAAATATGGATCTTTCCAAATTTTAACTGGAAATCCAATGGGAAAAGCGACCATTAGGAAGACTTTGGCGCAGATGGGAGGACAATATTAAAATGGATCTCGCAGAAATAGGAATACAAAGTAGAAACTGGATCCAGTTTACTAAGGACAGAAGTCAATTGAGAGCTTTTGTGGATGTGGTAATGTACCTCTGTGTCCCATAGGGCACACAGTTAGTTAGAACTAATCCAGACTGTCATATTTCTTATTGATTGTGGTATTGGAACCTCGTCTTGCATTACAATTAAAAACATTCATCCTTCTGTTTTACAGATCTCGAATGGATTTCGAAACTCCATCTGGAGCAGCCGATTGAGTTGGAAAGTCCTAATTTAAACTAAAAATCTGGAATTAAAAGTATAATAGTGTATATTTACAGCGTATACATATTTTATACTGTCTGATTGGATAGTAAAGTAGATTAGAAGTACAGTAATATTATATCACTCCTTCTTTCTTTTGTAATGTAATTATTGACATTAGTCACTGCAGACTTATTACTATTATCGAAACTTCGTTGCCCTATTTTTTCCTTCTAGTCCGTTAAAACGAGGGATAAATGTATCGTACATAATGAATAATGACTTCTTATTAAACAAATTTTACGTCTCAGTTGATTTACTATGAATTACATGATTCAAAATTGTTATACAGGGCTATTGTAAATTATCTTTCCGATTCAAAAGTTTAATAATTCATGTTTAGTTATTCACAAGGACATACAACTTGTGTTAAATGTAAGAAAACCTCAAAAAGTTTTTTTTATTTTTTTTTTAACACGTAAGGCTACGTGTTACGTTTCACTTCAAAGATACTTAATATTAGTGTTTTTTTATAAATCGATACATATAAACCCGATAGTCTAATTCTAGCTACACTTTTTCCAACATCATAGAATCAATAGATTTAACTGATTGTTGAACGCATACTCGAATACCAGGTAAATTTATTAGGTACAGGTGACTGATACACTTGATATTTAAATTAATCCTACAAAAAAGTCGCACAGATGATAACTGGCGAAGGGGGCAAAAGGAGAAATTGTCCCTCACCACTAACTCGTTCTATTGATTTAGTAACCTTCGGTTCAGTTCCCTCCTAACATCCTGGTGACAATGTAGGGCTGTCTCGTCCTGCCAGAAAATAAAATTTTTAATATCCCCTTTTAGTTACGGAAAAAGACATGACTGCAACAAAGGTAGGAAAGTGCGTTTACAGTGTCCTCCTTGAAAAACCTAGGGGTATACACTTTTTTACGTGTGACTGCACAAAACACGTTCACCTTGGGGGAATTCTCTTCATAACTATGGGGATTTTTGAAAACACAGATCCTCACGTTTTTTCTTTTTCTCGAAAGATTGAAGGTAGACTCATCACTAAACACAATTGACTCTGTGAAACTGTCTTTATGAGGTTTTACATTGCAACGCAAAACTTCAGTCTCTTGATTTTGTCAAAATGCTTAAGTACATGCAACAATTTCAGTCGGTTTCAGTAATTCTCAAACGTTTTGACAGATTTTTTTCACATTGTTGTCTCCTCCAAGTTCAATTCTTCGCTTGCGCGATTAGTTGATTTTTGTGGGTTTCTCGTAAAAGACGCGCTAGAGGTCTGCACGGTCTCGGGCCGGACTCGGGTCATAAATTCTTTACAACCACATTTCTTAGGCTTTTCGCGCCTAACTTTGTAACTATACTGTACAACGATATTTATTATATAACTCTTTCTGGACAACTTTTAAAGCACATCTAAATTTGTAACTTGTGACGCACACACTAAAAAACTATCATTGTGCAACTGACGAGAAAAGCTAATTGTGTAGTGGAGAGAAAAAACTAAAAGTAACAGAAATAAACATGCTTAGCTTGTCTATGAGTACACTGAATTAAAGAAATAAAAGTTCAGAACAAGTGGTCTTCTTTTTTTCTTCAAGGTTATTGTCAATTTATATTTTAGTTTTAGATTTTTATTATTATTATTATTTGTTTCTTTTGCTGATATTGGAAGCATTTCTTTCACAAATTCTCCACAAAAAATATAGCATTCCCATTTTCAGTTGTAAAAAGAGAAACCAACGTTGTCAAAACTGGATAGCAACAAAAACTACTTTCAGGACTGTCTGAGTGAGTTCAGTACACATCCATTTGCATAAGAATTTTTACACATTGCAATTTTGTTTTAAATATTTAGAGTATTCAGGTTTCCATTTCATGAGAATTTTTATATGGTAAATGAAATGAAATGAAATATGTAGTTTAACGCCCTTCAATTACGCACCGAGGCTAAGGGAGACAGAATTTATATGAACGATTAGCTTCTTTAAATAATTCATATACAGTATAACCTCGTTAACACGAACTCGCTTAAGCCGAACACTCGGTTAGGACGAACAAAATTTCGGTCCCGGCATCGCTGTACGTTATCTTATAGGAAGTTTTATCGGTTAACACGAATTTCGGTTAGCACGAATTACGAACTAATTTTTAGTCCCTTGAGTCAGTAAATGTTTTCATTTAACACGAACTTTCAATCCTTAGTTTTTTTCCAGAGCGTTTTTCTTATTTTAGATTTCACTCTAGATCAGTTTTTGTCATACAGTATTTATACAGACGAAAATTGTCTTGTAAATAAGAGAAAAACCAGAAACGGGTATCTTTCCTCTCTTATGAGGTGTTGATTCTGTCCTCCGTCAAGCGCTGAACATGCAGGTGCTTGGCAGACGAGCTGGTGACAGCTCGACACAAAACGTCTTCTCTCCCCTGTAACTCCAAACTGGTGACAGCAGTCATAAATATCTTTCCGTTACTAGTGGTACCCAACCTGCTAGCGGAGTTGTCAATTTTATAACTTGACCTTGATTTTCTGCGTGGAAACTTTCTTTTTTTAATCTTCGAAGATAGGATAATAAGCTTACTGTAGTGTTTTCACTTTTCAGAGGACGGTACGGAGACCGAAACTAGTCTCGATCTCGATCTTAACTCGAATTTGAGACCGAGCCGTGCTTTTCGAAATCGAGACGAGACCGAAACTCTCAGTCTCGTCTCGATACAATTCTGTGGATGGTATCAAGACGGAGAATAGTCTTGGTCTCGTCTCGAATTGGGAACCGAGACGAGACCGAGACTACTCAATCTCGTCTCGATACCATCTCTAGTGTTTTCTATGACATACATAATATACTGTAGTGGTATGTATAGTCTGCATACTGTAGTGCGTATGTATGGAGAAAATGTATTCAAATAATAAAATTTGGGTCCCCGGTTAACACGAATTCTTTTAACACGAACTCCTGATTTTTCAGTCCCTTGAAATTCGTGTTAACGAGGGTTTACTGTAGTTTGTAAGTGTAAACGATAATCTTTATATCGTTGTTCTCGTGAATCATGTAAGATTTTATACTGCAGATTTAAGCTTCTAATTGTTATTAATAAAAATAGAATTTTGTGTTAATTAAGTTTCTGTAATTTGGGCTTATTTCGGGCTCATTTGATTATCACACCGGCTCGGGACTAAAGGCTAAAGCATGTTTTGGTTCAGCCATAAATTCACGGGACAAACTGAGCCCGGGCTAAAAATTCCGGCCCGTGCAGATCTATAAAAGACGCACACATGATCAACTATCTTATCAACTCAGAGGGCGCGGTGGCTCACTGGTAGAGCTTTCACCTCCGGTGCTTGGAGTCCCTCGTTCGATCCCAGCTCGCGCCATGTGAACTTTGTGGTGGACAAACACCGTGCTCGTGGCTCTTTTGGAATTTTCCAGTTTCCTCCCACTTTCTTCATTATACCATTTCATTCATTTCTCATCATCACCGTCTCCTTTAGCCTAACCAGCATAAGCGTGCGACGTAAAACTTAAAGATTTCATTTTCATTTCATTTCATTTCTTATCAACTCCTTGTCGGCCTGTTCTTTTTTCTTGTACACGCGCACATTTTCTTTAAATTGCTGTACGACTTCCGAATTCAGTACACGTCTGATGAGGATCTTGGCTAGAAGATCGAAACGTCACGTGTAAATGTGTTTTTATATTAAATAAGTAAAGCCTTGTTCAGCAATGTGTTTATTTTTCGGATTTTATTTGCAAGACGTATGACTATGATTGTGTGTCAATATGAAATTCGAGAACGCAAAATGCTCTCCTGTCTTTATTTTCTCCTATCTTGATTTACTGTCTCACTAATGGTGAAATGCACAACATCAGCTATGCCAGCTACTAAAACTTCATTTTTAGTTTTATCCTTTCATTTAACTTAAGTTCATGTCATTGTGGACAAATAAGTGTGAGCTATTGAACTTAGAAATCGGACAGATTATTTTCAATATGCAAGGCACCAAAATTTAGTATAATTCTATAGAGTAAATAAACTGTACAAAACAGCGAAAGGAAACCACTCAAATTATCTTATTTTGGACATGTTCTAAGCTTTCATGAACTTTTTCTCACCCTTACGGATTGCTATCTTTCTGATATCCAGTAATATCCTATGATATCCTATGTGAGGCAAAAGGGTTATTCGAATTCTACCGGTATGTATAAAGATAGTAGCACTTAATTTGCAAGTAGTCTGTAATCTACCGTAACTTACATTACACAGTTGTTACTAACCAAAGGAGTTACTAAACTAATGATGGGATAACACTTTTTGGGCATTATATGCATATGGTAATGAATGAAAATTAAGAGAAGTATTTTTTTTTCAGCTGATACACCGTGAATTTATTGCATGGAGTTAATTCACAAATAATATCTGTTATATTCTCTTTTACTTGCTCAAAAATAGATTTCTCTACGGCATCAAGTATATTGATTTACGTAGCCACACAGTAGATTCATGGTAAACATGTTTGCTTTCGTTGCATTCGTCAGCAAAGTGAACCTTGTTGTTACTACGTCGTAGCGAACAAAATGCATTTCACTTAATCGTACCCTCTTTATTAAATGGCGTTATAAAAAATAATCCATAAATATTAGATTGGTAAGTAAGTATTGGACTGGTTTGCAAATTTAGCACATATACTATCTATAAATACCGTACTGTATGAGTAAGCAGTTCTCAGTATGAAACCAGTTGAGAATTCTCCAAGAGCATTGCCAGAACTAACTTTAAAAAATGGAGCGGGAAGGATAATTGTGATTTTTCCTACATGTAAAAGTAAATCTTTTTGTCATCTTGTTCTGCTTCTCGCAAAAATTCACAAAATATCATCTCTCTATGACTTACTGTTCCCGCCGAGGTATGGCTCCTTAAATCTCCCGAAATTTGAACTTATTTGGCTAATATCTGGGGAACGGTGGCTAGTTGGCCAGTGGCCACCGGTTATTATTTGGTACCGAAATGTTCACCGTTTTCTTAAGATATTGATCAACACCAATATCATCTCTCCCTAGTTTAGGTTAGCAAGATATGGCTCCTTAAAGCTCTGGAAATCGTCTATTTTTTTGCCAGTATCACGAGAACGGTAAGTAACAGAGAGATGATATTAGTGTTAATTAATACCTAAGAGGATGGTAAATACTTTGGTACCGATATTAACTGGTGACCACTGGCCAAACCAGTAACCAATTGGACAGTGGCCATCGGTTACTATTTGGTAATAAAATATTTATCATACTTTTAGGTATTGACTAGCACTAATATAATTTCTCTGTAACTTATGGTTCCCGAAATATGGCTTCTTAAACCTCTGGAAATTGGCCATGTTATGGCCAATATCTCGGGAATGGTAAGAGTGACGTGAAAAATGTCATCACTTTTTCAGATATTTTTTGATGCTCTTTCGAATGGAGGGCTCAAAATCGAAAAAAAGTCGCAAATAACAGATAGACGGACAGACAGACACAAGGATAATTTAATAACGAACTTTTTTAGTTCGTTGAATATTTACTTCCTGTAGCTCTTTGTATGAGCATATTACTATGTATTATGTAAAGAAATTATATATATAAATGAGTTATATACACATATATCTCGGTTACCAGTGTTTGACCACATTGAGAGTAACGTGTAAAGCATAATTCAACTTACTTGCCATAAGCAATGGAGCATATTCCATGCATCTTCACATGTTTCAACTGTAACAAATAAATGCAGAATATAAGTCTTACGTTTATACACAATGCACACAATATATGATAAATCCACCACAACTTATACAATACTCCTTATCACTATACGTCTTCATTTTTCGAACCAGTGATCAATAGTGTAACAAGGATATTTTACTAGAGCGCCATGGCCTCTTACTTTTGGAAATTGATAGATCCCTACCTATGGTTTAACGGTATCCTAAACGGACGGGGTACAGTGTTCTAAAAAGGACCTGGCCTCTTTATTAATGCTTATATCAATAAAACATTAATTTGTCATTTGTGTTTGATTAAGGGCAATATTATAAATTGAAATGGTAGCCAACTCAATGAATATAGGGGGCGCGGTGGCTCAGTGGTAGAGCGTTCCCCTCCGGTGCTTGGGGTCCCTGGTTCTATCTCAGCTCGGGCCGTGAGGACTTTGTAGTGGACAAACACGGTGTTCGTGGGTTTTCTCGGGGTTCTCCCGTTTCCACCCACTTTCTTCATTCCACCATTTCATTCATCGCCATTCATCCTTTAGCCTAACCGGCATAATCGTTGGACGTAAAACTTAAAGATTTCATTTCAAAGAACTCACTGAGCAAAACTCACAACTCACTGATTGTCATTGTTGGTGCATCACAAACAGTACATTGCAAATTATGATCTATTAGCAAAACAATTTTGAAACTTTCCACTGAACTACTATAGAAAGCATCGTTATGGTACCTTTTGTGTGGGTGTCTCTTCTACTTTGTGATCATGGCAACTATCAAGCTAGTTGCCAATGTTACCAACCATAGCGAAATTCTGCTATGCGTAGCGATTTTTCGTTGCCCTGGCGACAAAGCGTCGACGGACGAAAAATATGAAAAATGTAGCGAATTTTGAAAACCTATCTTAAAACTTTCAACTTTCAGCCATAGCTTGGAAGGAGTGAACAAATTAGATTACAAAACATTTATTTTAAGTTAGAAAACATGTGACAAAAATTTATCAATTTGAGCCTTATGCAGAGTCGTTCTGACGCGTGATTAGTGCCATACTAAAGAGTTCGACTAACATATGTTTCCTGCAATAGTCAGGCCTCAAGTATGACGCTAATCATACGTCAAAACGACTCTGCATAAAGCCAAATCTATCTTGTGCATTTAATGCTTGTCCGGGTCTTAATTAAAGTATTGTTTTGGGAAGAGATGGCCAACTTGTTGTAAGGTAAAAGTACTGTTGAGACAAAAGTATAGAATTTTTTTTTATGCAGTTAAATACAGCGTTGTCCGGAAAGTAATAGGATTGAGTCTATTTTTAAAAAAAATATTGAGCCAATCGTTCCAATTCTTTAAAAACTTTCAAAATAGGTTCCTTCTGCGTCGATGCAGCGCTGCCAGCGCGATTTCCAAGCATTGAAGGCGTCACGGAAGTCATTCTCCGGAATAGCCTTGAGAGCCGCGGTGCAAGCTGCTTGGATCACCTCTGTCGTCTCAAAATGTTTGCCTTTCATCGGGCGTTTCAGGCGAGGAAACAAAAAGAAGTCCGGGGGCCACATCTGGGCTGTAGGGCGGCTGAGGAAGCGTTGGGATGCCGGCCTTGGTCAGCTAGCTGTTCACAAGAAAGGCGGTGTGAGCCGGGGCGTTGTCATGGTGCAGCTTCCAGTCGGCTCCGATGTCTGGTCGGACCCGATTGACCCTTCGTTTGAGTCTCTTGAGCACTTCCACGTAAAACTTGGCGTTGACGGTTTGTCTAGGAGGAACAAATTCATGGTGGACGATGCCCTTGATGTCAAAAAAGACAATGAGCATCGTTTCACTTTGGATTTGCTCATTCTTCCCTTTTTGGGGCGAGGAGACGTCGTCGTGTGCCACTCGGAAGATTGCCTCTTTGTCTCGGGATCATACTCAAAGATCCATGATTCGTCACCTGTGATTACGTTATTCAAAAATTGGGGGTCACTTTCACACATGTTCAAATTTTCTTGGCACAATTCCACTCGCCGCAATTTCTGGTCGTTAGTGAGTACTTTTGACACAATCTTCGCGCAAACCTTGCGCATGTTCAAATGCTCCGTCACAATTTCATGAACCACAGTTTTTGGTAAATTTAACATCTGGGAAATTAAACGAATACTTAGTCGACGGTCTGAGTTCAAAACTTCGCGCACACGAGTCATATTGTCGGTGTTTGTCGAAGTCGAAGGTCTTCCAGCACGGTCTTCATCGGCGACCTCTTCCCGGCCCTCCGAAAAGGCCTTGTGCCACCGAAACACACCACTTCTTGCTAAAGCAACATCTGGGTAAGCCTGCTTGATCATATCAAACGTCTCTGTCGCAGATTTACCGAGTTCAACACAGAATTTAATCGCGTACCTCTGCTCTAACGAACGCTGCATTTTCGGCTTGCACCACTCACAGAAACACGTTGCGCGAAAAAGCCTGTCCTGACTCTCCGTGTGCTCGGAGACAACTGACCAGCCGCTCATTCGTTAGCTAGGAACACCCTCTACCGGATCCAGTCGGTGCGCGCACGCTCCGAAGTACAGTCATGGCGGAATAAAATCAGTCCTTTTACTTCCCGGACAAACCCTGTAGTATTTTATAGTAGTTTTCTGGAGAGAAAAAATTAAAAAATAGCATTAAACGAAACAAAATACTTTTTCCTTGAAAGTAATTGTAATGAAACATTTTATGAATTTTATATTTGATGCATGTATCAACATTATTTGCACATTTACCTTTGTTTAATTCGTTGTCAAGTGATATCATTGTAACTATTCTTACATTATAATTTAGTAGTTATTGTACTCAGTAACGAATAAAACATATTGAGTCGTCCATTTGCAAACGGCATTTTGTCCAAGAAAATTCGATTTTGAGATATTTTCACCATGTATCCCTTTTCTTCCAATTCTATTATTGTTTTTAGAGATGTTTACAATTACAACTGACGTTACAGAATGTTCATCTAATATAAATAAAATAAAGAGTTTGCTTCTATGTTTGTCTGTGTGCGGCCTGGAGACCAGACGAGTGGACCGAGAGTTACCAAAATTTGGTCACGGATACCTTGGTCCAGGCCCCAGATCAAAACGAAGCTTTTTTTTTCTTTTTTGAAATTTCGAACCAGAGGGGTCTCAGAGGAGGGGAGCGTTTACCGGAACCGGCCTGGGGACCAGAAAAGTTGACCGAGAGTTAACAAATTTTGGTCATGGAACCGTGGTCCAGACCCTAGATCACGTTTACCGGGACATGTAAAAGTAGTAGAAAATGACCGATATTAGTGTCTGATTCGTAGATTTCTCAGTCGCTGAGATCGGTGGTGAAGTTTCGATTGCATTAAATTCCAAATTCACCCTACTGGGCAGCGGGCCGGGGGTCATCCGACATCAATGGTAGTTTCCGCGATCGCTGAGAACAATGGTAACACTTCCATTAGCAATGACTTGTAAATTCAGCTACCATTGTATGGTGGCCGGATGTCAGTAGGGAGGGGGATACCGAGACATGTAAAAATGACCGCTATTAGTGTCAAATCCATAGTTTTGGCGGTCGCTGAAATGAATGGTGATCCTTTCACACACGTTGAGTTCCAAATATGGCCCCCATGCGAAGAATGGGTATATTCAGCTAGTATGTTAATAAAGAACATTAAAATAAAAGAATAATAAGCATTGATCGTGACTTTTACTTCAGGAGCTCCTCCGTGGCTAGCCGGTGGCAATAGCCGAGTGGTCTCGGGCGTTCGGCTTCGGATCATGAGGCGCAATCCACTGGGGGTTCGAATCCCCCTGGAGAGCAAGGTCTGAATTTTACCTGTCCTGGATGTGTGTTTGTGTCCCTGTCGTGTTTGGATTACGCAGAAATTGCGCGAATTGCCAGTGGCGAACAGTATCCCAGTTGGGACGAACTTTAAAAAAAAAAGCGGTTAGCATACGCGCCTTTAGCGTGGGAGATCCGGGTTCGATTCCTGGCGGGAGCTCATGTGGTTCAGATTCCACGTTAATTAGTAGGTCCACGTCTCATATAGCCTCGCTGCTGAAAGGGACGTTAAACTCAAAATCAACTTTTACTTCGATAATATTAACTCAAATAAGACTGATTCTTTTTTAATTCATGAAATTTAGTGAAACCATAAAGCAGGGCTTTCTATTTGGAATTTAGGCGTATTATTAATTTGTGAAATATTTTGCAGTTTTGTTAATACCTTTATTTTAAAAAAATAATGTTTAAATTTAATTTTATAATGTAGCGGAAAATAGCAGAATTTCAGTAAGGGTAGCGGAACGTAGCGGAATTTTGACGGCACAGTAGCGACTTTTCGAGCTGGGGACTTGGCAACATTGATAGTTCCACGTAGCAGAAAGTGGCAGCTCGCTAATTCGACAAGTAACGGCGTATTCTGAGGATTTGAAGATGGTTTCCGCAGCTTATCTGCCGTGTCGTGACAAAACGCTGTAACTTTGGCGAAGAAGTTTTGCGAAAATGAGCCTTAAAGTTTTCATCCGAAAATGTGATCTGTATCGTGTAGAAATAGTGTATCTTGACTTTGGAAACACGTGGTTACATGTAATGTTACGTAAATGCATGTTGTGTGATTAAATTTGGTGAAAATTGATTGGTTGACTATTATTGCCTAGTTACACTGGTTCTACACGATACAGATCACATTTTCGGATGAAAACTTTAAGGCTCATTTTCGCAAAACTTCTTCGCCAAAGTTACAGCGTTTTGTCACGACACGGCAGTTATGCAGTAAAAACATGTTTACAATGTAATATTTTTTGATACATGCCGTACTTTCTTTTGGTATTTTGTAACTCATACATAAATACTGTCTTCGTAAGAATGGCGTAATCATATTTTTAGCTGGGGCACAAGAGGTAATTTAATCTTGGGGATAAACTTTCCCTCACGATTTCTCGAAAACTGTTGATCCTATTCTGATCCTATTTCACAAATAAACACATTAACAACTTTATGATATGGTCATATTTCAAGTAAAAAGTAACAAATTTCGTTTAATCTTGGGATTAGTTTTGCTGAAAGTTTTTCTAAAAACCTATATTGTAATTTTCTTCATTCTTGATAAATGTATTAGTAACAACTTGCAATATGACTTGATTTAATGCAATAAATAGAAACGAGAAAGCTTAATTGCGATTTATTTTTTACACTTTGTATGTTTATTACTTTTCAAATATGCATTTTCATCACTTGCGTATTTTATGGACAACCGAGTCTACCGGCAATAGCTATGCAACAATTAATAAAGAAAGTTAATATAACAAGTATAAATTAATTTAAAATAATACGTTTACGGTTTATTATCTTCTTTTCGTGGTACTAGTTTCTCTATATTTTCCCAAATGTGAACACGTACTATGGCAGCTGTTAACGCTTAGTACGCAATCCCTCTCTCTTTCGTAGACACTGATAATTTGATAATCCCTAGAATACAGCAGTCGTCTGCCAGAAGAGAGAAACGTGTAACTGCTTGCTCACCCACGTAGACTCCTCCGTAATAGTGTACTAGTGAGCCACCTACGGCATGGCAACCAAGCAGGTTTCTTCTCTGTGGATCGGTTTCCGTAGGCGAAGCGAGTAAATCGAAGTTAGGAATAATGACATAGCAGCCATTTTAGGGCTATCTGAGAAATTCGGGGCATCACGTCGTAGCGCATTGCGTCAACGCAATTGCAAAATTTATGTTTTACTTGGCGATCGTTGTTATTATACTCTGTAGTTATAATTACTTATTGCGCTATTTCCATTGAGTTGAATCTGCTGATTTTGCACCAACAATTACAAAATGAGGCATGCAGACAATATTGTAGCTTGGAGAATGTGTTAACTTCTATTACTCTGGTGAGTATTGTGAGTAATATCTAGCGGGAATATGAAATGCTACGAAGAAAATTATCAATTTTTATTTTGTTACAAAGTAAATTGATTATAGAACTTCTTTTTTGTAAGGCTAAAATCAATACACTAATGGATTTAAAACCAAATAGTAAAATCACTATACCTATTTCGTGATGCAAATTGATGAACGAGAAATATTGTGTGGGAAAACCGGGTACATTTCGTAACCATATGCGTTAACACAACTCAAAATTTGCGATTTAGGTAGCGGTAACGGACATAACAATTATAGTGACTGCATTTTTGCGTTACGTTGCTATACTTAGTATTTTTGAAAAGACTGATACGGAACGACAACCAACGAACAGTAACAGAAGCGACTCTTGAGGGAAGTGACATTGGTAAAAATTAAAATTTTACGAATGCAATCCACGAGAAGTTAACTGCGCAAATGAAAGATGGAATTTCATTTACGGTGGAAAACATTAATGGTCTCAAAGCAGAAGTTCAAACAAAACACACCAACCACTTTTTGTTCATTGTTATGCATATTATTATTATTATTATTATTATTATTATTATTATTATTATTATTATTATTATTATTATTATTATTATTATTATTATTATTATTATTATTATTATATACAAAGTCCGTGGTAGTCTATGCCTTTAAACCATAATACGTCACTGATTTTAATAGATTACTTCAATATTATTGCAAGTAGTACGTGCAACATCCTTAGTGGAAATCGAACAATAACAGAGCTATACTCAATGTGCTACTAAACGGTTTATATTTTTCTTGTACAGAGCATAAGTTGTTAATACAGAAATCTATAAAGATTAATTTTCTGGAAAGGTTAAGCATAGTAAATTTGAATTATTATCATTCAAAATTAATAGAAATGAATAGATAATTAATTTCTCTTTAGAATCTTACCAGGATTCCAAACTTAACCCAAAAGCAGAATACAATATCAAAATTTTTGTTAAACAGTGGTCTAGTATTTCGGAAATACTCTTCAACAAAGTGAAAAAAATATCTTTTTTTCTTTCTTTTTATTAAGATTGGATAAAACTATCATGCATGAAATTTATGACTCATATGTAAAAACTGTTTCTGATGCCATTTTCCCTCCTGAATTCAAATACATATTCCTTTTTCTCCTAGTAGATTAGGTTTTTCCACAATTAAAAAAAAACTATTTGGTGCATAAGAAATATACATTTGGCAACCGTGCAAAATGTGGCAATGTCGACACGTCACGTAAAAACAATGTAGCAGACAATTATAAGTTGAGTGTGGAGGTGTTGTTGTCTGTTCTGCAGCTGTTTACATTTTTGCTTTGCAGCTGTTAGAAAAGAACCGGTTGTTATCTTGGTAAATCGAGTTTGCGTAAATACCCAGATTCATTTTGTCATATTTGTGGCAGGTTTATTCTTGAAAAACAGCGACAGAAAATAAGTGAGTTTGTGAAGGTATCAGTTGCGTACTTCGGTATGGATATGGGTGATTAAGACAAGAGTTTCGCTCCTCACATTGTATGTTGGTCTTGTGTACAGGGATTACGACTGTGTGTGAAAGGTGTTAAGACATGTATGCCGTTCGCCACACCTATGACTTGGAGACATCAGAGGGATTATATCACTGACTGCTACTTTTGTCTTGTGAAAGTTACAAAAACTAGAAGGAACATTGTACATACCAACCTTCCGTCAGCAATTAGACCTGTTCGATGAGAGGAATATTTACCTATCCCTGTTCCACCTGACAAATGTGACAGTATGTCCGACATAGAAGATGAAAGTCAAACATCATCCAATGTTTAGGTACTGGTAGAGACGTCTGAAAACAGTCATCAGTTTCCACAGAGTGAAATCAACAACCTAGTCAGGAACCTTAATTTAACAAAAGGCTCTTGATTCTACTCTGAAGCCAAGGAACTTATTCGCGTCAGCAACAAATTGTGCATCGTACACTTGGTACAGTCATCCTGAAAGGATCTCTTGCCCTTCATTTCAAAGTCACACTGTATGTGTACTGTTCAAATGTAAATAGTTTAATGCATCACCTTGGAGTAGAATACAATGCTGCTGATTGAAGATTGTTTATAGATTACAATTAAACAAGTATAAAAGGAATTTTTTTTTCACAACGGAAACACATTTCCATATATCGCTGTAACACATTCGGTAGTAATGAAGGAAAACTACGCTAGTATGTAGTTTGTATTGAACAATGTGAAGCATGGTGAACACAAATGAACAGAAGTGGTGATTTCATTGTTATTAGTCTATTGCTTGAGCTACAGACTAGTTACACAAAAATTCCTTGCTTTTATGTGAATGGGACGTAGGTCAAAATCCCTTCATGGAAGCAACAGCTGTGACCAACCAGAACTTCTTCACCCTGATGAGAAAAATACATTCCATGTACCATTAGTGGAATCTTCTAGTGTCTTCTGTCTTTACACATTAAGTTCGGGATTACGAAACAATTCCTGAAGGCTTTGGACAAAAATGGTACATGTCTCAAATACATTATTAACAAGTATTCAAAACTAAGACAGGAGAAACTAAAGGATAGAGCTTCTACAGGACCACAGATACGGAACTTGATGATGGATTCAGGTTTCGAGAATACGATGGGTGAAGTTGAACTGTTTCCGTGAAAAAGTTTTAAAAATGTACTCAATAATTCTTGGGTAATAACAAGGCTGAGAACTACGGAGAGCTAGTCAGTGATATGTTACTACACTTCCGATGATTAGCATGCAACGTGAGTGTAAAGCTATACTTTCTATATAGTCACTTGAGTTATTTCCAACATACTTTGGGAGAGTTTAGTGAGGAAAACGGGAAGAGATTCCACCAGACTCACAGAGGAAAGATATCAGGGAAGGTGGAATATTAATAAGTTTGCTGATTTTTGTTGGCTTCTGAAAAGAGAGTGAAGTTTTGCATTCTTTTGTTTCTGAACTAGCTTTATTTATTGATTTATGTTTCATGCGTATGTTCGAGTAGCCACTGTTATTGCTTTTTGTTGGTACTAAAGTAATTACCAAGTGTTCTAATGTATTTGGTAGAGTACGTGTATTGCCATGTGTATGTGTATTTGGTATTACTACTGCTACTATAAATATTATAAACAACACCAATGGCGATTAAATCATTGCAGAAATATGTTTAGATATTTAACATAAAAGCATAAATATCCATGGAAAAAATTGAAGTATTAATACGTAGGTGTTCCCATTTGTGTTTATGCAATAAATATATGTGTATGGAGATTTTAACATATGTCTAATTTAGCTGTAGGTTAAAAAATAAATGTGCTACAGAAAAAAGTAATATTTGGGAAATCTACGCAAATTTGCAATTTAAAATCACCCTGAACATTCTATTTTCTCGAGTTTCAAATTATATATATATATATATATTTAAAAATACACAAATTTCGTAATTATTCTGTGTTTGGACACTTTTTCTGAAAAAACCTAATGTTTTAGCGTAAAACGAAGTTCGTTTTCATAAACAGCATCCACAAATTATAGAAAAACAAAAAGAAAAGAAAGATCTAAGTCATCAGAAATTGCATCTCAAAATGGCGAATTGTGTAATTTTACCAGTAAGGTACGAAAAGGAATTCCGAGTTTTTACACTTATTACACAAGATATTATGGAGATAAAAATCATAAAATATTATACAAAAATCCTAAAAATGATATGAATCCTAAAAATGATATGAAAATCCTGTTTCAACTTTCCTCCCTTAATAAAATTTTATTTCGTTATTGAATTTGACCATCTACCAGCTACCAGTTATTGAATTTGACGTCACACGTAGTAGTTTTTAAGTATTTGATAATTTCCACACTTAATCTTTAATATTGACACATGTTTATCCGTATTTTATAATTTATGAGAGAAGGGAAAATCTACGTTTATATTCTCTTCAAATGAATTGCCGAAATAAGTTTTATATTATATATCCATTTAGATTTGATTATAAGAATTCAATTAAAAAGAATTAAAAATATTTAAAATGAAAGTGTTTTATTATGTTGCATACTTTGGGAACTGCTTGGTAGTTCTGTGGATAAAATGCAGATGACGTGAAACTTATATTTTATATTACTTGTCTGAATTGCAGCTAAATTTGTGAGCAACTTAATCTAATAGTTATCTACTATTGTATATAATACTATATATATGTTATCTGAGGGCTTCTTACCTGTATTTTTACCACATTCATCAACAGCATTAAAGCAGTTTTGCTTCTTCTCTTCATCCCCCTGACTCTTACGTTCGCATTTCTTCTTTGCCATTTCCTTATTCAACGATCCATTTTCAATCTGTAAATAAGCAATAATCTTAAATTATGGACACGTTAACAACGGAATAGGAAAAACAAAATTCATTAAAGCATTCTTTATAGGGCTATTTACGTTAAATTGACTAATTCAAATCTCATTAACTTCTTTCTATATTATAAATTTTATTTACTCAGGTTTGTCGGTGGCAGTAGAACTTTGAGCATAAAGCATTTTGTGTTACAGTACTTTATGTTGTTGCTTACATAGACACCGTTAAAAATGTGAATACCAACTAAACGACGAAAAATTAGCAATATATTTCCAAATATGGTTTCCTAAGTCCACTTAGTTAGTTTACCCAAAACATTTGCTCCCAAATGAGACAGATTCACCCAATTCCTTAAGCTTTTTAAACCATTTTACAAGGTAAAGATGACACTGATTCCATTCATTTCAATATGCAACTAGGATTTACTATTATAGAATGCATATTAAGTTGCTGCGACTCAAATGTCCGGTTTCTCGTCTGGTATACTCGATGAAATAAATATTTTCCATCCCTAAATACGTTTTGCAACATTACACGTGCCGCAAGGTAAGAGCTTCAGAAGATACTGCAAAAGAGGAGACGTATTGCTTGAAGCTTTATGTGTTGGCCTTCCAGTTAGGCTATATATAACGAAGTTTGTGTGTCTTTTGTATCCCTTTCTCCTCTACCCCTTGCTGTATTTGCTAAAACAGTGTTTGTTTTCATCTTTTGCAATAGATTTGGCATATTGAATTATCAAAGAACCAGCTTTTTTCAATGCTTATAAAGCATATTAACACGAGAAAATATATCTAGTTAACGAATGGTATGAATTACTGAAGCTGCTCTTTTCTTCTAAGATTGATTGTGAACAACATCGTGCCCGTACTTTACCTCGTAGTACTCTCGTCTCCTCCTACTTTCTCATTACACTAACTATTCCATAATTTATAGTTGCTTTCATCATCCGCCTGCCTTAGTCTAAATGGCATAATCGTAGGACGTTAAACCGAATTACGTTGAATTCCATTTTTCTTCTATGATTTAAGATGGGAATGCGTTCGAATTTTGAACTTTGATAATTCTGGAAGCAATTCGGTTGGACGATTCTGAATTAACAGGCTTCGGTTAAATAGCTCTGAAGCCGTGTAACTAGCTAGAGTTAATCGGAAAAATTAGTGCGGCAAATTTGAAATTTATGTCTTTAAAAATTATTCAAGAAATTAAGAATTTTCTAAGAATGTAAATAACACTAAAAGGTCATTTTGTTTTAATTCATCAAACTACTTTCCATGATTCTTTAAGATGCTGATCAATTTTTAGTTTTTGTTATAGATCTTTGTTCTTGGAGTAGAGAGAACTGGTTCTTCTATAATAATACAGGGTGTACCAAAATGATCTTTCCAAATATGATAGCATGTAAGTCAGAAATAAGGGTAGATAGAAAGGTGCGGTTTCTGGTGTAATGTTGACATATACCTAAAATTTTACTAGCCGTTTAACAAAGTTCATTGTATATGCCGTCTGTCGCACGCAGGATATCTAAGCGATGTTCCAATCCCGCCCACGTCCGGTCTAGTATGTCCTCCATAATGTATTTCAAGTGCTATACCGATTCGAGCTCACAGTTCCCGCAGGTATAGCAACGGGGTCTTGTAGACCACATCCTTAAGAAAGTTCAAAAGAAAAAAAGTTTAGTGGGATTACATCGGGAGACCTTGGGGTCCAAGCAATGGGTCCTCCTTGACCAATCCAGCGACCTGTAAATATGTCGTCCAAAGCAATCCTAACAATCGCGAACCAGCGACGAGCGGCACTGCCTGCTGCAGCAGGATGTCAGGCTGCAGGTGTTCAACCTGAAGAAATGTAAACTGTTCCAACATTTCCAGATAAGTAGTCGCGGTGATTAACGCATTTGCAAAAATATAAAATAAAATAAAATAAAATAAAATAAAATAAATAAAATAAAATAAAAAATAAAACGGTAAAATCAAACAGACCACATCACACATTTAACTTTGGACTTTTGCGCACGATTTTCTGGCTTACATGGGGGTCTACGCGCCAAGTATCTGCACATTGTATCGGTTTACTATCCCGAATACGTGAAAGCACTCTTCGTACCAGAATATCATCTTTATAAAAAAAACTAAATATTTTTCGATGCGATTCAGAATCCCAATTGAAAATGCATTGCGCTTTGCTCTGCCATCAAATTGAAGCGCTTGCAGCAGCTGCAACTTGTGGGCAGGCAGTTTCAGTCACTTAGGTGACACTCTGTGCACCGTGGTCGGTGGTTCCGCAACAGTCGAGACGGTTGACGGTCTGATTTGGTTTGGCATGGAAGAAATGCCTGTTGCACCCACTCAACAGCTGCTTCAATCGTGTTTGGACGGCCAGAACTCGTCGCCTTAATGACACTTTCGGTTTCCTTGAACCTCGTGTAACACTGCCGGATGGTTGGATGTTATATGGGTGCGTTTGTAACGCGCCCTATGTTCCGTTAGACCTGGGTGGAAGATTTGGTTTCTACCCACCATTCCACACACACTGTGAAATCTTCTGGGGATGGTAATTTTGGTCAAAGCCTCACCTGCAAAAGACAAAAGAAAAATAATTTAGATAAGAGAGATTTGTTGTAAGTGTTGGTGTAGAACAAAATTTTAGGTGTGTGTGTATGTGTGTGTGTGAGAACAATATGCTGCAAACCGCACCTTTGTATCTATCTCCGTGATTGACTTACACACTATCAAATTTGGAAAGATCATTTTGGAACACCCTGTATAATAAGTACAGATTTATAAATATATAATTAATTATTTTTTCCATTTTCATTCTAAACTTTTGTAATGGTGGTTGAAATTTTTAATTAAGTATAGAATGAAATTGTACTATGTCCAAACGTTTAGCACAGACATATTTAGAGCTTCTTACAAAATTAATTGTTTACTTACAAATCCAAGTTTCTCCATGAAGCACTTCTTGAAGCACTGAAAGGCAAGTAAAAATACCTTAAGTATTCTAATTTGATACACAATATTCATAATATTATTACTTTATATTTTTAAGTATATTTTCCTATTATGTTGTGTGTCAGTGTTAAGGATACTAATCATCAAATCACCAGATTTAGCAAATTAGTGAGCTTTCTTTATGCACGATCATCTTGTTTGTTAATCATTAACTTTTTAAGATACAACTAACCTGCCCGAATTTTGCAATTATCTTCTAGAATCAGTATGTGGCTACTTTGAAGTATTACCCATATAGAAGTGCAGAATTAATGAAATATTAAATATACATTAAAGTTTTATCGGACTTTGGCACTACAAAGAGAAAGTGATAACATTGAGAGAATGAATTAGATGTAGTGGTGTTATGTAGCCATTTTACCCAAATCTATTGTTAAAACTGTTTGTTAACTTTCAAATCAATTTCTTACAATTTCTATGAATATATATGACTAGGGTCATTTCATAAATAATGCACACTAGTTTTTTCGGGAATTACACTTTTATTGTTTAGAGAGATCTCTTTACAGCCCTTCAGTATAATCTCAGTATACTCTCCCTGCATGGCAATGACGGAATCCGAACGTCCTAGAAGCTTCTGTATTCCAAGGACGACATCTTTGTGGAGCCGTCGAATGGTTCGGGTAACGACAACAGAAAGCTCTTCCAGACACGGGGACCGACGTCAACTTAAACGTTGTTTCAACTGTGGGAACAGGCCGTGGCCTGCTGGACACATGTCCGGACTATAGGGAGCATGAGGTAACATTTCCCAACGGTATTTGCAAAGCTTTTTACGCATTATCAGTGTGCAGGCGAACGTTGTCATGAAGAATCAGTGAAGCCTTCTCAGCAACAGCGGTCAGGTTTTATGCTTTTCTCTGCGCAGTCTCTGTAGGAATTTACAATTATATGCTTCTTTGACACTTCTTCCACATGAAATTCAGCAAGTTATGACAATGCCCTGGTGATTGTACGCAAAAATCATCCTTTCCAATGCATAAAGTAACTATATTCAACATTAAATCTTTGTTTCGGCATTGTTGCATTATTCAGACGTGTGTGCTTTTGCTCAGCAGTGGGGGACTCATCGAGCAGACATTCCTCTCACCTGTGAATTACTTATCAGAATTCGGTTTACTGACTCAGATTGAATCCCTGTAATTTCACACGTCCATCTGTGTCACACATGTCAAATGTCACACGGCGATTTTATTCGCATCCATCTGTCACAAGTTGCACACTTCTTTCTTCGGAGATGATTTCGGCCTTTGACACACGTCTTGCTGCCTCAACATTTCAGCTTCAGATGACCAAATGCTTACCGCGACTTCATCATCCACTCCGCAGTGTTCCCATAGTGTGTATTATTTATAAAATGACGCTTATATATATATATATATATATATATATATATATATATATATATATATATATATATATATATATATATATATATATAATTTTTTACAGAATCATATTAATATGAATGTAATTGTCTGGGGTGGAGCCCTAGCTGGCCAAAAGCTAGCGAATTTATAAAATATTTATGTACCTTAGTTTTTTTTTTTTTAAAAAAAAAAGAATGTGTTCAGAGAGGAAACTGTGCGTCTTCCCGAGGAGGGCGCAAAGGCACTGATGTGAGGAGGGCGCAGCGGACATCGGGCCGGTACTTGATTATGGCCAGTCCACCCCTGGGTTTTACAATGCTGATTTATCAGACCTTTGTTGAATGCTGGCATATTCTCCTCTCCGCTTCATTAGTCTTTGTTGATTTTGTTGCTTTTATAAATTCATAAGGTATTCAGGTCTATGTAATTGTTTTTGGACTCTGCATGTTCAATCCATTATCAATGATATCAAACACTAACATCTTGTCTATATCTTACTTTATTTTTTTTTATTTTTTTTTTATTTTTTTTATTTTTCATTTTTATTTATTTTTTTTTACTGTGAAACGATATGCGTACAGAGCGTGCACGTTGTTTCCACGATCTAACCTGGCATGACTTGATTAGATATTTATATTCTTTACGATGGCATGGATCTAATTGATTCAAGAGTTATGTTTATTTATTTACTAGCTGAAACGACCGTTCTTCGCACGGAGGAAATTTATAGCAGGTAGGTGACTCGCTTAAATTGATTTCTGACTACTTAATAAGTTTCTTACTTTTATATATGAAGTGCACGGTTATTCAAGAATTGAAAATTTGGTAAACGGAAATTCATTTAAAAAGAAAAGCAACAATAATGCTATTAAATTCAAATTAAGAAAATTGTAGTGATCCATTTTACCAACGACAACGTGTATGTGCTTGTTATATTCTTTAGTGGGATCATAACGGAATGCCTCACCTGACAAACTATAATCTCTACTTTTTCTGCTTCGCACGTTCTGTGTTTTGTTCATGCGCTTTCGATCGTTGTCTTTCGCGAACTCCACTCGTTGTAATTCTACTTAGTTCGTTTTGTAATCTTGTTTCTGTAACAGTTTCTCTGTGTCTGCTTGCTGCGTGTCTCACTCGATCCTCTTCTTTAATTTCTTCTCGTTGTGCAAGTTTTTACATAATGTATTCATTCTCTTCCGTTGTGACGCTAAACATGCTTCGTGCTCCTCATCTGTTTCATTTCTTCGCTGTTCTTTCTGCGAGAGTCATCAGTGGCAAGATTACCTCCTCTTTTAGTTTTCGGCGTTCTGTTGAACTTTATTATTACTTAACACTTTTAAATATAATTTGATACACTGTTCACTAAGTTTTACCTTTAGCAATTTACTTTCACTTGTTACGTTTTAAACATATAACTGGGATACAATTAACTGTCTGGCATTTTTACTTTTCCTTGATTTGATCTTATATTTTAAAAGTTTCCCTGGAATATATTTAATTTCCAATTTATAGAGAGTAATTCATTTCCTATAAACGTATTTTCCTTGTGCTAAGAACGGGCATTTTAGGTACTTTGTGATAATTCTGAAACCATCATTGTATTTTCAACGATGTCTGTAGACATTATATCTTCTTCTTTTAAACAAATTTGTAAAAAAATTAATTGCTCAAGCTCCGGTCCATCATTGCCTGTTAACTTTCTTTGGTGCTATTTGAGCACACTAGTGCCAAAGAGCATTAAGTAATTTGAAGATGAAACTAACATGTATTTAACTTTCTGTCAATGTGCTTCCCAGAAAAAATGTTTCTCAGTAATCAATAATTATAGTTAATTATGCTTCTGAATAAGTAATTCTTACCGTGACTCTGAAATACGTTTCTTTGTGGAAATAGTGTCGCTACTCTATATCGACTCTTCTTGTGTTGGCGCATGGCGATACTCAAAAGGGAACAGGTAAATTTCAGAGACGCTACAGAGATAATTGTGTATAGGTATGGGAGGCAGCCTTTAGTAGAAGTAGTGGCAGTAGTACAAATTGTAATAGTAGTAGTTGGTAGTAATAGTGGTAGCAGTAGTAATGGTAGAACAAATAATAATAATAGTAGTAGTAGTAGTAGTAGTACAAACAATAGTAGTAATAGTTGGTAGTAGTAGTAAGTAGTGCTAGTAGTAGTACAAACAGTAGTAGTAATAGTTGGTAGTAGTAGTAAGTAGTGCCAGTAGTAGTACAAATAGTAGTAGGAATTCGGATTCGGTTAGGTTAGGTTAAGGTAGGTTTTGTTGTCTGGCTCCCATCATCCAGACGTAAACCCACCATTTTCCTGCAAAACATTAAATAGGTTGAGAAGAACCTGAGACCCCGTATTCTTAATGTGTACCTTCCTAGTGGTGCACATTCTAGAACATCTTCGAAGCTATAGGAAAATAATATAATATGCTGGCACATTCTACAACAATTTCGAAGATTTAGGAACATTCTAGAACATCCTGGTTCATTCTAGAAGGTTCTAGAGCATCCTGAAAATTCTAGAACATTCTCGAACCTTTGGGCAACTTCTATAACAGTCTGTAACATTTTCCAAGATTGTTGATAATTCTAGAACATTCTGGAATATTCGATCAATAATGTTTTGTGTAGAAAGAAGAGCAACATTGAAATTGAAAATTAAAAAATACACGCATTGTCGTTAAAATTTAACCCCTTTTTTTTTTTTTTTTTTTTTGCAGCAACACCGTTGTTTGGGCGTTTTCTCCCTCTAGGACCCCTGCTGGTCCAAACCGAAACATGCTTCATGGATGGGAGATACAGGGCTACAATACCATATAACTCCCATAGGGCTCCGGATCTTGGTTTCGGAGCCTTTGCGGCACTCACGGACAGACCACACTTACTTTTATTATATATATTGATTTATTTATTTACTTAGGTGAGTACTACAGGTAAAGGTACCCATTTATAGTATTCACAAAACAGACAAACATAATAATCATAATTTTAATGACTGGTTAATCATTGATTGTGGCACTCAAAGAATTTATTACTTTTTCAAATTTAATGAAGGATATTATGAATACATCAATGTTTGGATCAAACACACAAAGCTTATTGTAGAGATCACTCATGCTTCAAATAGGCGAGCTTTTCATCAAAGGTTGTTTTTAATGCTCTACAATGAAAGCCCATGACGTAAGCCAGCTTGGACGTCTTCTAACGTTGGGAACTTTAAATTTCAGAATTTCAAGTAATTGCGACACTTTGATTTTGTTGTTTAAATTTTTAAATATAAGACAGAGTAACCGAACTTTTCTTCTGCTGTCGAGGGATACAATGTTCAGTTGTTAACTTAAACATTGGTATGTTTGTATTTTGATTGTATAATTTCTATTTTGCGGCTACTTTTTACTTGCAGGGTTCCAGATTTCGGGAACGTATTCTAGTTTCGACTTAACGATTGTGTTATATATCGTTTTTAATGTGTCTTGTTTCTTGACATCATTTCCAGTTCTTATCGTATATCCCAGGTTTCTATAAGCTTCGCTCACATTTTTTTTAACGTGGTTGGAAAATGTTAGTTTTGTGTCAAAGATGAACCCGAGGTCTTTAAACTCTGCGATCATTTTAATATTTACATTACCAATGCAATAATTATGTTTTAGAGGTGTGTTCTTAGAGAGATTATTGAGTTGACACCATTTGAAACAGCATTTATATTATTTTGTACGAATACCGTCATTGACATTACTAATACATCTTCCGAAGTTTACATCATCTGCATACAGTAGGCTCTGGGAATATCATTAATTACAATTAAAAATAAAATTGGGCCAAGTTTTGAGCCCTGAGGGATCCCTGAGAATACTGATTAATCGTCAATTTGTATACCTCTGCACGGTATTCTTCGACGACAATTTTTATGATATGAAGAAAAAGATCAAGTGCCAAATCTGAGAGTTTTAAACATTTTAGTTTGCTTAAAAGAAGATCATGGTGAACCTGATCGAAAATTTTCCTGATTGTATACTTAACATTAACCTGTTTTTTGTTCTCAAAATACGTGGCTATAAAGTCAGTAAGAAGAGTTAGGTTTGTAAAAGTGGCTATGTCAGGTAAAAAGCCATATTGGTCCCCGAATGAATTCTCAAAACTATGTTAAAAAAATGACGTATTTCCTCTACTTCATTTGAAGATTTACCAACATTTTGAGCGTCGACCTGTTCTTAATTTCTCTCCATCATAGCGTTTTTACTTTTCCATATAAATAAAAGTCATTTTTCTCGGCCAGTGTTTAAACAACCACCGTTTTAACAAACAGAATATCTCAAATGTGATTATCAAAATAGGTGATTCTTTTATGGTAAGGTGTGCAATAAATGTTGTCTATAATTATTAATTAATACTAATTGACATATTTTAAACACGGTTTTATAATAACAAGGCTACATGCGACGGAACCTGCCATTTTAACTGACCATTACTTTGGTTTTCCGTCCGTGGCAAGTATCTTCTGCAAGAGTCCAATCTGCGACCACGCTCGGGGTTTTTTCGTATCATTTGTTACAAAGAGTATTACATCGTATTCATATAGCACAATAAATATACTGATCAGATGGTCTTGAGCTACTGAACACAATGTTACTTGTAAACCTGATGTTTTGTCTGGACATTTTATTATCCTAACCAAACGTAAAGTTACAGATGATCTTGACAGTTAAGGTATATATATATATATATATATATATATATATATATATATATATATATATATATATATATATAGGTATATAGACAGATAGATACAGATATAGATATAGATAAAGATATAAATATGGTATTAATTAATATTTTGTGTATGAATATTTCATCTCTTGTTATGAGTAAAAAAATAATCAGCTATAAACAAGAGATGAACATTCTTGTACAATAGCCATACAAAGTATTATCACGCATATCCTGCAACATTAAAGGTTACATCTTTCAGGCTTCTTTGTTTCTTAAAGATAATCTTGAAAATTATGTCGATAATCGCTTCAGTTCAAAGTTAAATAAGTTTATCTTTTTCGTTACATTGCACTCTTCATTCTCGAGTAGTCTGAATAATTTATATATATATATATATATATATATATATATATATATATATATATATATATATATTCTATAGTTTTGAATATACATACCTTAATATTTTCTGTAGCTTCTTTAGTTTCTTTGTATCTCTCCCAATCCTCTGTAAACAAATAATACCAATACATATAGGATGCATTTATTGTCAAGGTAACATGAGAAAAATGTCAACATTTTAGAATTTTATTTTACTATTATGAAATATAGTATTAGAATATGCTAATGCTGGAGACGAAAATTTCAAAGAAAATATTCAGCTACAATTCAAACTGCACATTCGGAAATGATGGCCAATCGTACTTGTCACTAAAAATTTTAGTAATTGTGGGTTTCTCTTTTGCGGAAAAAAATATCATTCATTAATTATGTTAACAAATCCTAATTACAAGAACAATAAAAAATTATTTTTTTTTTCTTGGAATGCTCTTATAAATATTCCTCCTACTGAATGGGGATTGATCTTTACTTAAAATAATATTTAAGTTTATCAGTATAAAATTCTTTTTTTCTTGAAATAATAATCTCAAGTTAAATTGGCTAGGTTGTTCTCAGAAATAATTTGGAAAGAGAATACTTTTATTAGATAATTATGCACTACTATCTTACATTAATATAACAACAGTAAAAAACTACGTAGAAAGTAGGAGAGAACATAAATTTAAAAATTCTTACCTTTGGTGATACCATTTTCTTCAGAACAACTCCTCACGACTTGCCTAAATTTTTCACCTCCCTAAACAAGAAACAAACATAGTATACTTTAAATTTAAATAGCAACCACAAACATATAGATCATGATCATCTATCGTAAGATACATATATCCTTGAATCATAAGAATACTATATATATACGCATTTATACGCATATGCATATAGCATATTCCGTTAACATCTCGCTAATTTCAATTAATTACTGTGAACGAAGTACGCTGAACTGTAAAATAACTATTACTTGAAGTTGTCTGTTTGCTCATTATGCAGCATCATGGTCGCATAAATAAAACACTGATCAATACTGTTCAACAACGCGCGCCGCTAGCGTTGTGATATGCTGACACAAAATCTGTGATTTCAATATAACGAAATTTGGGGCGAGTGTACGAAGGAGTTGCACATGATGTTAAATTATTTAATTTGTGCTCAATATGTGTCTAACATCTAACAGTGTTCTAGAATAACTTGGTAGAGCTCACCGTCTGTGCTAGATGAGAAGGTAGAATAGATCCTAGCGTGGTTTCAGAGAAGCCCGAGTAAATCCATCTGCCAAGCACCTAAGAAATTCAATGTGCTTCTAGTTATTAGCGTGTACTCCTAGTTATTAGCTCTACATCACATTAATTCGACATTTCTTAATTGCAATGTTTTCTCTAATATATTCCCTGTTACTGATGCTATGGTATCATGGATTCGAGTTCGTAGCTTTAGGGTGTTATTCACTGAAGCCACAATTACACGTTCCTTGAATTAACCCCAGAGAAAGAAGTCAAAAGGAGTGAGGTCTGATGAATATGGCGATCAGTACATCAGTCTATCGCGTCCAATTGATCGATTAATTGAACATAGATTAGATATTAGTCATGCTATCAATGGGGCATATGTACAGATATATTAGTGTATGGAAAACACAAAATGCATGAGTTTTTGATATTATTGTAATGATCAACTAGGATCAGTACAATATATCACTGGTAGAATGAAAATCGTAGACTCGCGGTGAAATAGCTATTGCATTAACATTGTTCATAGGAAAGTCACGGTTTTTAGCTCATTCTCTTCAGCATGAAACAAGCTTTCCAGAGGTTTTATGTATTGGGGCCCATAACATGCTTGAACAGGGAAAATTGGAAAAATTGCCTCCAGAAATCCCTCCCATCAATTTTCGACCCGTCTGGAGTGGTCCCGAGTAAACGCATACAATCCAAATGTATCTCGAAATATACTATAGGGATTAAGAAATGTGTGTACCTAGTTTTGTGTTGATAGATATGAGGAAAAAGCTTGTATACCAAAGATATGAGGGAAAAACTTGTATATCAATACACGGATTTCTGGAGGGAATTTTCCAAACATTTTTTTTCAATTTTCCCTGTTCAAGTACGTTATCAGCCCCAATGCATAACACCTCTGGAAAGCTTATTTCATGCTGAAGAGAATGAACTATAAACCGCGACTTTCCAATGAACAGTGTTGATGCAATACCTATTTAACTGCGAGTTTACGATTTTCCTTATACTACCAGGGTTAATGGGCCCCAGGAACTTACTTCCTTGTCCATGGCAAATAATTGTCTGTACATGGACATATCTTTGTTATGTTTATTGAATAGACTAGCTTTGATTCGGATGTCCAGATGACAGGTTCATGTCCGTTCCTTGTCAGTAACTACTCGCCAGCTCTAAACTAAATTTAGTGGGCATGTGCCTCATCTTCTAAGGTATAAAGATCTTTATATTTGGTGACCGAGCCCTGCAAATGGCAGGCTGGGATTGGCTTTATACCATATTCTATTTCTTGGTAATTATTGGCCGGATCTGAACGAAACTTCGTGGGCCATAGCCCATCATCTAAGGGATAACCCTTACAATATTCACGAAAATGTAATTGAAATTAACTTTGTGGTTTGCTTTTATATCTACTAATACCATTGAAAATTAATAATAAATAGAATATCTAAACATAAATAACAGTCAATGATTTCTTCAGAAATGAAAATTGTTACTAGCAACTTTTGATACAGAGAGAAGAGGAACGACAAGGTGAAAATTTAGAATTTGCAAGATTCTGTATGTCTTTTACTCCGGATGAGGTCAGTAATTTATTATATTCTTTTGCAATAGTAAAGTCGAAGAGAGTTTGTTTTGATTGCCTATCCGCTTATGTAAAACAAATAATAAGAAAGTAACGTATGGATTTACAATTTCCTTACCATGCGGAAATACTTCATAAAACAACGGTTCATTTCCCATGCTTCATCGCAGTTACTTGCTGCAAAGCAAGAAAGAAAAAAAGTTATATTAAAGAAAATACATCAATTATTTTACTAATTAGTTTTGTCTGTCGTTATTAATATAGAATATTTAGGAACTCTTTTGAAGTGAACGTAAAACATTAAAGTTAATAATCAGTGTTAATAATCAAGTTAATAATAAAGTTAATAATCATATACAAAAGAAAAATAATATAGTTTACAAAACGGAACAGAGCGTTTTCCCAGATTCTACATTTCCTTCTTCTTTCAGATTATCATCTCACCAATTCTTCTATAATCGTTCATTTTTATTATTTATGAGTGTTCTCTAGTCTAAAGGGTATAACTATCGGGCATTAAATCACTGTTTATTTACAAAGAACATATAAAGGTAACCCAGAAAATCCTGTCGCTTTTTGTGGAGGTATGTGTTCCATTGGCCCTCACACCGTGAGTTGAATGCGAATGAAGGTACGGCGAAGGCCAGTTATTGGTGCAGGTATATCCAGCATACTACTTGGTTGTGGCAGTTAAGTTACATCAAAAATTTGTGTAAGGACAGAGTGAGCATGCGACCTTCACAAGGTGTCATAAGGGCGTGTATGCTGTACAAGCTCAAACGCGGACCGTGCAGCAGTGGTTTAACAAGTTTAAGGACAATGACTAAATACGCGAAGACACACCATGTGCCGGAAGATTAACACATGTACAAAATGAAGATCTTCAGGCAGCAATTGAGGCGAACAGTGGCCAGACATGTTGGGAACCGGGACTACAATTCACTGTGAGTGGAGAAACCATCCGGCAGCACCTCCGTCAACTTCAGAAGCATTGCAAGTGAGTTCGATGGGTCTCACATGATTTCACTCCGTGCCAGAAGACAACGCGAGCAGACACCTATGTTTCTTTGCTGTTTCGAATGAGGAAGAAGTTATTTCTAGACAAAGTATTTACATGTGATGAGAAGTGGGTTCTGTACGAAGGTCCACCGTGCTTTCATCATTGGTTTGCATCCCATGAACCGGTTCCAAAACAGCCGAAACCAGCACTGCAACAAAAAAAGGTCCTCTTGTGTTTTTGGTGGACTGGTCGCGGCGTCGTGCATCGGGACTGCTACCAGCTGGTCAGAGCATCAACGTAACTGTATACTGTCAGCAGCTGAGCAGTGCTCAAGAAAAAAATCAACATTCTGGAGCCAGCACTTCTGAATCGCAATGGGGTACTCCAGTTACAGGACAACGCTAAGCCTCACGTGGCTAGGATGACCCGGGACAAAATTCTAAGCCTTGGATGGAAAACACTATTGCATCCGCCATACTCCCTGGACATTGCACCGTCCGATTATCACCTGTTCCATTTCTTGGACAATCACCATAGAGGACGTCAGTTAAAATTCCTAGTAGAGATGAAAAATGCACTTGATATATTCTTTGCTTCACGACCCACCAAGTTTTGCCACGATGGGATCCATGGCCTTCCAGAACGTTGTGAGAAGGTCGTTGATGCTGATGGGGATTATTTTTGATCTTCCAGGTAGTCTTAGATGACACATCGATGTTCGAAGATGGTGGGTGAAAGAGAGACAGAACTTTCTGGATTACTTTTATAGATAAACGTTCAATTTGATTTAATTTGATTTGGGGTTTAGCTTCCCTTTTATCAGGGCGGTTATGTTAGACAGGGACTTAGAGTTTGACGTGGATTCTGAACCACATGAGATCGCGCCGGGATTTAAACCTGAGTCTCCCATACTGAAGTCCCGTACGCTAACTGTTCATCTACGAGGAACTCCTAAGTTTCAATTTTATCAATTAAATGTGATCATAAATTTAAAAGTTCATTAATTGCAATGATAGTATACTATGATTTACAAGGCATTTTTTCTTGAAAACAATTTCATTGATTCATGTGTGAACTCATTAAATTAGATAAACGCATGAGAGAAATGAAAATAATATTACCTGGTAGGCTTCCACATTCATTGATCATTTTCTCACATCGTTCGTTTCCACTTTGTTCTTCACCATGCATTTTGGTGCACCATTGAAGCACTCTTTCACCGTTAAATTCTCCATTTTCAGTAATCTACAGGAATACATAATACAATTTGAGAATATATATTTTTCAATATACTTAGCGCATTGCTAAAATAATGTACAAAAATGGGATATATATATATATATATATATATATATATATATATATATTAATTGATACATTTTCTTGGGTTGAACAAGATTATATGCGTTAAGTGAAAATATCATGTGTAGATTTCGAGAAAACAAGGAAAAACTAGTTTCTGTAAACCTAAGAATGAACCTGTGTATGAACCGCGTAACGTATTAAAGTGGAACTTGTGGAACAGTGGAAGAAAACTTCATCAAGCTTATTATCAAGACCGTTGCAACAGATACTTATAGTGAAACAATGCCCTGCAATCTAATTGTGAGCTACGTAAATCTGGTAAATTCCAAACTAAGTGGCCGATCGTAGGAAATACAATGCAGATAAAGTAGCAAGTCATCAGTAAAACCGTACATACCCAAGGCTAAAGTATATATACCAACATCTAGTGCATGTGGCTATTGCATAGCGCATAAACTGTACACAGTAGGACGCTGATTATAAGAAAAAAAATGCTCTTGGAAGCTGGGATCAAACCAGAGATGCCATGCGCCAGATCGATGTACTTCTAGTAATCCACAACGGCTCACAAGTAGGCAACTTGTTGGCACATTCTTTTCTGACCAAAGTTTGTAATTTATAGACTTCATCATACACAACTAGTCTTTAATATACCACATAGCAAAATTAAAAAAAAAATCTTCGTTACGGAGATACAACGTTTCAAACAATGCAAAAATGAGCTGTTTAGTCACGGCAACCAGAAACAAACGTTTTAGCGTGACGTGATATCTCGGTATTACAACGACTTACCGAGGGTAGTCGTCAACCTGGTTCGACAAAATATGATATACAAATCTCGAGTGGTAGTAATCTTTAATAATTATATACTATCGTTCTCACCTTTTTATATAAGAATGATAACGTCGATAAACAGTGCTAAAATGGTTTATTAGTTGATATACTTTATAATATATTTTCCTTAACACTGTCAAGCACACAAACTTGCTGACTCGGTATCCATAAACATATACATAGCAACAACTATCCCATAATAATATCTTACATATCTTAAAAACATTCTTCTTCTGTTATTATTAAATTAACATTCTATGAAGTATAGTGCATATGTATGAGCACTTTCTGCCCAAGGTACAGGTAATTATTAACCTATCCAAAGTATTTTGTTATATAAAAATGTCGCCCGACAAATGGACTGAATATAAAAGTCATAAGCGAGTTTGGCTTTTATGTTCAAGAACCACTGGTCCGTTTACAATAATGGTCTTAAATTACACATGTACTTTATATTTTGATCACACCTCGTATATATCTTCATTACATTTCATATATATATAAATACATTTATAACAAATCTTTAATTTCATTAATCCTTGTCTTTTATTACATTAATTATATTTATATTATTATCATTCATCACATTATTATTATTATTATTATATTTTATCCTTTATTACTAAAAACGTCGACACTTATTAATATAATTGACGAGGGTGAAACACAAATTACCATGATTAATAGTTTTGATCATTATTAAAACGTTGATGTTGCAAATAATGTTTGCTCTTTCAGGGCGCATTGAATAACAAATAAGTTGGATGTTGCATTTTAATGTATACATCGTAGCACTAAAATGTCATAAATAAAGAAGAATTTTGTTCGAATAATATATAGGATAGCTCATAAAAACAGTCGTCGAATAATTAGTTTTATAGAATAGATCTTCTTCTTAACATAATCTTTGACAATTAAGTTTTCAACGCAAGTCAATCTAATATAAATAACCTTTGCCTTTAATTAATTATAAATCGAATTATGATTCGTAACATTAACAAGAAAGAATAAAAATCATTTGAAAATTAGCTTTTCAGTCTACCTAAAACTCTATTTAAGCACTTCAAGTATTTATAAGAATCGTTTTCATTATTGATATTAACACATAAACTTAAAAATAAACATTCACAAGAATCTATAACTGATATGAATTTAACCTAATTTCATTAACGGTAATCAGGTTACGTTCGTACTTGCATACGATTCTAATAAAGTACATTGTACTGCACAATCGTGATTAGGTTCTGTACTATTTTGTACATGTATTACGTCGTGATTCTGATTTTGATATGAAGTGCCATCTCTTGACCTCCAATTACGTCTATCCACGTAGTTCGCTGTATTTCTGGAATTTCGCCATACATTCCGTCTATTTTTAAACCTATTTTGATTATATGGTCTAACATATGGATTGCTACGATTAATTAGGTTAGGCGGATTCCCTACATAACTTTGCCTATTCTGCTCATTTTGACTGCTAGAATTTACTCGGCTTAGGTTATGTTCCATATTGTTCACACTTCGGATATTCAAATTCCGAACAGGCACAAAATGATCTGAATTATTCTTATTTTTACCCGTTCCTGCTTGTTGATTCATAGCATGGTATTGAGTTTCATAGCATTGGACAAGCATTAATAAATGGTTGAAACTCATACACTGTGTGGAAAATAAGATCTGTTGTAACTTAAATGGAAGCAAATTTCGAATTGATGCTATTATTCTCGATTCCGATTGCAATGGATTAACGACCTTTAATTCGTTGTATGTATTTACAACAAACTCTACAACAGATTTATGCAATCGAGGATTGAAGTGTTGATTTCTAATGGTGGCATCTCTATTTGCAAGCAAAAAGTCATTTTCATAATTCGCGATCAATGCCGCTTTGAATTCCTCATATGTACTGATGTGATCACGTACTGCTTTAAACCATAGTGAACAAGGTGGGAGTAATACATGAGGGATTAATTTCATATATTGTGATCTATCTATACACATTATATTGCACTCATCCTGGAATTTCTCTAAGAAAGAAGTAGCATTCTCGTTACACTTACCACTGAATTTACTCATGGCTCGTATTTCACTCATCTTAACACTTAATTTTACCTTCCTTTTATCATTCCATGTACCCATTGGGTGACAGTTCCTATTCATGACGTGATGTGTCGTTACACCATCTATGTTTCGCCCATCTGTACTCTTCGGATGAATTTCTTCTAAAATGATATCCTCATCAGATACCGGCGAAGGTGGGTTCATCTCTGGTGAGTGTGGAAACTCCAAGCGACCATCACACAGGTTATTGTGGTATGTGGGGTCCTTAACCTGTAGCATTCTAATTTCTTCCTGTAACGTAGCTAACAATTGCGTATTTGTACGTATGTTGTTAGCATTACTGATGACCTGGATCTTTTGTTGTTGAACAGAAGATTCGGTTACTTCTAAATCCTTTTTTATATCACTGATTTCTTGGCTCAGGTGGTTGTGATTACTCTGGCATTGCTCCGATATTCCTTTTAACTTTTCCTCGAACTGCGAGGTGATATCGCTCATCGTCTGGATAATTAATTGTTTTGTTTCATCCGACTTCTGTTCCATTCGTTTGCTTAATTCCTCATATTGTTTGTTAGATTCATCAGACTTCTGTTCTATTCGTCTACTTAATTCTTCAGAGTTATGCTTCATCGTCTGCTTTAACTCAGTAGACATCTGCATCAATTGCTGTTGTAATATTAGTAAGATTCGATCTTCTGATGATGTCATTTCTGGTGCTACATTATGTTCACCATTGTCACTATTATGGGATTCCTTTTCCAGCAACAACTATCCCATAATATATATTTTACATATATTAAAAACATTCTTCTTTTGTTATTATTAAATTAACATTCTATTAAGTATAGTGCACATGTATGAGCACTTTCTGCCCACGGTACAGATAATTATTAATCTATCCAAAGTATTTCGTTATATAAAAATGTCGCCCGACAATTGAACTGAATATAAAAGTCATGAGTGAGCTTGGCTTTTATCTTCAAGAACCACTGGTCCGTTTACAATAATGATCTTAAATTACATATGTTCTTTATATTTTGATCACACCTCGTATATATCTTCATTACATTTCAAATATATATATAGATACATTTATAACAAATCTTTTCACTTCATTAATATTTATCTTTTATTACATTAATTATATTTATTTCATTATTATCAAAAACATCGTCGCTTATTAATATAATTAACGAGGGTGAAACACGAATTACTATGATTAATAGTTTTGATCATTATTAAAACAGTGATGTTACAAATAATGTTTAATCTTTCAGGGCGCATTAAATAACAAATAAGTTAGATGTTGTATTATAATGTACACATTGTAGCACTAAGAAGTCATAATAAAGAAGAATCTTGTTCGAATAATATATCGGATAGCTCATAAAAACAGTCGTCGAATAATTAGTTTTATAGAATAGATCTTCTTCTTAACATAATCTTTGACAGTTAAGTTTTCAACACAAATCAATCTAATATAAATAACCTTTGCTTTTAATCATTTATGAATCGAATTATGATTCTTACATATATTAAAAAAACATTTGAGAATTATCATTGATTAATGAGAATTAAAGAAAATTAAATTGAATAAAAATAAAATAAATGTTCATGAAAATCTATAGCTGATATGAATTTAACCTAATTTCATTAACGGTAATCAGGTTACATTCGTACTTGCATACGATTCTAATAAAGTACATTGCACAGCACAATCATGATTAGGTTCTACAATATGTTGTACATGTATTTCATCGAGATTCTGATTTTGATATGAAGTGCCATCTCTTGACCTCCAATTACGTCTATCCACGTAGTTTGTTGTATTTCTGGAATTTCGCCATACATTTCGTCTATTTTTAAACCTATTTTGATTATATGGTATAACATATGGATTGCTACGATTAATTAGGTTAGGCGGATTTCCTACATAACTTTGCCTATTTTGCTCATTTTGATTGCTAGAATTTATTCTGCTTAGGTTATGTTTCGTATTATTCACACTTCGGATATTTAAATTCCGAATAGGCACAAAATGATCTGAATTATTCTTATTTTTACCCGTTCCTGCTTGTTGATTCATGGCATGGTATTGAGTTTCATAGCATTGGACAAGCATTAATAAATGGTTGAAACTCATACACTGTGTGGAAAATAAGATCTGTTGTAATTTAAATGGAAGCAAATTTCGAATCGATGCTATTATTCTCGATTCCGATTGCAATGGATTAACGACCTTTAATTCGTTGTATGTATTTACAACAAACTCTACAACAGA
Organism: Thermobia domestica; assembly: GCF_964235325.1. Classification (NCBI taxonomy): domain Eukaryota; kingdom Metazoa; phylum Arthropoda; class Insecta; order Zygentoma; family Lepismatidae; genus Thermobia; species Thermobia domestica. Next base: position 147,564,912 of record NC_137462.1, on the reverse strand, counting down.
TTTATACAATCGAGGATTGAAGTGTTGATTTCTAATGGTGGCATCTCTATTTGCAAGCAAAAAGTCATTTTCATAATTGGCGATTAGTGCCGCTTTGAATTCCTCATATGTACTGATGTGATCACGTACTGCTTTAAACCATAATGAACAAGGTGGGAGTAGTACATGAGGGATTAATTTCATATATTGTGATCTATCTATACACATAATATTGCACTCGTCCTGGAATTTTTCTAAGAAAGAAGTAGCATTCTCGTTACACTTACCACTGAATTTACTCATAGCTCGTATTTCACTCATCTTAACACTTAATTTTACCTTCCTTTTTTCATTCCATGTACCCATTGGGTGACAGTTCCTATTCATGACGTGATGTGTCGTTACACCATCTACGTTTCGCCCATCTGTACTCTTCGGATGTATTTCTTCCAATATAATATCCTCATCGGACACCGGCGAAGGCGAGTTCATCTCTGGTGAGTGGGGAAACTCCATGCGATCACTACACATGTTATTACGGTATGTGTTGTCTTTAACCTGTAGCATTCTAATTTCTTCCTGTAACGTAGCTATCAATTGCGTATTTGCACGTATATTGTTAGAATTATTGATGACCTGGATCTTTTGTTGTTGAACAGAAGATTCGGTTACTTCTAAATCCTTTTTTAAATCGCTGATTTCTTGGCTCAGGTGGTTGTGATTATCCTGGCATTCCTCCGATATTCCTTTTAACTTTTCCTCGAACTGCGACACGAAAATTATTAAGAGTCTAAGTACTATATCAATTCAAATTAAATCACACACAAATTGAGAATAACTAAGCTACCATATTATAGTTTTTCTTTATTTTGAAGATTTGTTGTGAGTCTTCATGTTATTATACTACAGCTACAAATAAGCGTATTCTTTACTAAATAGCTATTAATGCCTTAGAACAATTGAGGGGGGGGGGAAGCGCAACAGTGGTCTAACCCACATTTTTAATTAGGAGAAAAGTCAAGTTAAACTTAAACACATGTGTTTTTTTCTGTACAATGTATGGATGTACAATGTATGACATATTCAACCACTTGTGCTTGCTTTTGTTATATTGCACAAAAACCACATGTGTTTAAGTTTAACTTGATTTTTCTCCATTTTTAAAAATGTGGGTTACATCACTGTTGCCCTCACCCCCTCAATTCGTATTCTACTCCATCCTTACGTTGTTTCTATTGTGTACTCTACATATTTGCAATTGGTCATCCCACACCATTGCCACAACTATTTTTATCTATCTTTTTATGTTAGAAGAATCGTATTATATTCCACTGTACTTTTTTTTACTATATTTCTACAAGGAAAATTATCAGCATGGTGGTTTGGAGCTGAAAAAAGCTGTAGCCAATATAGGCAGACAGATGATTAGGCTGCCGAAAGAAGACCATGAACAAAAGAAATACTCGAAAACTTTTTTTCTGACCTAGGCGTCTTTTATCAAAACTAGGCACCATAATAATAAAATTTCATACACGGGGTTACATAAAGATTTTTTGATTTAAATTATTTAGGCGCCATTTCCAATGGCCATGACTACCTGGCACCTGAAATTTTTCGAGCCTGAACAAGAGGAATATTGACAGAAATTCATAATGTATTACATATGTTGCTACTTTGAAACTTCAGTTTCTCGTTTCAATAACCTCACAAGAAATAGTATTTTAAGCATACAAACATAAGTTTATTTATATTCTTTCTCTCGTCAGCTCTAAAGTTTTTTATGTTTGGTATGAGGTAGTACACTTTCAAAAGATTATATCGTGAAAGTGTTGGGTTCTGCATGTTTCCGGAGGTACACAAGGTAAAAAGATCATAAAAGTAAATTTTTGAGAGTTCAGATTTTTGTTAAGTTTTGTCCATGTAGATTGGTTCTCCATATATTGCTTCACTCACTGGAACAAAATATTGTATTTATTACTTGACATGACATATCACAAACCTTCTTTATCAGACTACACAGTGGATTTATAGTGGAGCGCTCACCTCTAGTTCGAAGGGTCCTTGGTTCGAACTCAGGCCATATGAGTTTGTGGTGGACAACAACATATCCGTTGAGTTTCTCGCTATTCTGACGTCTCCTCCGACATGAACATTCCACAGATTCCCTTATAATCGTTCACTTTCATTGGTCATCCAACTCCCCTTACCTATAGTGCATACTAGCGGAACACAGAACCAGAAATCTTATTTGATTTTATTTTGTAATCAGGCAATTGTAACTAGTTTGCTACATTACTGTGTTACCATATCTATTTATTTGTTGGTTTAAATGTTAACTCATGTGTTCAGACACACTTCAATCGATCTAGAAATATTCACATGGACTAATATAAACGATTTGCGAATATGTTCCATAGACTAAAGAAAACTACGGTTAGCGCGAAGATATGGTAAAATAATATTGTTAATGTGTAAAGTAGTTCGATAATAGCACTGGTGAATCTTAGAAAGGTCATGGAGATGATTATCATCTTAAGTTTGTACTTCCTTGTTTTGAACTCAGTAAAGAATTTAGATTTTTTTTTTTACTTGGGGAAATGTTTTCTCATGTGTTGCTCCCCCCTAAATGTATAACTATCGAATCCACGACGAAGTTGCATATAAGAAATTAACACTCTACTATCAAATCACCGTGCTTTTACATTCTTGATTTGTAATTAAGAACGAATAAAATTCACTTTATGAAGTCGGTGGATGACTCAAACATGGCAACATTGATTAGTTTATTAACTCAGGCTACAAACAATATCAATTTACGTAAAATTAGTGATTATACTTGTAACCTACATTAACAGAACTACAAAATTTGAATGAGTACGTATGTTCATAGGCACTGATTGTGCTGTGCTGCCAAGGAAAGTAACAAGAGTTACATATTTAAGTGTTTAAGGAAGTTCAATGCGTTGACTATATTACTGAGCAATTATATGTTACATACTTGATCGTATAATATTGCAAATTAGTACATTGCTACTTTGTCCTTAGATATACAAGTATATTCAAATAAATTGATAATTGATAATAAATTGATATGGACAAATAGTTACTTTTTAAAGAAGCCTTAAAATTTGTTACTTTTCCTATTCTTTGTTTTATTAGCCTTGCAATAGGCGCGCGGATTTTTGTGACATGGTTGTGACATAGTCGCGCGGGCTACCACTGTAGCCCATTTGTTTTAATTTTATTATATTGGCTAGTTTGTTAATATTTTTATCTTTCTTGTTGAGAAATGTATTTATAAAGTGTTTTAAGGGTCTTATACCCAATTTGATAAATATGGTTATTTTGAAAGCAATGTATATACAAAGAAGATCAACGCCATTCATTTTTCAAAAGTAATACACGAATAGGACTCTAAAAGTTATTTGTAATTAGCAATAAATGCACCAATCTGGGGCATTCGAACTTTTCTTCATCGTTACCATATGTGTCGGAATTCTTTAAAAATATGCATTATTTTACAAAATTTTAGAAATAAAGCTTACAGATAAACGTATTATCGACAAAACATTTCTTTTCAGCGAAATATTTTTTTATGATTTCTTGCTATCAAAAGTTAGATTACGATTTTGCATAATTGTACATATGCTATTTACTCTCATATATTTTTTATTTTTCTATTTTCCTATTCAAGTTCCTCGAAGCATGTTCTGCACACAAGTGGTTGAGTGGTCAATGCACACTTTCCTTCAAGCATTGACCATTCATCAAAAGCAACAAAATGCCAAGAAAGGGAGGTATTTCAGTCTCGTCTGTAAGTTTGCATCACGGTCACGTACAAAACTCTTTCTAAAACTGTCGATGTAAATATTGCCACAATCAACCATAAATCTGAAAATGTTTACATCTAAAAGCAATTCAAGACATTCAAGTTAGGACAACGCAGACCTGGCCTCACCTTTAGGTCCAGGAAAACGAAGCAAAATATTATGAGCACGAGTGACAAATATTACAAGTAGAGTTTTTCTAGATCTGAAATTGTCTTTTGTTACATAATAATTTACTTTACAACTGTCTTTACTACCCCTATAATCAACAGGTATCAGTGATTCCTGCCACCCGGCATTCTCAGTAACATCTTCTGAATTTTCACTATTTCTATGTCCGAAAAATGCAGTTCTTCCGTCTCAAAATATTTTCCCCATCACTATCGCAATCTAGAAATCATTCCTCATCAGAACTGGCATTTTGCAAACTCATTGACCATCTGACCAACACTCAAACTATGATGAAAAAAAAAAAAACTTTCGACGTTTTGGAACACTTATGACAGCAATTGTCACGCGGGCTACAGATGTATCCCATCAAACTTTCAAGCAGAATAACAATGAGCTCGTTTTGATTTTACGTTCGACCACACATTAAACACACAGAATGATAGTTGATAGAAAGGTACACAGACACCCTTTGTGTTAGCATTTCAAACTACTTTGCGGCAAGGAAAACAAAAACGCTGGGCTACAATAGTAGCCCGTGCGCGTATTGCAAAGTTAGTAACGTCGTATACATTTCAAAAGAAAAAAAATGAAACAAAAAACATTCTGTACATCACATCTTTCGCTAAGCCGTTTCCCTAGTGAGTAGCTCATACAACTTGGCTTGAACCGACACATGACGTAGCTACTAACATGGCAGTCATTGTTTCAAGCGAACGAGTAATAGACCGGAATTCAATCGCAAATTTTGACTAGTTAAAATCAACGCATGAGCGAAAGGAAATGTGCTCCATAATCAGCTAGCTCTGGAGTATTTTATAGGGCATTAAGAAAATCAGTTGGAATATCCAATAAAGAAATTAATACTTACAGGCTAATATTTCATTTTTCAAGATTGAGACAATAAGCAAAACTTTGCAAGGAAACTCAGTGTTATAAAGAGTATAATCCATGTTTAAAAGGCCAGTACTACTTGTCACAGAACTGTGCACGATAAAAGGACAATCAACAACAGGTAAACAACAAATGGTTATCTGTGTGCCAAGGTCAAACTAACAATCACAGCGCAGCGGGAAGGGGGGGTCAGAGGCAGCTGTCTGTAGGCTATTGAAGTTCACATACCATAATAGATATGTGTGGCAGAGAGGTTTCTTTTTTCTTTTAATTGCTCAAACGCTCTTTTAGGTGAAGTGACAGAATATGCAGAAGGTGTTATTAGATTTAAAATCTTATCATTTTATTATCTCGTATGTTATTTCGTTTTCTGTAATTTTCTTTTCTTTTCTTTCAGATTAAGCCATCAAGCTGTGAACGATGAAACAGGATGTTGCTTATGACAGTTTCGTCAAGAACAACGTTACTGTCACTTCAGTTAAGCGTGAACATGGCCGCCCTTTCAATATGCACACAAATGAAGCAAACCTCTGTCGTAACATTATCCTACCTTGGGCTAAAGCACTTCGTAAACGAGGTTAACTAATGAATCAAAAATCGCCAGGGGCTCATCGAACGGCACGTATTCCAGAAAATGTGGAAAGAGTCAGACTAGCTACGGTCCGCAGTCCGTGTTGATCCACTCAGAAACAGAAACAGAAAAGTTAAAAATAAGGACGCCCCTCGGGAAAGCCCGCGCCCTCGATAACGACTAAGGCATCAACCAACATTCTATATGCGTCTCCTCCATGCAATTAGTAAAACTAAAGCTGGTGTCGGTGTGTGTGAGTGTCGCGGTTTTCAATCTATTCGGCTAGACATTTACACGCGTATCTGTAACTAAAGTGTAAGACAGAAATAAAGAACGGTAAAATAGAAGATAGGAAAGCACGAGAGATTTATTATGTATTGATAGAGGGATAAAAAAACTGAGAACCAGGTGGAAAAACCTGTGTCGGTCATGCTGCATGCATAAGTATTTACATGGCAAAAATACATTTGAAGGGTGGCCAAAATCCATGTAAATTGTCTGTAATGATACCTAGGTAGTTATTTAATATCTGTTAAATAAGTGACCTATCTTAATATGTTGAGGCATGCGAGCAAACTTCTCTTCAACACACGTTCGAGCAGAAATATTTTGTATTTAGACCCATGTCTTCCATACAAATTGGCCGCTGTACAACCATTGAAACCAGGGGATTACGCACAATGACTAAACTGAGCACAAGCAGTTGAAGGATTTTTTAAAGCAAAATGACAACTTCCGTTTATTAGTGAATGATGAAGCTAATATTCATCTCAATGGTACTGTAAATCAATAGAACTGCCGTTATTGGGTTTCTAACAATCGGAAGGAATTACACGAAAGACCTCTGCACACTCCTTATGTAATGGTTTGGTGTGCTGTAGGCAAAATTACTTTTTTCGACGGTAATAAGGGAAAGATTTTTATCGAGAACTCGGAGCCCTATATTGAGATAATCAACAACTTCTTCTTGCTTAAACTACGAAGATACCGAATTTACAATCGTCAAGTATGGTTCAACAATGTGGGAGAACAGTCCACAGAGCTTGAAAATCATGTCCGTTCTTTTCCCTCTCTTCTCTGGTCGTCTTATTTTAAAATTTGGGGACATTGATTGGCCTTTTCGGTTCCCTGACCGGTCTAATTGCGATTATTTCTTGTGGGGCTACACCAAGCTACGTTTATACAAGCATATATTCCGTACATTGGAAGACCTGAACAAAGCTATTCGCTCGGGAGCCGTCCAAATCGAAAATGCTGTGTTTGAAGGAGTTGATGCCATCTTGAGAAAGGCATCAATGATAACGGACATAAGAAGTCAAAGGCTGTATTACACACTTGATTTTGTAAAATTTCTTTTCCAATGCGAATTCAATTCTGTCAATGTTTTTTTTTTTTTTAAATAATGATTTATGATTTTTTAAAACCACCAGTATCTCTGCTCTATTCAGGATGAGATTTACGTCAAGCTATGGCATTTCGTGTAGCGATTTTTCCTGTTCAATCACGTTTTCTCGCTCCTCCGTCTATATAGCTTTGTCGATAAATTGCTGTCCATCTGTCCGTCTTATTTTCATCATACATTTTCATGGACCACTGTCGCACTCTTTCCGCTTTAAATTATTCATTTCCAGTAATCTCTATAATAAAGTCAATATATGTGATTCACACATTATTCATGTGTGCAATCACGCTTCCTCATTTCTTGTTCATTTCTCCGTACCATCTGTTCACCCTTTGCTTTTACTGTACATTTTAGAGCATCATTGTTTGATTCTTTCACCACTAAATTCCGCATAATCTGTGTAATAAAGAAATGCGTAACATCATATGGGAAAACATATTTTACGATAACATTGTCACATAGGTAAATAATTTCCAAATGTGGGACATATGCCATTATTAGATCTGATTGAGCTCACAAAGTTATATGGATTAAGTATAAAATCTCACGCGGAATTTTCGAGAAAACTTTTTTCGTCAACTTAAAAAAGATGCTGTGCATTAATGTACAGTATTACAATATACGTATGTGTGTTTCAATTTATTATGCTACAATATTACGCACGCATTCTCCGCACGTAAGTCCTGTTCATATGTAAACCTTACACACCCACAGAAACCAAGTATATTCTCCCATACGCTGCGGGTGCAAGTTGAGTCGTTCTTTCCATAAATTGAGCTAGATGCGTACAACATGTAGTTCATAGTGGTTAAGCATAAATCGTATATTGTCCGTATATAACTGTTTTTTTTAATCAGACCGTACAAAGCATTCTTTTCAATTTCACAGCCCAAAATTATAATTAAACTTTAAATTAAAGTTGTCTAAAAATAAGACGTGTCAAGTGATAGGTAATACTAAGCTTAACAAAACGACATGATTCGAGTTGAAATTCTCATAAAAATTTTCGAGAATATAAAAAGAGAACAAATAGCAATCACAGTTCACACCGTGGGAAGAAATTTGTTCTGTCATTGTAATGTGAAAATTGAAGTTTTTGAATTTTTAATGGCTTTACAACGGAAGGTTCCTGCGCAGTCTGTTCGTCAACAACTCTGTATTACTAGACACTTATTATTACTAGACACTCTGTATTACTAGATATTCAGTGTTTAATAAATTTAATTTTATTATTTATTTATTTATTTTATCTTCTGTGATACAACTTTATCCACGCCAATAGAAATATGTTAATATTTTAAAGTTTTATAGGTGGATGGAGAAATATTACAGTAAAAATAATATATACTTACCACTCCTGTTTCTTGTAGCATGCAACGCTTGAAACACTGTAAAGGAAAATGTTATATTGTAAATGACATTATTAGAGCAAAGGGTATAATTTATATTAATAGTAGCATATGCCTCCGCGTGTTATCACGGACAATCTCTTTCCCTATGTACAATACATGTCCTGTTGTCTTCGATATTTAATATGTACATCTGAATAACACACACATAATTTCATAATTCCGTTCTTAATAGTTTCAGAGATCTGGTAAACGAAAAAGAATTTTTAAAAAATATTCCCTTCTTAAGGGCCCTATTTCGAAACACCCCTTCTTATCTACAGCCTAGTATGCAAAGATAATATATATACAGAATGTTAAGTTTCTACGTCTGATAGTTTCAGAGATCTGATAAAGTGCAAAAAAATATTAGATACTCTCTTTGCATTTTTCATTTCGCATTTTATACAAAATTCCAAGGTTCTACGGTATTTCAAAGATCACTACAGAAACTAAGTCGCTTATAAAAGAAAACAATTCTCATCTACGGTCTCGGGTGCAAGGAAAGCATCATTACCAAATGTGAATTTTCTACGCTTAACAGCTTCCGAGATCTGGAGAGCGGCAAAAATTACACAGGGACCCTACAGACCCCTTTAAGACTCGTATTTCGTAAAACCCCGTCTCATTAGGAGCGTAGGGTGCAAGGTGGTTATTTGTTGGTTCTACGCGTAATAGTTTTATAAAGCTTTTAATATGTAAATGAGCTAGTGAGTCGTTTGATGTAATCTTTTATACATAGATATCGGTTGATAGGTTAGTACAATTTTTTTCCCAAATGTAAATTGTTTAAACTAAGAACAATCTTACAACTAGTTTAATCATTAGTAGTCATTAAAACGTTTCATCTTTTATTGTATTGTATAAAGAACAAAATTAAGCTTTTAAGAGCGTTACCTTTTTGAGGTCTATAAAGTACGGCTTAACCAGAGCAATAAGTGCTTGAATATATTATTTTTATTTAAAAAATACGTCCTACGAATATTTAAAGAATTTATGAAATCATTATATTAACGCCAAACAAAACCCACATAACTTGTAGCTGGGTGAGATATTTATATCGATCGTTGTTAAAATGGGATACGGGCAAGGTATTTTGGGATGGAGCATATCCCGTTTTTAACAATGACTGATTACAGTAGTTAAAGATTTGGCATCTGTTTACGTTGAGGTGTGATCCGAGAATTTGATGTTCAGTATTCACCTTCTTGAAGATAAAATTCATAACAATCCCTTTGACATCGTATCGAAAATCGGATTGCAACTCAGAATATTAAGTAACTGGTCTAAACTTCACATAGTTGCTCAACAATATAGCCAAAATCTAATATCATACTAAAATGCATCCCTCTATAGTTATATAGCATTTGAATACCTGATATAAAAATTACCGCCATGTTTAGTTCCTAACACATACTGCTCATCGACATACTACTCATTACAAATTCCAGTTTATATTTAACTTGATATTATTCTGGCTCAATTAAGTAAAGTTCCACATATTAAAATATTAAAATGGGAGACCCGGGTTCGATTTTCGGCGGGGGCTCACGTGGTTCGTATACCACGTTAGTCTGTAGGTCCTGTCTCATATAGCATCGCTGCTGAAAGGGACGTTAAACTCGAAATCAATTGAATAAACTAAAATATTAAAAATAGATTTTTTTAAATTGTTACGCGTAAACATATCAGACATTCGGCTATTTTTTTAAAGAAATGTTCATGTCAAACCAAAATTAAAAGAGTGTACATTTTGTTTGTTCTGTTTGTATTTTAATCATATACGTTCCAAGTGAAACGTGGACAGAAAATATTTATTTTAATTTATTAAGACATATTTACTTCGATATTTACATGTTTTATTAATGCTATTAACATATTAATTCTTCAAATGTTCTTATTTATTTACAAGAACTTCTTTATTTCTTTATTTATTGTGATTCTGATTGACAGTATTCCAATATGATTGAGATTAAAAAAAACTTATTTTGGTATAATTACTTACCTTAATATTTTCATTTGGTTCACCTGTACTCTTAAATTCCTCCCAATGTTCTATGATCAAGTAAAAAGCATAAAGTAATATTAGAAATTAATTTCAGTGCTGTGAATAAATTTCACTATTTGAAATTATATGCTTGTTAAACAAGACCAATATTATTACTCTACAATGTCCTTATTATTATTATTATTATTATTATTATTATTTTTTTTTTTTTTTGAAAACGAATGGAAAAAAATATGGCGCAAGAAACAAACTGAATAGCATTAAAATTACCATTCATGTTCCATTAGTAAAATATCACTTTCAGAGTTGCTATATCGAGTAGGTTTTAATCTTCACTTTTTATATATAAAACGACTAACTGTACATTTTCTAAAATATCAGTATATACGTTAACAAATTGTAATTTTCGCAATATGTAAGCCATTTTGTACTTGTGTTTCTCATTAGCGGGTAAAGAAGGCATGATTATGGGGTTAAATATTTATGAATTAGGTACGCAGATGACACAAACAAGAAAAATAAAAAAAAATCAACTACAAAGTGTTGCATGGCAATTCAAAACATTTCATTCAATACAAAACAAAATACTTACGTGAATTGACATTTCCCAATATATTAAAGTAACAGAACATAAAGCAGATATATTTGTTATGATTTAATAATTATCATAAGCTAGTTTTTAAATGGTATTTTTACCGCATTTTATTCGTATTTTCTCAAAAGTCTTCATGATCACCATTTTTATCTTCAAGTTGTCTATGAGCTACGTTGTCATAGAACGCATGGTTAATGGTTGATAAACACTAATTTAATTATACTAAATCTCTCTATTTCTACAAAAATATTTTTTCATACAAAATCTTAATTGCAGAATGCTCGGAGAGAAATCACTTTTTCTGTGGTTGTTTCTCGAATTTGTTTTATAAAACATTTCCCGGAATCTGTTATCCTTACTTGGAGCCAAGTATATTCAGACAAACAGAGTACGTTTCCATTAGTTGATTTCTTTCTCTTAATAAGAAGATTTTGCCTTCTTTTTGCATAGTTTTCAAAATGTTTTAAATCAATTGTCTCCATACTGCTAACTTTAAATTGAGGTTTATTTTTGGGAGTGTGTATTACCACAATTCAATCTTATGGAGTACTGATCTTAAACTCAAATAACAATATCGTTTTCTTTCTAATGATGGAATTAATTACATCCAATTCATGTGTGTATGTTTTCTTAGCAGATATTTATTATTGATTATTTCAACAAATATAATGGAAAGTATCCACAGAGAGTACATGATGATCATATTTATGTTTTGGCTAGAACAATTATCTGAGTAAATTATCTGTGCACTCGTCGTTTATGCATTATCAGAAGTCTATTTACTGAGGTAGGAAACCAGTTCAATTTCCCCCTTTCCTTCCTGTTTCCTTTCATTCCATAAACACCAGCTACTTTTCTCTTCTATAGAAAAAAGAAAAAAAATGATGTAGTTAAATGTCCGCAGTTTGTATTAAGCAGAAATTTAGACCATATCTAAGCACTTGTATGGATAACAGTTAATATAAGAAGTGTCTCTTTGAAATTTATTCAGTGCCCAAGAATGAGTTCTATCTTCTCCTTCTGTCGTCTATTCAAACTTGAATTAGTTGAAATAAACGGTTTTTGGTGTCAACCTTTATCGCCGTTGAACAAAACCATTAAGAGATAGGGAGTAATTTCTCTTCCGTATGAATTCAGCGTCAGAGAAACTGGTTCCACCTTTGATCTAATTACTCTATGGCAACCAGTACTTATAGATGCACTACTTGAAGTTTGAGTATTGAATTCGCATAGTTCGGAAGTTTTAGTTCCACACTGTGAAACGATACTCACTTATTTCGCTACCGATTCAGTTTTCCAAGAGTATTTCCTATCTTCTCCATTAACCCTCCATTCTATCCCACCATCTCTGGTTTTAACATTTATCGCCATAGAATAAAAGTAGTAATTGGTAGTGACAAGAGGTTTTCTGCAATCGATAGAGAGTGTGAAGAGAAAATACCTTCATAATCGACACTATAACAAAACGAGAAGCGATTCAAATTTACTACTACTTCTGGTTTCAATGTTCATTTCTGTAGAGCAATAACCGTTAAGAAATAAAGAAATGTATTTTTCCGCAATCGATTCAGCTTCCCAAGAGTAGATTCTATCATCATTTAACACTCTATTCAATCCGAAAGGATTTCAATTAACAATTTCTGGTTTAAAGCTATTATCACCAGAGAACAAAACCAGTAAAGGATAGCCAGTAATGGGTTTTAGATATGCAGTCCGCGTCTGGGAAAGAGATTCCATCTTTGATCTTATTAATATATTTAAACTCTCATAGTTTTGAAGTCTACTGTATTTTCATATTATTAAACGAACCTTACTTATTATTTTCATTATAGAGAAAACAAAAATCGTCTCTCAACATTCTTTTAAGATACCGTTTAGAAGTATGCTTCCATCGATTAAATAATCGGTGTATTATCATTTCACATCTTTGGCTTAACACGCAGTTTAGTTTCTTATACAACTAAAATTTCTTTTTTCTTTAAAAAAAAAAAAAACAATGTTATTTATGGAAGCATGAGTTCAAGATGAAACCCTACGTTGTAACAAAACTTAACGAACAGTTTTTTTTTATTCCCGTTAGAAATCTAATACTTTAATTATTGCGTGAATCTAACGTGCTTGCTTACACAAGACCATGAAATTAGTTAATAACTAAAATTATTACTATTACCTGGAGTTACTTCATTTTCTGCTTTACATTTGTTTTTTATTTCCTGATGTCTCCCTCCACCAGCCTGAAATATAAAACATATGATGTTACAAAAACATAATAAATACAAAAAAATCATCATATTAAATAGCTAACATCACACTATATCAGATACAATTTTGAAATTATTTTTGATAGCATTGAAAACAAATTTTCTTTTTCCATGTGTATACTACTATACGTAGGCCGTACAATGGCATGTTGATGAGATGTTTCGGCTATAAAGATGTATTTTATAATGCCCTTTATATCATAAAAAAATATTTGATGTATTCACTGCCTTCTAGGTACTAGACCGTAAAGAATTTCAGATAATTCATTGTATTTCATGTATATGAACAGGTGAACACTAAGAAAGTTTTGTTGGGAGAGATTCAATCTATTGATGGGTATCCAATACTACAAGGCACTACGTCTATGTAGTATTAAATGGGTATTTTTATGCATCCGAGAGGACTGTAAGTAACTGTAAAATACTTAAACCTATAATTTCAGAAAAAAAATATAAAACTAGATTGTTTTTATAAGAGAAAGAGTACAGATTAAGTGTAGAATCATATTGTAATGCTACATAAATCATTTCCTTGTTAAACAGGTATAGTTTTATTGAGAAAGTGTAAAAATGTACGTTGAGTTACGAAGTTTTGTGTAGGCCGGACCCGGTGAACTCCCATGGGTGCATCACACTGGGATTTAGGATTAAATGGGAAAGCGACCTGGGACCTATAAGTGAAGTACCACCCCGGCATTTGCCTGGTGTGAATGAGGAAAACCCAGGAAAACCTCATTCAGGATGACTGGCGTTTTACACTTTTTCGACCTAGTGCTCCCACCGGGAATCGAACCCTGGACCGTTTGTGGACTAAATGGTCCTCTATCAGCTATCTAACAGGTTATACTTTCTTCGTAGTCTGTTAGACGTAAAAATCAATTAGCAACTGTATTATTAGCCTCTTCGCAAAGGAATATGTAGCTTAACACTTTTTCGTGTTTTTATGATTTCTGTTTTATGATTTCTATAAATTAACAGAAACGTAATGTAAAAAAATGCCCAGTAATTATTTATTATTCTTGCGTAAAATAATTACAGTGTTTGCTATTTGGTCTTCACCTATTTATATTCATTCATGCATTACGGTAGAAGAAAAGAAATAGAACGACGTGGCACATAACATTCAACGAAGCATAGCAAAACAAAATACCTAAACAGGTAACAGCTTTCATCTTAAAAGATGTTTACATTTTCATTGCTAGACATCAAACGAATAATGCTTTCTTCCAGGTGCGAGCCACAATAAATTTTCTTCGCAAGCATCACAACCCAAGAAAGCATTCTGCGAAACTCCTTTCTCATTAAAAAAATAGCCAAAATTCTACTTGATTTTAGCATTAAAAGTGTTTAAATTTCTTCCGGAATGGTTCTAAAAAAGAGATTCAAAATAGTCATAAAGTAGGTGTGCGAAACAAAATGTACAGTCTTGTTATAAGAAAGTAATCACAGACACGACCTGTACAAGGTCGTAAACGTTATATTTAACAGAGTGGTTCGTATCTTGCTCTTGACATATTACATGCTTCCAAAATTATTTTGATATATTTTGATATTTTTTCTGAAAATCGACGAATGAATACTTTCATTAATTAACTTCTTGTAATCTTATAAAAATCCCCCAACATATTAATCTGGCGCGTGGAGTATCCTATTCGATCCCAGCTCGCGCCATGTGAACTTTGTGGTAGACAAAAACAGTGTGCGTGGGTTCCACCCCTTTTATTCATTCCACCATTCCATTCATTTTTCATCACCGTCTCCTGTAGCCTAGCCGGCATAACCGTAATACGAAAACTCAAAGATTTCATGTTTTTCATTTTTTCCAACATACTAACACTAGATTTCGTAACCTTCACCTTATGCATTGATGTTTCGATATGAAATTCAATGCTAAGATTACTTTGGAACGGTAATTTTCGACTTCAAGTAACACCAGGAATGTACTCAAATTCATTTCGTCTATTCTAGATATTCCTCCCAGTAGAATATACTGTGCAGACGAAACAAGACGAAACAAACTAGAACTTTAAAGATAATATAATAGTAACAATTAGGAAAAAAGACTGGTTGAAGGGAAGGGATTTGCAGAGGATCAACCGAAGAATAAAGGATGTAGTAGAATAAATTATGAATAAAACAAAACAAAATAAACAACGATCCTGAAAGAAAATGTTTTAAAAAAGTCATATTTGGCTGAATGCAAAATATTATCCTTTCAAAGCAAAGTTTTATCAATGTTAAAATAATCACAACTAAACTTAATAACAGTAATGCATTTAAAAGAGTGAAGATCCGTTTGAAACACTAACTAGATACTTCATGGACGCCAAGTATGAAGAAAGAAAAGTTGATTCATTAGACCTTTTAAATGTATCGCAGTTAAGTTTGGGACACATGTTACCTACATATTGAACATTATTCAAATTGCATACTATTTGATATTTTAATGTACAGGTGTGCTATGTGATTAACTGAATATTGCATTTTAGAATTGTTTAATGGAGCCATTCAACCTACGATAACATTTAAATATATTATACATATAAAGTTAACTGATAAATTAAAATTCTGCAACTAAAAGTGTCATTTATGATAATTCTATAACGCTGTAAATAGAAATATGTAGAAAACTACATCATACTAGTTAGGCCTTATTATGAATTTAACGCTCACCTAATGTGATAGATGGTGATCCCCTCTGAATCAAAACGGGATAATTTCAGATATAGATATGAGCAGGCCACTGACGGATCTAGAAGGTAAAATCTGAGGGGGGGAGAGGGGTTCATCGATGCGGGCGAGTTTTTAATGTCACTATTATCTATTTCAAAGATAAGTAAATTGTTTCTATTGTGGTATGTGGGCTAGTAGCTTTTTTCTTGGGCTAGTAAAATTTTGTTGCTTATTTGCATTCCTGATTTATACATTAACAAACATGCGCAGGAGAAAAGTGCGAAGAATAGAGAGAGCCAACAGTGTGGGGCTTTAAAGCGTTCCACTACAATAACATAGTAACTTGTTAAAACTGTTTGTTGGTGTGTGGGGAGGGGGGTGGAGTTGAAGAAGGATGGGTCATTCTGTTACAGATATGCTGCCTTTTGTTCTGCATTTCGAGAAGACACGGTATTTGACAATTTCATGAGTTTTTTTTTCTCTTATCACTGCAAGTACATTATAAATACTGCACTCAATGAGGGATGTTCGAGCCGGGTGAGCCTCCCCTTAATACGCCACTGGATACGATTATGTTCCTGTTTTTGATTTTTACACGCACGAGAAGATAAAATTTTGTTCGCACAGATATGTAGTAGAAAACGGCAATCAATGTCATACAGCAATTAGAAATGTCAGGATAAGCAACTTTAGACTGAAGGTAAAATTCTACTAACGCTAAAAAAAAAAGGAAACAGCATTTTGAACGTTGAATCACAAGACAACTCGTCAGTAGAAAGTTCATATTTCACCCAATATTTTTTTCTTTGTTTCAGAACAAATCGGAAAATACTCCAGGTATTTTATATTTTCAATCCCACGTTGAACGACATCACTAGAAAGAAGTGTTTCACTGGAATCAATGAAATCAGTCAGTGTGTAAGAGTAATTTCGGTTTTCTTCTCCAAACGTTTGCATCACGAATTTGACTTCTTGGTTGTTGCCTCTATCTTAGATTATAGTTTAGGGTCTCTTTCAGCAGTGAGGTTCTATGAGACGTGGTCGTACAACTTAACGCGTGATGCAACCCGCATGGCTCTCGACAGAAATCGAACACGTGTCAAATACATTGAAAACAAATCCATTGCCATTATATTATTTTACACAGAAAACAGTGACAAATGTATCTTGAAGACTAATATTAACAGTATTCAAGATTATAATTGGGGAGAGGACTTCAACTTCTATTTGAGGGTCTCCTCTGTAAGAGTTTGGCAACATGATTCAGGGAAACTCGAAATAAAATCAAAACATAGGTTTTATTTAAATGTTCTTCTTGTATATACATAACAAATAGCTTTGGTGTGAGAACATAATAAGTTGAAGTTTCATGAAAATAAAATGTTCTGCGGACCCCTCCTTTCAATGTGTCGCGACCTCCGCAGGTCCGCGGACCACAGATTGGGAAATACTGCTTTATAGTGCAAGTATTACGAAATAGAGAATTTTTTAAAATCTAATTTAGACTTGAGCTCTGTGTGCCCGGACCAAAGCGGCAAACTAATATTTATTTATTTATTTATTTTGATGGTCAAAAACACACTCAACTCAAAGTTAGCAACGCCATCTATTTAGCTGTACATGTTGTTATAGAGAATTTATCAGAGAACTGCATTAATATGCTAGACAAATCTGCAAGGGGTCCGAACTTCTTACTCCAAATCACAATTTAGCTTAACAGGTTGTTTCTCAAATTTATTCGACAGGTATATGAGTCACAAATTATTTATTATTGTATATTTGATATGATTTGTTTTCAATGACAGTCTTAAATAGAGTAGATAATACCTTCTATAATACTTTACGGAATTTCGAAAGGAGGAGTGCTATATTATAATTAATCCAAGAGACACGGAAATTGGAATTCGGCCCTAGTGATATGAATTTAGGATATGGGATGATAATGTTAAAGTCTCATAAATTGATTGTATCATGCTTCGCACCTGAAAATAACATATCAAACTTTTTGTTATTCTACACATTTCTTAGTGCTTCTCATGTTCTAGATTACTATGTTCTATAGAGCTTAATAATGCCTTTTGCGAATTTTACATTTATTTTTTTTTTTAAAAAAAACGTAGAATGACATCAGTTCCATGTCGAATAGCTTTTAAAAGGAAATTGTTTATCTCATTAGAATTTGTCATGTTTTTAAATAATATAATGTTAAATAAATAACTATAGGTTTTATAGAACTTGTTTTGGGGTATGAGAGAACTCTAAGTTTTTCACAGTTACAGTTTAAAATGTGCTTCAAATTACTGGGCAGAGAATCGATTATGATGTTAGGAACAATATTTCTTTTAAGTGCAAGATCTTAAGCACTCAAGCAAACATATTTAGTTTCAGTTTCAAAAATCTGGAAAGTCATTTCAGTCTGAAAGATTAACAAATAATAATAATAATAATAATAATAATAATAATAATAATAATAATAATAATAATAATAATAATAATAATAATAATAATAATAATAATGGAAGAAAGCCAGAGAAGTACAATCTCGAAATTATATATTGAAAGTACCATTAAGTCATTAATCTGATACAACTGAGAAAGTAAGTTAGCCTAATTATGATGTACGGACTTGGGCAGGGGCGGATCCAAGGGGGGCGATCGGGACAATCGCCCGTCCTCCAAAGAAGGAAACTTTTTTGTATATATATATTTATCATATATATAAATAAAACACATCCCAGAGTTTGGAGCTCTTGAAAGTAGCTCTAAGTAGCAGTATTACAACCCACCGCCCCCCCTAGAAGTTCATCCTGGACTTGGGATTTGAATCTAAGATCTCACGAATCGAAAGAGCAGCGCAAACTATTTACTTCACATTCTTTTAACCTTATCTTTACCTTTTAACCAAAGGAAATATTTGATAGAACTAATGGTAAGCCTAGTTGTCAACTACGTATGTTAATAATGGCAAGTTTGAACTAAATATTGAATTAAAATAGAATATTTAAAAATATATATATAATAATAATATATAATTTATTCAACAAATATCGGAGAATCATGTTTCCAATGGCGTCAATAGAAACTCACCAATTGATCTATGTAACTTTCATTGTGCCTTGTAACTTGTTCCACCTCGCAATACTTTACTCACCACTTTTAGGTTCTAAGAATTTATGAATTAGTGTAGTGATTCTGCCTGAAATTTGTTTCTAGAGAATAGTTGAGTAAATTGGTTGCTAACTAGACATTTCATACTGTCTAGTGGTAGTTTACGTCGTTTTTCAGCTGGATTGATATCAAACATGCAATATTATTTACAATTTTATTCAACAAAGTACAATTTTATTTGACACCCTGCAACCCTACTAATCAGAGATAGTTCGAATAGTCAGCAGCAAAATATTGTCCCTCTCCTTTCTTCTATTAGTTAAGAATTTCAGCAGCAATCTTTCTTCTTTTGGCTAATGACCATAAGATGAAGAAGAAAGATAAGCACTACAGGAAATGGCCCTATTTTGACCACTTGAAGAAATATGCTGTTGAGGAAATAACCCTATTTCTTCTCATAGAGGAACACAGTAATAGGATGGGACAAGCTATTTTTATATGGATTCAGAATCCATGAATTATATTTTATCTCAGTTTTATTATTCTACTGAAACTGCAAGTAGTAACAAACAGTAGACCTTTAGGTTTCAATAGTGATTCCTATATGTTTGAAAGGTATAGGACGAAATTGTTTTTGATATGGATTAAGTGTGAGGTGAACAGTTCCATCTCATTTATTATTCCTATATTGCAGCCAAAAGTTATAGATCTCTTTCAATATTGAGTTCGTACAGTTTGAAAATCTACCGTAGGTTCAAAACGAAACTCACTTGATATAATATTCCAAACAATAAGAATTATTTGGAAATTTTGGTAATGTAAAGTTTAATTTAATTTTTCAATTTAAAACAGTACAAATAAGTTCAAGCATAATATTATTCACAATGGATGGGAATATTACCAATAATTCTATGTGGAAACATGCTTCTAAGAAGTCAAATCTATTGTAAAAAGTAACACAAAATTTTAAGGAGAGAAGCTTATGTTCGAGGGATGCTTAAATTAGATTAAATATGGTGCATATTTCGAACTGGAAAAAATTAACAAACATATCATTACAATAATTAAAATATTATAACATTGTTTCTTACAACTACGAAATCAAAATTCCTCTTAAAACTTTATTATTTAGACATTTTGAAATAAAAAAATGTTTTAAAATATTTACCTGAACATATACAACTGTAATAACTACAGAGGCGACAAGAGATAGAAATTTAAACGTCATACTCGTGCTGGAATCTTGATACAATAATAATACACTGATGAATGAAATATGTTATTTATACGGATGTAACTTAACCTTGAGTAAATGAATTAGAAGATTTCAAAATTGCACTGTTGCGTGTTCTCTGGTACATAATTATATGTTTCACAATTTTACACGTGACCATATATACGCAATAATTTCCGTAAAGCAATATTGAACAATGTAAGTTTTATTATTATTATACGTATTTACAAATTACCAATAGATTTGCTAGTTGGAAATTTTAAAATAACCAATCTTTTATTGTTTACTATCTTGAATTTTTCTAATGAATAAATTAATTTAAAGCCATTGTGGAAAGATCTTGAACAACGCAAATCATATTACTCATGATATTCATACGTTATATACGAGGTATGTTAGAAACGCAATGATGCTGATACGATTTGCACGAACCGACAATGTGACTGTCTTCATTTTCACATGGGAATTTAGTTGGTCCTTACCGTTGACTAAGTATAAGCTTGAAAGTTTCAACTTGATCTACTTGCTACACGATTGCTGGGAACATCTGAAGTATAATTGTGTTTGTTAGATGCCTTACAAAAATTGTTCGTTGAATGTTTGAGTAAAGCTGTGCCATCAAATTTTGTGTAAAACTTGGTAAATCTGCTACCGTTACTTACGAAAAGTTACAAAAGACTTACGAAGATAGGGCACACAAGTTTTCATTTTTATAAGGCTAAGAGTAAGTAGAAGACGAACCAGAAGAATGAGCAAATCAGAATCAGATGTATGCTCCCCCTTCTTTTTGACAGTCGGGGGATCGTCCATAAGGAATTTGTGCCACCGGGACAAATTGTCAGTCAAATTTTATATCGAGAAGTCCATGAAAGACTCAAGAAAAGGGTGACACCTGCGAGACCAACTATTACACGCAACAAACCATATCACACATCAGTCTTTATCAATAATGTTTCTTTTTTCTTCTTTTCTTTTAGAGAAAAGCATTCCAGTGATTGTTCAGCACCCTATACCCGGATTTCAGCCCCTGTGACTTCTTTTTTTTCCTTTGCTGATAAAACACATGAAAAGGCGCTAATTTGGTAATTCGGATAATTATGCAGTTGACCGTAGCGGACGAGCTGAGAGATATTCCAGCAGGAAGCCTTGTAGCACTACTAGGACGAATGAAAATAACATTTCCATGGCAGTGTAGCTGCTCCCCTGAGTCGTCCGTACTCCCAGGGCCGTCGCATGGGTTGTAAACTCCCGGAGCGAGAATTCCAAGGCGCCCCCCCAAAGTGTTATGAGAAACAATCAGAGTTTATTCTGTACTAATAGATTTAAATATGGAATGTAAGAGAAAAATGTTGGTATTATATCCATTTTTTAAATTGAATGGCTTTTGTAGCTAAAAGATAGTAGTTAATGAAAACATGGTTTTGAATTATTGAAATCGAGTGCTATTCTTGTTTATTTTGAAATTGATACACATCAACATAGTAATAGCATAGAGTATACAAATAACGATACAAATATTAAGTTCCAAGATTTAAAGAAAATCTTCTCACAAGGGACTGCAGAGAGTTTCAGATGAATAATCCTAGACAATGTTTTACATTATCGGAAATCTTCAAGTTCAACACTCTATCGGGAGTCCTTCAAGGATCTAATCTAGATCCCCTGTTGTTTCTTCTTGTTATTAATGATATTCCTCTGTGTTTTAAAACCTCTCAAATTCTTCTTTTTGCTGACAGTCTCAAATTACACTACAAATAAGTTAATTTGATGACTGCGTGAATTTCAATAAGATCTACAGAGTTCAAATATGGTGTGATAAGAATAAAATAGTCTTGAATGTGTCCAAATGTGAATCTGTATCTTTCACGATTAAAGAAAATTTAATTAACTTTACCTATACAATAAGTGGCACTTCCTTGTCTATCCCAAATACTATCAAAGATCTCGGACTTATATGAGATAGTAAATTAACTTTTGCTCAATACATTGACGCAATAACGAGCAGTGCATATAGAAATCTAGGTTTAATTTATAGGATAAGACAGATTTCTACAAAGAGTCAACATTTATAAGGTTATATTTTTGATATGTGAGGTCAAAATTAGAATATTTTTGTACTGTTTGGACACCAAATGTCACTAAATACTCTGATGCAATAGAAAATATACAGTTTAAATTTTAAAAAAATGCTAGCATACAAGAAAAGTGTTTCATATCTAAAGAATGTCCCCTATGAAAACATAGTAACGAATTTTAGTTTTCGAACATTAGAAAAAAGGAAATGGGTGTTTAATCTGTTGTTCTTACATAAATTATTAAACGGTACTGGCAGTGGTGCAGTAAAGTAAGATAGAATGGGTAAGAGTGGGGTATACTTCACTATTCCAATGAATTCAGGATTAATCTTTTATAACTCCATCCCTGTTATCCTTGGAATGGCGAAATTCTTTCAAATTTTGTTTCTGCAAAAAGATAGATAGTGTAAGGCACGTTCATTGCACACTATAGGGGATGTCATCAAAGAAGCAGTGTTGCTAACACAACATAAGTTACATTTTTTAGTGGCACAACATCAGGTTTTTGCTCCTATGGAATGAAAATGTGAAACGTGAGCTAACAAGCTACGACTTCTCTGTCAGTTTTGGAAACTAACACCACTATACCGGTATAGTGTGTTGATAGAACCTGATGTTGATGAAGTACAAGGAAAGATGTCTCCTACACGAAGAATAGTTCGGGTGAAGTCATCTGTGAATAATGCAGTAAAATCTATATCAACAAAGGAAGTAGCAGGTAAAATTGTTATTTACTCTGATAGCCAGGGTCGTAATATGTTCTCTATGCTAAAAGATAAGGTAAATAATATTGGTGTACAAGGTTTGGTTAAACCAGGCGCAAATCTTAAAGAAGTTACCCAACCTATTATGGCATCTGTTGATAAACTTACAAAAGAGGATACAGTGATAATATTCGGAGGCACAAATGATGTGTCAAAAAATGAGTCAAAAAATGTTATAGACATACTGCGTCTATGGTTGCCTTATATGACACATACAAATGTAATAGTTGTACATTTGCCTTATAGGCATGATCTAGCTGATTTCTCGTGTGTAAACAAAGAAATGCTGAAAACAAATGAGAGTTTGAAGAGGTTGTGTAAGCACTTTGGGAATATAAGGCTGTTAGATGTTAGTAGTATGCCAAAGGAATACCACACAAGGCATGGTATGCATTTAAATCGTAATGGTAAAGATTACATTTGTAACGAACTAAGTGAAATGATAAAACGTGACATAGTAACCTGTCCTATTCCCCTCCCTTATCTAGAAAGAAGGAATGAAAATGTGGTAAATTCCTTTTCAAATGTGGAAGAACTTCCTTTTCTAGTTCTCATCCAGAAAAAATATGCAAAGGTCCATTAAATATTTATCATCATAATGTACAAGGGCTTGGAACAAAGCTTGAATTATTAGAAGTGCTCCTGGATAAATTAAACAATATAAACATTGTATGTCTTTCTGAACAGTGGCTTGATAGCAACGCCATAAAATTAGTGAATTTTAGTAAGTTTAAGTTAGCATCATACTATTGTCGTTCGGCAAGGAAGCACTGTGGAGTCTGTATTTTTACAAATGATGATGTAAACTATACTGAGTTAGATATAAGTCAGTTCATCTGTGAAATGCACATTGAAGCAACGGCCCTGAAACTAAATGAGTCTAATGCTTACATAATATGTCTATATAGACCTTATGCTGGCGATATGTCTATCTTCTTTAATAAATTAGAATCCATGCTGAATCATTTGTTTGTTAAGCCTCGAAACGTAATTATTTGTGGTGATGTAAATATTGATTGATTAATTGACTCGAAGTATGTCTCATTTAGAAGGTTTGCTGAACACATTTAATATGCATGCCGTTATAAATGAACCCACGCGATTTGAAAAAACAGCTTTAGATCAGTTCATAATTATGAAAAATCAATCAATAAATGTATCACGTGTTTTCAATCCTGTTTTTTTCAGATCATGACGCTATATACGTACAATTACCATTGATAGATAAATTAGTTAAAAATAAAAACTATACAGCCTTAAAGAGATCCTTTTCAGAGAGGATTATTCAATATATGTGTTATTTAATAAGTCAAGAAACATGGGAGGAGATATGTAAATATAGTTCCATGGATGAAAAGTTTAAAGCTTTTATGGATACATTTTTATATTATTTTAATATTGCTTTTCCCTTAAAAAGTCGCACTATTTCGAAACGCATTGATAAAAGTTGGATTACAAATGGAATTAGAAAATCCAGTACCAATTTGATAAGATTTAATAAGATCCTTAAGTCTGGTAACTTTAAATCTGATGATTTAGAGAAATATATACAACTGTATAGGAAAATCTATAAGAAGGTCATAAGGGCAGCAAAATTAATGCGAAACAATAGCTTGATTTTAAATGTCCGAAATAAGACTAAAGCAATGTGGCAAATAATCAATAAAACTCTTGGCACAAGCAGGCCTAAGAGTGTAGAATATCTTAAACTAAATGGTAAAATTATAAACAATCCACAGCAAATTGCAGATATATTTAACGATCATTTTGTGAATTCAGCTGATCAAACTAATAATACTGATCACTCAAAAATAATGCAGAAACTCCCAAATCAAGGAGAAATAAACACAAAGTCTATGTTCTTATATCCAGTTTCTGTAGATGAGATAAAGGAATAATTAAATCCTTATCAAACAGCAGTTCTTCAGATATGGATGAAGTCCCTTCCATTTTAATTAAAAAATGTGCGAAACATATCACACATCAACTTTATTACCTTATAAATTTCTCTTTAGAAAACGGTATATTTCCCACACTACTTAAAAATGCTAAGGTTCTTCCAACTTTTAAAAAGGGTGATGAAAATGTCATGACAAATTATCGACCTATTTCAGTGTTATCGATATTTTCAAAAATATTTGAGTCAGTCATGGCAAAACGTCTTAGCAAATTTTTAATAAATCATAATATTATCTCGACTTTTCAGCACGGATTTCAGAAGAATAAAAGTATTGATACCGCTTTATTTGATTTTCTTACAGATGACCTCAAATCACACGATAATAAGAATTATGTTATAGGTTTGTTCATCGACCTGTCAAAGGCATTTGACAAAATTGATCACAATATTATGCTAAATAAATTGTCTCAATATGGCATACGTGGCGTATTAAACCAGTGGTTTTCATCCTAACTAACAAATAGATGCCAAACTGTTCAAATAACAGAAGTTGATTCAAATCGATCCTGCACTTTCTTCTCAAAAGAAACAAAAGTTACCATAGGTGTCCCTCAGGACTCTATTTTAGGCCCAACTCTACTCATAATTTACATAAATGATCTGATAAAAACTTTACACCCCACAAAAGGCATGTTATATGCTGATGATATAAATATAATTTTTACTGGACAAGACCCAAATTTAGTATTGGTAAAGACAGAAAAGGTTATAAGCAAAATAGGTACTTGGTCGAATGCAAATAACCTTCTCCTAAATACAGATAAAACAGTCGCGACAAACTTTCGTTTTCCAGGAAATAATCCATCCTTCCCTTCGCTAAACATTAATGGAAAACAAATTGAGTATTCTAATGCAACAAAATTACTTGGTGTTTACACCGATGATGATTTGTCTTGGCAAACCCATGTTAAAACATTAAATAAAAAATTGACTACTTTATGTCTTGCGTTCTCTAGGTTACGTGATACAGTTTCACGAAATAGCTTATTATCGATATACTATGCAAAAGTTCAATCACTCCTCAGTTTTGGAATTATTTTGGGGGGATCAGCCGCATGCAGTCAAGAAACATTTCGGATACAAAAGAAGATACTACGAATAATATTCAGACTAAATAAAAGAACATAATGTGAACAAATATTTAGATCACAAAAAATTTTAACCCTTCCAAGCCTATATATATATAAATCTATACACTTCGTGAAACAAAACTAACAGATGTTTGTACAAACAAGAGATATTCATGCATACTTGACAACTGTAGAACTTATAGGAGATACTCTCCATATTGTAAGTCAAACAGGTAAAATAAATAAATAAATATAACATCATGAATATTACAAGGGGTTCATTGCAAGAAACGTACCACTGCTTCCATTTGTGCCATTTGCATTACCTAATAAAATGTTCAATATATATATATGTATGCTTATAATATAAAGTAACATATTTAGGTGTTAGCAGATTTGAAGGAATAAACAAGTAGAAAATAAAATATTTAGGTGCACAAAAGTAATCAGAAAAAATGTATATACTAGTTTTTATAATGTGAAGTTGGCAACACTGCACCAGAATAATGCCTCTGAGTGCCCCTGCATGTTGCGATACCAAAATTGTTTCAAAATAAAATAAAATAAATAGCCTAAACACTGGATTATAACAGTTAGCGTATGCGATGAATAGCCTCCTAGTACTACCAAGGGAGGGCCTCTGAGGCCCACAGTACTTTCTTTATTTATAAATAGAAAAACAAAACACTGAAAAACTAATCAAGTACGTTTTACGATGAATGGGGTCAAGCTTGACAATATCAATTTCTTTTTCAGATTTTTTATGCATTTAAGTTAGAAATGATACAAAATGTAACAAAAATAATTTGTGGTCTCCCCCCCCCTTGGTGTTCCTAGGGTTAAGCCTATTGTGTTGTCCTTCAAAAAAAAAATAAATTGTAGTTAGCCGTAGCCTCATCATTATTAAAATATCTGAATTAACATTATTTTTTTTAAAGTTTCATTACCAACATATTCTGAATTCCTTGAATTTTGTTTATTTGTCGTCCCGGCGCCCCCTCTGATCGAGGCGCTCAGGGCAATCGCCCCGCTCACGTGACGGCCCTGCGTACCCCCTTTTATTTTCAGAAGTCTCAAATACACTTTATGATCTGGGAACGTTTTACAATAACTGAATATTCTGAGAAGGAACAAAACCTGAAGATAAAATGTTATTGCGCAATACTTTTATGAGCAGATTTAATGGCTTAGTACGATTATTTGTGTATTTTTCGAGCAACAATGAGTATGAGGACTGTACAGGAAGATGAAATTAAAATAATGTATGTTAAGAAAGCCATCAGGAAAGTCGAAGTAACATTGCAGATGACGATAAAACGTTAATATACTCTGAAAGTGATAGAGAATGTGCTGACAAGTCAAGTTTTAGTGTTGATTCTATTGGTGGAGCGCCTAATATTGGTTTGTTTTGTAAGAATGGTCTTAAGTATATATATATATA
This sequence comes from Thermobia domestica, assembly GCF_964235325.1. Lineage (NCBI taxonomy): Eukaryota > Metazoa > Arthropoda > Insecta > Zygentoma > Lepismatidae > Thermobia > Thermobia domestica. The sequence goes on along the minus strand of NC_137462.1, from coordinate 147,537,494 downwards.
TATATATATATATATATATATATATATATATATATATATATAGAGAGAGAGAGAGAGAGAGAGAGAGAGGAACAATGGGTCGTGATAAATTCAAAGAACTGTTGTCCTCTTGTGACTTGTTGACAGAGGTACAGAGGTGCCTGAGGTGAAAGGAGGAAATTAGTTTAATTTGTTTCCTTGTGGTAGATTTTCGACAATTTCGATTCGTTGTTTATGATATACTATGTGCCATGCGAACATACAATAGTGACTGAAAAGCTGAGTTTGTATCATGGTGGATGCCGATTCGAGGTAATGAAAAATACGCCAGGAAAGTATAGCATGCTCATTCGTATGCTAGCAGATGACGAAAATCGTTACGGAGGTTCGTAATTTACTCTGCCCAGCCCATTCTTCTTTTGCCAATATGTGATACCACCATCGTTTGCATTGTCTATCTTTCATTATTTTTTACGATTCAACAGTTTATTTTATGTATTTATATAACATTCCATAGAACTTCTCCCACCAACTTTGATCCCCTTCCCCTCCATTTCTTATGATGCTCAGCAGCTATTATAACTTTGCACATACACATGCTTTCACATCCTCTTTGTGGCGCAGTATGTCTCATAACGCAACTCGGTTCATCCATTCGGACTCTTGTTAGGAATATATCGAGAACTACAGTATTACTTCAATAGGGTCCTTGTAAACTTATCTATACATTGAATGGATGATTAAGCTAACATAATTTACTTTCAGACATTGATCAAACCTAACAGTAGCAGATATAGTATCGTAATTTGTTCACAAATACTAGCTACATATCTTCTAAACAACCCCTGCAATAGCCTGTATTGACAAACACATTTGTAACATTTCTTATTAAAATAAAACTTCATAAGATATAATTTTACAACTCATAATTATTAGTAGAAGTCAATAAATAAGTCAGAAAGATATCAGTAGTGGTTAAAAATGAATTTCACAAACATGCAAAATTGATCCCCCTTTTGTCTTTCATGTGACAAATTATACCTCTGGCTACCTAGGGTTAAGCGTTCTTAGGCGGATGCCTCTTTTGTTTTCCATGCGAAATTAATACTTGTAACATAATTTGAACTTAGATACACATAAACGTGTCTTCTTCACCTGTCTTCGCGCCGAAATAAATGTACATAATTTTTTTAAAGTTGGAATACTAAACATGTGGCAAACATCCCTTAAGCTGGTCAGACAGTTTTTGTTTGATTCTCAGTTCAAATCTCAGTCCCTTCTCCTAGATATTTGCCTTTGCTTCAGCGTCAATAAAGAAACGCATATAAAAACAATATTCAACAACAAAAATGTAAATTGAACAAAATCAGCTAATTCTTATTGATTTTGTGGTGCTGATCACGAATTTGAAAGTTATTTTGGAATATTAGCTCTACTTTTCATTTTACAGGCATGTCTAATAATAACGCTTTAAAAATAAATATATTCGCTTCGTTTGGGGTAAAATGTTACACTGATCTGGCAACACTGGAGAAACTATATGAACGCTTGGTTTCATTGTGTTCCTTATCTCAGTAGTGTTCTGCTATTGTTAGAAAAGACAGGTTTAGTGCAGTTATCAGTGTTTTTGGTGTGACGTTTGTGTAGTGCAGGACATAAAAATACAACTACAAGTACGCAAAAATACTGGTATTTCGAATGTATATTTTTAAATAGTTGTCGGAACTATTTCAAGTGACATTTTGAGGATTTCAATAAATAAAAATGCCGCGAAATTGTGTAAACAGTGCGGATAGCTTCTGCTACGTGTGTGGGGAAGTGACATTTTCCTCACAAAAGCAGACTATAACACCACTAATAAGAAAAGCCTATCAATATTACTTTGATTCTAAAATTGGAGACCAAGATAAATCTTGGGCACCCCACATTGTGTGTAACACTTGTGCCAGCAATCTAAGAAGTTGGATTAATGGAAAGGGGCGCTCAATGCCTTTTGCAGTGCCCATGATTTGGAGGGAGCCAAGCGACCACATCAGAGACTGTTATTTTTGTATGGTTCCTTCCGTCAAGAAGAAGCGGGCCTTGATCTATCCTAACATTCCTTCTGCAATACGCACTGTTCCACATGGAGAAGGACTACCTGTTCCTGACCCACCTAAAGAATACGATCTTTTTTCTGATGATGATCAAGAAGTTGAAGCTCCTGAATCAAGTACTTCGAAGGACCCTACGTTTGTTGTAGAAGAACCTCCATGTGAACCACATAGACTTACTCAAGAGGAACTAAGTGATCTAATCAGAGACTTGGACCTCTCGAAAAGCAAAGCCGAAATTTTAGCGTCACGCTTAAAGCAATGGAATATATTGCAGGAAAAAGTAAATATTTCAGTGTATCGGAATAGGGAGAAGATGTTCACTTCATTTTTTACTATGGAAGACACACTTGTGGCATGTACAGATGTAAATGGTCTCATGAGGGCACTTAAAATTAATTCCGAACGTACGGAGTGGAGGCTCTTTATGATTCGTCCAAGGTGAGTTTAAAGGCAGTGCTTTTACATATTGGAAAGGAACTTCCTTCAATTCTTGTAGGTTACGCAGTTCATATGAAGGAATCTTATGAAAACTTGAAACGTTTACTTCAAGCCATAATATATTACGATTTTCAGTGGCTCATTTGTGCTGACCTTACAGTAATAGCACTGTTGCTAGGTATGCAGTTAGGGTATACAACGTATTATTGCTTTATATGTGAATGGGACAGTAGAGATCGTGGATCTCATTACCGCAAAAGTGATTGGAGTACCAGAGAAACTCTTCAGCCGGGAGTGAAAAATGTGCAGCATGAACCACTGGTAGATCGTAACCGAATATTGCTTCCCCATCTACATATTAAATTAGGTCTTATGAAAAGTTTTGTTAAGAGCATGAACCAAGAGGATGAGGCCTATAAGTACCTAAGAGGACAATTCCCTCGATTAAGTGAAGCCAAAGTTAAAGAGGGTGTTTTCATAGGGCCACAGATTAGGCAACTATTCAAAGATCACAAGTTCGACGAAATTCTCCAAGGTGAGGAGAAAGCTGCGTGGCAAAGCTTGAATATTGTTTGTTCACAGTTCTTGGGAAGACACCGAGCAACAAATTACAAACAACTGGTAGCAAAGTTGTTATTGTGCTACGAAAATCTTGGTTGCAATATGTCTCTGAAACTCCACTTTCTTCATTCACACCTAGACTTCTTTCCCGAAGATTGTGGAGCAGTAAGTGACGAACATGGTGAGCGTTTCCATCAAGATATTGTAGCCATGGAGAAGAGATATGAGGGAAAGTGGAGTTCTAACATATTGGCCGACTACTGTTGGACTATTGCAAGGGATGTTCCAGATGTAACCTACAAAAGGCAAGCCACGCGAAGACGCTCAAAATAAAATAAACATAATCCTGTACAAGGGATCACTTGAAACTTTTGTCTACATTGCAGTGTACTTCTTGCACAAAAAGGCATTTGTACATGTTTTTCATGTTTTGATGTTAATACTGATTTTCATTACGGAATTGTTAATGTTTAATTTGACCACGGTTACTTTATTTTCTGTATCGCTGTGAAACTGGTATTTGCGCGATTTTGAAAAAGGAAGTACAAGGGTATAGAAAGCTATAGGTTAGAATATTTCTTAACTCCCCAGCTTATCACATCACAGTGAAATAGATAAAAAAGTGAAATGTAGGCTTTTACAAGGATTTTGCTTAAATGTTCTATAAAAATTAATACATTTGTATATATACAGCTACTGTTGTACAAGGGCGTTTTTTTCACAACCTGAGCTAAGAAAATTTTTCTATTATCATTTCCTTTCATATTGTGCTTAAATGAATGTAAAAATCACAATTTCATAGAATTTACATACTTTCGATCAAAATTTGTTGAACAGTGAAATATTTCTAGGCCTAGTTTTCTGCCGAGAATGTCCAAATCGATAATTCTTACATTTTAGGCCGCTTTTTCTTGAAATTGTATTACTGCCTCTGACTTTACAGATTTTATTAAAGTTTAAAATTCTGTTTGTTGATGTTTAGTATCCTTTTCAGCACCGACCTACAGTTGAAGTGGAGTTCGAACCAAAGGTTCAATATATTCTCCTACTGGAAACTGAACCCAAGAATAAAGATGCACGGATAGTTACTGGACTAGGTTAGAAAACTAAAATAAAGTTGTGTATGGTATTTCAAATACAAACAAAATCCACACTTAACTTATTTCTTTACTTATCAAACTAAGATGAGAACATTATTCAATTACTCAGTATTCACAGAATCTTACGATGATCTTAGAATGGGATTTATTAAATGTTATACGTAGTAGTGTGTACGCAAGTATCTAACTTTCCTTATAAAGTTTCGTAAAAGAATGCACAAATGTCATAAGCTTACAAGGGAACCTTCCGAAAATGATAGTTGCAGGGAAAGATGTAACCTATGCCAATTGAAAGAGTTGTAACAGAGATGAGCATTCCCAAAAAATTAGCTGCCCATAGCAATAAGTTCAAGAAATATAAGGGATGGAAGTTCGGGAAACTGCAAGGTTGGACAAGGGGGGAAAAGTGCAAATTCCGCAAAAAAGGTGGGCACGGCAAAATACAATTCTGACAAGTGATGAATAGAAAGAGACTTGCCACAATAGGAAAAAAATAAAGGTTATCAGTGAAGTTAACAGTGTTGCCAACTGCAATGAATAGTACATGTTTTGCAAAGAGCTCTATATGAAGTGAGTGCAATATTCAGTGTCAACCTGTAATATAGAACATGAGATATGACGTGTATAATCATTGGTACAAAAAAAATAGAAAAAAAACAGTAGTACGACAAATACGGAAAAGACGAAGTTGGCCATAATGCGCCACATTTGATCACAAGCTGTGCATATTAGAATGAACAAAACAAGAAATCAACAACTATGCAGGAAACCGACGTACCTAGAGTCGAAAAGAAAAACGAGTTCCAAAGTTGGCAACACTGGCCATGAAAATCCAGACAAGTCTAATATAGTTAGGCCATTCGCTTCACAAAAAGAAAATTCCGGCTACAGGCATTAGCCTTCGCATCATTTGTACATACTCGTCAACATTGTACGTGCAATTGTTCGATGAGACAATGGTCCAAACAGAAGATACATTTGCAGTGAGCACATCGGAATACTTCCAATCCGTCACACATGGTACAATGATCGCCTGTGAATGTCTGGAAACAGTACTCTAGAGGTGTCGGAACCTTTGGTGGTCTTTCTATCACATATCCACATCTGTAGAAAGCAAACATAACCAATGGCTTGATCTGCTGTGTGCTTCTGTCTGCAGTACTATCACCGCTTATATGAGATATCCAGAGTGTCCCACCTAACTCTGCGACTGAAATAGTTTCAAAGCGAAAAAAATGTGACACATCCAGTTGTGCAGGAATGTACCCATGTCAGCGAGCGACAAACTTCTGTGAGACGCAAGTGCCCCCATTGTCCCCCATCATAGGGTCTCAGGGGCCAACTTCAAAATTTCAAATAGCACCATCGGTCGAGTTATATTTCTTTCGATAAATCTTGGAATATGCAACAACGCGTATCAGAAATATTTACTATATGGGATTTCAAAATGGCCGCCAAAATATCTGCTCGGTGACAAGAACAACGTGCGTTTTTGGCGGCCATTTTGAAACCCGTGCTTCATATAGCAAATATTTCTTATAGGCGGTGTTGCATCTATCCGGAGAAATATCATCCGCCCCCTGTTCCCATTTGAAATGTTGCGCCTGATCCCTCGAGCCTTATGATGGGGGCCCTAGGGGACTTGCTACTTACAAAGTTTTCTTGGCCCTCGACATGAGTACATTCCTGTGCAATTGGATTTGCAACATCTTTTTTTCGCTTCGCAGCAATTTGAGATCACAATGTTCGATGCCATGTTAAGACGCAACATATATTTGTGGCGGCCATTTTGAAAACCATGCTTCATATAGCAAATGTTTCCTAAAGGTGTTGTTGCACATTCCATGATCTATCGAAAGAGGTACCACTCGGTCTCTGTTGCCATTTGAAAGTTTGAAGTTGGGTCCTAGGCCCTATGATGGGGATCCTGGGGGCACTTGCTTCTCACAGACTTTTATCACCCCCTGACATTGGTACATTCCTGCACAACTGGATCCCTCACATTTTTGTTCGTTTCGAAAATCTTGCAGGTCACAAAGTTTGCTGGGACACCCTGTATATTCCCACATACGACCCAACCATGACATAATGTTCACTACTTCTATTATCGGTTGTTGTCTCAACCCAACCATTTCATGTTCCCCGACTTGACATTGCCGCAATCACTCTAGCATTGATGCATTCCGCGTGATGCCTGTTGCCGGAATTTTCTTTTTGTGAAGCGACTGGCCTAACTATATTAGACTTGTCTGGATGTTCATGGCCAGTGTTGCAAACTTTGGAACTCGTTTTTCTTTTCGGCTCTAGGTACGTCGATTTCCTGCATAGTTGGTGCTTCTTGTTTTGTCCATTCTAATATGCACAGCTCGTGATCAAATGTAGCGCATTATGGCCAACTTCGTTTTTTCCGTATTTTTCGTACTACTGTTTTTCTATTTTCTTTTGATATATTGTACCACTGGTTATACACGTCATATCTTATGTTCTACCTTACAGGTTGACACTGAATATTGCACTCACTTCATAGAGTGCTCTTTGCAAAACATGTACTATTCATTGCAGTTGGCAACACTGTTAACCCCACTGGTGGCCTTCATTTGTTTTGTTCCCTATTGTGGCATGTCTCTTTCTATATATCACTTGTCAGAATTGCCGTGTCCACCTTTTTTGCGGAACTTGCACTTCCCCCCCCCCCCTTGTCCAACCTTGCAGTTTCCCGAACTTCCATCCCTTATATTTCTTGAACCTATTGCTATGGGCAGCTAATTTTTTGGGAATGAACATCTCTGTTACAGTTCTTTCAACTGGCATAGGCCACATCTTTCCCTGCAACTATCATTTTCGGAAGGTTCCCTTGTTAGTTGTACAAATAATATACCACTAGAAAGCTCAAATTTTCAAGATTGGTTTTAATTGTGGGTTTTCAGGTAGATACAAACCGAAAAATATAAACTTATGTGAGCTGGGACCATTTGGCGTAAAAATCATAACAACTTCTGCAGCAATTTGATATCTCAAATCGTTCCGGATATATTAAAAACAAGGGCAGATATTGTTATACAACTTAAAATCACTTATTTGTTGGAACTTCTTAAAAATTATTATTGTTTTACTTTGTTGTTAACAAAATATTATAGCAATATTTTTTGTGTAGTGTTATGTAAGTGCGTGGTTTTAATTATTACAAGCTATTACCATTATATAATATTAACCAGTATTTCAAAGTTTCATCATCTCTCAAAACAGTTTGAGATATCAAATTGCCATAAACGACAGTACATACTTATGCTTATTGAAAACCATCTATGTAATATTGGATATGACACTAGACTAAATATATTTTAGAACTAAAACCTTTCGCCAAAAGTTAAATTTTCATTCCTGTGTAATTATGTATCAATTCATTAAACATTTATCGAATCATGGCCATGTTCATATTATTCAACAATATGGTACTTTTGATGTGCGTTGTCACTTCCGTTCCATTTACGCTGTTACTGTTGCAGAAGCATCCAAACTTCGAGTGTTTGGGATACTGTAGAATTCTAAATTTGTAACACTATGTCATAAATGTAGTGTTGTAACTTTTCCTTTAGGTTTGAAATATGTAATCAGATGTAATACCATTTGAAAAATATAAGTTTATGTTGAATATGCAACACTATTAATCTGTCAGTATAATAGATTGTATTAAGCATTGTTCCTTTGTCGATATTTTCATGATACAAAATTTCACGTATTATATCTGTCATACAAAGGTTACAAGAACTTATGAAAATAAATGCTCCTTCTGCAACCGTATAAAATTGAATGCTATCTTACGTTGAGAAATGAAAAAAATGGTAGCAGGAATTAAACTGCAAATAAAGAAATAGACATGTAATCACTTTTAGAATATTGAAGAGAATTATTTGATTTTGTGAAATAAATGTTGTAAATGTTTAACCATTAATTCGCAGTGTGGTGATTTGAAGCCCACTTTAAATTGTAGATCAATATATCATGATTCTGCAATGAGAAGTTAAACTTTGATACCAAATCCACCAACTCCAATATATATTTTTATTTCTTTTTAGAAAATTACATCTAAGGGATTTTACTCTTTTACATAATGTGTCTTAGTATATTTCGATTAATGTGCAACTGGTAACACTATATTCGATATTTTTGTGCATATTTCCGTTTCATTTTTCTAATGGAAAGAAATAAACACATTTCATACATCTTTTTTTATATCAGTTTTCGTTTCCGTATCAAAACACGCAAACGTAAATTAGTAATAGAAGGGGTTTGTTATGTAGTATTAAAAATATGATGAAAAGAAGAAAATAACAAAACACGAAACAACTTTTTATATTACGTAACAGTACCTGATATTACGTATATTACATAACACAATAAAAGTCTTGGATCTGTCGCTACACCAAAATCTACAGCACATAAATTTCTTAATACTTTATTTACCTAAAACATACGCGAGAAACATATTAGGGACCACCCTCTTATAACCTGCGGGATACTGAACTCTTAAAAAAAATACTCTCTAAATGTCTAGTCGCTGTATGTTAGTTTTAAGATTCCCTTTCTTGATTCAGTTACTTAGTATTTTATGTCATTGATAATAATAATAATAATAATAATAATAATAATAATAATAATAATAATAATAATAATAATAATAATAATAATAATAATAATAATAATAATAATAATAATAATAATTGTTTGAAATATGTTTATTGGAAGCAAACAGCATTACAGCCACAAGTGCCACAAAGGAAAAAAATGTTTTTACAAGCATAGGGCCCAAGCAAATAGAATTAACAACATAAAACTGATCATACAAAAATAGGTGAAATGGATAAAATATTAGTTCAGAGAAAATAGCATAAAAGCATGCAGTATCTGTTACAAACTGGAAAATACAAAAATTACAATAATAAAAAAAAATAAGCATAATTAATATGCATATAGAAAAAGTATACCATATAGAATAAGTATACATTATAAAATAAAAAAGTTAATTATTTACCGTGTAGTTGAAACAGTTTAGAAAATATTGAAAGAAAGAAAAACAAGTTCAGAAAGACACTATGTACCCAGACAACACGTACGTATACGACACATGTGCACTATCCATTCATAAGCCGTACATTTGCACATGTGCATTTGTGTGGATGATGAACACATACATAACCCGTGCATAAGCCGTACACGTGAATTTGCGTGGATGAAGCACACATACATAACCAGTGTATGTGCACATGTGCATTTGCATGGGTTATGCACACGTACATAACCAGTAACTAAGTCTTGCATGTGCACATGTGCATTTGAATGAAAAAAGCACACATTTATATAATCCGTGCCTAAGCCGATACGTGCACATGTGCGTTTGCGTGGATGAAGCACACGTACAGAACCCGTGCTTAAGCCGTCATGTGGACATGTGCATTGCATGGATAAAGCACACATTTATAACCCATGCTTAAGCCGTTATATACACATATGCATTGCATGGATGCAGCGCACGTACGTGACCCATGCTTAAGCCGTTATGTACACATGTGCATTTGGATGGATGAAGCACACATTTATATAACCTGTTCTGTAGCCGTTATGTACACATGTGCATTTGCGTGGATGCAGCGCACGTACATAACCCATGCTTGAGCCGTGCATGTGCACTTATGCATTTGTATGGATGAAGCACATTTAAATTACCGATGCTTAAGCCGTTGTGTACACATGTGCATTTGCACAGCTACTGCTCGTGTGTATGAGACGTCCATAATACCATGCAAGTGTATACTTTTACTTTCATTCTTTTACTCTCATTCTCATCAACGATATAAAGTAACATCCATTTTTGGTAGGTGTCGTTTTTCCTCCAGGCGGTGTTATAGAGACTTTTCGACCAATGACAGCTGAATGAGTGTAAAAACTCCATAACGTCCGCTGAGCTAGGATACAAGATAAACAGGTGGCAGCACTACTGATGTAACTATTGTCAGACAGTTCATAGGTTTACAAAATTATTTTTGTGGCCGATTACAGCAGAATATGTTGCGTTATTTGTTACTTGGCAAACATGTCAAAGATACTACTTAAAGCTTTGCTCGTTGCAAATAATAAACTCCAAAAGTAACATTCTCACTGACAATTATCAGTTACTTGTGATATACTTTGAAGGTGATGTCTTTGGTGTTATAGATGGTGTTACTGCGTAAGGCACTAAATATATAAACTCTTTTTTTCGTTGCATCTTGAATATGCTTTTACATCACCTCTGCTCTACGAGGAAATCACTTGTGTCTTACATGTACAAGTCATCTGGGTACTGCGTGTAAATCACCAATGTGTTACGTATAAATCATCTCTGTCCTACATGTAAATCACTTGGTTGCTGCGTTTAAATCACCTGTGTACTACATGTAAATCACCTCTGTCCTACATGTAAATCACTTGTGTGCTACGTGTAAATCACCGCTGTCCTAGATGTAAATGTGCACTACATGTAAATCGAATACGTGCTACTTGTAAATCACCTGCGCGGTAGGTGTAAATCACTTGTGCAGGACGAGTACATGTGCATTGCACATGTCCTGCGCACGTGAAGATGTTGAATAGGACCTGTGACGTATATGTGCATCACATGTACAGGCGTGCATTTATACAGATGATGCACATGTTGCATTCGTGCAATTGTACATGTACTATACGGGTACTGTACGTGCATTGTGCTGTCTGGGTAGCTGCTATTACAGATGGAAAATAAATATTTCTAAGTTAAACACATCAAGTAAAATACAGTGATTCATAAGGCTAGTAATAATAATGATGAAAATCAAATGAGCATACAAAAAAGATTACATATGACAAATAAAATAAAATTCAAGACCAAGATAAAAAAAAGTGCAGTATCCATAGAAAAGAAAAAATTAAGCATAGAGGAAGAGAAATGGTGATAGGAAAAGATGATAGGTCTTCTTTCTTCATTCTCGGAATTAGAAGCGATGTCATCCCTTTCGGAATAGCTTTCAGATAGATTACTATCCTTTTCACATGGTCTGGATTCAGCTATCTTACGTTCCACATGAGCTACGATGACGACAGGATCGGGATTACAATTTGCTGACTAAGCTTCTCCCTGATAGTATGTATTACTTCTTGCAATCTCCTAATCTGTTTTGTATGGTAATTAACCAGCGTTTCTACCACTTCAACGGCATTTCTCACAACCGCAAAACTATGGATAATTTGTTCTATCCTATTGTCGGTTAGTTCCAGTTTGGTGTTTATCTGTTCCGACATTTGTTCTATTCTTTCACTTAAACGCTGCGCTATTTGTTCCACTTTGGTATCCAATTTTTGTGTTAAGTGTTCCATTTTGGTATTCATTTGTACCATCATAACATCTACCTGCTCTTTATTAGTATTTAAATGTTGCGTTACTTGTTCCAATTTGGAATCCATATGCTGTCCTAGTTGTCGTGTAAGATCAATCACCGTCGTTAATGTCTCAGTTACTGGTAAATTAGTATCTTCAACTCCAGTACTGGTATCTTCATTCCTATGAATATTCATTTTGGTATTTCTGTATATTTTCCTTTTATTTCGTAATAAAATATACTCCGTGGTGTTGAAATATATGAGACAGTTTACTGACTTCTAACTAATCTCAAAGCTCCCATTCCGGCACCATTTATGTGTAACGTTATTCTCCGTTACATTCCCCATTTCAAATATTAAATAGTTAGTATTTATAGAGTTCAGAAGATTAAAATAAGACACACATCACGATTACACACTTTAGAATATATATTTTGTGCAATAAATACTAAATATGACACATCTCAGATGGATAAAATGATGAAAATCAAATTCATACAAGATCAGGTAGTCATAACAAGCAAAACAAGAAAATATGTCGATGCAATAACAACTATTAAAATTAATTCTATATATATTTTATTCTTCTTCTTTTAAGTAGCTTGTGCCCTTTTAAACAGCACTTTTACCCTTAAATAGGAAAAAGTACTGAAAAGAACATACAAATACACGTTATCGTTGTAGATCTTACGTTGTAGATGAAGAACATACAAATACACACTACGGCAAACTCCAGAGTTATTGCCAAAAGTCAGAGAATCCTTACGCCATTGTGTAACTGTCTGTCTCGAAGAACAAGCACATATTGAACACCTTCTTTAAGACAGCATTATGTTGACCACCGTAAGTACGATACCTCTTGTTTTTACAGTACACTGCGCCTCATCTTCCGTACGTGTTTTGTACGATTTGCACGTATCATCACTAATAGTGTTTAGCAGTTTCTTTGTAGCTCCCATGCGCCGCCACTGTTCCGCAGTACGTGCGTATAATTGGATTTTTCGGATGGGGTTTCCTTTTATATCTTTTCACCCGACATTCCTATTTCTCTCCCTTACAAAGATACTTTATTCCTACATTCCGCCTCCCATAGTGTCCCTACAGCGTAGACATTGTTGCCTTTGCTCATTAACATTTCTTGCTGATGTTCCATGTAACATCCCCTCCTACAGTTTGTCAGTGTAAGTTGTTCAGTTTTCTCCGCGTTACATTCACTTCGTTTGTGCCCCCTGGCGCCGCCACTGTTTCGCTAACACTTATGCATAATTGGATTCTTCGGATGGGGTTTCCTTTGATATCTTTTGACCCGACATTCGTATTTCTCTCCGTTCTTGCGATATTGCAAATTGCCGCCTCGGAAGATGACATTTCAACGCCTCTAGCGTCCAAACGAAGCCGCATTCACCCAATGTTCATAGGACATTTTTTGTTTGTTTTTTACCTGTAGATTCATCTCCTGAATTTTCCGTCATTGATGCACGACCACCCTCTATAGTAGCGTTTTGCGCATAACACTGCGTTATCGTCCGTAATTGCAAGATATATCAGTCCTAGCAGGTCCGAGTTAACATCATTTAATAGCTGATAGATGAGGTTAATAGATATGCAAACTGTTCTGATTGTTAGAATCAGACGTAAAATATTGCGCTGTGAAGATGAGTGATTTTCCACAATACTGCACTACCATACATTTTACAATAATTGTATTTCTGTAAAGATACAAATTGTCTAAAACACCCGTCGTCAACTTATTGCTGCTGTAACGTAATATACTGCTTCCATTCAGATAAAAATTTGCATGGGCTGATTTACTCATAAACTGCTGAAAGAAATTAGTGATCTTTGGTTAATTTCGTTTCTTTCTCAGTAACCACTACATGGAAATGTTCATATAAATCTTGAGTACTCTTTATGAATGTCTATTTTGGGTATTTTATATCCATTTTCTAGTTCTTGTATTATTATTTTTTTATCTGTGTTTCCTGTTTGAAGTGCCTAAATATCCACAGCATACTAACAACAAATGTATAGGACGTCACGCTTGTATATTGATAAGACGTGTACACCTAGTACCAAGAACTAGAGATTTGATGCCATGCCATGTGAGTTCGTGACAAATGACATTCAGAAAGAGAAATTCAAATGTGGAGGCAGAGATAGATACATTCACATGCAAGGATTAAATTATACGAACAATTTATCGAACAACATCCACATTCTGAGGAATATTGTGATTTTGTGAAGCAAAATAATCGAAGAATCAAAAACGTTCATACTTGAACATATAATAGAAGTTCGAGAAATGAAAGCTTTTAGTTTTACTTCCTACTATTATTCCTTATATGCTAAAGAAGACTAATCTTTAAGAAAAGTGAATGATTGTGAAATTAAAATTTTATACTCCTCTTCCAAGATCACGTGCACAAAGAGGCCAGCACTAGCCACAATACCACCAAGGAGAGCTTGAAGAAGATCGAGACTAAGGTGCAAATAATATTTTTCGTAGGTTACAATGTTAGCTTTAGTCCATTCTAACTCCTAAACTCTTTTATCAGTTTTCGTACTTTTACAAATCTAGGTTAGGATTTTATGAACAATATATACTAGGTCTGGATCCCAGATTGTTGAACGTTTACTTATGAGACCTTGTAGTACTTCAGACACTGAACTTTCTAGCTTACCATGGACATTGCTTTCATATTACATATTACATATTACAACGCCTATTTCAGTATTTATAATAAATAACCATTCCTAATAGAAGCAATAGTATATTTACTATTTACGTGCATCGAAAGTGTTGACATTATTGAAATATGCGAGAAAAACGTGGCTCGTCAAGTAGCATTCTTCGTGAGTAAGTGGTTAACGTTGTGGCTTCATAGTGCAGTGGTTCGAAACCAAACTCCTAAAGCTGTGAAATTTTTAATTCCTCATTCTCCAAATGTTAAGATCTTTCTCTTACTGCGCAATCATCTAATGTATCAAAAATAGTTCATCTTAAATCTTAACACACCAAGCGAGGTCTTCTAGGGACCCACGAGGGTGATATTTGGTGAGACTGCTGCAACTATAAGAACCAATTTATTCTCGATTTTTATATGTGCCCTGCACCCTTTTGGGATATCTGCTACATAATTAGGTCAATGATACTTTCGTTAAAAGGTACAAAAAAATAAGTTGAGAAATTAAAATAATACTTGGGGTCCCTAGAAGACCCCAGCTTGGTAAACAACGTTGACGAATTAGGTTTGGTGCGTTAAGAGTTAATTCGACAACTGCGGATATAATGTTTCTAAGTTCGACTTGGAACCTTTGATTCTTATGGTACACAAAACCACAATTTTCCTCAGAATGTGGATGATGTTTTATCAATTGTTTTTTCTATTCTAACTTTGCATATGCGAATGTATCTCTCTCTCTCTCTGTCCCCATATTTGGATCCCTCTTTCTTCTCTCCCTCTCAATCTCGCCACAAATCCTTGATCAAACCTCTGACTCTTGAAACTGGATGTAAGCGCTCTACCAATGTACTCATGACTCTGTATAGCTTCGTTTTTAGGAGGCTGTGGATATTTTGGCACTCCAAACAAAAATCATAGACACAATGAAAGTATAATTCCAATTTTTATGCTTCGAAAGTGATGGCATTCTCCGGATATGCAAGGAAAACATGTTTTATGAAGTAGCATTCTCCGTGTATGAGAAGTTAACATCATAGTTTCGTAACCAGAAGATTTCAGCTCGAAAGCCGTCTCCAAAAGCTGTGAAGTATTTTATTCTCCATATGTTAAGATCTTTCTCTCATTGGACAATCATCTGAAGCTTAGAAAAAGAAGAAGAAGTTCGACAACTGCGGGTTTGATTCTCACAGATTTTGCTGAGAGGGTATGATTCTTATTATGAGTGAGAAAACTCACAATTTTCCTCAGAATATGGAAGATGTCAAATCATTTGTATCTCGAATGCTAAGCTCGCATCGTAAATGTATCCTTCTCTGTCCCATGAATCTCCTTTCTCTGTCCCTCTCTATGTCGTCCATCACAAAATCACATTGCCTGGGATCAAACCATCCGACTCTTGAAAGCAGATGTAAACTTATGCCAATGGCTATCGTGACTTTCTATAGGTTTGTTTTTAGTAGGCTGTTCTTAGTAGATATTTAGACACTTCAAACAGAAACATGAACACAAAAGTCAGTAAAATAGTTACTTTCGTTCTGGAAATTTCGATCTTTAAGACATTTCTCGCAGATACAGTATTTAAGATGCTATCTGTATCAGTGAGAACTGTTCCGTCAGTTTTCTTTAACATATAAGCACGAGGTTGATAGCCTTTCTAAAATTCGTTGATGCCCTTATACATGTCCCGAATGTTTTTATTTTTACTATTATCCTCAATTTTCTTAATTTTAACCCACAAAAAAAAGTTTTTCTTTGTTTTAAAAATTTTGGAAGTTTCCCGCCTGATGACAACCAAATTTTATGTAGTTATTTCATTTGGATACTGCCGCCAACGTAATTTTACCTGTTTTCTTTTCTCTGCTAGAATAATGCACTTCTTTCTGAATGATCGTTTGTTCCTAAAAATAATTTCGTAAAAACTGTGTTTGGTCAAATCTGCCTTGGTAATCCAATAGACCCTATAGTGACTAAAGGTATCATACCAACGTTTCTGAATATTTGTATAAGAAAGTGAAATCATCGTTTCTTTTACTAATCTAAACACACTTAAAAATAATAAAAATAAAAAATAGAACTACTTAAACTAAATAAAGGAAATGTTTTATTGAAATAAAGATATACATAACGCTGATCTCTGCACTTAATTTACACTTGTCATATTAATTTCTGAGATTCCTTCAACAATGCTGGTAACTTTTGGTTTCTTGAATTCAGCCTGTTGTCTTTAATAGTCAAATAACTGTAAAATAATATCAAAAGAAATTCAGATGTAATAATTATATAGAGTATTTTAACATTAAAAATCGAATACTTTTTAAAACTTCAAACAAAGAAAAAATACATTTTTGATGAAAAAATTAGTTGAAAACTTGTGATTTTAATTAAATTAACAATTTTGAAATTATTGCAGTGAAAGAATAACAAAAGAGCAAATCCGTATCAAGTAGTTCAATCAAGTTGACCAGTATTTTTTAATATATATATTCTATTGTAAATATATTTTCGTATGGTTACTTCAAAACAATCATCAGCTTAATTGTAGTGACTATATAAGTTTCGAGTGTCAGCCATATTTATTTTCGACAAGGAGTAAGTTTGTGGAGTCGTAACAAGTTGTCGAACGACAATTAATATTCATTAGATAATTATAATATTTATTTGATTGTTAAATATTGAAATATAAAAACAATATAACAATGTAACAAAATATACCACAATGATTGTATAAAAATACCCCGAAATGAGTACAACTCTGAATTTAAACGCTATCAGTGAATTCATCCATGCATTTGCAAGTCAATTGATTTCCAATGTGTGTAGAGTAATTTCTCGTGCAACTATACTTCTTCATATGCTTATTTTGTACGATATGACTTTGTGTTCATAATAAAGGTACTTGCAGGAAATGGGAAACTCATATTTTTGGTATCATAACATTCTTATAAATACAGGATGATTTACTTGTGGGGGAGAGCTGTTATGCGAAACAATTGCATACTTTTTTTAAAAAATATACGTTTTTCATTTTTCTGAATTTTCACAAACGAAACTAAGCCAAGAAGCACGTCAAACTTGGTGTATTAAAACATTTTAATCAGTCTTAATCCAGAAGAGCTGAATTACCTGACAATTTTCCTTCTTGCAGAAATAATCTGCTAAAATCGGAAGGTTCGTCAAGGTCATGTCTTTTCAAACCTAAATCATACTTTTGGCATGCCCACGGAAACAGGGACAAAAATTCATGAAAGAAATATAGTGATAATTTTTAGTCAAGTTATTCTTTTGATAAAAATATAGTTGTATGTGGCTGGCATCATTAATTATTTTTTCAGAGAATTATTATTTTCTTATTTTTTCCGTAGGTTACCTTTCATCTACTAAGTTTTAATGTTGATTATATTATACAAGCTTTATATATTATTATTTAGGTCTTATTTTTTTTCTGTCGGTATCCCAAGTAAAATTTCATATAATTGATGAAACCTTTTCTTAAAGTAAAGTTCAATTTTCAACTTAATTAACCTGTGGTTATTTCAAGTTATTATAAATTTATGTTGCTTGTACTTAATAATTAAAGATCGTTGACAAATGTAACCTGAGTTACCCGACTCTCTGCATGTTCCACTAAAATAACTAGTCATAAAATGTAAATAAAAATTTAATATTTTTGCCATAATTAAATTATGTGTGTCCCTATCTTACATAATAATTTCATGCACATAGCTATGCCAGGACAAAATAAAATGTACTTAAAAATCAGATTCTTAATGTAGGGAAAAAATTTGTAACGTGAGTTACTATAATATTTTATTTTCACCTAGGTTTGCTGTATCATATAAAATGACGATATTTGGTAATTATTTGTATAAATATGAGAGCTTTCCATTTTTTTTAAAAAAAAAGAGGAGTTTTTAAGTTTATTTGTGGTTAGTATTCTTCAAAATATACGTCATTACGTAACGTGAGTTACCATGAACATACCCTTTTTTGTATTTCTTCGATGACACGAATAGTACATCGCGTTATAGATTATAGCTTGCTGAAAATTTTGCTTTTTAGTTGACATCGATCGGATAGGGCCTTAAAAATTTCAAAATCTGTAACCACTTGAGCCTACACAAATGGTACATCTTCGAAAACAAATATGGCTGCCACTCAAAACTTACAGAAGCCAATTAAACTAATGATTACTTTGAACTAACAACATGGTGGTAAAATACGTGTTTATATTTTAACAAAATGTCGAGCCTCATGGTTAGAACATTTGACACGGATTCACATAGTACAGATAAATAATTTGAATATACAATTATGTCACGAATCCCAATATACCACACAGAAGGAGGAAAAGTGTTTACCAACCATGTTTGAAACTTTTATAGTAACTATGAACTATCTATGCCGTGCATTGATTATTTTCCTGAAATATCAAGGACATTATAAATCTTACCAGTTGAGTTGAATTTATCTCACCTAGATCAAACTTAGGATGGTGATGGACTTTTACTTGCTATAGAAGGATGTCAAGTAATATGGTGTATACTATTTTGGTTTCCGAATTATCGGCAATCAAATTTGTGATCAGCTAACAACAACGAAAAACAAAAACAAAATAGTTGACCTAATCCAATCTGGATCAAACTTGGGATGAAGGTAGACCTTGACATGCCATACAAGCTTGTGGAGAGGATAATATGGAGTACAGTTTTTTGTTTCTTAAGAAACTTCGTATTTAGATTTTCATTTTTAAATAAACGTGTTCGACCGAGCTCTCCCGAACTAGAACAAAATAAACGTTATGTATAGACTTACATGCTATACCAGCGTGTAAAATTATGATGTACATGATTTTGGTTATCGAATTATAGACTTGAATTTGGGGTTTAAACTAAAATAGTTTTGTTGCTTTTGTGGAAGTCTGTATTCAATTGACCCAACACCATGAGTTGAATGTGGATGTAGATAAGGCGAAGATCAGTTGTTGGTGTGGGTATATCCAACATACTACCTGGTTGTGGTAATTCAATTACACCGTGAAATTGCGTAAATACAGAATGAAAATGGGACATACAGAGAGCGTCATAAGGGCGTGTATGCTCTACGAGTTCAAACTGGGGTCAAAGACACTACAGCGGGGCGGAAGATATGCCAGGAATTTCGTGAGGGTGTCGTGACTACGCGGGCAGTGCAGCGGTGATTTAACAAGTTTATGGACGGTGACGAAACACTCAAAGACGTAGCACGTGCCGGAACAACAACACATGTAAAAAATAAAAATCTTCAGGCGGCAATTGAGGCGAACAGTGGCCAAACATGTGTGGGACTGGGAGTACAAGCCAGTGAGAGTTTCGAAACTATTCGGCAAGACCCCCATCAACTTGGAAACACTACAAGTTGAGTCGATAGGTCCCACATGATTTGACTCCGGACAAGAAGGCAAAGCGTGCAGACAACTGTGTTCCTTTCCTGTCTGCACGGGTAGCTGAATAAGAATCTGATATCAAATATTTACAAATCAAAATGGCGGATTCAACATGGTGGACACAAATTACTAAAAAGAACAACCTAGTATCTGAAATTGGATATATAAAGACATTCGAAATCTCTATGTATGAATCGGATACCAAAATGTAAAATTCAAAACGGTAGATCCAATCTCTTCGGGGCCGGGGAAGGAAATTGGTAGTAAAATAATTATTGTCTATGATTGAAATCTGTTCTATCGTAAAGCTGTCATGTGCGCTAAAATGCTTTCCCTGCATTCTGTACCTCAATTTTGGCATGATTATATAGCAAAACACGTTCCCTGTTTATTATAAAACATCACCTGCCCCTACTTGACCCCTTATGTACTATAGGCATTTTTCTATTACATGGGTAAGAATAACATATGCCCATTCTCTCTCTCTCTACACACACACACACACACAGACATATATCTATCTATCTATCTATCTATCTATCTATCTATCTATCTATCTATATATATATATATATATATATATATATATATATATATATATATATATATATATATACATATATATATAGCATTTTTCGTCCGCCACATTGTATCCGACATATTGCATTTTGAATTCATATTCAGCGACCACGAAAACCTCTACCTATCCGCTTTCAGTTAAACAGCAGTTTTTTGCATTTTGTCCACCATATTGGATCCGCAATTTTGAATTTTATTTTTAGTATACGATTCATACATAGCGACGTCGGATATCTCTATGTACCTAATTTCAGAAGTATAGCATGTTCCTTTGTAATTGGTGTCCGCCATGTTGAATCTGCCATTTTGATTTGTAAACATTTGATATCAGATTCGTATTCAGCTACCTTTCAAACTTATACACACACCACGTCTCAAAACAATTACCTCATAGTTTTTTAGTTCATCCATATTTTCTAGTGTTTCGGAGCGTGCCTTGTTCTGATCTTCAAATGGTCGCCACGCCCCCTACAGAACCCATTCAAGCGAGATATTCCACATGTGAGGTATACCCGGTGTGACGTTTCCAACGATATATAACACATGCAGATCCCCGCGTAGCACTTCATGTATTTCCCTAGTGAGTTGGAATTAAAACTAAATATATCTTAACAAAACTGTTATGTAGTCAAGTGGAAAAGGCAATATCTAGAAATGTTATTCTTAGTCAATTGTTGTTAAGCAGATGTCACGAAGTTAGTTCATAACTTCCTTCAATTTCAGCGTCTGGGACATCAGCTCATATTCAAGTAGTTACAGCACTAGAAGCACCGAAGTCTGGATTACTTGTTGTTTCTTTGAAACTTAGCAGTGATTTTCAGGAACATACAAACTGTTACTTTCTGGTCAATCTCAAGCACGTTGGTAAATTGTGACAAAACGGGTAGATAGCATGCGATCGTTTCTGCCGAAATAGCTAAATATATGATCTTTATCCTGCGCTATGATAGTCAGGAACTTACCAGCAGATCATCAAATCAATCCTTAATGAAATAACTTATTTACCTTAATCCTGTCCTTCTTCGCCACCTTCTTCGCCACCTTCTCCATTTCCTTCACGTTGTTGCTTCCACTACAGGAAAGAATGACAATTAAGTTAGTATTATATTTGTTTCGTATGTGATGACATTTTGTAAAATAAATCGCATATCCCCTGTCAATAATTCAAGTTTCTCCATTTATATGAGCTTCCCAAGATTCATTATTATTATATTTCAGGATTGTTTTATTATTTGTTGTTTAACATAAGTAATTTGTATTTGTTTTAATTAATGTTATATTACAAAAGAACAAAATTATTGGCAAATGTTCTTAAAGAAATATACTCTAATAAACATGCATTTATGTTAAAAGATAATAATTATGTCTATTTTCATTACCTAACTAGAACTTGGACCATCATTAGCATGCAGCGAAACTTGGTTTATTTGTAAAATTGAAGCATAAATCACCCCAGGTTAACATCTATTTCAGTTAGTGGTGATTAGCGAGAAATTTTCGCCACAATTGCTGCTTCAAAACTTGCCACATTTTTTTCTTCGATGATGTTCAAGTTGGGATATTAGTGGACAAGTAGATGCACTGAAGTTTACTCTGAGGTTTCTGATTGGGTTATGTGTATCGTCTTGGAAGAATATTTCTTTCCGGAGAACATCTTCATCTCAGGATGCACCTCCTCACCCAATATGTCCTTATAATCACTAGCAGTTCAGTTACTACGGGACTCGTAGAATCATGCTAAAACGTAGAGCATTGTATTGACAATGGTGTGAATTGGGTTTTATGTCAAAATAACATCAGGTTGTTTGAAAAGTACTTGAAAATGACATTATCAAACCACATATTCATTATTTTATTCTACACTCTTGCCATTTTCCTAGCAACATCATCTGGTCTCTACACAACTTCTTAGCATTCTGTTCAAAAACTTTTACACGTGGTCTCCACAGATTTCGTTCCAAACTAACTTAACACAATTCAGAAAACTCTGTAGAAATGACAATAAATAATACTTTGGCGGTGCCAGATTCAGGATATACGGTGGATGCGTTAAACCTATCAGTCAAGTTCTCTCATTTTCGAAGATCGTTATAAATGTATGTGGTCTGGTGTTGTCAGCGTGGTATATGACTCCTTTTCTGTTGTCCAGTTGCGGTCGTTTCTTTTGAATTCGTAGTTCCAATCGCGCTAATTGTCGACAGTATATTTTTAATTTTATCGCTCTTCCTGGTGAAAGGTGCTCATAATGCACAATGTCTCTCTCCAAACACATCGAACGTACAGTATAGCCTTCCTGGGTATCAATGTGGGCCTTGTCACAGACTGTGGAATTTCTCCTCATTTCTGTCGCACATTTTTGTTACAGGTTTTCCACTTTTCATCACTCGTAATCTACCGCATCAGAAACCGGCGGTAATCAACCGTATCGTAATCAACCCGACCGTTCGTTGCGTTCCACTAGAGATTTGCAGATAGAAATTCGATCCAGTAAATATTTTGAATCGGGCCATATGCACACAAACGTAGAGCTTCTTTTCGTAGCTACTAGCTTTCTCCAAATTGTTTAGCAGTGTATGATGTCATAGGTAATTGGAATATTTATGTCATTAGTAATGTTATGACTGCTTAAATACTGGACAATCTCAAACTATGTAAGAATATCATTCAATTTTACTGTGATTGGTCGAGGACACTGAAATCTTCTGAACGAAAGCGACTGAATCATCTTGTGTTTGGTTTCGATAACTTATCCATACTCTCTTGACCGGTTGACATTGTTTCGTTCATCTAAGTAACACTAAAAATGTAGCTCAATTGTGGGGAAAGTTCATTGATATTCACGGTATAACATCTTAGGAACTCCAACACTTTTTGTACATCTAGAGAATGAACTGTCAAATGTTAAATTATTTTAAGCTGCATCCGTTGCGTCTCACATATCCTGGATGGGATTTGGAACACTATTCCCATCTCGTGCTCAGAAGGCTCAATAATTTTTTAAACGATATGATATATTCAAATACTTATAGACACTCTATTTAATGCTAATACTTGTTTTAATTTCTTAGGCGATGCCTAGATTAATTTCTCGTTTGAATAATTATGCTTACTAATATAATTATAAATATAATTGCTGTTGTATATACTTACATGAGACTTAACACACCTCCATAGTTCCCAAGCATTGTCACAAGACTCAACTGAAACAGTGAGAGTATCGTATCAATATCCATATATTGTGATAAAAGGTATATTTTGCTATTGATAATATAACTAGTAAGCTGCAAAAATGGAAAGGTAAGGAAGAGAATATAGTAAATAAGAAGACGAATAATTTTTAAGAACAAAACATTCAATTCTTTATAGGATATGTTACTTTTATCCATTCTTTCATGGTTGCACTAAAAATATAGTTTTTTCTCAGTAATTACTTTAAAAAATTTACTTTTTAAGATTAAAATTTACTTTCTTGTGATTGGTTTAGACGTCTAAATACATTGCACATCAGATCAAAAGCGATAATTCTTACTTCCTTACTTTTATATGTCTTACGCAAAATGAATATGCTAAATGAGGAAACGTAGCTTTACAGGATTTTTAATAATAACGAAACTGAAATGCATTTTTGTGTTGTGGTCAAGAAAACTAATTCGGTATACATCGGGAGGAAAACCAAAATAAAGTTCATATGATCATTTGCAAACATATTTAGTTCACGATCGGTACAAGCTGAAAATAATGTTGACCCACTGTGAAATGATAACTTTATAGAACAACCTACAGCGGATTTTGTTACAAAACCTTAGTTCAAGATCGTTACATACTGAAAATGATGTTGAAATGATAACCGCGAAATGATAACTTTATAGAACAACCGATAGCAGTTTTTGTTACAAAATCTTACAAGCTGGAAATGATTTTGACTCACGGTAAATGTTAACTTTATGAAACAACATACAGCGGTTTTTGTTGCAAAAGCTGTTTTCTTTTCTCTGTAATTACGAATCCACTTCAACGTCAGGTTTAGTTCAAGATCGAGAATCGACTTTAATTTTCCTTCCGGCTTGGGAACAATTTTCAAGGAAAGTGTCCAAGGTAAGGGCGAGTTCGAAACCGCTTTTATCAGGAAATATCTACATTTGAAAATATTTTTCTTGGAATTTTTTTTCCAGTTCCGGAACTGGAGCCTAGCAGAACTTATTTATGGCTGAAACTTCCGTTACCGTTAAGAACCCTGGATTTATCTCAGGATTTTTACACTTTCCACGAAAAATTACAACTTTTATTGGGAAAGCTCTATAAATCATTAGAAAGAAAGGATATAAAGTTTGCTTAGAATGTAAATTGTTGACTGTTTTGAATTAACTAAGAGATTATATTACGAAAATTTAGTGGTTAACTTAAAATATAATTTCATTTTCGCTCCAAACATTGAACAGGTTTCTTCAACTTATCCCAATAACAGAGTTCTCAATAGCAGAGAGGAAATTGTTTAGGTATATAGAAGTTAGCTATCAAACTCACCAGGTTTATCCCCACATTCGTCTATGGCAGCAAAACATTCTCTCTTCTTATCTTCATTGTCTTTATACCATTTCTCACACTTTTTCTCAGCTTTCTCCCTATTCAATTTACCTTCATGAACCTATAAAACGAAATAAAAGATTAAGTTATCTTAATTAACTTCAACACAAATACTATTGTGAAATTATAAGAAAAAGATTTTATTGTTTTGTCATATATTAATATAAAGCTAATGTTATTTTCCTCTCATTCCATCTTTATAAGCTCTTTAATGATCATGTTAGAATATTAAGTTCTTAAAAATCAATAGAATAAAGAAATTAGAGTCCCACATGTGATAATTTCAATTCTGTATGTTTTCGATCTCAGGGGATATATAAAGTAGAAAAATCTATCCCAGCTTCCAGTTACATAAATAGTGCACATTGTTACTCTTTTCCTTCAATTATCCACTTCCTTTGCTGATGATTTCTACTGAAAAAACAAGACCAAGACAATAGTAATGTGTGGAAATGAATGGACGATTCTACGTTTGTCAAATTTGGCACGGGTTTGGCTATAAAGCCAGCGTCCAAGTTGGTTTGCCTTCACAATTACATACGGCTTTTTTTTTTTTTTTTTGTCGATAAACAAAACGATTTTCGCTGTGTTCTCTAACTGCACTGCTCTTGTGTATCCAGATGGCCGTAGATGTGGCCAGTGTTCATAGGTATCCTTAAGAAAATTTCCCTCGACTGACAAAATTTTTCCTTTTCTTATCAAATTTTCCCTTGTTTGTGAAGTGTCCAATTACTAAGACAGAAGTTATGTGAAAATTAATTTAGCTATATTGAAAAAAAATACACACAAATACATCCAACCAATAATGGTAGTAAATTATGCTACTTTGAACACACACGAATTATTGCAATATATTGGTTTATTTCTGAAGAACAAAGGAAATTTTAGGCATTTACATGTATTGGTCAATCAGTCAGCGCGAGGATTTCCCTGGATTTCCACGTTTTATCGAAAACTTCCCTTTTTCCTGTTTCAGTAAATTCACTCAAACAGTTTTGTATGCATGCATGCGCAGGCACTGTTTCATCTGTCTGCCGTTAGAAAGCGCTAGTAGCAAAGATGGCGACTAGTAGCTCAATGAGATGAAGATTTTCTGGATTGTATCATCTTCTGTGATTAATCGACATTTCACCTAAGTGGCGATTGAGAACACTCATAATGTTCGCATCTGGGGGTCAGCAAATCCCCACGAGATGGTAAAATCGCAACGATACTCCCCTAAATCGAATGTGTTTTGTGTCATATCCCAGCGGAAAGTGTATGTGCCTTTGCTACCAGCTGACCTATCCGACTTAAGAAACAAGATTGAAGCAGTTGTTGCAACAATTACTCCACACACACTGACTAATGTTTGGAAAAAATTCGCCTATTGACTCGATGTATGCCGTGTGATGAACGGTGCTCAGATTTGATCACTTGTAACAAAAACTGTTTGAGTTTCCATTTTATTCGATGTATTATTTATAATTGTAGATTAAATGTAATAAACAGTACAAAGCTTGATATTCATTTTGAAACACCTTTTATTATAATGTACGTGTATATACTGTATGTAGGGACTGAATAGTATTTGTATTAACTTTTGTTCCAGGCTAACAACCGAATGTAATAGCCGATATTCAAGTTCAGAAATACAAATTAAATGCAAAGATTTAACTTATGATAACAAGGAAGTTAATTAGTTGTCCACTGCTTTTCTTATTTTATTACATTAATTCTACGGAAAGAAAAACATTGTCAGAATATTTTTCGATATCATTTCATTTTCATGTATTATTAATATGAATTATGTTGAAACAAATGAAATTTCTACCCCGGATGCGTTATTTCCAAAGGAATAAAAAAAATTACGATATCTCAATAATCAAAACAGTCGTCACCTTCAAACACATATTTTTCTACCGATTGGATTTCTTAACTAAAAGAAGTATGTAGTCTGCAATGCAAAGAAGTCCTTAAACGCACATAGCACCCACGATCATCAGGTAAGATCCTCTCTCTCAAGAAGTGATCAGATAGCGGAAGAGATGGTAGTCATGAGCGATGAGGAATTTTGTGTTCTCCATGTCGGGTTTTCATACGGACTTATTCAACCAAACAACACCGCCTGACTGTCGGAATTTCCTAGTTTCTTTTCCTGGGTGTGTAGAGAGTATGTGATGTTAGTCACTTGACCTTAGTATATTGTGATTTGCAAGAGCGACACCACCCATCATACGTTAATGTGGACGTTATATTCGCAACAAACTAATATAATTTTTTCTTCATATAAAGACTTTCGGAGTGTTGAAGTAACGGAAACGAATTTTTGAGTTCTGTTTTTGTAATAAATAGCTAACAAGGTCATCTCGCACGAGTTTGTTAATGGACTCGATCTGTTAACATCTAAACCCTTAACTATCATATTAACTGTACTGTGATTATCCATATCCTGTATATGTATATTTGGCGTGACTATATTTAATGTATTTAGAAGAGTATATTTAATAATTAATAGGAAAACAAAAACTATGTACTCACAAATCCCATTTTCTGCATCATGCAACGCTTGAAGCACTGTAAAGAAAGAAAAAGATTGTATTAAATTCGGTATCATATAGTACTACCTTTTTATATAAAATGCAAGAATTCTAATTACCAGTATATATTGAGTATTTATGCTATAGAATTTATTGTTATACACTTGAATGCAATTTAAAACTAAATAAAAAATAGAAAAAAGAATGATTTAGGATCTCAGTATATTTACATAAAACCTGCCATATTTGCAAAACAAAATGAATCGCATGGAGACTTGATGATAAACAAAAGCATGTGTCTTTCAGTATGGAAATGTGGAACAGAACAAAAAAAAATCTTTAGCTGGATAGCAGAGAGAATCTGATTAAGAAGGGAGGGGGATGAAACACTTGAAAAGAAAATTTAAAACACTGGCTGACATACTTTGGGGTAAACATTGTAATCTGACAACTAATAGAATAACTGATAGATAAACAAAACATTAAAGAAAAGAAAAAAGAAGAGAGAGAAGGAGGAGAGAAATATACTGTCGCTTATGTATGAAAATATAGTGGACACTTCCTGGCTCAAAATAAAGAGGTTAGAGGTTAGAGATTTTTTTTATGAAAATAAGTAAAAATAACAATTAATTACATGAAAACAATAATAGAGATAAAAATATGATTGCTTTCTCTAATCGCCTCAATAAGCCATTATATAATTAATGAAATAATCTTAAATACGTATGTTAATGATCTTATATACAACCGTGATTTAGTTTTCATATAGGCCATTGCTTACTTTCCACCACCTAATGAAGATATTTAAGGTTTAGTGTCTTCCTCAATTAAAATTTTTAAAAAATCTTCAAAGAGGTTTCATTTTATATTATCTTTACCTTGTTAATCTACAGGATGAACCAAAATGATGTGCAAAAACTCCGGGAGGTGATTCGTGACATCAAAACAAGACAGATGTTCTCTTACATATTGTTGAATTCTGCGTCGCGTAAGCGTGACAAGGGTACCAACTTGGAATTGAAAATCGAATCTTGACAATTGGAACGGAATAGAAAAATGTACAAGCGTCGACAACGAATTCGACAACATGCAAGAGGACGTTTTGCCTTCTTTTGATGTTACGAATCACCTCCCGAAATATGTACACTTTTTCTGTTCCGTTCCAATTGTCACGATTCGATTTTCGATTCCAAGTTGGTACTCCTGTCACTCTTACACGACGCGGAATTCAATAATATGCATGAGGACTTTTTGTATTCCTTTGATGTTACGAATCACCTCCCGGAGTTTGTGCACATCTTTCAGGTTTACTTTGTATATTATATCTATTATTCAAATTTTTATATGTATATCGTAAATCAAATTCCAGATCGTACAAATGTAGTAGGAGTATAAGATTCATCTTAATGGGAAAGGGAAAGGAGTATACTAGTATAAATTAAACGTATTAACGTTAGAGTGATTTGAACCAGTTTTTCCATAGAGAAAGACTCCAAAACAGAGACCAGATCCAGAAAAGCCAATCTAGTAACAGAAAACGTAAATCACAGATTGAATCAATTGATAACTGATTAAAGTGAAAGTTCTAGTAATAAAGTAAATAGCTGTTTTGTTCCCAAATTAATTACAGTACATTTTTATCATAAAAATAAATTAAATGTGATTACACCATTATAATATTAATCCCTTCGATTTAAAATCAGTCACACATATTTTTCATTCTATATATTAAATCTAAGATATTTTTTTAAATTTTATTTAATTATTTATTTATTTTACTTTTTTGTTGGGTGCTGTTAAACTTTACTTGTGTCATATACTTCTTATATATTTGAGAAATAGCATATCAATCAATAATTTTGAACTAAAGATTACCTTAACATTTTCTGATGGTTCGTAAGCATCGTTTTTCTTGTTCTCTTTCCATTGTTGAAATTCCTCTGAGAAGAAAACATATTTAAGCTTAATAAAAGATGAACTACTAGACTAAATCAAGTAACCTATGAAAGGATATTTTATTACGTCTATTGAATACAACATCCACGTCATGAAATAAAAATGTCAGATCTTGTGTGGAAAAGTAGGATTCATTATAAACCTGTTTAGGATTAAACTAAATCAATCTAAAGTATGAAAGCAAGCTTTCCTACAAGCCTTCAGCTCACTGTACGCTAAAAATCTTGCTTTATTAAAAGTTCAAATTGTTTAAACTTACAGTTACACAAATATCTATGCTCAAATTTAATCATGACAACGGCCTGTAAACAGTGGTGGATCTAGAAAGAAAAAACAAGTTGAAGGCCAGAACTCATACTATGATAGGTATCTCATAAGTTTACTATAAACTTTAAAAAATTTTAAATAATAGTCCCCCCCAGCCCCGGACTAGATCTGTCACTGCTTGTTAATAGTTTTACGGTAAAGCTTGTTAAATACTACGTTAGTTTAAGGGCAAATCACTACATGTAGTTTATTAAATTATTTTTTACTTAACATAGAACTTGAAAATTTTATCTAGATATATAAATAATTCTAATCTTATTTATATTTAACTCGGCTCATGTTTTAATAAAAAGAAACAACAACAACGAAGCATCCTCATGTCCATCATCATCATCACTATCCATGTTTGAATAAAGGGAGACGGCGAACGTAGCAGAACGACGAGTGTTAATTATTAGAAATTAGCGTTCCTCACATGCTGAAACATTTCCTTTTTTTTTAAATAAGGATGATATGTGACAAAAATTTCGATCCAATTAAAATTAAGCCTTAACAAAGCGCCTTCTTCTATTTGCCATTAGTACGCGTGGAGGTGAATTTTAATCTAATGTTATTTTACTTTTGTGATTAAAGTATTGTTCAGATTTATTGGCAAACAAATTTATGGTATTACATAGTTTATTACAAGCCACTTAAAATAGGTTTTGATTTTAAAAATGTGAGATAACAATTGAATAAAAAAACGAAAATCAAATTGACTGGTATTTTATCTCTTTCTTGGTTCATATCTGGGAGTAAAATTTACCCCCACGCGCCCAGTTACAAGTTAAAATAAAACTGATTCATAATATTATGGAATTTTGAACTAATTACTCTGAGATAAGTGTCGATAGTTTTGAAGGTGTTTCAGTTTTCGATGCTGCATTATTGGACAACATCTTTGGTCTAGGTATGATATGTAATTATAATTCAATTTTTGTTTCTGTCATTATACTCGTAGATATGTTAGAAGGTTTCAGAGAGAGATATATATCTATATATATATTCGAAACATTAAATATTGTAAAGGAATTAAATTTCCTTATAGTTGATTTCACAGCTATTTCATGTCGAAGTAATTACTGAACGAACACTACTCGATTAGAGAATTTCAAGAAGTCAATTTTAAGAAACACTCTCAGTAGTTTCAGATATACTGTTAAGTTTACCTGATAGTTCACTAAATAAGAAATTCAAATGTAACATCTAACGCAAAGTTATTACGCAAAAGATTTCTGCGCTCTCCTAAGCTTCTCAGGTGCAAAGTATGTGGCTAGAATGTAAGAAATTGAAACGGTTTCAAACTTGAAAACCAATCGAAAGTCCAAATAGGAAGACTTAGGCGCAAACAATATTAAGCTAGATATCGAAGAAATAGGAATACGAAGTAGAAACTAAGTTCAATTGGTTGAGGACAAAAGTAAATTGAGAGCTTTCGTGAATGCAACATATGAACCTGAGGGTTTCTTAGACCATGGAGTTAGTTAGTTACTTAATGTTTTAATTATATTTAACGAAATGTAGCCATAAAAAATCATCTTCTCAAAGACTCACACCTCATTGTGTAATGTAAAGTTTAACATAGAAAGGGACTCATTCACATATCTCCGGTAAAAGGAAAGGAAGAAAAAGGAAGGAAGTTCTATTTTTTTTATATTATTCATGATTCTTCTAAATCCTAAATCGACTTCTTTTTAAAAACACACATTGAGTAATGACTTGGATATTACATGTCTTAAAACTCAAGCTCTTGTATAAGAACCAAAGAACATTATTATAAATAAAGTGCAAGAACTGTTAAATCATGCGTATACAAACAAAAATTTATTTTAGCTTTAAATTTTTTTTTTAGAAAGTTACCTAACTGTTTATTTACTGGTACACCATTTTATTATAATTTAAATATTGATTAAGGAAGGTAACATAACTACTATACGTACATATTGATATTGTTGACATTTTCAATAACAAAAAGGTTAAAATACCTTTACATATTCCATTCAAATCTGATTTTGAGATAATACTCGAATACATAAAAATTAAAAGCAAAGCATAAAAATGTTAACCCATGAAGTTTATTTTAGGTCTCTTTGACATTGTATGAACCGATACAACTTTCAACCCTGCGAAACATCTGTCCTGAAAGAAGATAATGTAACAGAGGAGAATCTTTTCAGAGCTAGCTGATGTTACATTTATTGATCTTGTACTATGCACTCTGTAAATTTATTTAGCCACATAATCTAATTAGGGATTGGCATTATTAGACTTTCAAACTATACTACCTAAAGTAAGTCTTACAGAACTGTTTTTTTTTTCATCCACCCGTCCGTCTGTCGATAGGTATCAGAGCAAAAATGGTAAGAAATATCGAGAAACGGTATCTTGCAGTCGGTTCAGCGTCCCAATAATAGGTTACACCTTTTACATTAACTCTTTATTCAAACCGGAAGTGGTCCAAATTAGCCTTTTCTATTTTTAACATTTATCGTGGTAGAACAGAAATGGCGGCAAATGTTTTTTTTTTTTTTGGCGATTGATTCAGGATCTCAACAGAACATGTTATCACAACCACGATACTCTATTAAAGCCAGAAGTGATTGAAATTTACTGCTACGTTCGATATTAAAACATATTTTCAAAGGCCAAAAGTAATAACATATATCGAAATTCATTGTTTCTAAAATCTATCCAGCTTGCAAAGAACAGATTCTATCTTTTTCATTAACTCTCAGTAGATGTCGTTTATACTGATTTTAGCAAGGCATTTGACGTCGTTGATCATGATGTCTTGCTACTGAAAGTAGCATCGCTGAACTTTTCGAAACAAGCAATGGAGTATCTTGTATCATATTTGCATAACCGAAAACAATATGTTTCATACAAAGGATTTGTTACTGAAAAATTTAATACTCTCTCAGGAGTCCCTCAAGGATCTAATCTAGGTCCTCTATTGTTTCTTCTTGTTATTAACGATATTCCTCTATGTATTAAAACTTCTCAAATTCTTCTTTTTGCCGACGATCTCAAATTGTACTCCAAAGTAAGTTCAATTGATGACTGCGTGAAACTTCAACAAGATCTAGAGAGTATTCAAATGTGGTGTGATAAAAATAAATTAGTCCTGAATGTTTCCAAATGTAAATCTGTATCTTCCACGAGGAAAGAAAATCAAATTAGCTTTACGTATACAATAAGTGACACTTCCTTGTCTACCCCAAATACTATCAAAGATCTAGGAGTTATATTTGATAGCAAATTAACCTTTACTCAACACATTGACGCGATAACGAGTAGTGCATATAGAAACCTAGGTTTAATTTATAGGATAGGAAAGGATTTCTGCAAACAATCAACATTTACAAGGTTATATTTTTCATATGTGAGGTCAAAATTAGAATGCTGTTGTACTGTTTGGACACCAAATGTCATTAAATACACTGATGCAATAGAAAATATACAATTTAAATTCTTAAAAATGCTTACATACAAGAAAACCGGTTTCTATCCAAAGTATGTCTCCTATGAAGACTTGGTAAGGAATTTTAATTTTCAAACATTAGAAAAAAGGAGATGTGTTTTTGATTTGTTGTTCTTACATAAATTATTAAATGGTAAAATTGATTGTCCAGAATTAGTTTCAGAAGTATTATTACGTGTCCCAACAGGTAAGACTAGAACAGCAAACGCTGGGACATTCTATTGTAGAAAAGCAAGAACAAAAATATTACATAAGCCTCCTCTGTGGAGAATGTGTGCTTCATATAATGAAATGATTAGACTTCATGTAATAGATGTGTTTAGTATGTCAGAGAACAAGTTTAAAAGAATTATCATGCAATAACTTATGTATAACTAGATAACGTATATCTGTATATGTACAATAGTGTATGTTAAATAATTCTGTATACAACACTATAACTGGGCATTAAGCCTGTTGTGTTGTCTTTATGAAATAAATAAATAAATAAATAAATAAATTTACAGTGTCAACACTTATCACAATAGATCAGAAACTGGAATAGATAGCGGCAAACGGTTTATTGCAATCGATACAGGATTTCAGAAGTATACGTTTCATCATAAATTAAAACTCTCTATCGAAACTGGAAGCAATTGAATTTACTGGTACTTCCGTTTTCAGTACTGATTTTCATAAAGCAAAAACTGTAAGAGATATCAAGAAACACTTTCTTGGAATTGATTCAGCGTTCCAAGAATAACTTTTTCCGTTTCCCTAACCCTCTATTCAAGTGGTTCAAATTATTGAAGTTTGGTTTCGATCTTTATTCTCATAAAACAAAAAACAATAAGTTACATACAGCGTATAATGGCTTTTTGATATGGATTCAGCGTCTGAGGAACAGGCTTTAATACTCTATTGCAACTAGTGCTTATAGATATACTAGTTCAAGTTCGAGTATTGAATCCGTATAGTTTGGAAGTCTACTGTCTGAAACTGAACTAATTTGTTATTGTTTAGTATTCACACAATTGGAGAAACTTAATTTATAATCGGCATTTAGAACTTTGCTTCTAAAATCTATTAAATGCATTGTGGACAATTCTTCCCTTGAAATACTTACCATCGGTCACTCCAGATTCATCTTTACATTCTTTTTTCATCTGCTTAAATTTTTCCTTCTTATTACCATCAGCCTTAAATGGATAGAGATAAGAAATAAATTTTAAACAATGCAGCAGCAATTTCGAATGATTAGTGCTCTATTTCCTACTAGAATTCTACTGTAATTGTAATGAAAAATACAGTTTTCAAAGAGTCCAATGTTTCTCTTACAAACTCTGTGCAATGACATTATTAAAATAAAAATTGTTCATGCGCGGAATATTTTCCAATATAACTTTCTACTGCCTAGACAGAATTGATTATTGATTATTTTTAAAGTTACAAACAATTATTTATTGATACCTTCAATACCACCTTCAAATTTTCTATCTCAACCCGTACTTGGAAGTGTATATGATAACGGTAGTTTAGGAGAGGCCAATTGTACCAAATATTAACTTTAAAAAGCATCCTAGTAGGAAAAACTCTCGACCTTGTGATCTTAATGTTAAAATCCGAAGTAGAGGATACAAAAGATCTAGAAACACAAATTGTATAAACTATCAAGTTTGGCTTACTGACCATCTTATACACGAGCAAATTCTCAAGTTTTTCATTTTTTTAAGTATTTTGTCCCAATTACATAGTAAAAATTTCAATAAGTTTTTTCTAAGTCTATAAACAATACCTTAGTATTCCAGTCAAATGAGTACTCGGAGGCAATTCCGAAAAGGAAAACAGCAAATAAATCTGTTTTTTTCATTGGTGTTATATCCTTTAAACTATCTCTACAATAAGCATAATATAAGGATAGTTATCAGCAAAGAAGTCCTGATTTATTTCTCTTGTAGCTTTCTCTGTTAATTTTTTTAGATTTATTTCACTTTGCAGTCTAATAATAAATTATTTATATTAACGCTTTGCAATAGCGTTTATTTGTAATGTGTACAAAACTCATTAAATTCTATTTAGTTAATCGAACGTTACATTGATGAATATTTCTGTGCGCTAACATTTAATGGATTATACTTCCCTCTGCGTATCAGACGAAGGTATAAGTTAAATTTGCTCTTTATAACACTGTATTAAGAGTTCTCACTCTTATTCTAAGGACACTTCTGCAATATATCTGGTCTCCGGTTTCAATTCTCGGAATATGCTCTATTTTTCGCTGGTACGCAATTTAACCAATTAAAGTACAATCATACTTCACAGAAGGGTAGTGCCTGAAACTGGACAAACACCGTGCGCGTTTGTTTCTGAGGGTTCTCCCGTTTAAGCCCAGTCAGTTTAGGTTTGAACTTTGCGAAAAATAATTTAAAGCTGAAAATTGGCAGATTTGGTCTATAGGATGTCCTGAACAATATATTAAAGTTCCCTAATATCCCGTGGTCATTTTCTGGAATTCCAGGCGGTTAAAGTCTAGAATGCTGAAAAAAGAGAAGTTTTCACTGAAATGGTTGTTACATACAAACGGTTAAACCTACAGAACTAAAATAGGTCTCAAATGAAAGATAAATAAAAGGACTTTAGTTCAAGCTGTATACTGTTTTAATTACACACCATTCAGGTCCGCAACAAAACGATTAAACCCCTCAAAAGTCGAAATGAAACGAACTCGCATTTTCTTTGCTTGGTTTTGGACGTTTCGCTACCGCAGATATCGTAAACCTACCCCAATGGAAAAAGTTTCATCAAAGATATAATTTTGAATAGGCATGCCGACTTCCAAATTTTTGAATGCAGTACATTCACTAGTTAACAACAAGTACAAGTACAAGATATTGGCGACGAAATGTGAAAGGACCTCGTGAACCGGTAGATAAAAAAAATCATAAAAGACAGGCGTTTCGAAAAAGTAGTTTAATACGACACATAAGCTGAACTGTTCTGAAGGAAGAGTTGAATTTTCGTCCTTGGAAACAACATTATTGCCAAGTAATATTACAAGAAATCTGTGATCATCCATTGGAGTATGGAAAGGTGATGCTTGTTTGATATGAAGACTGGTCCGATCTTTACGGTAATATAAATTTATAGAACAAAATAAAATACTCTTGATGAATTGGAGAAGCGAATTTGCGAAGTTCTTGCAAACGTGCCGCTGGAGTAATAACAGAAATCTGTCGCAAACATCACTGGCCATTTATGAAGACTGTTAGATAATGGTGCTGCTTATCTGAAATTTTAGCAATGTATATCGATTCTAGTATTGCAAGGAACAAAATGAGTTGGATTTCATGAAAATTAGATAAGTATTTAAAAATATATAAACAATTTTGAATGGGAATCTAGTACTCGCCCACTCTGTAAATTAAGTAATTGGTTAGCTTAGAGAGATCACCGTAAAGGTTCTCCACTATATTAATAACAACAACATTAAACATTGGAAAGCAAGTAGTTGAACACTTACAAAATACTCTTTAATGTATTTATTTTCAATATTGTCATAATAAGAATAAATTTAAATAACTGAAACTGTTGGCATCATAAAATTCGCTCACATGTGTACGGGATATTAAAAATATATCTAGAAACAAAGATTTTATGTTTTCTTTTAAATAGTATATTACATATTTAATAAATCTCTGATAAATCTTTGCTTTATATACTATTTTTTTTAAAAAATATGGCTAGTGACCTTTTCAAAGATACTTAAAATTGACTAAAGTCTAACGACTGCCTCTTCCTAGCTTAAAAGCTGTCACAATTTTTCCATGAAAACAATTATCTTTAAATAAAAATGTATGAAGCTGAAACTCCTTTAACACTCAGTGATAATGAATACTAAGTAGTTGTAAAGAAGAGAATGACGTTATATAAGTAAATTAAGTCCCAAGTATAAATTAAGTTAATGTATCTTACCTGAACATACGTTAGGAAAACGACAGCAATGACAAAAAATAGTATGGCCTTCGAGTTCATCCTTGAATTTTCTATCACGATATGTCCTGCAACACGCTAAATCTGAAAGAGGACGAATAATTCATCATTTCACCCTTTTATATATGTAAACACAGGAAACCACATTCTAATGTTGTAATATATATACACACCACACATATTTGGCCACATGCATAAAAAGTATATAGATATTTATGGAAATACCATTCAGCTACATCCGGCTTTACAGCCAATCAAAATTAATGTCAAAAAGGATAAAATGAAAAGTAAATCCCTATGGCGTCATGTTTTTTTACATAATTTTCGTCAGATGAGAAGATAAATGATGTGTTATCATGCAAAATGGTAGTATGTTTCTAAAGAAGAAAAAAGAGAGTCAGTTCATATAGCTTCTCTTAATGTTTCTTAAACAATATTTCATATAAAGTTCTTACAACTAATTTCGATATCGTTTGAAAACCATTATTGGCTTTTGTAGACAATCTAAATTAAAAGATGTAAACTTCAAACCCCTTGAATTGTGTTAAGATAAATATTTCTTGTGTATTATTAGTGTTAAGCAAGAAATAATTTTTTTCAAGGCATATATATATATATATATAAAATTCACCTCAAAAAATGATCGGGGTGAGTGTGAAAACTGAAATACATTTTTCGAGAAAATGGAGGTGTATGTCGTATGGATGTTGTATGTCACCTATTAAGAGAAACTAAAAATGAAGATTGGTATTACCGAGCTGGTCTATATGAGTCACTACCAATACGATAGTACACATCATGATTATATTGAGATATAGTCTAAATTTTCAATTAGCTCTCAATTTAAGTTTTGGTTAACTGAAATATTTATCAGAGATAAGTAACGCATGCATCAGTCAATAATTCACTTTGTGCTTGACAAACAATTTGACAAACTTGAGAGTAAATCATTATGTTTAACAAGAAAATTCAAAAGAACGAGCTATATAAAAGCTATATAAAATACTAGCAGCGTCAATTACCCGCTTCACTGGGTTAAAATAAGGAAAATTAGTAATATGTTCCATTAGTCAGTCACTTTTTACTGTTACTGAACCGCTCCCTGTTTCTTTTTTTTTTTTTTTTGGCTTACCAGTCATTTTCGATCATTTTTGTATTCCCATTCCCCAAGTTTCGGGGTGAATTTGGATTAAGGGTCGGAAGTGTGACTTCATCTCAGAGGCCTCTAAAACTATGGATTCAACGCAAATATCGGTCATTTTTATTCTTTTTACACATTTTCCCTCTCGCCTCCCCGATATCGTACCGCCGAAGTGAAATGATAAAAACTGTTCCTGGCCCGAACCTTATCTATGTTGAAAATTTGTCGGTTGGTTGGTTCAAGAGTTATTAAGTGCTTTCTAAAGAGATTCAGCCATTTAAACTTCATTATCAGTAAAAAAAAAAATGCTGTTGCTGAGAGTGGTTTGCACGAAAACCACATTTTATTAGGTTCCGATAAATGTTATATTGCAAATCATCTTCATGGCTTGAACATAATCACTTTGTAAAGCATGTACGTTTTCTACATTGACGTTTACATGGTACATCACCTTCACGAATCAAGGACCAGATATATTCATACATTATGTTTTCATTGTACTGACCCAGATATCGAGGTTCGAAGTTTTAAATGTCCTGATGGAAGCGCTCCCGTGTTCTTCGGAATACGCTCCAATGTTTTCCCTAAATATTTCCAGATGTGAATGCAAAACATGAATTCTGCATCCTGTTTTACCATAGCATGCCACCAGATTGTATTATCAGATCCGTATAATTTTCTGCTTTATTATTGACAAGAAATCATAAAGCAGAAAACTACTTTCCCAAACATAACTTTCAATTTCGGTAAGTATCTAAGGAAATACTTCACACTGAACAATCGTTTTGTACTTGTTATACTTCGGTTTACTTGTAATACTTCGGTTATTATCCTTACATCTGACAGTTGGGTGAACATGACTCTTAAATATGTGAATAACAAACCTTTTAATTAACCCTATCTTGATATGCAGTAGGAGCATTAGTACCTTTCGAGGGTTTACCAGTGGCTCAAATTTCAAGTTTTTCTCTCCCATCAAAAACTCATATGATTATCATGAGTGTCTGACGAGTCATGTTCTTCAGAGCTATTCGGTTTCTCGGTGGGGGGGGGGGGACTGAACAGAATACTGGAGGCTGTGTGGAACTGTGGCCATTGACGACGGAATGTCTTGATGTGTGACTTTAGGTGCACTTTTACCATTTCGTAATTTCGATGGATTCACTATGCAGAAATATGAGTTGGTACTGTGGTCAGTTGGTTCCCTCGAAATTCGTGGTATTGTAGCATAAGTCAGCCGTGCGAGAGCCACGCAATGTTGCCAAATGGGAAAGGGAAGT
The DNA here is from genome assembly GCF_964235325.1 of Thermobia domestica. Classification (NCBI taxonomy): domain Eukaryota; kingdom Metazoa; phylum Arthropoda; class Insecta; order Zygentoma; family Lepismatidae; genus Thermobia; species Thermobia domestica. The sequence continues at coordinate 147,498,007 of NC_137462.1, read as the reverse complement.
AATCAGAAAAAGACCTTTAAATATCTTAGATATTACATACCGTAGTTCATGGAGGTAATTTTTAGCACATATTCGTCCTATGCGTCACAAAAGCAAAGTTTAATCAAAAGAATATAGCATTTCTGTCTTCTTTAAACACAAGCTCATAGAAAATAAGAATTAAACTTCAAGGACAAAATGTGTGTTACATAGTGCAATTCCTACATCAATAATCATGCATATTTAGTGTATGATCAAATGAAAGAATAGTTTCGGGAAAGATTTTAAAGCGTGTAGTTCGTTTATTTCTTTCTGTAGAATTGCTTCTGTTGATTTGTTTCTTACATATCCAAAGAAATGTCCAAACTTTCCATTCACAGTTTTTTGAATGTCATTTTGAAGAGGAGCGAACTAAGAATACAATCAGGGGCAAAATTTATTAAATGAGTTGAACCTAGTCTCTAACACTTGTAATGTCAAAGCCGTGACTAGTATTAACTGCGAGGGGAGTCGGTGTGTTTAGCTCACATCACCCCAAAGCATTGAGTGCTACAAGCCGACTGATAGGCTCTGGCCCCTAACGGTTGTTGCGTTAGGGTTAGTTTCTAGTTTATTTCCAGTAAATTATAGTGTTTTTTTTAATTCTAAATCTTTGGCTTCCAAAAGATTTCTTATTTATCAATCCTGTTTGACATTACCACTTATGTCCCTCTACTAACATGTCATAAAATGCTTCGTGTGGAGTGTTGTACTGTATGGGGTGGAAACGTGGACATTACGTAAAAGTGATGAAAAACGACTGGAAGCATTCGCAATGTGGGTGTTTAGAAGGATGGAAAGAATTAGTTGGGTCGAGCGGAAAACGAATGAGTGGGTGTTAGAAATGGTGGGGGAAAAAGAACACTTTTAGATATCGTTAAGAAGAGGAATAGAAACTGGTTGGAACATTACCTAAGAAGAAATTGTATCTTGAGGGACATCATAGAGGGTATGGTAGCGGGAAAGAGAGGCAGAGGGCGAAGGAGACTACAATTAATGAATGATATAAAAACAGAAAGATCATATGTGAAGACGAAGAGGTTAGCGGAGGACCGTGGAACATGGTAGCTTCTCAGCTGATGCAAGTGAACTGCCAGTAAGAGCAGAATACCTATGATGATATGATGATGATGATTAACATGTCTCTCGTAACCTGGGAAATACGGAATATTTATTGCACTATTTTAACTCCTGAATTCTATTCATAACTTCCAAGTATTTATAGCATGTAATTCAAAACTTTTTGTTTTCTTTCTCCTTTAAGGTTTGTCGTGCAATCATCCGGAAATAGAGCGAAATGTATACAGTTTATAAAACCAACCTGCCTTTGTTTGCCCATGAAGCTTCGAGAAATTTTTTTTTTTAAAAAAGACATATTTTATAAGAAATCGTAGCAACAACGTATTTATCCATTCAAGACAATTATATAGTTTCACAACTTACACATTCCTTTTTATTCTTTCCTCTTTTTCCATTTTTCTGATTCAGAAATAAAATACTGAAACGAATATGAAATTCGTACATTGACTGAAAATTAGATAGATATTAAAGCTTTAAATTAAGAGAAGATTTTAAAACCTTTAGTTTTAGTTCTGATCTAGCAGAATGTTTGGAAACTGTATCGCCAAGCCTGTCAAACAGTGAGTAGTTTGTCGTTAAGTTCAACATTAAACAAAGAAGCGCTCGTGTAGATAAAATTCTTCTTCCAGTTCTTCAGTAAGAAATGATCAGGTTGATTTGATCTGAAACAACAGTACTTTGATTTTTCTTTCTTTTTCCAAGTATATTACTTTCTTTGGTTTGTTAGATCACTTACCTTTTTCCTGCTAATTTCTCATTAGTTGTGTCTATAATACTTGATGTAAAGTTCCAATTCGATTGCAGGTTGGTGTGGTTCCATTTATGTGCTTGAAGGTTTTATTTATTCAAATAGTCTAACAAGAGTTAGAAACAGAGAAAGTAATTGGGATGTGAGGAAACTCCCATCTCATGAAAATTTACCCATTAGATTTTATCTATCTATCTATCTATCTATCTATCTATCTATATATATATATATATATATATATATATATATATATATATATATATATATATATAGAGAGAGAGAGAGAGAGAGAGAGAGAGAGAGAGAGAGAGAGAGAAAGTCAATCTGAGCACCCCTTCACTATCTGGCCAGCTATAACATTTCTTGGATTGTATAATCAAGAAATAGATTATCACTGGCATTAATAATAATGGTACTTTATATTCAGTAGGAAATGGTTGATAGATGAAATTCTCTCGCTTCTTCTCTATTGACCAGACTATTTTATTTAAATGACCTTGGGTAGAAAGAGTGGCGTTCAAAGGGTCAGTTCATTCCCTTTTCCGGTGAGATGATTACAGAACGTTATGTAATACATACGTCAATAAAATGTTTCCAACTCTTTGCATATTTAAAATATTGGTTTTCGATTTTTCACAGGTAACGTTTTAAACCTTCTGCATTTCTCGTAACTATTTTCATTTGTGTTTAAAGACCAAGGGAGATGGTGATGATAAGAATGATCGAAATGGTTAAATGCAAATCCGGGAGGAAACAGATGAAGACTGAGTAAACCCACGTACATGATGTCTGTCTGCCACAAAGTGCACTCTACGCAGGGTTTTCTTTAAAGTCGAATCTTTTATGTATTTTTTAAAAGTATTGAAAATAGTTTTAAAAATTTTGAAAGAATGGACCCGAAATCTAATGAAATGAATTTATGATTTCTTGAGTGTTCAACGTGTAAATTTCACCCGAACCTGATAGACAAAATATTAGACTATCGTAAATACAACCGTGCCATGTTCTACGAAGGAAATTACAATAGAACTCTAATTATTATCCAAACTCTAATTAAACGGTGGAATGATGTCACATCGGAAGAGACCGAGCAAAACGACCCCACACCAGAAAAGGCAGAGTCTTACTATCGTAGCACTTTCGTTTCGATCTTTCTGACACCACATCTTATGTACCTTAGCACTGGCACTTAATTATGCGATTAAACGAAATTAAAGGAACTAGGAGTATGTGTTTTTTTTTCTGTGAGTAGCTATTTTTTGTTTTTCGTTGATAACATGGTAACAAATCAATAATCACTGCAAAAACTGAAAACTGGCTCTTGAATTTTATTACACTTCGAAATTACGCTATGTGAATTACCGGAAGTCTTGTAGATAAGCCACGTCTGTCTATCTATTTGTCCATCTGCCTGTCTATCTATGTATGTTTTCGACAGTTATCAAACCAGAACGGTAAAGAATATCAAGATGCGGTTTTCGAAATCGATCCAGCGTCCCAAGAAAAGGATCTACCTTCTTCGTTAACCTTCTATTCAACCCGAAGTAGTGGAAAACAACATTTCTGTTTTCAGCATTGATCGCAGTAGAACAAAAATGGTAATAGATAGGGGTCAGAGATCTTCAAAAATCGATTCAGCGTCTGAATAATATATACTATAATCACTCGTATTACTCTACTAAAATATGAAGTAGGAGAATTTATCTACTTTCAATTTCAACATTAATCTCATAAATGAAGTAAATTCTAACAGATATGGATGAACAGTGTTTGGAATCCATTGAATGTTCCAGGAATAGGCTAATCACTCTTCCATTAGCCCGCTACTCAAACAGGAAGTGCTAGAAATAAATCAATCTACACTGATCAACAACGGTATAAAATGTATCGACGAGCAGCTTTTGGAATCGATTCGGAGTTATAAGAAACGGTTCCATCATATATGTTAATACGCTAATCAGGCCGGAAATTGTAAAAGTAAACCATAACCCGCTTCGACTTTAATCGTTACAGAACAAAAACGATAATATATAGCGACAAGTGTTTTTCTTCATCGATTCAGCGTCTCATGAACATTTAACTTCTGGTCACAAAAAGTGGGGCTTCCTTCCACAGACTATGTCCAAAAAGTTGACTCTACATCTTTATGTTCTTCTGATCTCCTTACAAGGAAAATCTAATTTTCCTCCATTCTGTTACAGATCATTGAGCATCATATTCTCTAATAGAAATAAACTGCCTTGACATTGTCTTCAAGGAAATATTGAGGTGGCTTCTAGAAAACAACCATAAAATAGGACAAAATCAAAGATAAAAGTTGAAACTGATATAGCACATGATACGAGATTAAAGCCTTTGGAAACCGTTACCGGAACAGAAACGTGACAGAAACAATTGGAATAGTCTAGAAATCACGCTCGTTTGGTGTAATGGATTTGCATGCTAATGTGTACTTTCAACATAGGTGTAACTTGGCTAGGTAAGATTTTTAAATACTTAAGAATCTCCATTTCACTGACAAAGAGTATTCATGTTTGAATTCAAGACATTTATATATATATATGTATGTATGTATGTATGTATGTATATATAAGTTATGTAATATAGTATATTAAAAATAAACAAAATTACGACTCCTTCTCGTATTGTTTTTAACGTTTACTACAGCTTCGGAGACCTATATTAGATTTCGGAGGTGCTCATGTGGTTCGAATTCCACGTTAAACAATATGTTCAGGTCTTATATAACCTCAGTGTTGGAAGAGACTCTAAAGCACAGACTTTTGTTTACTCTTGAACAGAAAGCAATAGGGAAACATGTTCATCCTAGAAACTAAATCTTTAATAATTCACGCAAGCAGGGGCGTAATTTCTGGAGGACAGTCGGCAATTGCCCTCTCCTTGAGTTTAATTCAATTAATCAATAGTATATTAATCAATAGTATAATGATACACTATGAAAATGTGTTACTATGTATATTGGAGAAACTTATCCCTTCGTCCTTCAAGCAAAACCTGAAATGACTACTATTATTGTGTAAGAAAATAAATTATCTCTAAGTTGTATAAATACTAACAAAAGTGTTCTTTTTCATGCGTGATGATCAGCTAGATGTAATAAATATACTAACTAGAAATTTGAAAATTGTAAAAATTGTCCACTTGTCCCATTCAAATATGGATTTATTTTAAAATGGTAAATCAAGTATTTTTATTGAAATTGTGTACTGCATAGCAGACCAACAACTTAAGCAAATCCGAATATTGAGCACTTTCGAAATAAAGACGGAGACATTTTAATATTTTATAAGTTTCTCCTTTTACTTCCTTAGAAAAGAATTTCAGAAAAGTATTCTCTTACTTTTAATTGAGAGTTTATATATCGTATTTTCATCATCATCTTGAGAACTCTTCTATCCTTCATTTTCTGAATTAAGAAAAGAGAAAAAGGAGTTATGTATTATGAAAATGAGTTATTTTTCATCCTTAAAAACGGAATTTTTAGACACATTGAAACACACACTTCCTTATGTTTAAGTAAAAATGTATTTATCAAATTTCACAACTCTTAAACGAATCCTTACATTTGTCACTTTGAAATTAAACAAAAGCAAAACAAATATTTGGATATAGAAACTACCTCCTTAGGAGCGGAATTTTTTGAACGTCGAACATATTTTATTACTTTGAAAATAAAAGATTATACGCTAAATTCCACACCTCTAACTCAAGCAAATCTCTACATTCGGCATTTTCTAAATAAAGAAAGAGAAATTTGAATATTAGAGAAACGATACCCATTTTCTTCTTTAGAAGAGAAGTTTCGTAAACGCTGAAACAAGAGTTTCCTTGTTTTAATATGAAGAGTCTCTATTTCCGAGACCTTGAATGACCTTGAATAATCTTGAATGATTATTATTATTATGATTTATTACTATGAGTTTATTTTGCCTACGAGCCATTTGAAGAATATGGTCTACTCGTACAGACGTCACACTACAAAAAATCGCGATATTGATTATTATTATTATTATTATTATTATTATTATTATTATTATTATTATTATTATTATTATTATTATTATTATTATTATTATTATTATTATTATTATTATGGATCATTGACAACAATTTCCTATAAAATTCACTCCCCCGATTTAAATAAGCAGAAAAGAGTAGTTGTCTATTTGAATTTCAGCGGGACAAGATTTTAAATATTCATTAAGATGAGTTGGGTGATTCTAGGAGTTATATGCAAGGCAGCTGTTTGACGACAAGCAGAACAGATGAAGACTATGTTCTAAAGTTTGTGACACTCTGCGTATAGATCGAACGGGGATTTTTGTCATATCAGTTTGATTAAATGCGTGTCCTAAGGCAAAAGAAGAGGTTCAAAATGTGTGCCAAAATAGAGTACCTCACATACTCTAATGTTAGAGTTTTGTAACTTAAAATATAAAGTCCTTAAATAAATGGGCGTACGGAGCTTTTCAGAACATTCTGCTTCTCGTGAGGAGGAGGGGTGAAAGGGCAACTTCTATAATACTTTTCTGAATATATAAAACATGATATCGACGTTATCTCTCTTCACTATCACGGTTGGATTTAACTTTTACAAAGGTATTGTTAAAGAGAGACACACTATATACACATATAAGAAATTGTAATTATACACACGAATGAATGGAATCATAAGAGTGAATGATAGAAGCTTGCTATCATTACACATTTAAAATATCTAATTATGGAAACTAATTTAAAACCATTGACTTTTTCACGTTTATTTACAGACATGGATAGAGAGACTGTTGTACCCACTTACCCGCTGACGTCACAGAGCCAGCCTCGTCCTCAGTGATTCTGCTGCATAAGCTATAGAATATATACGAATTTTGATTTGCAATGTTCCCGTGACGTGAAGTACGTTACACGCCTGAATTTTTTATATGTTTCATAGGATTTTATATGTTTATTGTTTTTTTAGTTATTATTAATTTTATTGTGTTTTTGCAAGTCAAGTTACGAAATATTAGTGACAATGATATTTACGGTCAACGAGAAACAGGTCTGTAAATTGATTTCTTTTCTATACGGTCCAGAATCAACAAGTTTTGAAAACCAAATCAATTCGACATTCATCGTAACCGATGTAAATGAATTACGTTTTAAATGAAAATTTATAATATAAATAACTAGTAAAATTAGAAAGACATTGAATTTTTAATTAAACATACACCCATGATTTCTCATTTGCAAGAGATGAGAAGAATTTGAAAATCAAAGTAAGTTAGTAACTTGTAGAATAGGCTTCTTTAGAAGATAAGAGAAGTTTCTCTTCTTAGTATATAGAGGACATTGGATTTGTGTATGTATGTCTCAAGTGTCCACAATGAATCGACATCAGATTAATAATATTTTTCTCAAGAACTTCCTTGAACTTCCGCCACTACAGTGAAGGCAAGCTTTATATCTATGTACAAATAAAATCTGAATATAGTTGATTAAAAAAATTGCTATATTTGTTGCATCCAATAACAGATATTTAGAAGTGATAGTTTGTTCTGTATATATATATATTAAGATGTTCAATTTGGAAGTACGTTTAGACTATGACATACGATATTTAGTAGGACTATATTACAAAAAGAGATTAACTTTCGTACCGGTATAGATAGTATTTTTTTGTATTTGATCGAAGAATTTTTTCACTATACGTTTAAGCTCATAGCTTCCTTACGTAGTGTTTCCGAAACAAAACACATTGATTTTGTTTACAGGATATGTCACTATCAGAATATTTAGTACCTGATATAATAAGCATCAGTGATTGTGAATAAGATATAAATATTTATTATGAAGGTATGTGAGCGCGTGAACTGTTGATTAGTAATGAAGTAAATGTATATCTAACAAATACGGGGATAAAAGTGAGAGGAACGTCTTCACCTCACTTCCAAAAATATCTATCAATGGTGTCCTTCCACTTCTTAAGAACTTACAATGGGCAAAGATAGGCACCGGAGAAGGCATGACGTCATGCGTCCCCCTACCCTTTCAGATCCACTTTTACCCCTGATAAATACAATATAGATAAATATATTTGGATATTGATAAATCTTCACGTTATGGAATACAACTAACGAACAGGCAAATTTTCACTCTATTCTTGCGGAAAACTATTATAGAGTTGTTGTAATGCCATATTAAGCCATGTTACAGTTTATTACTGTTAATAAGTTCATTAAATTTCCAAGGATTTCATTGCTATAATAGCTCACTGTATATATCTTATCAACATCTTGAGAAAAGACCATTACTGTATATTATTATTATTATTATTATTATTATTATTATTATTATTATTATTATTATTATTATTATTATTATTATTATTATTATTAATAATAATAATAATAATAATAATAATAATAATAATAATAATAATAATAATAATAATTGCAAAGTTATCTCGATATCAAATTTCCTTCTATTGTATAACACAATGTGGTCATTCATAGGAACAGTCTACATATGAGAATCTCGTTCAATGAATATTTACGTTACGTATAAACATTTTTTCTTTCATTCTGTTAAATTATATATGGCAAATGGTAACCGATTGTTATCCTAATGTCGCACAATTACTTTCCAACTACTAAATACGTAATTATAAAACTTATTTTCTTGGTGTTATTTGACGTTCAATAGTAATAGTCGTGTTCAAAAGGTAGTATGAAAAGGAATTTGAACTTCTGCATGTTGTTTCGATGCCACTATATTAATTATTCTCATGAAAGCAAGTCAAGGGAAAAACAGTTCGTTCAGTGAGGTTCACTGTCTGTAACATAACACCTCCATATACTTAACTTTTACCTTAGCGATGAAATCCTTTAACAGCAACTACAGGATCAAAGATTCTACGCTTCCTAGATACGTTTCACATGTTTTGGAACTACCGTTGCGTTGTAGTATTAGGACTTCTTTAGTCCTCTGTCTACAATAGATTACACGATGTCTTTCATGGAAGAATATCACTGTTATATCCAATTCCGATATATAAATTGCAACCATTGAAGGAATATCGACAAGAAGATTAAGGAACAGGTCACGTTCTATGAGATTTCGAAAATTTGTGTTAAGCATAGTTTGGAAAGTAAATTATTATGAACAAATTGGTAAAATGAGATTATGAGAGGAAATTGGAAACTTCCGTCTAAATCCATGGGCATGGATATAATGTTTTCCACCACAAACTCACATGATCTGGAATCGAACTAGGAACCTCTGAAACCCCAGGTGAGTGTACCATTTTTATTGACTTTCAGTTGACTTCTATATGCGTATTGCAATATGTAAGGGAAAGCAACAAGTATTATAAACAGATGGGATCTGGGAACATCCATTTTATTACATTAATCATGCAACATAATAATAACATTGCTCACGGTAGGCTTGTAGCTAGAGGATGGTTAGGGAGCCTCAGAATCACTGAATTTCTTTTCTTGCGTGTGTGTGTGTGGAATGACGTGAGTATGTTCTAGAAATAACCAATCAAAAATGTGCAATAAACTCAAATTAGTTGCCTCCAAAATTATCTCAGGTACCCTATTTTAGTTAGTGGTATAGCCACCGACCTGGCCCACAGACATCTTGTCTTTCTAATATAACATAATATCAAAGACACTAATATCAAAAATAATACATAGTAGTCAGCCAGTAACACTGATGAGCAAACTAAATGCCTATTCTACGTCTTGATGTATGTATATCTATTTATCTCTCTCTCTCTCTCTCTCTCTCTCTCTCTCTCTCTCTCTCTCTCTATATATATATATATATATATATATATATATATATATATATATATATATATATAACGTATTTTATCGTATATATAACTTCTATTTTTAGTGTTTGTTTATCTTACATAGCTACCGGAAGAATGATGCGATTACTTTCCCCTATCATTTAAAAAATGAATGTATGGATAGACATATCCCACGCAAAATTTCCTTTAAAAAAGAAAAGACAGTCACACTGCCATTCCCCTTCCGGAATTCCAGAATTACACAATGAAGTGTACGAACATTATTCCATTTCCTGTATTTGTGTACACTACAAGGTCGTTTTGGATTAATAGATTTTGCTGTCAAGTGGTGGAAGATTCTCATTGTAAGTGATTTATTTATATTTTAATCTATCATCATGCTCTTACAGTATTTCATCATTAGAAAATTTTCACAAATATTCACAAAACAAATTCTAAGAAATATGTGGAAATAAAAATGTTTTGAAACTTCCAAATCCCATTCATTATATTGATATGGATTAGTTAATATAAAATTACACAATTGAGTAAACAGGGGGAAGAATAATAGTGACGTGAGCAGCGTGTGGTCCGTCAGTAAAATATGAGTTACTTTTTATGGCAAACCAGACAGACATGTATGATTTCAAGATGAACCTAACTATTTCTTTTAAGTTCTCAGATGGATCTGACAAGCTTACATACAATCTAAGGAGTCGGTTTGCTGCAGTTAGCCATCTGGAAGGGGACAAATGACCAGGGTCCTGTTTTGCCAAGTCTTCTGGACAATGTCCCCGAAGTAATTTCTTTTAAAATGTTCAACCGTTATTGTTGGTCTTTGCTCAACAAGTTTCTGTGTAGACCTATATCAGGAATGGAATAAGCTTAGGATTGATAATCGACCATAAGGAGATTTGCACAGCAAGAAAGCTGCTGCCCTATTGGTTCAGTAAAATATTTAGGCCCTGTAGTTTGACAATCAATAGGTAGAAAAATGTGACGAACATGAAGCTCATTAAAATGCAGGAGGCATATGCTCTACTGTAAGTGGCGTTCTTCGTGATTTTCTAATAGGTGGATGACGCTGTTCTTCCATCCAGTGTTAGTTACAATGACATCAAGCCCTAACTCTTCCAGTTTCTAAATTGATATTGTTAGTTCAGAGAAGCAAGAAATTACGCTTTGAGTTACATCACTTGACGAACTCGAGAAAGGAGATGCATGTCCAATATAAGTTGATCCAGGTTCCTGGATAAGAGAATAGTGTTCGTGCACAATTTTATAAAATTGCTTTTTCGATTTCCAAAGTATCATCTTTTCGTCCATTAAAGAAGAGACCTCAACTTTCCTCAGGAAGTCTTAATTCACTTTTGAAATTAGTTCCAATGACTCTTTTCTCTTCTTATTTTAAGTGTAAAAAAATAGGAAGAATCTGTATCAGTGATCATCCCAACATCACTCTAGCTGTCAATTTCACGAAACAGAATTCAAATATTCTTTTCTATTCAAGAGTTATCGGGTGAAATAAACTTCCAAAGTTAAGTCATCGTTACCAGTTAAGGTGTTAAGGGATTGTACTAATTAACGAATTTAGCTGATATATTTGCTCTAGCTATCAATAGGCAAAAGAGAATTTTAAAAAATTGTATCCGTCCAAGAGTTATTATGAGGAATACCAGACGTACTGACACATTAACTTTACAATATTATACGTTCCACTTCCTTTATCCTAATAAACTGATTATACTATTTAACAGCGTATTCCCTTAGCATAAACAATGCATAAATATACGAGCAAAATTCAAAACAAACTGTCATTTACTTAAAGCAATAAATGACAAACTTTTAGGCCATAAATGTTATGTTTTCGTAACTTTTCTCGAAACCTACGCCTGGTAATTTATCCATAAGCATGTCATTTTGTTTATCTTAATGTGATGTATCAGTACATCTCCCATCTATGCATAGTACTATAATACCCTTAGAAGATGTGGGGCTACATGAGCTACCTTAGAACTAGCACGGGGATGTTTCCCCCTACTGATTACTTTGTATTGAAAAAAGGAGTATATTTACTGATTTAGAACATAGATCTTCAAAGAAAGTGTCCGATCTCTCCCTATGAAAATATATCAACATACTATTTTCCCAGGTATGAAAATCATTCCTCCTATGTTGATTTAGAACTGGTCTTTTAAGTATGCAGTTGTTTGACTGTTTTGTATCAGTATATTGTAACCTAGGCCTATGAATATAGTTTTGTAAATGATGAATTAATGCATATCGAGCGGTTTCATAATTCTTATAAACCCTTGTCTATATATATATCTTGCCGCGTATTCAGATATTAGCTATAAATAATCATACTGATAGTTTTTTACTTGTAAATGGGTTGAATTTCTAGGCTGCCTTATAGTAATGACATGTAAAATGTCCTAGGCAAAGAATTACCACGCATAAGTCAAGGGTAAACCTTTCACTGACACGTCGATGTAAATCGCCCCTTGATCATACGATCCAAAGGGTGTTTAAAGCTTAAATCCTTCCATCATTTTTACAAAGCATCTTTCTTTAAGATAAAAAACCTAAGACCTGGATGTGTTAAATAATTTAAAAGCTATGCAATTTTTATGGATCATCTTTTACATCAACAGAAACTTAGCTTGAACACCTACGCCTTAGCCTGCAGCAAATAAACCAATTTTGTATGCATATTGTAGTATAGAGGACAGTATTAGGCCTATTGTACCTGAACAACTATTATATTCTTACTTCATATTGGTTTTCTTCAATATATATATATATATATAATATTAGTTTGTAGTTAACTAAACGTTATATGTTTATTGTCGTTATATATGTACGTGTATAATATTTTTATATATATTCTCATGTGACATTCCTGATTGTAATTTTGTTGAGGTTAGGTGGTAGAGCAGCCTACGGCTGAACCTCGCCTCATGAATAAAGGCATTTTCAATTTCAATTTCAATTTCAAGAAGAAAAGGACACTACAGCGTAGGTAGGTCGGAAGCAAGTCAAGAAAGAAATGTCACTGGAAATACGTAGGTAACCGAAGGTATGTGTAAAAGGGGAAGTCACTGCCACACACATAGGTTGGTACTCAGGGGTTAATCATCATCCTCTTTAGTCTGAAAGGTAAAAACTGGAAATTTCCTTTCGTTTCCTAGCGCTACACATAATTTTGGACGATATCTCTTCATGCTGAAGAGTTTAATGAGAATTCTTCGATGCCATTGTCTTCTGGGTGGGGTGGTTATTAATTTTAAATTTAATAAATTTAATGACTAAATTTAAATCTAATTAATTTAAAGACTAATTTTAAATATAATAAAAGAAACTAGATTTTCTCAAAACATAGGCATCAGAATTCACACTTATCCCCATCTGTTTGTTCAACTCCATGGAATATATCAATTGGTATATTTTTCATATTTTTCTAGTTATGCCCTAATAACATTGTAGAGTTTTGTCCTGTTCATTTAATAATTCCTTCATTGACAAAACATGCAATAGGCCTATACAGTATGTTTATTTTCAAATTATATTTATAATAGCTGAAATACCCATTCTTCGCATGCGGGCTGTATTTGCAAGTCAACGCCTGTGAGAGATCTCAGCGACTGCAAAAACTATGGATTTGACACTAATATAGGTCATTTTGGATTATTTTTACATGTTTTGGTAGCCCCCTCCCTGCAGGTGACGCCGGCTCGCATACACAGGTAGCTGAATTTGCAAGTCATAACTAATGAAAGTGTCACCTTGATCTCAACGACCACAAAAACTATGGGTTTGACATTAATGTCGGTCATTTTGGGTTCTTTTAACATATGTCGGTATACCCACGCCCCGGTGACCCCCAACCCGCAGCCGAATGCGGTGAATCCGATCGGAGTTTCACCATTGATAATACCAACCGCGAAAATTATGAATTCGACACTAATATCGGTAATTTTCTACTACTTTTACATATTCCGGTAAACGCTCCCCATTGAGACCCCTTGGTTCGAATTTTTAAAAAATAACACTTTGCCTTGGTCTGGGGCCTGCACCAAGGTACCCGTGACCAAAATTTGGTAACTCTCGGTCCATTCATCTGGTCCATAACCGCACACAGACAGACAGACAAACAAACGAACTCTTTATTTATATTTTATATGTGTGCAAATAGATAGGAAGATATAGATATTAACGCAGAATATCAAGCCAGAAAACTATTATCTATCATGAGTGGGCTATATGACTCCACATGTAAAACAAGAACAAAAAGAAATGTTGTGTCATTAAATGTGCAGTTTGCTCTCTTCAACACGTGTAACCTGGTTCAATCCTTGGTGAAAAACGTGTGACTATTATCACACGATAATATGTAGGATCGTAGTTGCAGGTAATCTTGATGGTGAAGAGGAACAATAAATTCTGAACAATAAAATAACAAAAGTAAATAACGGATATTTACAGCTATAATGCCATTTACATAATTTAGAACTTACACGTGTGTGAAAAAAGTCGGTTTTAAAATAAACTACAAAGGATGAAACAAAAATAGATATATCTAAAATAGATATTTAGAAATATTTAGCCTTTTCGTCATATGTATATATATATATATATATATATATATATATATATATATATATACTTACAATATAAATACAAAAGAGCTCAGTAAACTTGAGCTATATTTTCCTTTTGATCATAGAAGCTTCATTTTGTATTTGCCATTTAGCTTGAGTAAAGCACTTGAAGCAGTTTTACGTTACACATAGGATGTTGTAGAACTCATACTGGTTATCCTTATTTGTCAGAAAATTTAGTGTTAGCAATTTTGGTACTATCAAAACAGAGAGTCATTCTATCAATGTGAAACTTTCTCCAGTCTTTGAAAACTTGTCCTCGTGAAGCAAGTAATAAAATTCACATTAAATGAATATTGAATTTAGGAATGCCCGAGAAAACTAAGCCACTACATCATTCTTTTTAGGATGGGAATAGCGTAGGACTTCGCGGACTCACCATCAAATCACTCAGTTATAAATAAACACCAAATATTTATAAATAAAAATACGTATATTCCAGTAACAGTCCTATATTTAAAACGTGAATCTATGTATTTTATTTTATTTTATTTTATTTATCCATTGCAATATAGAAAGTTTGCTGACTAGTTGAAAAGTACCTAATAAAGTATGGACAAGAGTCCACCTTTAGCCTCTATCAGCATTCTTATAGACGGTTGGCGACGTGTAAAACTAATCGAAAACGACCAATATTAGGGGGCGAATACTTAGTTTTTGAAGTCACTAAGATGAATAGCATTGAAGTCCAAATTCAGCTTCCTAAGAAGGGGTAAGAAAGGGGGAAAATATCTCAAATGATTAATATTAGTTACAAACTCATAGTTTTCGGAATCACTAAGCTGTTAGCTGACTTCACGATGATCCCAAGGATGTTCAAACCTAAGTTTAGGCAAGAAGGAATATGTCAGCTGGATTCGAAATTTACAGGGGAACGCCAAAGGCATTTCTCGCACTCACACACATAATGTGAATTTGAATGTATATTTCAGTGAAAGCTGGAACACCTAGAGCAATTTCAATCAACGTCTTAGACATATTACTTCTAAGCTATGGGAGTAAGGCACCCCAAGGAAAGGAGTTGAAACGGATAGTATGCAAAAATAATCCAAAGTATTTTTACCAAAATATTTTAAGGTAACTTTCAGGTCACTTATGGTCTTTTTAGTCTCTTTCTTCTACATAAGGAAAACTTAAAATGGGCACTGTTCACGGATTTAAAAAAATATGAAGTTATCTCTTTTCCTGGTTCCTGATTATTGGGGTGGAAAACTGCATTCCTAAGAAGCTAATGAACACTAAGCTGTAGCTGGTTGATTAGGAGTAGGGGTTGGTCGGTGGCCAAAGAGATGGTTTTAGATCATTGACCACATAGGATGTGATTACGTGAATAACTAACAATGGATTAGAAGACGTACAAAGATTTTAAACGGGGTTTTTATCTATTATTCTCATGTATACATTCTACACTTGCGAACTTCTGTTCTTTAAGTGTGCTTCCTAGTTTCAATTCGGAAGTGAATTGACGCTTTCAGTACGTACAATGCCGTACAATGGATTGATCAATAGACTGCAATTAACTGAAACAAAACTTTTAATAATGAGAGAGAAATGGTAATTAAAATCTAATAGACATTCAAAAAATGGCAATGTTTAACGAAATAAACGTTTAAAAGAACAAATTTTAGGGTCAATTTTTGTGATTTTTAGGGTCATTTTAGAGTAATTTTAGTGTCATTTTATAGGTCACTTTTAAGAAAATTTTAGGTCAACAAGATCCGGGCCCTGATGATGATGCTCCCAATTCCGTTTAACTATAGATTCCTGCCCTTTTTTATCGATTGCCTTAACAAACACTTTCATCAGACCAAGCTTGATAGGTAGAGCAGCTAATATTACTTCATATTTCTCAATTAAGACAGGCTGTGCTGCATTGTTCCGTCCACTAATGTTTCTCCACGAACTGGTGATTATTTTACAACGTCTGTCTTTTGCTAGACTATCCCATTCACAAATGATACAGCAAAATTTTATGTGACCTGTTTGCATTCAATAAAACCACAAATTTAGGTCCGCACATAGGCTTCACTGATGGTCATCATAACACATTTTATACATCATCCATTTAACGATGTTGTAATCTAGTCGTGAAACCCATAGGTAATTGGTATTGACGGCAGATTGTTCTCGTTGTGAAGTAAAACTACATTTAAAACGGCATCAATAAAAGTCTCCACAATAAAAGTATCCATATCATACCACTTTGCAATATCCGATTCTCTATTACTGTACTGTCACACTTTTACCCCGCTTTCCAGATGGTCCCATTGTTGAAGACTTGAGTTGACCAATTTCGCCTTCGTTTAAGGTAAATCCAAATCCCATACTAGGTCGTTTAACTCAGCTTGTTTTATCAGGTGCTATGTAGAATCTCTAGTGAAGGATAGTTATCTAGTCATCTTCGTCATGATCGTTTCCTTCCATCTCTTAGTCCACGGTGTACCGTTTTGGAGGTACTTGCACTTGAATGGGGTTGTCGTGAGAGACAGGTCTCAACCGCTGGAGTATGTTTGGATACTTCAGTTTCTTCTTTGCTTTACCAGAAAAAAACACTCATATTCACTAAACAAGAATAAGAGTCGTCCAGGTAATTGCTGGGTTCCCTCCATACTATTGGCACAGCAAAAAGCATTTCTTTATGCGTACCCAACCAGGCTAACAAGGTCCTTGAACAGAAACTGCAGCTAATTGTAGGTGACTAAACTTTTCCTGATCACCCACTTTTCAACCAAAGTACAGCTCATATGCTTTCTTTACGAATGGTGACAACCACATTCTTTGAATCTTAAGTATCAATTCGTCGTAGATATAACAAAAACTGTTTGGTTTATTATATCAAGTACGAGACATGATTAAAATTAATAAACTACAAAATTGAGCAAATTAACTCAATTCACTTTTACTCAATTCAATTCACTATTATTTTTTAAAGTGCAATTTCATTCCCACCCGAAGATGGCCGGAGAAGGTAACACCTTCTCTGGGGCCATGAGCTTTCATTTATTGGTACTCTTCTCCCAACATTGGGAGATGGATATCAGGATTTGTTTATTTATTGATATATTTATCTGGTTAGGTATACAGAAGGTGACCTGAGAGTTTTATGTAATATATATGATGAAATGAAGTGCAAGTAATAGAACACAAGGATATATCATGTTAGTAGTGACGGTGGTGTTACTCTTTTACTCGGGGGGTTCGAGTACCCAGAGCAGGTTTAGACACTTGCAGCACTGTTGTTGCAGCAAAGTTGAAGCGAAGAATTGCATTCGTAATATTATGCGCAATGGATGAATAGTTGGCTACAGTATATTAGTAGGGGAACAAAATTGATAAAGTTGCACAGAAAATGAACCCGTAGGAAATTCATTGCCAAAAGCAGCAAAAGTTATTTTCTGTAAGTCCTTGCAACTAAGACTTAGAAAAGTATTGTTGCCAACATAACAAGTAGGTGTGTTGGTCGCCATATTGGCTCAAAAATGGCGGATCCAAAAATCATATAATATTTAAATTCAATTGAAATATTGGCATGTGTGGATAGAAAATTAAAGATTGAAACATCCACAATGCATTAAAATGTAAGAAATATATAATACAGAATCATTTTAGGCCAATGCAGGTGAAAGTGCAATACCGAAGCGTTATATTGTAATTTATTTCATGTTTTAGCGAAGATGACACTCCAGTCACTAAAGTTGGGTTTTGTTCAATTATGCCAGCACCACCTTCAGATTATGATACGATTTGGACCTCTATAATGAGGTGTAAGTTGATTTCACAACATTTGGGCCAGCAGCACACTGTCATAACATTTGATCAGGCTCTTTACTGTAAAGCAAATGAGTTGGTATGGCCGAATAAAGAAGAAACCCGTGGCGTGATAATTAGACTTGGTGGATTTCCCATGATTCTGGTGTACTTGTCAGCTCTAGGCCTACAGTTTGCTGGTTTAGGACTGGAAGACTGTTGGATTGAAAGTGGAATTTTCTCAGAAGTCATATTGTCAAATTTAATAAAAGGTAAAATGTATAACCGTGCAATCAGAGCTCACAAACTTACCTTTGAAGCTATTTGGCATATATTGATTAATGAATTTGTGGATTGGTTGAACAATTCAACTCAAGGATGCGAATATGATGTTGTAGAGGAATACGCATTAAGAATTGTTACATTTTTCCACAATGGAGACTATGAATCAGTTAGAAGCACGGTGAAGGAGTTAACGTGTAATCTTGTAATAGTGTAATCTTGTAGTATTTGTAACAAAACTACAGGAATTTGTAGATGAGCATGTAAATCAGTTAACTTTTAGATTGTGGTTTCCCTACTTGGAAACAGTGAATACATTTCTCAGCTTTATAACAGCTGAACGTGAGGGAAACTTGCATAAGCACTTACAAGCTTTCTAAGATATGTTACCTTTGATTGCTGCTCATAACCATACAACCTACACCAGTTGTGGTCCAGTTTACCTTACATGCATGCGAGATTTGCCACACTTTGCCGGAGACGTTTATACAGAGTTCACAGATGGTCATTTTGGTGTCAAAAGAAGCAAGTTACCGTTTGTAGAGATAGCAACTGATTAAGCCATTGAATATTTCAACAAGATTTGTAAGGTTGCAAATGGTATAATAAGCATTACTCAGAATGATATGCCAGACAGCGATGGAAATTCAGTTACAATTAGCTTAGACATCTAGTTTAAGTGGTAAATCAGATCTTCAACATTGACATGCAAACACCTTCATCCACAATGAACAACCTAAGAAACAACTAGAGAGGGACATCACTGATGTATCACTAATAAAAGAACAACTTGTGCGCTTTCAACTCTTTCGTGATATTAACAATGATTGAGAGAGATATTAACAGCAGGTACTTCACATGGCCCGGAAAATACTTCACATGACATTCTCAATGCTTTTGATGAATCTATCGTTGAGACACTTCTACTTCCTGAATCCCAAGTTAATCTGTTTGAAACTATACCAAAATCAATCCAAAAAACATTCAAAGACATTACGTCACAACGAAGTAAGACAAAAGTAAGACATCTGGAGTCTGTCACACAAGTTAATCAGCGGCTAATTACATACATAGCCTGATAACCAAATGTTGATGTTCGACTTCTTCTACAACATGAGTTCTTTGAATATCCTTCATACTTGTTCAGATCGGATTTTTCACCTATCATTGATTATGAGGCTGTTTTATTTCAGCTTCTAACACTGGATACAGTAACCACTGCAAACATAAATGATCTTCAGGGCTCAAGAGCACTGATTATTGATGGTATGGCTTGTATGCGCAAGGTTGATAAACCAAAGAGTGAAAAAATTTTGGAGACCTTGCAGATTCTTTCATTGAACATATTTTTTTCAAATTATGCAGCAATATGCACTAGGATTGATGTTGTTTTTGATAGGTATGTCTCTCCGTCTATTAGATCAAGCACAAGAAACTTCAGATCTGGAAACAACTTATCCATTAGAAGGATTATTCAAGACAGAGAAACGCCACTTCCAGCATCATGCAGGAACTTTATGGCGCTGCCGCAGAACAAAGAGAACCTTGTTAGTTTTCTCAGTGAGGAATTTCTTAAACATTCATAAAGATTACCAGACAACAAAGTACTAATTCATACTTACTTTCGTCTGGTAAAACAATGCACTCTGTAGCCGGAGACATCCCAAACCTAATTTCAGATCATAAAGAAGCAGACACAAAGACGTTGTTGCATAGAAAACAAGCTTTAGATGAAGGATTTACATCGTTTATCTTTTCTAGCGACGATACAGATGTATTTGTTCTTCTTGTGTAGCATAATTTAGGCCCTCGCGTACGGATGAAAAGAAGCAACCCAACTAGATTAATATCAATCCATAAGATTGTGTCTGATATGCCATATTGTGGTATACAGTCCTCTTTGCTTTCATTTCACAGCACTACAGGCTGTGATACAACCAGTCAAATAAATAATCATGGGAAGAAGTGAGCTTGAAAAGTATATAAAGACAACTAAGAAGTACTAACATCTGTGGGACTGGAAAACAAACTTGCTTCTGATGTTTTCAAGAGAATTGAATATTTCGTTGTCCTCCTTTTCCACTCTAAACCCACTGTATCCAAAGTAAATGATCTTAGATTGAAGCTATTTTATCAGTGAAAGACTATTCAACAACTGCCCTCAACAGAGGACACTTTATGACAGCATGTCAATCAAGCAAATGATTATTTGGAAGAGAGCACTTCAGCAACATCAAAAGCTGCGAACACGTACAGATTACGGCTGGCAAGCGAAAGGGACATCGTAAGTACCAATTATGACAACATTTCCACTAGTTTCTACAGAATATTAGCGTATCACAAGCTGTAGGCGCAAAAAATAATGTAAATCATCATCTTGTTCGTCTAAATATGCAATATGTTTATGGTCTCCAGCATGTGACTGTTATAATCAGGTGTGCTATGATGAGTATGCATCTCAACAGAACTTATCGGACTCAGAAACTGAAGTGAGGATGAAGAATCGCACTTACTATAGATGACACTGTGAGGATTCAGATATGAAACTTTCTTCTCGTATTACAATTACAGTTTTATAGTTAACTTTCAGTTCGCTTTCATGTAATGTATTCGATTCAAATTGTCTTCAATTTAAAGTATTAACAAATCAGTAACATCAATTCCTCTAACTAGGAATTTCAGTAAGGTGACCTAACAATCTTGACCTTAAACACAAAAAAGGCTTAAACAATGTATAAAAGTACTTTAATTTACTTGTATGTATTCTAAGCTTTCATTTGATACCCCACATGACTACATTCTAAGTAACTTGTATTACGTAATTTGTCATTATGTACGCCATTTTTGAACCAACATGGCGGCCACCCTACCAATTGCCGACGTTGGCAACATTACTTTTCTACCTCTTCGTACCAATGTCTATCATGGTAACATAGTTGCCACTTTTGGCAATGAGAATCCTACGGGGTGACACATTTCTATATTTTGTTACCCTACTATATACGACGACAGGAGTTATAGTTAGCGGTGGCCTATCATATTCATAGATAGCAACAAGATGATCTAATGGTGAATATGCCTTACGTGGTGGAGCTGGAATCTGGTCTAAGAATTCATGGAAAATCGAAAAAGAGAGGGCGCAATTTCATTTATATCTAAAGGTGAGCAGAAGCAGAAGGAAACGCCTTCTCTTCGACCATTGGAAACGCCTTCTCTATTTATTTATTTATAGTTTGCACCGGGAGAAAGGATACTTTTGTGTATCCTTTCATGAACAGAAAAGTGACTTTTATGCTGCAATCTTTTGTTATTAATTGTAGCAATCTATAGCCCTTGGTAGGAGGGTAATCATACATGTATATCCACGTTTTGGTCAAGTCTGCGGTAGTGTTTATATTGCCTATTTTTCTCATTCATTCATTAATCGGATTACAACACAAAATTATAAAATACAAAAATACAGAACAGTACCAATAAAACAAGAAAAACTGCTTTCAGGAACAAACAATGGCGCCACGGTGATAGTTCAGAGCGCTGAAGTGCTGCAGTGCTGAAGTACTGAAGTGCTGAGAAGGCTTCTTGATTCTACGGTAGTAGTTCAAAGAAGAAATCCGTAAAGATGGTGAATTTGCTGAACAAATGTGTGTAGGTTTTCAGCTATGGCATATAGTGCGTAGCATGTGTACTGTGTTGGTCAAGTTTAAATCCTTCAAAAGTTGAAGAAATTCTTTAATAGTTTGGATGATATCTTCAGAGGATAAGTTATCATCAGGCATCTTCTTCGGTGTTGTACCTGCGATAGTGCGTGATACTGCAGGCTCAGATCTTGAATCAAATGTGGCAGCGATGTCTTTAAGAGGTGTTTGCTGCTATTATTTTCTTTCCTGCATGTAGTATTTGTTGTAATCTCGGACACCTGGAATAATTAGCAGAATAAGAGCCTTTATAGTTGACACATGTTGCTGGTGTGTCTCTGGTCCTTTTTTTTTTTTTTTTTTTTTTTTTTTGCATTGGTATGACCAATGAGAGCCGGTGCACTTAACGCACCAAGGCAGATCTTGACAAGTTTCTTGCGAATGTCCAAATATTTGGCATTTGAATCATTGCAAGTAATGATTCTTTTGCAGTGGTTTTAAGAGAACTTTAATGTGTAGCGAGTCTCCTTTGAAGATTCTGCTGGCTTGTAGAGTCTTCTTCAATGTAATCAAGAATAGTGGGATGGGGACTTTCCCCTTACCGCTTTAAAGATTCTGGGTTCCCACTTGTGAAACGGAGAATATTGAGTAATTCTTCTCCTTGAGTGCTGTTGTGATGTCTTCTATCCTGATATCTGTTAGAAGGTGGCGAATAACGGCTTTGATGGTCTCAGTCTTTTTCTTGATTTCAGTGGCATATTCTAGTTTGTTATAGGAACAAAAGTTTTAAACGACTTCGTAATCTTCCTGAAGCTAGCATGTAACTTTAGTGTATACTTTCATCAATAGAAAAGTGACTTCTATTGCAATCTTTAGTTATTAATTGTTGCAATCTATAATCCTGCGTAGGAGGCTAGTCATACATGTAAATCCAAGTGTTGGTCAGGTCTGAGGTAGTCTTCATATCGTCTATTTTCTCATCCTTCTCAAATTCAGTGTTTGGAGTGGAAGCTTTTTCTGTGTCATCCGTGGCTTTTGAAAGGACCTCATAGGTGTTTGATGTTGGTATATTCGCAGGTTGCTTGTAAGAATATATGTTTGGGACGACTTTGTAATCTTCTTGAAACTTCCTCCTTCTTAAAATTTGTAAGCCATACGTATATAAATGTATATATGACTGAAATCAGCAAGAGGTACGCTCATTTACCTTCTATTTTCAGTAGTTTTCGAAACTTGCAACGCTGAAGTTATTACTACGTCAAGCATTATGTTAAACACATTGCAAATCTACATTCACTAAGATATGAAAAGGGATGAAACGAAATTACTTTCCCATTTACGTGCGGGCCATCTACTGACTACATTCGAATTCCATACACAGTTGTCAGAAAATGATTTTGTAAAACGTGATTCCCATGAAAATTGGCGGGTGATGGAGCAATTTGGCTGTCATATTTGAATTTAGCATCCTCGAACATATATAAACTACCATTTTTGTCACATGGAGGAATTCCATGACAAACACTGTTATTATTATTATTATTATTATTATTATTATTATTATTATTATTATTATTATTATTATTATTATTATTATTATTATTATTATTATTATTATTATTATTATTATTATATCCTTGTTCCTATGAGGTTCTGAGGGACACCTGCCGTATTTAAAATGGTACTTGGGCCAACTATGATAACACTTACATCACTACTCTACTGCGTCATTCCATAGCTGCCGAAGTCAAGAAATGTAAAATGTAGAAACTTTTATCTCTATAGACAATCCTTGGGTTTGGATAGCCTGGCTCAGTGGTAGAGCACTTAGTTGTGGTGTGTGGGGTCCCTGGTTCGATTCCGGGAATGTAAGTTTGTGATTGACAACATTATGCCTGTGGGTTTTCTCGGGGCACTTCCGTTTCATCCCACTTTGTCATTCCACTAATCCTTTAATCATCATTCACTTGTTTTAATCATCATCTCCCTTAGCCTAAGGGACATAATCTTGGAAAGGTAAATTCAAAAATTTCATTTTGGAAGCCTGTCTGACTTGCAATTTTTTTTTATTTTTGTATATAAGTGACTAGCAGCGTTCACCCCGCTTCGCTGCGGTCACCCCGGAACGCAATAAACTTTGTTACTTAGATAATTTTTACTTTTTCGCTTTCAAGTGATTTATAGCGCCTGTTAGTTATGTTAACCCGCCGAGTCACAGGGTCATGCGGGTTGCATATAAATACGTTTATTTTTATACCTATGATGAACTAATAACAAAGGATTTCTACGTATGGACACCTGAATGATCAATTATCTCAAGACACTGGTAATTGAAAATTAAAGTGATATGATAAAAATCATCTAGGGTCCACATCCTAACAACCCCCCAAAAATGAAAGAAATCGGTTCAGCCGTATTAGCGTGATGAGCGGACAAAGGATTTTTTGTACGTATTGACACCTGATTGGTCAATTATCTCAAGACACTGGTAATTGAAAATTAAAGTGATATGATAAAAACCATCTAGGGTCCAAATCCTAACAACCCCCCAAAAATGAAAGAAATCGGTTCAGCCGTATTAGCGTGATGAGCGGACAAAGGATTTTGTGCGTTCTCTTTTATATATATAGATATAAAATAAGATACTGTAAAAAATTCCACTCCTCCATGGAACGAAATATAATAATATAGTATGACACAGAAGTAATTATTTTACGTATTTTAAATCTATATATAAGATAGGTGTACGTTCTATTCTAAGCCTAATTGTACCGCAACAACCGTGAGATTACAAAACACGATTAAACCTTTGTATCATCCTTCCCTGGCATAAAATCGAAAGTAGAAGGCGTTGTCATACATCGTTCGGTTTCAGTAAAATACGGAACATTGATCCCCAGTTATGTCTGCGAAAGATGCACGACAATGCTTCTGTGCTAACAGCTGCTTTTTCCAAAACTGATATTCAACAGTGCGAATCCCACCTTTTTCTCCATCCACTCTATTCACCAGAGACTGAATGAGACTGGAGTTGGAATCCGCACTGTACAGAAGCACATTAGTAGTGTTGTTATCGTGCAGCTTTCGAAGATTCGGTGGTTATTAACGTTCCGCATCTTACCAAAACCGAAAGATGTATGAAAACGCTTTTTACTATTGTTTACTTTCTACTAAGGAAGAATGATACGATGTAGTCAGTTCACCTCATGATTGTTTCGCTTTTTTCAGGTTTATAATATAATGATCATTCCTAGGAAATATAAATTTAAATATAGAATTAGAACATTAAAAGTTTGGTGACTGTTACGGAATGAGTACAATAAAACTTCTTATATCAAACACATATAGAACAATTTATGAAATATAAATAAAAACTGGGAAATGTAAAGATATAAAGTGTAATTACTTTCAAACTCTTTTATGTTGTACATATTCTGCTATAAACACAGTCCGAACTAATGTGTTAAAACACTTTCCCAATAATACCAAAGAACATACCCACATTACAAAAGACTATACAATATATTGAGTGTAAAATGATAATTAAGGTTGATAAGGATAAGGTTGACAGCATGCATTTGCGATTTTAAAGTTTATTTCGCTTAGTTTTACATCAAACAGTGTAAATCAACGTAAATTTCGTTTTACAGGCACATGACAAAGGACATTCTTTCGTACTTCTTATTCAATATTAATCATTTATCATTTATTTGCTGTTCTTCTCTCTTGCTGTCTTCTCTCTGAAAATAAAACATAAACATAAGAGCGGTGTCTAATGGTGCTTACTAATTACAATAAAATACGTATAAAATAAAATAAAAATTTAATTACTAAATATAAAATTATTTAAAAGAATCCTATAATAAGAAAATATTTTCAGTCATTTTTTTTAAAGTCAGAAAAAATGTACGAAGTTTTCTTATATATATTAGGCTTATAATCAGTGGCGGATCTAGAAGGTAAAAACTGGGGGCTGCCAGAACCGAGACAATGATAGATATATCATAAGTTACTATAAACTTTCAAAAACATATAAATAATAGCTTCAATTTTTTTGTCACTCAAAAAACTGGAGGGCTTAGGACTCCTGGCCCCAGGCTAGATTCGCCACTGCTTACAATATATTCTACGTTTTCTCTGGAAAGTTTTCATTTCGAACTAAATAAATATTATCTAACGTAGTTTTGCATGTTGAAAATGCGGTGCACTTTCTGTAGACATTATATTTTTGTGATATTCAGAAAACGAAAACAATTCAGACGTTTATTACCAAAATAACATTTAATTTTGTTAGATAGGAAAGTAGTTTCTGTATAATTCTTATTAGGTATTTCAATTAATCAAATCAATGCGTCAAGCATCAGTGAATTTTGTCTCATATATCGTATATAGTTAGATCGTTTTAATTTCAAGAGCTAAAAGCCAACTTTCTTTTTTTCAAACAACAGATTATGCCAAATTCTGTATGAGTGAATCAAAGATTATCATGTAATTACAACACATCGAGAAAATTATCGGTAAAACTAATAATTCACAAGTGCTTAAACCCTTTCAAGAAATAGTTATATCAATAGATAATTTGTTTATTCTCTAAAAGATATCATTTCGAGACTGTGTGGGTCTTGTTAGGAGTTATACACACACAATCTAGAAACCTTACTCCAAAATTAAAACTCTTAAATTTTCACTTTACAAGAAAGAATATGTTTGCATGTTTCTATTAATTCAGTGTTGTGTTTTCTTATCTATCCGACTCGTAAAATTTTCTAATCACTTCAATTGTATATAGAAGAACCTTACTAAAATAATGTAATAAATTCGTACAAAATTTGGAGATGGGTATTAAATTGTCACTTTGAGAGATAGTAAGGATTTAATGGTTTCTTACCTTTCGTGCTACACTCATATATTACAAAATTATTTGAAAGTATGCATACATATTTGTAGGAGGTTTAGTGCATGTATTACGTGTTTCTGGTGGAAAGTGTATGTAACCATCTCCACAAAACACCGTATGTTGTAAAAAGAGAAGTTTATACAGGGTCTTACAAAAATGTGTCATAATAGTTTGGGAACAGAGCCCTCACGTCAAAATAAGAAAGTTCATATGGACCTGGACTCAAAAGTGGATAGTTTCGGAGTTATAGGTTGCCGAAAACGTGAAACAAATGAAATTCGAAAGTTTATAGCTCCACTAGGATGGAACCTATCGTAGTCGGGTCAATACATCACTGAGGAACTGGTATGTGAATTAACCTAATACCCATGTTTAAAATGTCCCAGTACTTGCACAGCAATTTTTAGAGACAAAGGTGGAGAGTTATCAAGTATTCCCAAGCAAACTATCCAAAAAAGGATGTGGAAGTACCGGAGGTTCTGAAAGCTGGATAATTGGATAGTTCACGCTAGGGATGGTCAGAACCGGTTCCTGTTGGGACCGGTTTTCGGGTCTGAACTGATCCGGTTCTAGAAGATCCAGTTCTGGAACCGTTTTTTTCGGATCTAGGTCTGGAACCGGTTTTCCGGATCCAGGCCTGGAACCGGTTCTTCAGATCCAGGTCTAGAACCGGTTCTTCTTATCCAGATCTGGAACCGGTTCTTCGGATCCAGATCTGGAACCGGTTCTTCGGATCCAGGTCTAGAACCGGTTCTTCGGATCCAGATCTGGAACCGGTTCTCAACATCCGGTTTTGGAACCGCGTTTTCGGATCCAGGCCTGGAACCGAAACTTTGTGACGATCCCTACGCTAAACCCGAGCTGCTGGAAGGCTTTGAACAGTGTGCTAGATGAAATGGTGGAAGCGACAGGCAGGCGCCCAGGCGGCGGCGGCTTGTCTCATTTGGCTAAATAAACTGGGTAACTGGCAAACTCAATGGTTAAACAGGCAAACTGGCCAACTCATTTGGCTAAACACCCACTGGTGGACCAAAATATTTAAAAAAAAAAACACTGGTGGCCCAAAATTTTTGTCTGGTGGCACAAGAGAGTCTGGGCGGGGAGGGCGCAAGCGCATGGTCCTCTTTGCAGTGTTTTGAAGGTGAAATTTGTGCCTCCTTTACGGGTCTTTGGGGGCTTTCGGATCCAGGTCTGGAACCGATTCCTAAGATCCGGTTCTGGAACCGGGTTTTCGGATCCAAGTGTGGAACCGGTTCTGAAAACCGGATCTCCGAGAACCGGTTCCGCTGGAACCGGAACTTTGTGGCCATCCCTAGTTCACACACTAGTACCTCAGTGATGTTTTGACCCGACTACGGTCGGCCCTATTCGTGGAACTATGGGCTTTTAAAGTACAATTTCTTTACGTTTTCGGCACCCTATAACCACGAAACTATGTATGCACTTCCGACTACAGGTCCATATAAACTTTTTTTCTTATTTTGGTGTGAGGAATCTATTCTCAAAGTATTGTGACAGTTTTTGTAACACCTTGCACAGCTATTCACAAACAGTAAAATATAATAGGACACATGAGAAAAATACGCATTGAAATTAATATCGCTCTTAAAACACTTACAGCAACATAAGGCGTTATTCTCAAAAAGACAATGAAGCGTTAAATGCAATGTCCAGTTACACATACTTCAAACGGAATGTATTTCTACTAATCATTTAATACTGTACTTATGTACAGTGGCTCAATAAAGAAGTCGGACTTATACATACTTTCACATTGCAAGAAAGAATAAACATTCCAAGAGTATGCTTCAGGGAACAAAAAATGTATTTTAATTGCTCTATATTATTTACTTCTGAAAAATAGAAACATCAATGACAAAACTCAATTTGATGACTATAAAAAAAAACACACCAAAAGTGAAAAGATGGCGTAATTAAATGTCAAAAAAAAAAGAACTCGAACCCTTAATTTTTAACAAAATTTTAGACTGTTATTAGATATTTTTAATATTTTGTTGTCAATCCTTTATTTTTCACGATCGCTTTTAATCTTCCGGGGATCGATTTTACAAGTTTTGTGCAGAAGGAAAGATAATTTTTTGCCCATTCAGTCTGAAGTGGTGATTCCAGGTATTCCTTTGTTCTAATAGTATGATATTTTAACTGGTTTCCCAAATAAGCTCATAAGTGCTCAGTAACGTTAATATCAGGATATTGCGAAGAACTTTCCAGCACATGCCGACAATTATGCAGGAGCTACAAGCGCACATTGAGTGCGTTGTTCTTGGGATAGTTATCCTGGTAGTATTGGAAGTTCTCTGTTATTCCCAATGTTTCTGCACTTTGTATCAAATTTTGTTTCAGAATGTTTAAATATTTCGTTTGGTCCATAATTCCATTGATTACACAAGTTTATTCCTGAACCAGCACCGGACATAAAGCTCCAAATCATTACCGAACCATTTCCATGTTTCACAGTGGTTCGTAGATTACACTCTCGGAGCTCTTCATTAGGTTTTCACCAGACATAACATTGACCATCTGAGGTGAACTAATTAAATTTGCTTTCGTCTGCGAATAACGCAGTGTTCCTAAATGAAAAATCTTTATATTTCTAAGTTTTTGCAAAACCAACTCTCTTTTGTCTATTGCACTTGCTCATGACCGGTTTTCTACGGGCTACTCTTCCATGTAAATTGCTTCTTCTTAAGACCAATCTTATCGTTTCGGGATGCACACTTTTATTAAGATGGTTTCATACTTCTTTGGCCAGTTTAGGACCTTATCTTGGAGTTTTTATTAACGTATAGTACAATCCATCGCTAATCTGACTTTGAAAATACTCTAGATCTACCACTTCTTGGTTTATTTTCCAGTGATTTTGTTTATTTTAAACGTCTAATAATGTCATGAACTTTGGGGTGTGACCTATTTACTATTTCCACAGTATTACGAACTGATTTTCCCACTGTATAATATTTTAAAATAAGTTCTCTTACTGCTAAAGAAGAGTACCCACGTTGACTTCTCATTTTAAATTTTAAACACATAGTTTTACCTACGTACACACAGTGAGGCTTCAACTCGTTTCACTTGGACACCTAAAACTGTCAAGTAGACAAACTCTTGGAAATTCCCCTATTAAGCCCAAAAAGAAAGAGAGGGGTGCTACCTGTCCGAGTTCTTTTTTGGCATGGATTTTAGCTGTATTTTCACTTTTTTTTTCTATTTTTATAGTCATGAAATTGAGTTTTGTTAATGATGTTTCTATTTTCCATAAGTAAATGATATAGAGTAATTGAAATATATATTTTGTTCTTTGAAGCGTACTCTTGGAATGTCTATTCTCTCTTGGAATGTGTGAATATGTACATGTCCAACTTCCGTATTGAGCCACTGTATTTATTTCTTAATAGTATTTAATCTGTGCTGTTGTTATTTATAGATTTAAAAAAAAATATTTGATCCACTATTGACTATTTCTACCTAAAAAGATTATTTCAAATACTGCAGCATGTACTGTACCATAAGTCACTTGACACTAACAATTATACAATTCGCAGTTCGCTACATTGTTAGTAACTGATTCTCTCAAGCAATACGCGCGACTAGTAACAATGCGTGGTTCGCGACACACATCGTAAGATACAATTTTTTTTTAAAAGGATTTAAGATTTAAATCTTTATTTACTCCTTATTAATTAAGTTTTTAATGAACTAGCATCAATTACCCCCCGCTTCACTGGGTTAAATTAAGAAAATAATAGTATGATGCTTCGTTAGTCAGTCACTTTTTACTAACGCGCTCCTTGATATCTATATATATATATATATATATATATATATATATATATATAATATATATATATATATATATATATATATATATATATATATATATATATATATATATATATATATATATATGTGTGTGTGTGTGTGTGTGTGTGTATATATATAGGGTGTTTCAAAACAATATCGACAACGTTTGGGAGGAGATTCCTGACACCAAGATAAGAAAAAAGTAAAGACCAATTGGGTGCACAAGTGCTTTCCTTCAGAGTTATAGGCTGTCGAAAACATGAAAAAAATGAACTTTAAAGGTCCATAGCTCCAAAACTATTTGATCTACCATAGTCGGTTCAAAACTTCACTTAGGAACTAATATATGCCCTATCTAACAATACATGTTTCAGAACACTAAGGTACTCACGACGCAATTTTTGTAGAGGGAGTTTAGCTACGGGCACATAATTTGAAGTACTCTCCAACTACCTCTATAAAAATTGTTGCAGAAGTACCACAGGATTCTGAAACTTGGATATTTGGGTAGGGCATATATTACTTCCTAAGTGAAGTCTTGAACCGACTACGGTAGGTTCCATAATTGAAAAATGAAAATGAAATGAAATCTTTGAGATTTACGTCCCACGATTATGCCGGTTAGGCTAAAGAAGACGGTGAAGATGAGAAATGAATGAAATGGTGGAATGAAGAAAGTGGGAGGAAACGGAAGAACCCCGAGAAAACCCACGCACACGGTGTTTGTCCACCACAAAGTTCACTTGGCGGGGGCTGGGATCGAACCCGGGATCACATGTACCAGAGGTGAACGTTCTACCACTGAGTCACCGTGGCCCGGTCCCATAGTTTTGGAGCTATGGACCTTTAAAGTTCATTTTTTTCTTGTTTTCGGCAGCCTATAACTCCGAAAGGAAGCATTTGTGCACCCAGGATGGTCTATACTTTTTGTCTTATTTTGGTGTTAGGAATCACCTCTCAAACATTGTCGGTGTTGTTTTGAAGCACCCTATATATATGTCCCTCCCCTCCCACGATTTTTGCGGGGCTGAATTTGGATTTAAATGACACCGAAAGTGTCTATGTTCATCTCAGTGTCCTCAAGAACTCTAGATTCGACACTAATATTGGTCATTTTCGATCATTTGTAAATGTCTTTCCCCTCCTTTAAGTTACATCGTCAAAGTGATATTACAAAAATCAGCTCATGTTTGAATTTAATCTAGGTTGAAAATTTGATCGAGATCGGTCCTATGGTTCAAGAAGTATTAAGTTTTATTTATTTTTGTATATCTTTTCTTACCTCCTCCCCTAAGTTCCATCGTCAAAGTGAATAGATAAATACGATCCAAGGCCCGAACCTCATCCATGTTGAAAATTTGATCGAGATCGGTTAGGTGGTTCAAGAGATATTAAGTTTTATTTATTTTTAAATATCTATCTCCTCTCCCTCCCTTAAGGTCTACCGTCAAAGTGATATGATAAAAAAAAAAAAACGTCCCAGGTCCGAACTTCAACCATATTGAAAATTTGATTAAGATCAGTCCTCTGGTTAAAGCGTGATGAAGTCATAAAGACGGTCACTTCTATTTTTATTCTTTTACATATATGCCCCTCCCCCTCCCCTAGGTTGCACCGTAAAAGGTAAATAACTAAAACATCCCAGGCCATAACCTTATCTATGTTGAAAGTTTGATTAAGACAGGTCTGATGGCTCAAGAGTTACTAATTTTCATTTATTTTAATAGATTTCTCCCACTCCCTCCCCCACCCCTAAGTTGTACAGTTAAAGTGATATGATAAAAACTACCTCATATCTGAATCTCATCTATATTGAAAATTTTGTTAAGATCGGTCGGGTTGTTTAAACGTGATGAAGTCACAAAGATAGTCACTTTTATTTTCACTTTTTTGACATATATCTCCAATTCCCCTCCCCTTCGTTGCACTGTAAAAGTGAAATGAATAAAACATCTCAGGTCCAAACCTTATTTATGTTGAAAGTTTGATCGAGATCGGTTTTCTAGTTCGAGAATTTTATACATGTTTATATATTTCCCCTCCTCTACTCCCCCCACCTCTAAGATTTACTGTCAAAATGAAATAATAAAAACTTCCCAGGTTTGAACTTCAAATATGTTGAAAATTTGATTGAGATCGATCGGGTGGTTCAAAAGTAATTAATTCACGAATAGACACTTTTATTTTTATATTTACTGATTTTGTATATCTCCCCCTCCTCCCCCTCCCCTAAGTTGTACAGTTAAAGCGATATGATAAAAACTACCTCATATCTGAATTTCATCTATGTTGAAAATTTTGTTAAGATCGGTCGTGTTGTTTAAACGTGATGAAGTCACAAAGACAGTTACTTTTATTTTTACCTTTTTGACATATATCTCCCCTCCACCTCCCCTTCGTTGCACTGTAAAAGTGAAATGACGAAAACATCCTAGGCCCAAACCGTATCTATGTTGAAAGTTTGATCATGATCGGTTTGGTAGTTCAAGAGTTATTGTTTTTTTTTTTTTCATTTTCATATAATTCTACTCCTCTCCTCCCCCATCCATAAGATCTAGTGTCAAAATGAAATGATAAAAAAACTTCCCAGGTTTGAACTTCATATATGATGAAAATTATATCGAGATCGGTCGGGCGGTTCAAAAGATTGTGTCACAAACATAGTCACTTTCAATTTTATAATATAGATAAGAAAGTTATCAATGGATAAATATGTTCGTTGCTTCTTACATAAAGTGGTTCCTACATGACTAACATTACTACGATGTCTTTAAGTTAATTCTACAGCATTTTCCTAATATTCTACAGCCATATTAAAAAGTTCTTTCTTTAGGTAACTCTTAACATAACTTAGTGTTATAACTCATAATAATTTACTGTTTTTTAGTTGGTAAATAATTAACTTCTAATGAGTTATCTTTAATGACAAATAGATTACTCTGTGTTCAATATTTATAAATCCCATGTTATATTAAATGACATTCTGCAGATCTTAGCAACTATACTTACATGGCAACAGGTGAAAACTATTAAAATAAAGATAACCATGAAAGTTCTGTCACTTTGTCACCTACCACCTTCGAACATTGATATGTCACCTAAAACGTACCTGGAAGATCATAGTCCACATCAGCATCGATGACCTTCTGCCAACTTTCTGAAAGGCCATGGTTTCCATCGCGGTGGAACTTGGTGGGCCATGAAGCGAAGAAGGTATCAAGAGCATTTTGCACCTCTACTAGGGATTTGAACATTCTTTCTCTAAGGTGGTTGTTCAAGAAATGGAACAGGGATAATCAGACGGTGCAAGGTCTGGGGAGGAGTATGGCGGATGCAATAGTGTTTCCCATCCAAGGCGTAGAATGGTGCCCGTGTCATCCTAGTCACGTGAGGCGGAGGAGGATTCAAAAATATGCTGGCTTCAGAGTTTTGAGTTTTTTCTTCAACACGGCCCAACTGCTGACAGTACGCAACTGCATTGATGTTCTGAGCAGCTGTTAGCAGTTCCCGATGCACGATGTAGCGAGCAGTTCACCAAACACACAGGATGGCCTTCTTCTGGTGCATTGCTGGTTTCGGCTGTTTTGGAACCGGTTCATGCGATGCTAACCAATAATGACTGCGATTCGTACAGGACCCACTTCCAATCACATGTCAACACCCTGTCCAGTAATGTCTCCTTCCTCAGACGAGACTGCAAAGAAACAAAGATAACTGCTCGCGTTGCTTTCTGGCCTAGAGTCAAATCATATGGGACCCATCGAATCAACTTGTAGTGTTTTCCAAGTTGATACAGGTACTGCGTAATTATTTCTTCACTCATACTGAATTGTAGTCCCTGTTCCTCACATGTCTGGTCGCCGTTCGCCTCAATTGCTGCCTTAAGATATTGATTTTGTATTGGTCTTTCGCCACGTGGTGCGTCTTCGAGTGTTTCGTTACCGTTCTTAAACTCGTTAAACCACCGCTGCGCTGTCCACGTAATCACAACATCCTGACCAAAGGCCTGGCATATTTTCCGCCCCGCTACAACGGCGTTTGACTCTAGTTTGAACTCGTAGAGCATACATGCCCTTATGACGCTCTGTGCAGATCCCATGTACACTCTGTCCCTACGCAAATTCAAGGAGTAACTGAACTGCCACAACTAGGTATTATGCTGGATAAATCCACACCAACAACTAACCTTCGTATTATCTCCATTCGCATTCAACTCACGGTGTGAGGACCAGTTGAACATTGGCTTCCACAAAAACCGACCGAACTTTCTTGGTTACCTTTAAAATTAATTATATAAGTTAATTAGTAATTAACATTTATTAATTAGCAACACATTAATAAGTAACACTTCATCTTGCTGATACTTACTTTAGTTTCTTCTTCCATATATATATGCATCATACATTCTTGAAGTTCCCAAGCGCTTTCGCACGAATCCACTTATTAAAGAAAATAAAACATACAAAGAAATTAGTTAAACCCATATAAGAACTTACGCTAATACCAAGAGAAACAAGAAAGTAATGAAAAAATGTAAAATTTCGCAAAAAGAACCACCCTAATACCCTTAACGTCCTAACGTACTACAATCCTAATAATGGGTTTGCTAATTTTTATCTTTACATGTACTGTTGAATTGGTTACCGCTAGAGGCCTCATGTTGGATAAAACCGGATACGGAGCTGTGATCAGGTTCCTCCATCTTTAAGGATAATCTCACAAATAATTCATGAATAGAGGAAAACTGTGTATAGTGAAGAATGTTCATCTTACGATATAGTGACACGCTGGAAGGGAGAATTGTGATTGAACAATTCTATAGGTTGGCTTAAGAGAAGGTATCCTTTAACAGTTAGATACAAGTGTTGTAGCGAAAATTGAGGAGCTAGTGCTTGAAGATATGCATGTGACTGTTGATTGTTTACCTAGGGAGGAGAATATTAGGATTCCATTCACACCATAATACATAGAATCCTGCGAATGATGAAAGTGACAGCAAATGATTTTCTCGACTAGTTACATCTTTTCAGAAGTTGCAATGTGCGAAATGTGGACAAAGAGTTTTTGAGCCTATACCACAAGAACAGGAATACCTTTATGTACAGATTAGTAACTATGGATGAATGTTGATTTTATCTATTAGAATATGAAATCACGGAAATGAGTAAACGTGGAAAAATTACTCGTCCCAATATAGAAATTGCAAAAGTGCAGCATTCACCCTGCAATATCATATCTTGCTCATGTTTTGGGACCATAAAGGTGTGATCTTGACTAGTAGGAACTTGCATCTAAAGTTACGCTCGCAAGTTGTGTTGCTGCAAGCGGGCAATGCACTAGCATAACGAACATTAGTAATATGGGCTTTCGTACCCCAGTATAGTTACACACCTTGGCCCACCCACCATATTCACTGGATCTCGCTCGTCCGATTACTTTCTCTTATCATATTTGAGTAAATATTTACGGAATGGGCATTTTGCGGATAATGATGTCATTAATTTGATGTAAAGCTTGTTTTCCTCCAACCCAACAATTTTAATGTTTAAGGTATTCTTAGAAATAAGAAATTCAGGCAATACGAGATTAATATGTAGAGAAGGATCTATCGTGAACCAAATTGCAGATCCCTAGCCCATCTCTATCATCATTCCGGTCTTCCTTTGTAGACTTAACACTGTGTTCCAAATTATTGTGGAAACAACGCAAAAATAAACTTCCATGTATTGAAACGTGTATTTTTTTCTGAATTACTATCTCTGTTTATTTTTACATTGCATCTGCCTTCTGTTAGTGTTATGTTCAGTGATATTGAGCAGTATGCTATGCTTAGTACTACGGAAGGGTGTCTTTGATAAATAAGATGTTGGTAGTATATCGCTTCCATTTTCAAAGAGATACCGTTGTAGGTGAGCAGTTTGTTGAATCAAATGTAACCAATACAAGAAGTATTTCAGGATATCCAGTTGCAGAAATCGTGACGAGACATCATTACAGATGGGAATACTGAATGAAAATCATTCTAGATGAGAAGGAAAGCTGACCCTTAAACAAGATCACTATAATAAACCCTACAGCTAATGCGGCACATCTGGTTCCAGAAGTTATCAGCATCTGGATTGACTTGTTCTACAGTGGATAAAAATTTCATAATAATACCCACGGTCGGGTTGTAATTTTGAAATCCCTCACCGAGGTCCACACTGTGGTGTGAAACAATGGTACTGAGAATGAGATGCATGGACATCACTGATTGGAAGAGAGCAATATAGTACGAAGAGACATCTTTCTCCTTGTTTCCAACAACAGCTTGGTTTATGGGTAGAGGACGATCGAAAATTTTCAAATAAGTATAGTTGAAAGTGAATTTCTGCTGCCAGTAGCCAATCAGAAGAAAGATATCTTAGCTGTTGTATGTATATACGATTGTACAGTTATACTGTATCACATAGTGTCTGATGAAGCCAAAGAGTTAGTTGGCGAAACTGTAACACGTGTCGAATTTTAATGAAAATATATAGTTTTGCTCAGAAAATAATTAGTTTATATTGAAGTACAAAAGAATTTAAATCATTATAATAATGGAACAGCAGGATGCATACCTAAACGTGCCTCTGTATGTAAAAAGTAATGAACTATTACAAATACTTACACGGGAGCTAGATACTAAGACACGTGTAATTCTGAAAATAGTTTTATAAAATAAACAAATCAAATTTTGTATCCACTACCAACACACAATTTTAAATGATCCTGAGTCTTTCGTCCTTCTACTTTTTGACGTTTTGGTAAAGGATGAGAAAGGGACGGTAAGAGTGGTAGGGTCAGAACTTAGCAACACCGATTTGTCAGACAGAAAGCGGAAAATATTCTGACCACTCAGTTCATCTTAGCGCCACACTGAAATAGATGTTCACACCTCACGTCATTTGTGTCTTGCTATAACAATGTCAAATCTCACTCAGCCATAATGACACAGTAGAAAATCAAAAAATGAGATGAAAAGTCATCCCTCAGCCTAGTTATTGTCCGGACTTGGCTCCTTCGTATTTATTTTTGTTTGGTCATCAGAAGGCCAACTTGTGAGGAAAAGCATTCGACATTGATAAGAACCTTATTTCTTGTATGAAACAATGGTGAAAGAGTCAGCCACCTGAATTTTTACCAAAGTTCATTCAAGGCAAGGTTCAAGATGCATCAAACCAAATGGATGCTAGATTCAATAACATGGTAATTTACCCACAGTATTATCATCTTAAATTTCATAATCACATTGCAACTAGTAATAATATATAACGATCTGTGGAAAGCTTACTGTACATCATTTAAATATAAATATATATGTTTCAGCATAGCTCTGAAACGTCAAGAGCAATTTTAAAAAAAAAGGCATGTTCATACATGACTGACAATCTGAAAAAGAAATTACTATAAAAGTAAGATACTCTTAGCATCAAGGAGTGGGATGGGAAGATAATAAGTTTAACAGCAATACCGAAAGGATTAGGCTACTCTTCCTAACTTTAAAACATATTGGTTACCTATACAACAAGGAGGATAACAATTTCACTAAAATGCTTATCCTATGTAGTAAAGAGTTCAGATACTTTAAATAAACGTATCCTCCCACTCATTTCAGGGATTTCACACAGGATCAATGCTGAAGGACGCACATGGTTATTTATTGTGCTCACTTTTTTGTTTACAACTATTTTGCATAAACATATTTTGCATAAACATTGCTCATCCCTTGCAAAGAATAGGCATTTCAACTACTTATATTTATATCTATTACTACCTACCTTTTCTGTCTGCAGTACATAAATCAATAGCTGCTTTACAGGATGGTCCACTGTCCGATCCTGTCCACTTCATGCACATGGATAGTCCGTTATTCGCTTTGTAATTTCCTTCCTCATCAACCTACGATGTTAAGTTTATACAAGAAATAAAATGTATGTATCCATTTCTTTGTTATATTGAAAATAATATACAAGAAACAAAGAAAGTTGCTTTAAAAACGGAACGTTTATCTCGCTTTAGAAAATAATCGATTTAAAATGCATCACAAACGTCTTTCTCAGTGCAATCGATAATTATTTCAGTATTACAGGATTACATTTTTAAAATGAAATTACGTACTTATTTTCTCTCTTTTTCTTTCAAGTCAATTAATGACCCTAGTTAATTAATGACCATATCACAAATTGTAAGAAGGAAAAAAGCAACGTTTTCGGGAAAGGTATGCATGATTCTACAAATTTCAGAGAGACAATTACGTAAGGTTCCAGATTTGCAGCACCTAAATGGTTCATACGACAGAATGGTGGCAGCAGCTTTCATATAATGATA
The DNA here is from genome assembly GCF_964235325.1 of Thermobia domestica. Classification (NCBI taxonomy): domain Eukaryota; kingdom Metazoa; phylum Arthropoda; class Insecta; order Zygentoma; family Lepismatidae; genus Thermobia; species Thermobia domestica. The sequence goes on along the minus strand of NC_137462.1, from coordinate 147,458,958 downwards.
TAAAATAAAACAGGTTGACTGCCAAGGTGATTTGTTCTTATCTTTGTCACATTTTTGTCGTGATATTTTGTTTCTCCAGAAAATGTACCAATGAGAGCAGAGCACCATGTGATGCTCATGGTCTCTCACAGTATTTTGTGAGAATGAGCATCATATATGATGCTCAAGAACCTGGATAAGTTAGTAATTTGTGATATCCAATATGAGCATCATATACGGTGCTCATGGCCCCACAGAGAAATAAGGTGAGCACCACATATGATGCTCATGGCAGTCAACCTGTAGGAGGATAGGCTCTTCATCGACCAAGATCCTTAATTTAGAAATGAACATAAGTAAATCTGATCGATTATCGAACTTTCTAGTACCGTACTTCTAAAGCTTGAGATTAACAAGGATAATCTATCACATTTTTCCATGAGAAACAAAGAGGTCTCGTAATTTACTTCTATCAGAGAAAGAAAGTAAACAGAAAAAAAAACGACTTCTCTTCCATTCGCTGAGAAATTTTCTGAAATCTCACCACGTTTTATAAAATATATTTTCTATGCCGTTTTTTACTACCAATAAAATCTGTAGAAAGTATCAAAATTGAGTTTTTTCAATGCACTTCCCTAGTTTAGTAGTTAGTATTCTAGTGTAGTAATTTGCTTGATTTCGGAAATTCTAATCAACCAGGAAAAGAAAATACCAAATTTAAACTTACTGTTGGCATTATGATTTGGATCATTATCATTATCACAATACCTACCACGGTCATTTCCAAACACAGTCTCTACTTTCATAGCAATTATCAGTTGTATACTTTCTGTCTCTTTCCATCGTTTTCCTTACATTGTATCTTCTCACAGTTCAATTTCCTGGCAAACAATACCAACTACAATCTTTTCTTAATTATTTTTTTATTATTCTCTGTCGTTGCTAACACTTTGTTATTAGTTTTCTGTTTTTCTTTAATTTTAAAATGAAAAGTTTAATTTGAACTAAATTTTCTCTAACTTGTGAAAAAAGTAATGCTCTGTAAATTAACACAGCTTTATGCAAGTCCTACATTCAACATAAACCCAATGGGAAAAGACGTGTAATGGGTAAAAAGAAATTGATTTCCTTCTGACATACAATATGTGTGGATTTCAAACTATACATACATAGGTGTACGTATATATTATATGTCGGTAGGACAGTTTGAATCCGACTCAGCTCGCTCGGAAGGAAAATCCGAATCCCACCGATTGTTGGACAACTGTAACTGCCTGAAGTTTACATGCTAAAATCTAGAGACACGTTAGTGACTATACATATATCTCCCTGGCCCAATGGTGCTTGTAAGTCACCATTTCAACGAGGGGACGAAGCCTTTCTTTACTGGTAGAAGCGACGAAGTCACCACCTCTGCCTACCTCTAGTTAAAGTATGGAATATTTGATCCATACTTTACGCAAATCTAGTTTGGGAGGATGCCAAATCGTACATGCCCGTAAGAGGATCCTTCGCCATCATCTTGACTTATATTGTTCACCGTACCATGTTAGTCTACAAGGAAAGGTAATGCAATCATACAGTGATGTTTTGTTGATTTTTCTCAATAGCTAGTTGGCACCAGAATTTCTTTTAGGGGCCCTCTTTCGTTCTTAATGCGGATTTAGAACCAGGTTTACTGGAATTTGTATACCTAGATAGTAAACATCTTCAATACATTACATTTACAGACAACAACTTTCAAATACACCGTGTATGCTAGAAGGTTATTATGATAAGAATTGTATATATATATATATATATATATATATATATATATACTTACACAATCTATTCTTTCCATCACGCACTTCGTGCTGCACTAAAAAAGATAATAATCACATAAGTTTTTAAACATTTTTAACACAATATAATTAAAGGAAAATTAATAAGCATATTATTCCATTGCTAATGACATGTACCGTGATGTTAATGGACTATTGGTAATATGTGGTAGTATGTGGTAATTACTAGGTTCACAAGCTTTCCCGAGTTAACAATTATTAACAAAATATACTTCTGAATTCTATAACCTGAATACTACGGCATATATAGTACTTCTTAGTAGTTACCTTCGTGTACTCTGTAGTATTGTAGCCCACTAGTAAGTTTTTCATTTAGTGCAACTAATAAGGAGCCAGGGGCGGATCCAGGGCGGATTTCTGGGGGCGGTGGGTTGTAATACTGCTACTTACAGCTACTTTTAAGAACTTCAAACTCTGAGATGATCTTTATTTATATATAAAATAAGAAAATTTCTTCTTCTGGGGGGCACCGTATCTCTCCCCGATCCTCCCCCTGGATCCGCCACTGCAAGAAACACTGGATTATATCGTTGGTGTGCTGACATAGTGAGATATCTCATTTTACTCGAAAAGGAATCGTTGCCATTTTGAGGTGCTTTTATGATCATATTTAACACCTCACATATGCCGCACTTCAAAAGTTAATAGTACCAGACCAACAGAACTTCAAATGCTTTGGTATGTCTCAAAATATACTTTTGCTAAAATGAAAGTGACTCTAAATGACTCAATTTCGAAACAAAAAGACACGTTACTGAGTCTACCTATCTACGATGACAACATTGTATAAAATGTGTAGCTCTCTTGACTACTTTTTCAATGTGAAAGATAAAACTCAGGCAAATACGTATACATTAATAATTGTTAACAATCAATGATTGAACGAAAAGAACTTCTCAGCCCTTTCAGTGAACTTTATGAAAATGATTTTATTCCCAGTTCAAAATTATTATTCAGTACTATCATCATATAACATTTCACGAATATAAATGAAAACGAATAAAGTGCAAGAAAGGGGACTGAAATAAAAAGAATATTTATTCACGTTAAGTTTACAGTAGATTATTGCTTTCAAGCAATATTTTTTACACCGCCGTTACAGTTACAACTATCACAACCATATTTATTTCTTTGTTTAAGTCGTCGGATGAATGTGCACGAACTTCACTGCTTGAGGGATTTACTACATACACTTCTAGAAAACCCACTCAAAATAGTTTAGATTTGATAAAGAAAGGAAAATTTAATATAGTAAAGGTAGATAGGAATATTCTTTCAATCTCTGAATGATTATGGATTACATTTGGTACCTGAATGTTCCGACGTACAGAATATTCTGGATATTCTCTCTACCTTCAGAATGTGTTGATGCTGGTATTCTGTTCTATTGTGTTAGTTTCGGTAGTGTTACACCATGCTTTTATCAGACAAGAAGTAATCAATAATGCATGTTATTATAGTGCTGAATACCATAAATTTGTCCACATACACTTCCTAAACATACCACATCTCTCCCACTGACGCCATCTCGATAGATTCTTGAGAAGAAAGACCATTCTTAAGGATCGGGTGTTGCAATGTTTATTTGAGAACTTCTTACGCTACGAAATACAATCGTTGGTTCAGAGATGACAGAAGATTTTGGATGGAGCCACCATTTTTTTTATTAACAATGTATTGCCGTTTTAATTTCTAGAACTTTAGAAATGAAGCACTTTGATGGACATTTCATTCGCACTAACCTAACACTTGTTCAAGAAAATATTATGATTGCTGATATACAATTCTAATTACACATATATTCTAGAGAAATATAGATCAATAATATTACGGAAACAATACATTAACTTAGGAAAGAAACATATTTCTTTCCTTATACTGTTTATGGGGCACAAAGTCGCTTCCCCCAAAACAAGTATTCCTCTACGTATTGGAGAAAGCGACTTTGTGTCCATCCTGTATAAACACAAAAAAATACTTGGTCTCAAGATATTAAAAACTACATACTTACTTTATTATCAATTATTGGACAATTTTTGAAAAGGAATATAATAACAGAATTTTAATAACATGCCAAACATTCGGCCGTGAGTCCATTGTTGTTAGACTACTGAACATGAACATTAAAGTAATGATAATACGAAACTTACCAAAAAATTTTGGATTGGTTAATATTATCTGGTAATTATAAAAACATACAGATTTGAGGTAAGACCAATAAAGCTTCTATAGTTTTATGAAATAAAGGATAATCATTATTTCAAAATTACGTAGTTTTAATGGTAGAATGTACAACGTCCTTCGTAATTTCCTAAAAGTCCTACCATGTATATCTATAAATTAGAATATTTTATGTCCTTCAGCAGGACAGAAAGTTCTCCTGGTGAAAAGAGCATTAATTCCAGTGTTAGCACAGAAAAAATCATGTTGGTATGACTGGAAGGACGGCGGCTCTGTACAAAAGTCTTCCGAAAGAGCCTTTCGGAAGGACGTAGGCTTGCACGTTCTATCATTAAATAAGTTTTGTTTAATGTGAATGAACATTTCTTTTTAAGTCCTACTAACATATTTTACTCGCCTTTAGTTCTTTGCTAATTACATTCTTTTCTCGATAAGCATTCCAATGATCTGCAAGAAACAAACCTGTTGTATTAGTATTATTAGAGAATTCTGTAACTATTTCTTAATTTGCACTCATACGTTTAGAAATGGAAACTTTGCTATAGAGCAATAGTTCTCAATTTTATTCCTATCACAACTCCCATTTTATCACATATTCTTCCCAGCGATTCCCTTATAATTTCTGATTTATAATAAGCTTGTATGGAATTTTTAAACTATTGCAAAGATCTCACGATATCCGTCTATTTCCATAATAGTACAACCCATTTCTTCCATATAGTGGATATAGTAACTTCCTTAAAAGAGAAGGGATTAAAACAAAATTTGGTCAGTTCATTCATATTACAAATATCGAATCCGATCCGTAATACCTTTTCAAAATGGAGGCCGTTTGAAATTTTTAAAACTTCATAACTCCCTTAAGTTTGGCAAATATGATTAAAAAAGTAAAGTGATTTCCTTTTTTTGGGGGGGGGGTTAAAAAAACTTGGACAGTTGTTTAGAAAGCTATTGACTAGTTTAATTTTTGAAAAGGCACCACTTTGAGTTACCTCATATTGTTGTGATTTTTTTTACATCGTTGTGTATGTGTTCAGTATCACCCAAAACTAATAAAAGTTACTTGTTTACATTTAAAATTTATAAAACAAATAAAACCCCACACCAAAAATATACCTTAATTGTGGCTAGCTTGCTGGAAAAATGACTATTTGCTCACACGCATACGTGTACAATTCTACAGGCAATTAAAAATGATCCTAAACAAAAACAATCCAATGTACTGTAGACAGAATATCCATTGTCCATTGTTGATTTATCTCCTACCTGTCCCCTCTTGCAGTGTTGATGCCACTGTCGTGGGCCCTGCAAATAGGTCTGCTCCTTTGTTTTTTAATTTTCTCCCCTTTCTATTCTCCTTGGCCCAGGGTATTTCACGCTCCAGATTATTTCATTCCCTCTTGTCCTCCACTGACGTGGCAACCTTGCATTTTATCTTTATTATTGACTGCTATACCAGTGTCGAGCTTAAACGGTTGGCCCGATTACGGAAATTCCACCATTTTAGATTGACAACCCACACTTGGATATCAAAATGCTCTCTTACCATTTTTTCATATCTTCAGTAGTTACCAAGTTAGCCTATGGCAAAGGACTTTTGACTCGCTCGGTGTATATATATATATATATATATATATATATATATATATATATATATATATATGTATGTATATGTGTATATATATATATATATATATATATATATATATATATATATATATATATATTTATATATTTATATATAGATATATAGATAGGTAGATAGATAGATAGATACATAGAGATAGAGAGTGAGGAATGGATATAGAAATCAATTAACATGTAAAAAAGACCTAGGTGCTAGGAGGTGCCAAAATATTTTGCCGCTACAAATGCAAATTTCCAATGATTAATTTATTAATCATTACAGATGGTTGAATAAACAAATTTTACCCAATTCTTTAAACATTTTACTATATATATATATATATATATATATATATATATATATATATATATATATATATAATCAAGAATTAAATTACACAAGTAATTATCAAGATGTACCCAACTTCTTTATGGATTTCGTATATTGCAAATTCTTGAGTGGAATAGCAGTATACAAAGACTGCTAGAAATTATGTTCTGAAGACGCAGCCGGTCGGCCTTTTGTCTTCCTAAAACGTAGCGCTAGAACGTTTAATTTAAGCGTAACTTGACATAAAATACTAACAAATGGATACATTCCACACATGAAAATCAGTGGATCGTAAACATCTACTGAAAGGTCGAGGAAAAGTTTTAATTCGGTTGCAAAAAATTCAGAGCATCACGCCTTTGAAATTCTAGCATAATTTAATATATCATCCTTTGTTACAACGTAAATCACTGACGCAAAGTGAATCTTGCAAGTTCTGATGCAAGAGATATATCATATCTTATCGTGTGAACGCTTATAAGATATTGAAGTAGTTGATAATTCCTTGCTAATTTGGGAATTATAAGGTTTCTTATATCCGTCATGGAGATCATGAACTGAAATGTGAATTGATAGTCATGGATGTAATTATTAGGAATTAGATTGTAACCAGAAACGACAGACTTATTTGTAAATGCCTCCAATCATTCCCAAGAAACATTTTGATGTGTTTATATTTTTATTCTTATTGTTCGTGTTACTGATACACAATACGTATTTTACGTGCCTTGCAAATTATAACTTTAAACTATTACGGGGAGTATACACTTACCTTGACGTAATATTACAACTGTCAAAAGAAAAAAGTGTCATGAAATTTATTTTGTACTTTGTGTTTGTGAAGTATGGCTGAAAAGACATGTAATGGCTGAAAAGACATTAAGATCTACATTTCAAATATTATTAGTGTAAATAGCGTTATTTAGTGAATAAAACACAATTTATCAATGTTACCAATATCATTATCAAAAATTCCAATAGAAACATTAAAAGTCTGTATTATTCATATACTGCGTACGATATTCAACAAAAAACTAGCTTAAACCGTTGTAAAGGTATTTGAAAACTCCTAAAAATTGACTTTGGTTAAAAAATTTTCAGAGCTAGGCTATATGATTCAAAGCGTTTCGTTCAAGTTTTGGGTGCATCCATTGGTAAATAAATTCGTTCTTTCTACCGCAAAGTCTCTTCTTCCAGAAGTAGAAAACTCTAACACAAGAATCAAGGAAGCTCTTATAAATTAAACATTTTTACAAAAGAAAATAGTTAATTTTAAAAAGAATTGTAGATGCCAACACATCATGACTGAAGTCAGTTTTAATGATTCGATTTATTTCTTGTGTTTCCAAGTTTGCACACATGCTTCGAGAAATAAGAAAGACGGTTTATAGATTTTCAAAAGAACATAGCAATTAATACATATTGGGAACAGAACCTTAACTCCTAAAATTATCATCTTTAAAGATATTAAAACTGTTGTGCCTCCTAGAAAAAGAAGAATACATATAAACCATATTGAGATTTTCGTAAGTATAGTATTCAATGAGTGTAATATTTTCCATTGTACAAGTTTTGCTTCTAACAGACTAAAAATCTGATTTAAAATACTCATTGAGCAAAACAACACATTTATCTAAAATATATTAACATAAAACATTTTCACGAACTGTGCACGACGGATAGTGTCTGATGAAGCCAAAGTGGATACTTGGCAAAACTGTTACACGTTAATATTTTAACGTATGTTTACAAGAAACGTATTGTTTTGCTTAGCGAGTAGTTTAAACAGATTTAAGTATACCCCGCTAGAATAATGCTTCGACTTTACATATATGCCCAACATAATAGAAAGCCATGATCGTTGGACTTAAGACACATTTCAAATTCTATTTTAATATATATTACTCTTTTCCTTCTTGTCTTATGTTAAAGGATCAATTCTTCTAACCTATCAAAAACTGTATTATTTGTATCCTTTAAGAATATTCCAATTACGTCAACTGTTTTTTTTCACAAAATAATGCTAAACTATTTTATACATACAAGATTGAAATACTCTGGAAACAGGATTAAACGTTAGTCTACTTTAGGGGTAGAAAATGTTCAGGATGTTACGATAGCCTAGAATTTATGTTCAGTATTGTTGGGGATTTTTTAGTTTTATTAAAGAAACAAAATTCGACTTCAAACTTCTACATTTTGCTTTTATTCTTATTTTTAATTTTTATTTTTTTATTTTATAAGAAGAGATTACTAAGTTTTTTTCTTACTTGATATGATGTAATGATGTAGATATCAATGTAAACCACTAATTTTCTCATTTCCGATAGCTCGCGGCTTGCCTTTCTGATTGCATTTCACAATTCAGAAATTTCCATGAAGAAGATAATATTTAAGTTGGTAATACGTATGTCGAACAAACGTTTTAAGGTGGAAGAGTTTACTGTATCCAAGTATAGAAGAAAACTAATATTTATATTAAGTTCCCTAAATCCTGTTTGTAATCACCTTACCATGTAAAATTATTTCATACCTACGGTTACTCCACTTGCATTTGCACATTCTTCTATTATTTCTGTAAATTTCTTTTCTTCTTCTTCTTCAGCCTATACCAGGGAAGAAAGATAATCTGTTTCATTCATTGAGTAAATTAATAGTGGTCCATGAAATACGAGTGTACTAAAAATGTCAAATACATAGTAATCATTAACCTTTAATTTGAAGTATACTCAAATATTTTGTTAAATTCTAAAACTTTTTTCAATTCTGAAAAATGTGTAAACCATAATTAACCGATTTTCAGAATTATCATAAATTTGTCAGATGGACAAAAAAGGTTTAAAAATAAACAGGATTGTAACCACGGGCGAGGGGAGACCAAATGGGAGTTCGGCCTTCTAAATAATTTCCTGCCGCCCAAATGGGTTTCACCTTTTGTATCCCTATCAAACTCATTTAATACTTACAGAAAATGAAGAATAATTATAATATAATATGAAAGAAACTATTTTAAAATACATTTTAAACCACGTCGTTACTTTAAAATAATAATTAAAGTAATCCTAAATTAATCATCCACTTTGAATTTTTATTTGTCTAACTGAATGCACACAGTTGTGAATTTGTTAAATTACTATTGCAAATAGCATCACAGTTTGATCTTATCTTGTCTTAGTGATTTTCGTAACTATCATATGAACAAAGTGCAGCCAAAGAAATGGACTTAAATAAATATTTTTGTTTCCTTATAAATAGTTTATTCATACATATTCTTATCATACAAGTCCGTACACTGTCAAGAACAATCTTTCGGAAAGGCTACGCATTCAAAGGGTATTACTACTACTACTACTACTACTGCTACTACTACTACTACTACTACTACTACTACTACTACTAATAATAATAATAATAATAATAATAATAATAATAATAATAATAATAATAATAATAATAATAATAATAATAATAATAATAATATGTTTGGTGAGTTATTTGTGTTTTCATAATATGAAAGATAACTTTTAATTTGTTTTTAATATATACAATTTCTGGTGTTCCCGCAAAAGGCATTGTACCCAGCTGGAACAATTTGTGACTACAGCACTGGAAATAAACTCTTCTCAAGTCTGTTTCCCTTTAATTATCTAATACGAAACCAAAATCTGAAGGAAAAATTATTGTCTGTGATATACTCTTCTTTGGAAACAATCAGATTTACAGAGAAAATAAAGAAAATAATATAAAAGTTACGTTTCAAATTACTTCAATTTAAGGAATGTGCGGTGCCCCTTATTCGTATTATTATTATTATTATTATTATTATTATTATTATTATTACAGTTGCTTATCCTATAGTAATAAGCTTACGCTCTAATTCCCCATGCTGTTTTCTGTGTCTCGTATAGCTATGAAACGTAATGGATAGTTATAATAAGCAAAGACATGCAGGTCTAACCATATAAGTCTAACTTGTAATAGTTTGTAGTCAGGTATTTATTGTATTCTAATTAAACACACACACATATCAACATTATAAAACAATTCGAGATCCAAAGCTTACTGGAAATCACGTTATACACTATTACAATTTGTGGTATTTATAACTCTGTGCTTACAGTTCAAAGTTTGAACAACACACGCAGCACGGAATGCAATATTTCTTTTTACATACACCATAAACTACTTGACTGATCATTATTTTCGTATGTACCAATTAAGTAATCACTTTATTACTCGCCAGTATTACTTCTAACCAACAAACAGTGAAATATTCGTTTCTCAGATTAACTTTCTGAGGCATTGTACGAAAGTAAATTTCCTTCCTACCGAATCACATTATCATTGCTAGTTCCTCCTTTCAGGCCTTCGTCTCTAGATTAAAATCGTGATTATTTAAAAGCTCTAGTTGTTTACATTTCACTTTATCAAGTTCGTTAAACTTATTGCAAATTCACAAATATTAATGCTCAAATTCAAGTATGATTACTACATGTCACTGGTATGTTTGATGTGGGTCGGATGGAAACTTGACCAAACATTTCATTCTTCTAAAGATAAACGGTAACAATTGTCTGTAGTTTATATACTGTGCTCATGTTGTTTAATTAATGCTTAAATGGAATAAGTACTTGTAGATTTTATATAAGTAGCTGCAACCGTATTTACATTTGATATGACCCTTGTCTTAATATAATAAACAGCTAAGCATGTTTATATTCGGTATGATTACGGTCTACTTTCAAATAATGCGTTGGAGGTAAGTACTGAATGAACGTAGTAGAGCTGCAATCATTAACTATAAGGAATTAGTATTGCTAACAGACTGAAATGATTTTGTATTATAAGTAGATTGCATTAGAGCTTAAATTAATTCGCTGTAACATATTGGAGCTTGTGCTGTGAGATTCATTGTTTGTGGTTAGCCATTTATTAACGGGATGAAAAGCTAAGTCATCAATTACTACAACCTCAAATACGTGAACAGTGATACCAGGAATTGTTTCGATGGTTCTTCGCTGAGACACTTTATATAAGTCAGTAATTGGCACAAAATTATGCAAGGATTTAGTTCCTGATCAAGTAAAGATCTTGAATTCCACGAAGAATATGAACACGAGCTAGTTAATAGCTACATTTGTTTTGCTGTTTGTTTGTTGAATTTGAGCATCCTTTTGCACTGAGGTTATACGATATGCGAACAAAAGCTACATGAGTTCAGAATCTCCGTAATATTTTCAGCAATCTCCTAGAGAGAATCAAGCCACATACTAAGTACACCAAGGATGCACGCGCTGGTCACTAGACCAATGTAGAGGAATAATTAATGGGAAGTGACATTTTGGAGTCGTAATGCATGAGTAAATTGATATGTAAGTTATATATTTCCTTTACTCCAGCATTACAGAGTGAGACTGGCAACACAGAAATCCATTTGTTTATTTTGCTGAATTTGGAATTTAATATACATGAACGAAAGACATAATTTAAAAGTGGCAGTAAAAGAAAATAACTATAGCTGAATTTTAAAAAAATGCAACATTTTACTTTTTTATACGGTTCAGTGAGAGCGAAAGGAATTCAAGTCAAATCATCAAAGTTATGTGAAATGGGGACATAACGTCTGTAGGCTCCGTAAAATGTATGCAAAAGTTAACATTTTTTTACATTATTAGAGCTATTTACAATATCTGGGCGTTAATCTTTTAAAAACTGAAAGAAGCTTCAGACTGAGATCTTAAATATGAAAGACGACCTAAATTGCCGCCAACAGTGGATATGAATCCTTTGTGCACTGAGCTCCCCGTATATTAACATTTATTCATTATCATTAACTTTAATTGAAATTTTCATTTAAACTTTTCATACTTCTTTTATAATATAACTTCGTCATCTTCATTTGATTTCATTTTGATTTTAGCGTTCCTTTCAGTAGCAAGGCTGTATGAAACATGGACCTACAGCTTAATGGCTGATCCAAACCATATGATATCCCACTGGGATCGAACCTGCGTCTCCCAACACCAAAGGCGCGTACATTAACCATCTAACCAAGAGGGAGATCCTTGATTATCTTCATATCTTTCAGGCATTTCAGGTACGTATCAGGCCATATCAATACGTATATGAAAACGAAATAAATGCTGCGTAATTTGGTTTAATATTATAAATCCGTGTTTTTTAAACGTAAAATCAGTCAATCCAAACATATAAACTAACTCATATCCGACCTCTGCTAAAAGTTGATTTATAGGTAACAAGTCACGTAGACTACTTACTACGGCATCTGCTTTTCCGAGACATCTGTCTCGCTTTTGACTTTTCTCTATTGAAATTCAATATATACTTTTACTCTATAATGCTCACGAAGTACCGGTATCTGTAATTCTATGGGCTTCAAAATCTCCGCACTATATATCTATATTATTATTATTATTATTATTATTATTATTATTATTATTATTATTATTATTATTATTATTATTATTATTATTATTATTATTATTATTATAGAAAAGAGTATCTAACGAATCTCTTAATTTTTGGAAAATTCAACGGCATATACACTTGTAATTCAAGATAGCTAAACCCACATTTGAGTCTTTTCAAGAATTCCTCCCTAAAGAGTAAAGTGGACGCAATTTTGATATTATTCAATTCTTCAATTACTTATTCAGAAACTCTCCAAACTGAGAAATCTCTGAAGTTAGAGTTGTAAAATGTGACTTATAAACAGTATACTGAACACAGAGGATTCCTTTGTACAGTGGTTTTATAAATTTTGAACATAAAGGAGTAAAAGAGGGAGGTTTTCTACAATATTCACATTTTTTATTTATTCAGAAGTGCCTAATTCAATTCAATTCAATTTTATTTTATTGTGTTCAATGTCCATTTACATTGGCTGATTTCCATGTGGTATTGAATATGTCAATGATGTGATTATACAAATAAATATGCATATTGTACTAAAACATAACTACTTGAATAATATTTCCTAGATGATAGAAAAACATGATGAAATATTGTGGGTTCCTTAGACAGAATATACAGATTTTTTTTACAAAATACAAATAATATAAAATTCACAAAAAATACATTTACAACTTAGCAGAACCTACATTAGTTTGCAAGTATTTCTTCACACTGTAAAAACAGTGATTTATCAACTGAGCGCACTGACTTATTTGAAATTTTCGATATTTGATAACAGACTTAATTTCATTAAACAAAATGAATTAAAGAGTTGTACAGTTTTGTAGGCAATTGTTTTCGAAACCAAAGTGGTGTTATGAAGAGGAACTTTCAGATATGAATTCGTTCTCATATTATATCTATGTGTCCTCATATTACATCCATGTTTATCTGAGTTCTTTTTGTACAGTTCCTATTTCCTTTGGACCAAAAGTAATGTTCCGTTTATATACACTGAATGAACTGGAAGTATATTTAGGTCTTTGAATAGCGTTCTGCAAGAATCATAATATGAAGTATTGGTGATTATTCTTATCACTTTCTTTTGGAGTATACAAATTTTCTTAAATTCAGTGGATGAACCTCAAAAGGCTATTCCATATCTGATTTTGCTGTGGAATAGTGTATGCTAAGCTGTTAGCACTGCTTTCCTGCTTAAAATGGGAACAAATGACCCTATTAGGAAAATTACAGAGGATAATTCATGAGATAATTTTGCAATATTTGGGACCAGGACAAATGATTATTTATCAGAAAACCAAGAAACTTAACTGTTTCGGCTGGCTCCGTTATTTTGTCGTCTATTCGAAGTACTGGATGATTCAGTGATGTCAATTTAGCTTAGTTAGAATAACAGTGTAAGAAGAATATTTTGTCGAAGTTTAGAAATAGTCTGTTGTTCGGAAACCAGGAAACTATCTGTAACGCACTGTTATCTATTTTCTTTTGGATTCTAGGTGGTTCTGATTTTATAATGACATTTTTATTGTCTCCATATAAAATAAGTTTAGTCTTACTAAGTGGTCCGACATATCATTTATGTAGAGAAGAAGAAGTATAGGTCCTAAAATTCATCCTTGTGTAACACCTATGTTGATGTATTCAGGTTTTGACTTGTGCTTACTCATATACTTCGAGTCTTGGTTTAAACAGGATACTTCTAAATTTGTATTCTGTTAGGAGAGATAGGATTCTATCCACGATAATGGAATACCATTGTCACCGTATCTATACAACTTGTTTTATAAAATATTATGGTCCATGTAGTCAAATGTTTTCGCCAAGTCACAAAATACACCGAAAGGATAGGATTTTGTATTGTGGAGTGTATGACGTATATAACGAAATCGTAGACAGTGGTTTGAGTTGTCTTCTCTTTTAAAAACATTTTGAGATGAGCAAATATTATTATTACGTTTTAAATATTGGCGTAACCTAAAAAGGAAATATTTTTAAATATCTTAGAGAACACTGACGTAAGAGAAATTTGTCTGTAATTTTCCACTTTACCCCTGCTTCCCTTATTGTATGATTGATGATTTTAATTTTGTAGGAAAAGTACCATTTTTAAAAGATGCATTGATGATACAGGCACATAGGACAGCTACTATTTTCGCTGCTTTTTTCAATACAATATTAAGAATCTCGTCAATAATAGTGAAAATTTTATTTTTAATTTTGACATAAAAGATTCAACTTCCTTTGAAGTAACTGGTGTTAAGAACATAGAGTTTAGAGTCATAGGTATAGGTCTTAATTCTGGGCTATATTTGGGAGAGATGTCTGATTGGGGAGCGTTTTTACAACTGAACTAAAATACGCATTGAAATGTTCCGCAATCCTAATTGGATTATTTAAAATTTCGTTTGAATTATCAATGCTTAATTTTATGTTTGTCTGATTTTATTCGTGTTTGTTACTCTCCTGATATATTATTTTCCATGTGGTTTTATTTTTATTTTGGGACTTAAGTATCAGTGAATCATAATAGTTTCGTTTACTTTGGCGTATTACCCTTCGGTATATTTTCTTATATCTTTTGTAAATATCTTTAACACGGTCACCATTTGTCTTTTTACACATTCCTGTAGGGTTCTACTACTATTTATGATAATACCAGTAGTACTCCACAGCTTTCTAATGTCTTCTTTATTTTTTTTAATTTTGTTAGTGAATGAAGAGTCAATATCAATTTAAACTTTGAAAAGAATATCAAGAGTACTTTTCAAGAAGAGATAAATGGTAGATTTAGTAAAAGACCAATCTTCTTCACACAACAATTAAAGAAAATTATTTAGATTGTTTTCACTAAAGTCTCGTTTGTTGATTAAAATGTACGATCTGTTTGAAGCTTTGTTGTTTTTCCCAAACTCTTCAATATCAGTCTGGTGGAATACTGCGTCATGATCTAAATAATCGAGATTTGAAACTTGGGTTGAATATTTCCAATTTTACACGTTAATTAATAAATTGGTCTAAAGCTGTTTTGTTTTGCCCAGTGGGTGTATTTATCATTGCATTTAGGTTAAAAGTGTTTAAAATCAATTCAAACTAGTTTTTCTTTTGTTGTTGACAATTTTCTTATGTTTCAGGTTTAAATTTAGTACATAAACTCTTTATTAAAAATGAAGAAATTAGTGCTGCAGCATTTTAGGCGTTTTTGCTTCCAAAAGAGGAAACAGTTAGGCATCTGTACAATATTTAGTTTTCTGGTTTTATATTAATTAGTCCTCATTCTTCCTGTACGAAGAAAGAGTAATTCCAGCAAGTAGTTAATTCTAAATGCTTTCTAAAATCGAAATTTTTCCATTTAATTTCCAACGAACATTCTATTTCGTTGCGCTTACATGTATATTGTATGGAGCGAAGTGCCTCGTAGGTATGAGACATAACAAATTATTACCATTTATCGTTTAAATGTAAATAAATAAATTATACACACTTCTTTAATGTATATATACAATCATTCAATTCTTAAAATTTGTGGAAAAGTAACAGCAAAACAAAAGTTTAGGACTTTTTTCGAATATTTCCTGGTACAAAGTAAATTTTAAAAGAAAGTTTGAAAGCATTCATATATCCCATCAAAATTAAAAGCGTTATCGAAGTTTGCATCTCCTTGTTCATACTAATAAAATAAATTCTTACCTTAACAAAGGATTTGAAAACTGTCAGAGCAACTAGAAGGAATATGAAATTAGACTTCATCATTGCCAGTGCTTGAGAATTGTGTAAATGTTTTACTAGAAAATGAAAAACTTAACATTTGCGCTTTTTATATGTATTCAATGAAATTATATTACATTATGTTGTCTTAACAAAAAACAAAGCTTTTTTCTTTCAGTTTCATTCATTCTTTCTTTTTTTTGTAATTCGTCTTATTCTTTTGACATTTGTTCTTATGTTACAGAACTGGGCATTAGTTATGAAATGCAATTGTCGTCATTATGTTACATAAGTTATTTCAAAGGTGTTCAACCTACATTAACTCACTCTACTTGAATTGTTTTTTAATTACACTATACTTATGAACATTTGAGAAGAATAAAAATAATATTTTATTTGGGAACAAACAGTTTCATGAAAAAGAAAACTGGCCTGTTGTTTGATCTCAGAATATAGTGATAAATAATTTGGTATTCGTAAGATTTTCAATTTCGTACTCTACTTCAGTCTTTTCATACTTTAGGTTACATTGCTTTACATGTATAATCTGTTTCTATTAACCAGTATGCCACAACCGCAGGCATTATATTAGATATTTTATTTAATTTCATTTCGTCAATACATTACAATATGTGACATCATTAGAATATGTACCTAATATTTGGTCCAGTCAGTTGAAAACTCACCATCTGATGTACCAGAAAAGTGAAGATACAAGGGTGTTAAGAGTGAAGAAAACAAAATAATAATAGTAATAATTTGAAGCTGATAAAAATATGTCATATGTTTTTATAGTTTACTTTTATTCTGGCTATACTTCGTAATAGTATTCAATACCGTATTTACTGTAAGGCCACGATCATTATTAAATAAAATGCATTGTTGTCTGTTGTCGCAATTGCAAACAGTCCATCATACAAAATTGAGATTCTTAGTTTCAAGACTCTTCCTTCAACTAGAACTTAATATCAACGTATTGTAAAAGTGCATTGCTAAGGCTGTAGGTAGAGCAAATCAGTACACGCGATTTTAGATTTCTCAGACAATGTTTTATTATAAAACTCCTCTTATATACAACACAAACATAGCACAAATAAATAATACTGTGGCCCGGAGACCACAATATTGCTTTCTACAGGTTCTTTTCATGATATATGGATAGTCCTTAGGAAAAACCATCCAAGGGAAAGCGTACTCTATTGCTCCGGGTAAGCTAAGGAGTTGCGAATAAAAATCCTCAGTGACCTAAGCGAACAAAGAGAGTATTCTTATGGACACTCATGTCCAAAATTATTGTCGCATATCTATAACTGTCTTTTTGTAAGAATATAATTTGATAATGATTTTGTACTTTTAATACTGATACTATGTGTATAATCGAGAATCGTATATTTGTTGTAAATTTCATATTAAAAGGATTATAAATCGAAAATTAGAATGAGTAAAACAAAATGTTGCTAGATGGAAAAGAAAGTTTTTCGTTTTATTGTTCTTATTTACTGCTCTTTTGACATGAAATTTGCCACATACACTTCTTTGCCGATTATACACATACTAATATTATAAGATTTACCGGGCGAAATCGTTATCAAATTATATTCCTACAACAACATATTTATAGACATGCGACAATAATTTTAAACATGAGTGTATCTCAGAGCTCTAGGCAATCTAAGAGGTGTGGGTTACGTAAATTGCGAGAACTCCAAATAAGCTGTGAGAGAGGAGTGAATTGACGAAACTGATGGCGTAGGCGTTATCAGTTTTTTCCTTTCTTTTTCTTTTTTAAACATCTGAAGTAATACATTCGAGTATGTATAGGCCTGAATAATCTATAACACAGTATGTCGTTAATGCATTTCATTATTATATATTTATGTATGCTCAAGTATATTTTCGTAACACATCAAGTATATTTTCGGTTTTGATTTACTATTATTATTATTTTGCTTGAAACAGAATTCTTTACTGATGACCCCATATAAATTTTGAGAATATCTGAAGGGAGATTTCATGATTTTCGTAAACAGAGATGCACGTACGTATATATTCGTTATGCTTGGACAGTTTTTTAAAGAGTTTGTTCCCACGTAAGTTTCATCAAAATCTCAGGGGAGGTTAAAAACTTTATTGAGCAAGGGCGCACGTATTTAATATTTTAAACATCGTTTTTATTTTTGATTTATAAAAAAATCATCTTATTTGAAATCGCTGATCGCTTATTTATAGAATTTGTACTTGAACAAAAGGTTTGGTCAAATTGACAGTTCTCTGAATATTAGTGTCAAAATTTACGCCATAACAACTGTATTATTAAACATTTGTACGAAATAGAACGTTACATATACTATTGTGTTCTAAAAATATATAGAAATAAATATGTATATAAAAAGCACAAAGAAATTGCAACAACATGACTATTTCAAGCAAGAAACCAAGTACTAGGTGTAGGTGAAGATAATGTAGGGGCGTTACAGCTAGACTGGAAAACATATAAACCATAAAATTACGTTTCTTAATTTTCTTGATAAGTTTTCTCTTTTTTGTCCCGTGCACTAAAGAAGACAAAAGATAAATGCAAGTGAATGATATGTGGAATTTGGTGAAATGAGAATGCGGGAGTACCCCGAAAAACTCACGGACACGATGTTGTCCACCACAAACTCACTTAATCGAGAAGAGGACCAGTACCCCTTGCACCAGAGGTGAGCCTTCTGCTACTGAGCCACCGTGCTTCCTTAATTGGTTGAGAATCTACCATATTTTTAAATTTACTGCAGTCATTCTTAATTTTGTAATTCTGGAGGGGGCCCCTAAATAGGTATATGTAATTATCCAAAGTTATGATTAAAATGAACAAAAATTTCAAAATCTGAGTGTAAAAATGTCCCGAAAATGTCGCCCTGACATGGTAGGTGGATACTTTATTCTCTTGATCTAATACCTTGTTATATATCTTTGTAACCGTTAATCGTTATTACGAACCTTCTATTCGTTAGTTAATTTGAAGTGCAACGTCCCGTTTTAGCACCGAGGCTACAGGGAATGCAACCTCCAGAATAAAATGGGATCTGAACTACTTTAACGCATTCAATGCTCTCCATACGCGTAACTCGAGGGAGGTAAGCCTCGAGGTCATCGTGCCTCCCTTCTCGAGTTACATGCCTGCCTCTGTGGGGAAAATTTTGTTTCAATATCTTATGTAGAAGGAAACG
Source organism: Thermobia domestica (assembly GCF_964235325.1). Lineage (NCBI taxonomy): Eukaryota > Metazoa > Arthropoda > Insecta > Zygentoma > Lepismatidae > Thermobia > Thermobia domestica. Next base: position 147,439,642 of record NC_137462.1, on the reverse strand, counting down.
ATGATAGAAATGATCACGTCTGTCGCTCCCCCTCCCTCATCATTTCAAATCCTGGTCTTGCCTCAAACTTCATCTTTTTACATCGTACTATTGGATTTTTGTATCCAGAATCAACACAAGCTACTGTAGCCCTATATACTATTATTAGATACTATTAATACTAAAAAGAAACTAAATAATGAAATCGCTTTTTATAATTTCATTTAACATTGCATTTATTTACTATTTTTATGTAAAACTTACCCTTTTTTTAAGTTTATTTTGTCCTGTCGCCTGCAATCTAAAATCCATTTCTGGAGACATTCCCCCTCTTTTTGAGGAAATCTAAAGTATTTTATATTAGCTCCTTTAGTTTTTCTGTAATAATTACTAAAGCCGTACACTGCACAGTTAGGCATTCTCGATATCATTTAACAGAATAAAGTAACAAAGAATTTCCACTTGTCACTTAAAGCCGCGCCTTTTCCCGTTGTCCCTTGCAAACCAGATGACGTCACAGCCACGATGCGCTCCAGGCGACATGCGCATGCAACCACCTTGTAGTCTTTCCACCATGGCTGACAGTACACAGTTACATCGATGCTCTCTCCAGCTTTCCGATACTCGATGCCGTGTGCAGTCCACTAAACACACATGAGGATCTTCTGATGCAGTGCTGGTTTCGGCTGTTTTGGAACCGTTTGATATGATGCTAACCAATGATGATGGCTCCTTGGAGGTTTGTACAGGGCCTACTTCTCTTCACATGTCAAGGCCCCGTCCAGAAATTGACTCTTCCTCAGACGATGCGGCAAACTAACACAGGTATCTGCTCGCGTTGCCTTCTGGCCTGGAGTCAAATCATGTGGCTCATTCACCTAACTTGTAGTGCTTCCCAAGTTGATGGAGGTGCTGCCGAATGGTTTCTCCACTCACACTGAATTGTAGTCCCATTTCTTCACATATTTGGCCTCTGTTCGCCTCAATCGCCTGAATATTTTCATTTTGTACAAGTTTCGGTCTTCCGACACGTGGACGGTCTTTGCGTGTTTCGGCACCGTCCTTAAACTTGTTAAACTGCTATGTTTGATTAGTCACGACACCTTCACCAAAAGTCTGGCTGTGTGAACCCCAGTTTGAACTGGCACAGCATACACGCTCTTGTGACGGTCAGTGGATGCCCCGTGTTCATTCTGTCCTTACGCACTTTCACGGTGTAACTGAATTGCCACAACCAGGTAGTATTTTGGATATAAACACACCAACAACTCACCTCTGGCGTACGGTGTGAGGGCCAATAGAACACAGACCTCCACAAAAGCGACATAAATTTCTGCGTTACCTTCATATATCATTTATCCATTTGTTTGAAACTATTATTTGTATCACATAAAAGTGTTGGTTATCAATTATTAAAGTATGTTTATTGAATTATGTTCATAATCTATCCAGCAGTTACGCTTACGTCCAGCAGATTATGAAAATTCTTTATTCTTGAACCTCGATAATTGATAGACATAAGAATTATAAGTTATACAAAATGACAAATTTATAAATTATACTAAATACTCAATTCAAGATATTTACATTATCCATCCGAAATCCACTCTACAATCATGTAGTCACTTAAAATTTATGATACACCTTTAAATACATGATAATTTCTTTTATGAACACTAATCAGAGAGAGAGAGAGAAGCAAAGCTATAGGGGTATGCCCATTATGCCTATCTATTTCTGGCTCAGAAGATATAGACAATATGGGTTACCTAATACTACTGATGCGTCCAGCCTAATGAGGTCCATTTATGGTTAATTAAAGCAAGATATATCTCAAACTTTCATTACTTACCGTTTATAACTTAAAAACAGAATAAGTATAAGCTATTTACGACTAAATTGTTAATGAAACTATGACACTTTTATAATAAATCACGGTAATGACTTCGGTATTTATTTATTACTTATTAACTTCTTCGTTGCTCGTACATAACAGGATATGACATTATCTTTGCATAGTCTGAATACGTATCGAACAATAATTAGCTATATCGAAAATGATATGCTCATCAACTCCTAATTTGCTTACCCCGTAAAGATAATCACATTTATAACAGATAATGTTCAAATATTTTTTCAATCTACTGACAATGGCATCATACTATATTCACTCCATATTTTATACTTTTTATGCAGCCATGAACAGAAGTATATTTATATTCACAGTATTTTCATTGTTAATCGGAATTATTGTGATACTATGAAGTTAAATTGTTTAATTAAGCGCGATGTACTAATGTTATTATGCATAATTTATATTGTTTTACACCTGACCTTACTGAGCTTCTTCCAGTCAACAGTGATTCACATTAAATTATATTTCCTGCGATTCTGATATATCAGTTATGCTAGCTTTGTAACTTTGAGTTAAAGATTACTCAAATCAGATTATTAAAATAACAATACCACTAAATTATTCTGGTACAACGTCGGCACTGAGTTTAATTACTTGCATATGACACTGTTGTTATGACAAATTCTGTAGTACTGAAACTTTCGATGAAAGATGTTTTAAATTCTATTTTACTAATTCTCCAACCACTGTACAAATTCTATTCCTCAAATCTAATAAATTAATTTGTTCTCTGTAACAACCAATCAAAGCAAAGAATGGATCTATACTAAGTTTTATGACTTCAACATTGGAACGATCTCTTATTTTCAAATTTTAACACTTTCGATCCTAAGACCGAGTCAGACTCGGGCTGTATATTTATTCCAAAACGCCGGAGCCCTAATCTAACTCGTTTTTTTTCGTAAAACTCTCTATTTAACTTACTATGGGTTGCGGTCGGTCGTCGGTCTTGTTAAATACTTACTGGGACTCAGTCATTTAAACAATACTATTGAACTGACATCCAGCGAAAAGTAAACGAACATTCTGCAGCCTAATTGCTGTGATCAATTTTCTGCGTTTGACTGCAGCACGTTCGATAAAATAGTGGAAAATTTTGTTTCAAAAACTATTTCATTTTACAGACATTGTCTTGTTTGAAACAAGTATCATGAATGTAAAAGAAATATCAAAGATTTTAGAAGAGTACAGTTTAGATTCTGGCACGGAAGTTCATATTAATGATTCAGATTTGGAGGGTATGTAGTAAGAAGATCAAGAAGGAAATCTGTAAATTAGGAAGAAAGAAACCTCTTCGTAGGTGCAAGAAATGTGGAGTTGCTGTTTGTGTTCCAGAGAGTGTCAAACTCTACCATTCTAAAGCTATTTGTAAAGAAGGTAAAGAACGTTGTAAATATTTTTCTCTTGCTGAAAAAATACGAATTTGTAAAATTAGTCTATAAATCTCACACACTATTGCCGTATAAATCACTTATTAATCAAAACACATGTGTTTGAAAATATATTGCTAAAAGAGTACAAAAATATCCTCAATATAAACATTAGCATTATATGTTATTATTATTTTTCTCTTCTAATCTTTTTTTCGATTCTTCAAAAAGCAGCAGTGTAGAACAATACCACTTTTTACATTACCAAATGATTTATTTGTAATAAAATCTAAAATCCAAAAGTTAGTTTGCATTGTTTTAGTGGTCTATCATCATTTAGGAATTTACTATACATTTTTAAGAATTCCTTTAAAAAATAAGAAAAACAGGATACCGAAAAAAAGCCCAGATTAGCCCACGATCTGAAGTGTTAACTAGGATTTCTATTATTATTGCATAAAATAAATGAAACCATGAAATAGCCCTCCAATTCTGATTAAATTCGCACTATCTGATTGGCACAGGTATTTCTGTTATTCACGTACTTGTAAGCTCAGCCTTTGTGATTATGTATTTCTACCTAACAGATTTTGTGTCAAGTACTGAATATCTTTACAATCATAATAAGTAAAATTTTAAATATGTATCAACAATATTTCTGAGACGAAAGTATAAATAACACTGTATTAACCAAATAAATAGTATTTCAATTTCTGCATCTCCTACATCTCAATAAAAAAGTAAATATTTATATAACTTCCTTACTACGTCACATTTATCTAGTTATCTATTTTGCAATTTTCAACTTTTCTCGCCGCTTCCAAGTAATTTATACGATGCCATACCATTATGCACTACTCTGCGATTTCAAACTTAACACGTAGTAATAACTCAGGCGCTAACGTCATCTACTGGTTGCTATTGTTTCTAACGAAAACTTTACACTAACAAATGTCTAACGAAATACAATACTACCAAACAGTATATTATTGTGTACACTTCACTTTTGTGAATCAACGGAAGGTAATTTTCGTTACATCATAAATAATTACCAAAGATTATTTCGAAATAAACCAACACATAAGTATAATTTACCGCTTGGGTTATTATAAGTGGTAAAGAATGTAACTAATACTACTGGTAAAATTTTATTATTTGTGTAGTATAAAATTTTATAATACCAAAATAATTGAATACATGGTAAGATATACATTCAGCTTCAAAAATTACTTAAACTCAATTATATACATCAAATACACAAATTAACTGAACGTTGAATATTTAACAATCAGAATAAAATTCACCTAAATAACTACCATGAATAAATATTCCCCTAGTATTTATGGTAAACAGAAAAACAAACTTAAAATAATCACTTCCCTATTTAACAAAAATTTAGTGCAAAAGTAAATTATTATCCTTGTACCTGAGTATATTTACCTAAACAATGTAACGAGAAAAATGAATCGTTAAAATGCAAGTTCTTACATCGTAGTGTATGTTTGCAAGACGTAAGTTGGCACAACTGAGAGTAACATTGATCTTTGCTGTATCCAGTAGCAATGATTCCGCATTGTTTCACTGAGTCTCGTGTGAGTTACACGTTTTTGAAGTTCCTGCGCCGATACTGAATCAGCTAAATGAAAAGTGAGCACTTTGTGCAGTTTCTTAAAAGATGTACTCCCAGGGACCCAGACCCCTCTAGCAAAACTAATCTGGCCTATCGTTTATAGCACCGCTACAGAAAAATTTTGGTGAAATTTCCAAAAATATCATTATTCCTTGTTATTTGTCCAACATCTTTAAAAATATAAAAACCCACACACACGCGCGCAACATGCGTGAAGAGTGCTCTTAATCTGCGTTGAGGCATGAGTCATTCATTACGTGCGAAATATCGTCTTGTGATAGTTTACTGCTGTCCTTTCCGAATAACTGGACGTGCAAAGAAGCCAAAGAGATTAGATATCAAACTGTAAATATGGGAAACTTCTCAAATTGTGGATTAATTGTAGAATGTTGTACTAAATAACTTTAATGATCATTTAAAAAGGTATATGTATTTATGGTTGATTAACAAGAATGTGCTGTCATGTACATGAACAACAATTGATATTGGTAGCCTATATGTTGTTCATAATATTGCAGCATTTAACTCTATTTTCATAGCTATAAAAAAGTATGATCTTGGGAAGCTACTGCATTTGCATCGTAGGGTTTGAAAATTTCAATTAGTTCACAACTACATTCAAAAGTTCGTAGTTATAAATTGTAAAATGTATTTTTGCACATTTTATTCAATAGTATTGCTAAGTTTGTAATGTATCAATAAACCCAAAATGAGTTAATGTATAAATGAATATTGAATTAAGTGAAAGCACTCTACAAAAGGAAAAACCCAGTGGAAACCTGAAATTCATTTCTTAGGATAATAAATGTTACTAAAGAGTGGGTAGTCATATGTAAAATTAAGATGTACAAAATAATAATTACAGTGCAAATTTTAAAAATTGTTACTGGCAATAATGGGGAATTTGCGAATTTGAACTTTCATTTTAAGGTCTTTTAGAGTGTTCATAATAGGTATAACTAAATTCTTTATAATAGGGAGAATTCAAACTTTCAATTTTGCCCATATCAAATGGTACAACACGTCGTTTGCAGACTACTCTACTATAAGTAGTAATAACGCTAGGGTTCACACAATAAATGATACCTAGTGAATTTTATTTGTATCTTTCTTTGAAGAAACACGTTGCTGGGTTACGTTCCGTTAACAACAATAAGGTAAACGAAATCTAGGCATGGTTCAAGAGCCAGGTGATTGAGTTCTACACAGTGTAGAATATGAGATCCAGAAACTCATTTCAAGACTAGTGTTGTAAAATTTCCGGAAATTTTGAACCGGCTTGTAAAAAGACGTTTTTTCCGGTTTATTTCCGGAAAAATTGAAAAATTGGGAAAATAACAAAAATCTTTGTATTACATTAGTTTTACTAGTAATGGAACAGTTGTTTTTCGAACACGTGAAAAATGTAAATTGAGAAATTTCAATATTGTGAATATATAAAAAAAAAAGAAGAATAATTCGAAAATAAAACTTGTAAATATTCTTGAAAATTAATAGTATGCACTCATGTTCTTTGTGTGCCTTTTATTCGTTCACTTCTAGTTGTACATTAATTACAGAACTTTTACAATTGCATACACATCTACCATCATGAAGCGTTTCTGTTGCAACAAATAGGGCTCTTGAATGAAACTGAGTTCTTAATGTGCTCTTTGATCTGGTGGAATTTTGTTAATTTTAACCAAATTCCTTCTTAAAAGAAAGAGCAGGAAGCAAATTTCACTAATACTCATGCACTAAGACATATAATTACTATTATTTAATATTTAAATACAGACATTAATATAAACTTTACGTAAAAAATTTTCTATGTAAACAAACACCTGTTTTCTAATGCGTAAAATTATCTACATATATAAAATGAAAGTGACTATATTTGTAATTTAACAACTTTTGAACCGCCAGACTGTTCTCGATAAAAAAAAAAAATTCAACATAGATGAGGTTCGGGCCTGGGATGGACTTTACCATTTCACTTTGAAAGTAAAACTTGAAGAAAGGAAGTTCGCATATATATTGAATATTACGGATCTTAGTGTCGACCTCATCGTTTTCAAAGTTACTGAGATGAACAGTAATATTTCCGATGAATCTTACATTCAAATTCAGCCCACCAAGTTGGGGGTAGGGGAGGGAGATACATAAAATAATCAAAAATGACCCACGTTAATGTTAAAACCATTGTTTTTGTGGTTGCTGAGATGAACAGTAACATTTCCGATGCTGTTTAAATAAATATTCAGGCCCGCAACTTAGAGAAGGGGGAAGGGTATATATATATATATATATATATATATATATATATATATATATATATATATATATATATATATATATATATATATATATATATATATATATATATAGAGAGAGAGAGAGAGAGAGAGAGAGAGAGAGAGAAATTGTTGAAAATAACCGATATCTGTTTCGAATCCATAGTTTTCGGGGTCGCTGAGGTGAACAATGACACCTTCGATGCCGTTTAAATCCAAATATATATATTCGCAAACTGGGGGAGGAGGGAGATATATAAAAATGATGCAAAATGATCGATATTGGTGTGAATCCATAGTTTTCAGCCCCGCTAAGATGAACAGTGACATTTCTGGTGCAGTTTAAATCAAAATTCAGCGCCGCAACTTGGGTGAGGGAGAATGGATGAATATAAAAATGATCGAAAATGGCCGATATTAGTGTCGAATCCATAGTTTTCGGGGTGGCTGAGATGAACAGTGACACTTCCGATGCCGTTTAAATCCAAATTAAGCTCCCATTAGTTACTCATAAAAGGGGAAAATGACATGTAAAAGTAACTGAAAATGACTGATACTAGTATCGAATTCATAGTTTTGGGGGTTCCTAAGTTCATTGGTGACAGTTTTGGTGCTCTTTACACTCAAAATGAAACGCATTCTCTCCGTGCGAAGAACGGGTATTTTGTTAGTCTTTAATTATAACGAACGGAAATTTCACATGTCAAATTCTTTAATATATTTGTCGCTGGTCAATTTTACGCACTTGTGTGGTGTATGTGTATATATGTAAATAAGATCATCTCTCTTTTTGATTTGTTCGAAAAATATAAATACAAATAATAAAGAGGGATTTTTTAAATCAGAAATCAGAAAACTAAAATGCAAAATTAAAAGCTGTTATTTTAAGTATTTCCTGCTATACGCTGCAGTTATGCTGCAGACACGTTACAAAAAATAAGATTGGTATCAGACGAAGAAATAGTTTTTAAATTATATTTTCCGGGTTTTACAAATATTTCCGAACAAAAGATTTTTTCTAATGAGTTCAAAATTTCCGGAAATTTTACACAGCACAAGGACAATACGTATCTCCATAAAATATACATGGTGTTTCAAAGCAACACCGACAACATTTGGGAGGTGATTCCTGACACCAATATAAGAAAAAAGTATAAACCATCCAGGGTGTACAAATGCTTTCTTTCGGAGTTATAGGATGTCGAGAACATGAAAAATGAACTTTAAAGGTCCATAGCTACAAAAATATGGGACCTACCGTAGTGGAGTCAAGACTTCACTTAGAAACTAGTCTATGTGCCCTATCCAAATATCCATGTTTCAGAATCCTGCGGTACTTCCGCAACGATTTTTATAGAGGCAGTTGGAGAATACTTCAAATTATATGCCCGTAACCAAACTCAATCTATAAAAATTGCTTCGTTAGTTAAATGAAACGAATAGGATTGATACCTAAGGCTACGTGTATGAACTGAATCGAACTGAATGTTATCCTTCCTTTAGTTTGTCTAAGAGAACTATATTATCAATAGACTATCGGTATTGGAAATACAAGAGTTTGAGGTTAATGGAAAACTAAGTCATATTTTAAGTAGTCCTGAGCAGGCCTCTCTTCATGCGTTCTAATGTTGCAGTCCACTCTGATTAAGAGTTCATATTCGATCTCTTAGGAAAAGTACTTACTTATCTTCTTTTTTCATGTAAATAGAGTTCTATTTAATAAACATAATAAGTAAAACACGGTCTTTCCTTACATTAGTGCTTCAAACTTTGGTAGCATGATGAGAAACTATTATACGAGGATTGCCGTCAATGAAAAGGAAGAGCTTTCACCTTTTTCGATCTATTAGTCTCTAAACTTGAATTTCATTTATTATTGTCATTGTAAATAGATTTCTAGATCAGGAAGCAGGAAACTAACAAGAAACTTAATAACATGTGATACGAAAAAAGCAATATCGAAAAGAGCGTTTTTTCGCTCGCACACTGGCGTAAATTTCCATCTAAATTGAGCTCAGACTTATCTTTTGGAAACGAGTATAGCTCATGATAACACTTACGAAAAACGACCCCACTCAAATAAGTTAGTTCAATGAAGGCACACATTACAATCTTCCTTGATGTAATGTTCTGTCTATACACCTTTGCTAATATTCCTTTCTTCACATGTACCATTAAATACAATATGTGTCAGTTTAGAATTCAAATACTTTACACGTAGCCTTAGGTATCAATCCTATTCGTTTCATTTAACTAACAAGATCATTTTCAATGCGTTTTGTTCAAGAGCTGCTTTTCAATTTATGTATTGTTTTCTTTGTTCTTACTGATCGTTCACATTGTCAGAGCTATTAACAAATACTTATATTTAATATTGTTCTCAGAGTATTGTTTGCAAACATGTTTGCACTGTATGATAGCCACAATCCTTTCATATCGTCTGTTTATATTTGTAATTTCCAACTTGCCAGTGTTTGACGTAGGAGCTGGCTTTTACGATAATTGGTAAGAGAAATAGAGCAGGTTCAAGAAGAGATCAAGAGGGAATGAAGTATGTGAAATGATCTAAATAAGGTTGGCAGTGTTCGATTAACATGAATCCAGGAGTAGTGCATTTGCAACATAATCAATTATACCTTGTTTTTCTGTCGCTACTATATTCTATAAATGCTGGAGAGGTTTGTGCATTCTTCTTGCTCTGTCTGAGAAATTTGCTAAGAATACAAGAAGCAAACTGTGACATCCGGAACATCCATAATAGTAGTTAGAAATAATTAGATTCCTGAATACATTCGTTGTAAATGTAACAAATGTGAGTTTCCTCAAAGTTTCTAAACCAGGATTTAGCATTAATTAAGCCTGTTTTTCGTATTTCCTTAGAAATATAATTTTCACAGTTATTGAAGATTTAAGTTACAAAAATAATTTTATACACTACGAAATCTTTCAGGTTAATGTTCCACGAATATGTTCCTTAGCTAAGGGAGGCGGATGATGACAAGTAAACGATAATGGAAGAATTGAAGGAATGAAATTGTGGGAGGAAACTTGAGTACCACGAGAAAACCCACGGACATGATGGCCACGCAAACAAACAGATAAATTAATTGGCTACTCCTTGTAAGTGAATCTACAAAGAGTTACGTCGTCCTAATCATTTAAAATTCACGAAAGATATTAAGAATAAAACGTATTTTACACTTTTTCACAGAAGGGTAGTAGTAGAAAAATGGCGGTTCTGCGCCACTGACCCTCTACCCACTTTCTCAGTCCCGCCTGAAGCAGACAACGAATTTCCCAGTGCCGCCTGACACACTATGCCGGGGGACATATGGGGGATACGAGAAATCGAGCATCGTGAACCGTCAACCCAAGGTCTTTTACGACCTCCATTTTAGGGGTGAATTTGTTCCCCTTTATGAGCACTTTTTAGGGGGTGAATTTGTTCCCTTTTACGACCTCCATTTTAGGGGGTGTACTCGTTCCCTTTTATGACCTCTATCCCTCGTTCTCGACTCGTTCCCTTTTATAGCACTTTTTCATCCCCTGTTTTAACATAACAGAAAATGACATAAGAATACGTAACATAGCTGGGGTGTACTTAACATAACAGAAATAGCAAAGATTCGTTCCCTTTTATGAGCCCATTTTAGGGGTGTATTCGTTCTCTTTTATGATCACTTTTTTTCAACCCTTATTTGAACATAATCCATTTTAAGGGTGGACTCGTTCCCTTTTATGAGCATATTTTTAACATAACGAACATAGCAGAGCGTTTCACCTCTAATTGAAAATAGCATAGATTACATAAAATTCGTTCCACCCCTATTTAAACATAGCAGAACTAATAAAAGAGTATGACTTATTTTTCTACCCATATGTTAACATAGCAGAGATTATTTTCTTTTACGGGTTAGCAACCCCCAACCCTCCTCCTTTCTCATCCAGGGCTTGGGACCGGCAATGGCAGAGTTTAAGAAAATAACATCATCATACTCTCATAAATGAATAAAGCATAATATCATTAGCATCAATAGTAGTGAGTGAGAATTTGTTTAAAAAATCGTGCAGTGAATAACCAGACGCACGATATGCTAGATATAGAAAACAGTAATGTCCACAAAATTGAGATAAATCACCTTGAATACGTCTATTATTCCATGTATAATACAGACAATTTCGTTTTAAAAACCTTATATGATGTTGTATATAAGGAGGTATACCATAGCTATCGAAATACTCTCCCACACACATATTAGATATATAAACAGCAACCCAATGTTCACCAGGCTTATCACTAGAATCAGTATTTATAATTATAGCGGCTGGAAATGTATGAATAAACGAAGGTAACTCATCAGCAGCATACACACCAATAAAATGATCTTTAGGTAAATTTTGTTGTAATGCATCATAAAGTTCAATTGTATTAACATTTTTTTAATTAATATATATTTTTCTCTGGAAATCAATTTCTAATTCTGAAGAGAATTCACCATAAATAATTGTTGTTACAGGAGATGGCAGTGCTTCTTTAAAATGAACCTCTAAACGTACACTTCCTTGCCGTTGTGTACTAGTATGAAATGCAGCACTTGCGCTTGAATCAGGAGTTAAATCAAACACCAGTAGAGTATAACCATTAGGATATTCGGCGAGTGAAATATTATTACCTTGATTAGAATAATAAATACCTGAACCTGTAAATAACGTAGAATATGCTTGTACATATAGATTATTATCAAAATCCGGTTGTAATGGTTTGAATGGGACTGCCGTTCCATCAACATACAATGTAAAAAATGACATATTAAAATGTTGAAAATTGAATGGATTTGTCTGATAAGTACCATTGAAAGCAGTATTAGTAACAAAACCAATAATAATACGTTTAGGCACTATGCCTGAAAACAGATCTGGAAGTGTACTATCCATAACTCCTTGTGGTAGAGTTTCTGTCTTCACCTGCACTTTTGTTATAGGATATTTTATTCTAAATTTAGGATTTTGTAATACTTTATTTTGTGCTATTTTAACTGCTGGTGATACATCAACCTTTTTCACAAGCAATGTTGCATCTGTAATTACAACTTTTCCATCAGCATCTGCGTCACCCATTAGACAAAATGTAGGTTTAGCTGGAATTAGTTTAATACGCAGTTGTACACCATTCAGTAAAAATTTCTCCTGATTGAAAATATCAGCATGAATATAACCCAATAATTCAAATGACTGACTTAAAGTAGTGAGAAGAAAACGTTGTTTAAATCCTACATTACTATCGGTCACACTGTCCATATGATGCAGTATCTTTAAACCACATTGATGTTTCAAGATGCGTTGTTTTAGCTTCAGCATTATAATTTAGTAGTTTTTCAATGTACGATCGATATGGATATGTATGTGAAGAGTAGGAAATAAGTTGATTATTTAAATATAATTGCACTTCACTGAACATTGCATTGAGAAAATCATTTACAGGGCCGATTTTCTTATCGGCAGAAGTTAAATTAGAACCATCTGATTTAGTAATTTTACCTTTAACATATAACATTGTGTGCGGTAAGTCAATATAGTCATCCCCATGACCCGGGACTACAAATTCTATTGGTGCATTATCAGCTATCGAAGCCACATGTTTATATGGAACTATTTTATTACCTATAATACTGGTTTGAGTGGGTAAACCAGCAAATAAATCTAATTCTGATTTCATACACTCACACTGCATTTTCGTTTCTTACTATTAATATTCACACATGGTAAAATTTATAATACAGTATTACGTTTGCGAAAATGTAATTTTACACATACACTGCCATGTTGGAAAGGAAGTGGATTACCTGTACTATCTCTTAAATCAATAATAATTTGATCAAATTGTTTACGTTGCACGGGCACATAGTGAGGATTATCAAAAATATGTACATTATTAATACCATACTCTGTAAAATTTGTATTTATAATACCTAACAATGGAGCTATGGTGTCACCCACCATTTGTGGTTCTACAATATCACTGTAAATATACATAAGTGTAGGTAGCGATTTTTGTAAATCAGGTGGATAACGAGCATGATGCACAACTGCAATATCTTCTTGTTGTATGTGATCAAAGCCTAGTATTCTGGCTAGTTCAGGAGATAGACGTACTTCTATATGCTTCTCTTGATTTTTTATTACTCTACTGACTTCGATTCGTTTTACAGATGCTTTAACTTTTAATTGTAAATTTAATATATCACTTTTATGATTAATTTGAGATAGAATATCATCAACATTATAATAGTGTCCTGGTAAAATTTTAGTTATGTTCCAGCTTTTTGTATTCATGAGACGGTAATAAATATTATTTGTATATTTGGAAACATTCTGAAATGAACTTGTATAATGTACTTCAACAACAGCTGTTCAGCTGTTTCCCACACTCCCTTCTCCAGTACAATAGGTTGATATAATTTAGTTGTATAACAAGCAAGAGTATTTTGAGGAAAATATTTCATAGAACTATTGCTAGGAATTGTGAGATAAAAATTATCACTTTGCTCCATAATCAATCAATCAAAAATATCTTTGGTTCTTTTTATTCGTTTCACAACACCACCACCAACACTAAAATGAACTTTCTTTCTTTTTCTTCTTCCAGATCCTTCCAACACCTGATTTAATTTATTTTGAGCTTTATTTTTTAAATTTGTTTTAGCTTCTTGCCATCGATCAAGCAAAGACTCTTCAATAGGTCTATTATTATCTAGTACATCTCCTGCTACATTAATTCCTGTACGTATCAATTCTTTACCAACAGTTTTTGCACCTTGTTTTAATAAAGGAAATACAGTACGGAATAAACCTCCTAGAAAGCTACCAATGCCATAACCTTCTTGATATGCTGTACTTTTATACACGTTATAACCACCTCCTGCTTGATGCGTGTAATAATTAAGGTATGGCTCATTCATCTTTCTTTCTTTCTATATACTTAAAAATATCAATAGATTACAATAGAATATTAGTATTATTGCTTATAAGTACACCATTTGCGTTTACGGGGTGGAGGACCATCCTCTTCGTCCTCTTCGTCTTCTGTTAGTTTTCTAATATAATCTATTCGTTGAGGATTACCAATGTACTCTAAGGGTATATTGGCTTTTGCTAATAATGTAGCAAAAGGTTTCCAGCCGGCAACTGAAATATTTTTCTTACGACATCTAACAAAATCGGATATCAAATCCACTATATTTGCACCTGGAATTAATTTATTATTAATATTCACATTTCCATTATCGTCCCATTGAATATTTGGATTTTGTTTTAATTTACGTAATAAAGGTCTTGCTTTACCTTTACAAATTTCAGGGAGAGTAGATATTATTTCATCCTCCTCCTCCTCCTCCTCTTCTTCTTCTTCCTCCGTAGTAGTAGTAGTAGTAGTAGTAGTTGCTGTTGGATTTAACTGCTGTCGGTTTTTAAATTATATTTAAATATTTTTGTAAGACTGCTCTATATTTTGTCCATTTTTCTTCTGCATTTAAACTTTTATTATTTAAAATTTCTTTCATTTCATCATCAAGATTAGATATCGTTTGATAATGATGTAATTTTTCTGGTGAGATTAAAATAAGTTTTTGTGCGCTTTGCATAATTATTTAATTAAACTAGATAGTATACCTCCTAAAATAGGTGCAAGCAATGCAGTAAGAAAACCACCTTTTTGTATAATTATTCGTTTTTTCTTTTGTTTTAATGATGGACCTTTTTTCACCAAATATCTCAGTTTGTTTTTATATTTTTAGCTTATTTATCTCTGTTTTATTTAATGGAACATTACCCTGTAGTACGTTATAGGAACATTCACAAATAGAGCGAATTAAATCAGGATCTGCATTTTGTAAAATTGCCTTATGTGCTTTCGGTTTTGACTTTGCTAAAAGTTTTAACAAATGTGCATTTTCCTTACTAATCATTTTTTACGGCTATTAAAGCACAAATAGTTGTTAGAATATAAACCATATTGCAATTATTTTTTTATAGGCACATAAACATAATTAAAAGAATCTGTTGGAAAGATAATTGCTTCCCATCTCGTAATACCCTTTAAACGCTTGTCTGAACAATGAACAAAATTTGGCAAATAAATTTGTTGTAAATTTTAATGGAAGAATTACCTGTATTACATCTAAGACAATCTACACCCACGGAATCATCGTTGTTACAAATAGTGTTAATAGGCTTGTCCTTCCATTCAAAAATTATAATACCTGCAAAATCTTGTGTAATATTCTGTTTGTAGATGTTCTGAAATTTTTCTATTAGCACATCCTAGTACTTCTTACTTATATCTCCCAAATACTTTTGCACAATTTGTGGTACACCTCTTCCCCATTTAATTTAGCCTTAAATCTGAGAAATTAGATGGTATAAATGTGTTAAAAACTACAAGCTTCCTTCTAAACTCTTTGTCCTTCGCAACATAATCCCCAAGTACATTGTCACAGAATGGTGGTGTAATTGTTATCGGGTAAGTTTTTTCTTTACCTAATAACTCTCTCAGAGATCATTATTGCTGGTAGACTAGAAAATGTACACTACAATACACCTTTAAATCTCTTGTGCAATGTAACCTATTTAAAAAGTTTTAATGTCCTTGAAAAAACCTACTCTCATTCGAAAAATAAACTGCACTATTACAGACTATTATAAGTACAGTGCAATACCGCTATTAATTGGAAATTCTTACACAATGTATCGTTCTTGTAAAACCTACTATTAATCGGGGAATTATTGTTATCAAAGTATAATGTAATACCACCTAAATTCTCTTAAGTCTACTCTAAATAAGCATAAGGAGAAAGTAGTATTTACTGGTGTTTAATATGGCCCTTTTATGTCACTTTTTTACGTATAGCTTTATTGTGAGAAAAAAAACATTTTGTTATTCTTTTTCACGAAGTTTCCAAATACTGGTTGGCTAGATTACGAGTTTAAAATAATGCTTGACCCTCTTAAGTCTACTCCAAATACACAAATAGACCACTCAAATTTGTTCCTTCGTTACAAAAAGGCACATACATTCTAAGCTAGTTAAAAATGACCTCTCTTTGCTTTAGAGCAGAAAAAGTGATTAGCGAAAAAAATAGCCGGCAAATCTGAAAAGAATTCTTTATTTGAGTAATACAAAAGATAAAATGGTCTTTCTAAAAAAGCCAACAAATTTTCTGCTTAGTACAAAACTGAATGGGTCTCACAGATTTATACCTTTGTATATTTGAGTACTACAAAATTAAATAAAATGGCCCCTTCTCCGTTTTCTTCCGTAGAACATCCAAATTCATTCCTTCGTTTATTTTAGTAGTACAAAATGTACATAAATACTGAGCTATTTAAATTTTACCTTCCTCGCTTTTTAGTGCAAATTTGTTCTGCTTAGAACAAAACTGAATAGGTCACTCAGATTTATTCCTCCTTCGGTTTCTTGTTTTTTCGTTGGTACAAAAGTATGTATGCCACTCAAATTTGCTCCATTTTTATTGGTATATAAGAAAATAGTCTATCCAAATTTTATTCTTATTTTGCTTGGTACAAAAACTAAATATTCCTTCATTTATTTGATTAGTACAAAACGTATATAAATTCTGAGCTAGTTAAAAATGATCTTTTTTCGCTTTTTCCTTCGTTTATTTGAGTAGTACAAAATGATTCTTCTTTGTTTGGACGTTCTTCGATTTTTCAAGTTGGTACAAAAAAAAAACAGGCCACTCAAATTTATCCCATCGTTTGTTGAAATAGTACAAAAAGGTACAGAAATTCTCATTTAGTTAAAATGGGCCTTCTTCGGTTTTTTCTGGTTAGTACAATTTTGTTCTTTTGTTTATTTGAGTAGTTAAAATGATCCTCTGGTTGCTACAAAATTAAATAGCTCACTCATATTATAGCCTTCGTTTATTAGACTAGTTTAAAAGGATATAAATTTTGCAGCCAATTAAAATGGTCCTTTTTTGCTTTTTCCTTTTGTTTGTTGAAATAATACAAAATGGTATAAAATACTCAGCTAGTTAAGATGATCCTGCTTCGGTTTTTCAAATTAAATAGCTCACTCAAATGCATTACTTCGTTTAATTGATTTTGAGTTACTTAAAATGATCCTTTTTAGAGTTGATATAAATTATAAGTCACTCAAATTTATTCCTTTGTTTATTTGAATACTCTAAAATGGTACAATATTCTTAGTTTGTTAAAATGGTATTTCTTTGTTTTTTCTTTGTGGTACAAAACTAAATACTCCATTGTTTATTTGAGTAGTCTTCGCCTTTTTTAGACCACTCAAATTATGAGCCAGTTAAAATGGCATTTCTCATTGGTACAAAATTGAATAGTACAAGATGATATAAAATATTCAGCTCGTTCATTTTTTTCTCGTTGGTATAAAAAGTAGAACATCGAAATTATTCTTTCGTTACAGAAATTATGAACTTGTTAAAATGGTCCTTCTTCGTTTTTTTTCTGATTGATACAAAAATAGAACATTTCAGTAGTTCAAAAGTTACGTAATGCTCAATTTCTGATTGTTTAAACAGTACATAATGAGCTAGTAAAAGTAGCTCTTCCTCTCCTTTCCAGTTGGTGCAAAAGAAAATAATCCACCTAAATTTTATTCATTCTTCACTTCTTTTTTCTAGTTGGTACAAAACTAAATATTCTATTCCTTTGTTTATTAACGTAGTACAAAATGATATAAAATTCTGAGCTAGATAAAATGGCATTCCTCGTTGGTACAATTTTGAATAGCTCACTCAGATTTATCTCTTTTTTTGTTTAAATCGTACAAGATTATATACCATTTTAACTAGCTGAGAATTTTATATCTTTGGTTTCTTTCTCGAAGTAAGCCACTCAAATTTATTCATTCTTCACTTCTCTCTGCTTGGTTCAAAACTGAATAGGTCACACAGGCCTTTGACCTCGATAGTCAGTACTTTAGGAACATGTAATAGTTGATGACGTATTACTAGGTTTGGAAACACCACCTCAATATTTGGCTCCGTTTTCGAGCTTGACCTTTGACCTCGATGGTTGACACTTTTGAGACATGTGACCGATTACTAAATGTGGAAACAGCACCTCAATATTTGGCTCAGTTTTCGTGTTATTAGGTTTTAAGTATTTTGACCTTTGACCTCGATGACCATTATTTTTGGAACTTCTGGTAGTTGGTGACCAGTTAGTAAATGTGGAAACAGCACCTCAATATGTGGATCCATTTTGGAGTTTTGACCTTTGACCTCGATGGTCATTATTTTGGAACTTGTAGTAGTTGATGACCAATTACTAGATTTGGAAACAGCACCTCAATATGTGGCTCCGTTTTTGAGATATTAGGTTTTAAGTATATTGACCTTTAACCTCGGTGGTCATTATTTTGGAACTTCTAGTAGTTGATGAACTATTACTAAATGTGGCAACAGCATCTCAATATTTGGCTCCGTTTTCGAGTTATTAGGTTTTAAGTATTTTGACCTTTGACCTCGATGGTCATTATTTTGGAACTTGTACTAGTTGATGCCAATTACTAAATGTGGAAACAGCACCTCAATATATGGATCCATTTTCGAGTTTTGACCTTTGACCTCGATGGTCATTATTTTGGAACTTGTAGTAGTTGGTGGTCGATTACTAAATGTGGAAAAAGCATCTCAATATTTGACTCCGTTTTCGAGTTTTGACCTTTGACCTCGATGGTCATTATTTTGAAATTTGCAGTGATTGACGAACTATTACTAAATGTGGAAACAGCACCTCAGTATGTCGATCCATTTAAGAGTTATTTGGTTTTAAGTATTTTGACCTTTGACCTCGATGGTTATTATTTTTGGAACTTGTAGTAGTTGATGACCAATTGCTAAATGAGGAAACAGAATCTTAATATGTTGCTTCGTTTACGAGTGATTGGGATTTAAGTGTCATACAAAGGGCGTATCCCACATAAACTATAAGACCCAGGTGGAAATAAATATGATATTCGTAATCAGCATGTCCGAAAACCCCCATATACCGAGTTTCATCCAAATCGGTTAAAATTGTCATAGAAAGGGCGTATGCCACATAAACTATAGGACCCAGGTAAAAATAAGTATGATATTCGTACTCAGCATGGTCGAAAACCCCCATATGCCGAGTTTCATCCAAATCGGTTCAAAGAGCGTATCGAATCGCTATGTTACATAGGTATTCATTGTCTTAAAATAGGGTTGAAAAAAAATCTTATGTAATTTCTGCTAAGGTAAAATAGAGGTTGCAAAAGTAATTATAAAAGAGAACGAGTACACCCCTTAAAATGTACTCATAAAAGGGAATTAATTTTATGTATTCTCTGGTCTGCTGTGTGTTCGTAGTCTCAGTGTAATTTCTGCTATGTTCAATTAGGGTGGAGAAAATGAATACACCCCCTGTGCTATGTCCGCTATGTTTCGTA